>NC_069123.1:37441677-38641677 GCF_026914265.1 Mya arenaria | reverse complement strand
ATATCTCAATTTCCTACTTCCGTATTTATAATGACTAAGATTGAATAGTTTGACCGACTCTCGAGATACCCATCAGAGACATTACGTGTTTACATTTATGTACTAGTATATGTAAAAGAAGCTACAATTTGCCTTAAATATAGGAACTAAAATGAGTTGTCGTAGTCCGTTGTACTACAGACAATACTATAGTCAAGCTAGATAACGTACAAAACAGTGCGTTAACGCGTGGCTGTGTCCTATAATTTAATTGATCAATTATCTATCAATTCAGATAGTTTCATACTTTTGAGAAAGCCTAACTTGTACATTATTGACGCGTTTGTTAATAATAAATTTCAATATATAGTAATATTAACTAAAACTAATATGCTCAACTTTGAAATATTGCAATTCAAAAACATAATGATTATATTTAACTATAATGAAAGGGCATTACCAACACAAAGTCACGTCTTCGAGAGAACAAAATAGTAATCAACATATCAATTCAGAGAGAGAAACAGACAATATGATAAACAATGTCTCAATCAGCACAAAATTTACAAAACACGCACAATTTTTCTTTTACATTATGATGAAAATTTATATAAGAAAACTGCTGACGGTCTTTCAGGCAATTACCATTGTTTTAGACAAAGGATTATTATACTTTGTTTCCAGAACTGAAAAAAATGAATGCAAGATATGCAAACCCACACCGTTTATTAAGATATAAAAAGAGTTCTAAAGAAATGTTATTAAGTACGAAAAATAACATTGATGGATGAAAATACATGAATATTGTACTGCGATTTTCTTGAATTTATTGTAATATTTTGTGTAGCATGCACATGCCTACATTTTATAATAACACATTTAATGGAATACATATCCCTTTTGAAATTCTGTTTAATCTGCCAATTTTAACCACAAACTCATTTCCACTCAGTAGTTGTTTCACAAGGCATCAATGGTTGGCAGATCTTTAAATACATAAATATCAGTCCGTGTTCAAAGACATCAATGTGGTAGTTGCAAAAATATTTACGCCTGCCAAGACCTGCTTTTGCGGTGTTATATCTATTAAAAATATTCAGTAATATTAAGTGGTCCCGTAGGCTCTTCATTGTGGACAAAACAAGACAAACAATAAACAAACTTATCAATCACCACCAACACGACCGCCAGCACCAATGATACTTAAGCCACATTTGAGAATTTTATGTTTAATTTTGCACGTATTGGGCAGATTGGATGATGCTATGGGCAAGTGTGTTGTTGAGCTTTGTAAAACGCCAGTAAGTCCTCCTAACTTTATTTTCCACGGACCCTGCCAAGGCGATTAAGCCATTATTTACAATCTGCGATGTTTTGATAGTTGTGTAATATGTGTAGTCGTGAAGGGTTATGCTTGTTTGATGCAAAATTGGCATTGTTCCTAGTGCTTTTAAAAGGGTCTGTGTTTTGGCTACTGGTATAAAGCCAATTGTTTTTAATGCATGTTATCCACCGCTTATATTTTGGAAACTTTGCACATAAAAGCAATTTGATAAGTCAGCAGGACTTTTTGTATATATATTGACCAGTCAATGTTATTTGCATCACTTCAACCAAACCTTCCTCAGGCTTAATCAGTTTCATACAACTGACTCGTCTATCTACCACAAACAGGTCTACGTGGTTATCGTCAAATCAAGCCTTTCAGTTTCCATGACTAGGGCATATTATTACACTGAATCCTTTACGTAGAAAGGAAATCAAGGTATATAAATGGCTGTATAGGTTAAAAAGATACGCAAGAAATAAACAGATGTTGTTTTCATCATGTGCACTAATCATTCAACCTTACTGAACATCATTCAAAAATAGACAGCTCTCCGAACAAGAACAGATTTTGAAATGATTTATTAGCTTACTGGGCATGTTGTTTTGTCTTCGTTTGCATCAAAGAGCGTAGCTTTAACCTTCATATTTATTACCAACGGACCGATTGTTCAGAAAGTTAACGACGTTTATCTACATAGTCGTAACCTTTATATCTCAATTTTCTACATCCTTATTATAATGTCCCAGATTGCATCATCTTACCCATAAGTTACATAAAGTGTTTACTTTTATGAGTTAAAATATGTAAAAGAAACTTCAATTTGCCTTAAAGATTTGAACTCAAGATAGTTGTTCTTCGTTATACCAAAAACATTACTCTATTCATGTTAGATTAAGTACCAAAGAATGCGTCAATGCATGGTTGTGCCCTATAGTTTAGTTTATCAATTATCCATCAATTTAGATAGTGTCATTCTTTTGGTGAAAGTCAAACTTGTAAATATCAATGTGTTAAACAATAATTAGTTTCAAAATAATATTAATAACTAGAACTAAAATGCGAGACTTCGAAATAATGCAAATTAAAACATAATGTACATTTTTTTCAATAATAGAAGGGGATAAAAACACAAAGTCACGACTCCGAAGGAAACAAATAGTAATCAAAAGATCAATTCACAGAGAGAAGCAGAAGATATGACTTACAATGTCTAACTCAGCACAAAGTTTGCAAATAACGCATATTTTTCTTTTTCAATTATAATGAGTATTTATAAAAGAAAATTGCTGAAGGTCTTTCAGGCATTTACAATTATTCTAGGAAGAGGACTATTATACTTATTTTCAGAACAGAATAAAGATAACAAATTAATGCAAAATATGCAAACTCACACAGTTTATAAAGATAAGTGTTTTAA
Organism: Mya arenaria; assembly: GCF_026914265.1. Lineage (NCBI taxonomy): Eukaryota > Metazoa > Mollusca > Bivalvia > Myida > Myidae > Mya > Mya arenaria. Next base: position 38,638,951 of record NC_069123.1, on the reverse strand, counting down.
GGAAATATTATTAATTTCAAATTGCAGCATTGATGGATGAACGGAATTGAATATGGTACTGCGCTTTGATTTAAGGTTTGTCCATATTTCGTATAACATGCACATGCAAACAACATATAATAACACTTCAACGGAAAAACTTATCCGTATTAAAGCAGTGTATCTACCTGTTTTAATTAGAATCGAAAAAGTACACCCATTTTCACTCACTAGTTGTTTTACAATACATCTTTAACGGTAATATCTTTGCATACGTTAAAACATCTCCGTGTTCATTGACATCAGTGTGATAGTTGCAACAATATCAACGCCTACCAGCACTTACTTTGCGGTGTATAAAAATAGTTCAGTAATACCAAGTGGTCCCGAAGGCTCTTTTCTGTTGACGATACTAGACAAACAATAAACAAACAAATCAATCATCACCAACTCGACTGCCGCAACCAATGAGACTTTAATTTCAAATTTTGCACGTATTGAGAATTTTCGTAACCCCCCAGTAAGTCCTTACTTAATTTTCCACAGACCCTTTCAAAGCGGTTAAGCAAACATTTACCATTGGTGGTGTTTTGATAGTTGTGTTATGGAGGTAATCTTGCAGGGTTATGCTTGTTTGATGTAAAAATTGTCGTTGTTTCTTTCTCTTAAGAAAGATACTAGTTTTTGGCGACTGGTATAAAGCCAATTGTTTTCAACTGCTTAAGTTATCGACCGCTTATGGTTTGGCTTCTTGCCACATTAGAGCAACTTGATTAATAAGCAGAAGTTATTGGAATTTTATCGACCAGATTGGATTACTGTAACCAATCTTAAGGCTTAACCAGTTTTATACAAATGACTGCATCTATGTGCTACAAACTCATCTACGCGGTTATCGTGCAAACCAGCCTTTCAGTTTTCATAACTAGGGCATATCTTTACCACTGAATCCTTTAAGGAAATCAAGGTACATTAATGGCTGAATCTGTTAAAAAATACGCGTCAAATAAACATCTGTTGTCATTTCATCATGTGTAAGGTAATATTCAGGCAAACTAACTGAGCAGCATTCAATAATAGACAGCTCTCCGAACAAGAACCATTTTACACATGATTTATTAGTTTACAAGTTTTGTTGCTTTGTCCTCGTTTGCAATCATATAGTTGAGCTTCAATGTCCACATTTATTACCGATATCACCACCAACACGACCACCAGCAACAATGATACTTAACGATTGTTCAGAACATTTTAAAAGTTAACAGCGTTTAACGTCATCGTCGTTAACTTTAACAGCTTTATTACTCTGGAAGTTTTACGGACAGAGATAAGCTCTGCAGATTTCCCAATGAGATTTGGGACAATGTTTAAGATGTACATTTTTAGAATATAAGTGCACATCATAAAATGTTTTACTTTTAAAAGATAGTCACGTAGTTTATCACGTTAATCACTTCGAAAACACAAACAAAACCCTGCATAATCGGCCTATTGCGTGGCCCCCTCTCTTATTATGTTTTAGGCCAAATACTGAAACTCTCAATAGTGCCTTTGTTACATTTTTGACTTCTTGGCTTGTCTCTGTATTTCAATTACATTATTTTCGTGTAAAAGTATCAACATAAAATTTCGAAGTGCATTTATGAAATGCCGTTGTTCTATTTGCTTGTGTTCTGTAAATATGCGGAGAAAAACACAATATTGAAAACAACAACAACAACAATAACAACAACAATAAAGTTTAAAATTCTATATCTACATTAATATGGTCTCAAATACTAAGTAGGCTTTCATTTCTAACTGATGATGTTTATATCCAATGAAGCTAAGCTAAGAGCAAATTTAGGTGTACAATATTGCATAAAGAAGTATTAATATTATGAAGCCAATATATTCCGAGATCCCATCCAGACCTGTCTGCATTTGAAGGGTCTTACTGACAGCAAAATAAATGAATTATCCAACAACACTCTCGGAAAAGGCTTTGCATTAAAACATTCTGTTCAATTCTTGGGAATAATGTAAAATGATGACCTAAACAATCTGATGGCTTGTCAATAGGCTATGATCAAACCTAGACATGTCAGACTTTGAAGGGTTTTACTGACAGCAAAACAAATGGAATTCTGAGCAGGAACGCATAAATCTTACGGAAATGGACATATACTAAAATATTCTCGTCAATTCTAAATGATAACATAAAAAATGACCTGAAGAAGCTTAAAGCTTGACAAAAGCTATGTTCACATCAAGACATGTCAGCATTTGAATGGCTTTACATACAGAAACGTTAACGTTATACGAAATAGCCCCGCTTATAATAAGATGGCAATGTAGCAATAAGATACCTAAGTTTTAAAATACGCTGCTAAAGAATTCTCATGGACACACGGGCATATCTTTTACGTTAATCGATCTTTTGACATATTTCTAATTGAAACCCAGTTAACGCCGAACACTGGACCACGCCTAGAAATTAACGATATTAACCCTTACTTTCTTCATTTAAACGGTGTCCCAGAAACATTGCATAAAAAATCTAAGATAAGTTGATGGGTGTGAGGTCTACTATTGGTGTTCGTATGTTTATGTCTCTCTTTAGTGCCTCTGAAGTGGGATTATATTTGACTCCTGTGCGTGCCCCTGTAGGTGTTATTGTGTTATTGAAATTTTAGCAATTTTTCATTAACCATTTACTTTGAAAAATGATGACATGTAAAAACCGTTTCCTTTGGTAAAGCTTGTCATAGGTAGGTTTGCATGAAAAATGAAAAATAAAAACACTTCCAGCAGCACTTCATTTCTACAGCGCTTGGAAAAATATAGATTCGCAGTTCCTAGAAATGTGAACATATGACGTCATAATTATACATTTCACTGCATAACAACTCTTTGAAGAACAAAAACAAAAACTATTTCAGGCATTTTACCATTCTCAGTTGATAGCTGTCTACCTTCTAACAGTGTGGGGGTTATGGACTTGATAAAATTATTGTGTGCGTATCGTCTCTGGCAACTTTTGTGTAAAACCTTATTTGAATATCATGAACGAATTTTGTAATTGAAGAGGTAAAAGTTTTAAGCCCGCCTTTTTCTTCGGAATAACAAATAAGCTATATTTATTGCTTATTCCTACAAGCGTATTATTTAGCTCGATTGTTCAAACTCTTTGGTAACCCTCAAAACCGCCCCCTCCCCTCCTCAAGGCACTTTGGTATTAGATTTGAAAAAACCCCACATGATTGATAACAAGTTTCTCAGCTTCCCATTCGGCTATTTACATCTGAGTAGTAGCTGACAAATTATTTCCATCTTAAAGAATTAAATATCAAGATCATTGGAAGTACAAATGTGTTGTTAAAGCAATAACAGCAAACACAACATCTGTCAGTTAACCGTCGCTTTTCTTCAGTATTAGAAAGGCGTTTTGTAAGAGGCATTGAAAAACAAATGCAAACCAATCGTTTAATATGGAATGATCAGCATCTATTTGTTTATTTAGTTAAACACTTGTATTCAATCAAACAGCATATGCTCAGAGTAAAACAAATAAACATATTTGTATTATTGAAGTCCAACTAAATGCGTCTAATTGGATTTGTTCGTTAAAATCTGAAAAATAACTTCAAAATCAAAATACAAACATATTGGCACATATTCGGTAGGCTTTTACTTACATTCGATGGAGGCTATCAAGTAAAAGGGAACTAAAAGCACAACTAGTTGTGAAGTATTTTATTTAATTGTATAGATATTCCGAAGCCCCGTCAACAGTCTGAATTTATTTCATTTTCATGATCAGATACAGGCCTGTCAGCATTTTAAAGGTTTTCTTAACAGAAATACCAGTGGAAAACATAAAAGTCAATTTAATAACTCTTTCAAGTAATATTCGTAAAGGCTTTATTTAAAACATTCTAGGCATATACTTTACTGTTCTATTTAACTTACCATGCGTTTTTATTATTATTGTGTGCTACCAACCCGCGGCCTATGCTTTTTCGTAAGAAAAGATCACGAAGACTGTTGAATGTTTTTTTAATAGTTAGTGTATTTCTTCCATGACGTCATAAGCCCCAGGAGCTCGGCCTACACTCGTCGACAAAAGAATGCGTGTTCGGTTTAATAAAAATGATTTGTTAAATGAAAATAAAATTGAGTTGGATTGTCAAAATATAAATCCGGTTTTAATTGAAACTACAACGACTTTTTTATGACATTACTTTCACTTTCTTAAAAGTTTATGTAGTACACATAGCAAAACCATTTAGGACGTAAAGTACTGCATGGTAATTGGGATAAACCTGTTGTAAAATGACAAGAAGCCTAGTAAAAGAAGTCTGCGGATATATTTCAGAAATTTAATTATCCCTAAGACTGTCAAATGTGACATGGCTTTATTAAACGGTGAGATATGGACGGGATTGGTGGGTCTTTTATGGATAAAACCTTACTTTACATGTCACTGATATATTATATTTTAGTTTTTGTCAGTTTAATATCTTGACCGAAAATATGTTTGGTAACAATTTCGATTTAGTGACTAAAATCAATGAAACTGAATACGTGATACATCTTTAATTGGCATGATGCGGAATCACATCACCCTGAAATGAATATTCATTACCGTTCAACCAATGAAGACATTTACAAGTCACATGAACAAAATTCACTTAAATTCAATATTTCAGTTTGGTAAACAAAGAAAGAAATTATCGCAGTCCTATTTAGTGTCAAATCAATTGGTAAAACACAATCTTGCTTTTAGAGATGGACAAATACCTCCACATTCAAAAGGAATATGGTGTTAATGCTTTTTCCTCTGTAGCCAGTGCCTTTTACCATGATATAACGTCGCTCTGTCTTTTACGTTATTAGCCTGCAACAAATAATAATTGTCTAATAATGCTTAGTGATGCCCGGTTTTATAAATACATTAAATACACTGCTTCAGATGCAAAAAGGAAATTCAATAAGACAATGAAAACTACACGGACCTAGCTAGTGGTGAAACATTTAAATATAAACCTTGTTTAGAGGTAAAATGCAAGGGCCCAATTGAAAATTAACTTGAAACACAAGCGTATTAACACCACATACGCAAACAGACCACACATACGTCAAATAATGAAACTTAAAATCAAACTTAATCTGGAAGCAGCAATTAAATTTAAATTATTTCCTCTGTAAGGCAATATAAGTGGAACACTGTCAAGGCCTCAGGCACAGAAAGTTGAATGTACAAGAGGAGGGAGGCGAATTGCTGCATTTGTAAGATATGTGCTTAAAAACGTTTAAAGGCGGGATGTTTAATTGTTGTCCGCTTATACATCATCTTATAACAGCTTCCGGTTTGTTTGGGCCCAAAACCCTGTGCCCCTTAACAGGTTTTTACTGTTCGTATATCTTTTTCAGCAGCCATAAGCATTAAACATCAAATGACTTGCTTGATCAAACCCTTATTTTATTGCCACGATCAAACAATCGGACTTAAACATTCGCATGCAAATGGAGGAATAACAATGAGTTCACTGATTGCTTTTCTCACACAGGGAACTCACAAGTGCAGGTGCCACAGCTTGTAGGATTACTCGTGCATGACTGTAAGGATGAAACCAAAAAAAAAATATGTTACAGAAAACATAAAAGTTCGAGGTTATTTAAAAATAGAATACTCAACGGGCATCTGTCTGTTTATTATTATGATCATTCAAGATGGCGTAGGTTGTATATATACATCAAACTAGAATTGTTTTCAAATTTCACATTATATTTCCCGTTGTACACTGAACATAGTAAGCTTAAGGAAACATGTGTAAGAGTATTTGTCGAATTGTTTTAATATTGTTACTTTGCACATTTAGCGTACAGCTTAATACGCGTGTATTATTAGACCACAATGTCCAGTAATTGTGTAAAAAACATAAGTGCTCCTTGTGTAACATCATTTTCATATTCTGTGTAATAGTGCTTGAACTCGCCCTTAAATTACAAAAATCATGTTTGAATGGTTATAGGTCTACCTTCGGCACTTTCGATTAAAAAATTACAAGTATTAACTTTATCAAGTCCTCTATTTAACGGTATAACAATCAATCAATATTTATTTTCTAAACAAACTCGGGCATTTTGCTGATGCAATAACGTTAACCTTCCGATAGTTCTATATGTCGAGGAAAAAATCAAGATGGTCATTCATCACAGAGATAAACCATTCTGCACTAGCAAAACCGTTCAATCCATATTAATCACCTTATTGTCTTTGTTGATTGCCAGAGTCGTGTATCGTGGATTTACTATATTAACGGGTTCTACGACTTCCTTACAACGATCGATAAAAAAACGAATGGATCAGGATAGAGTTTCTTGACCAGAGTTTTGAAATAAAAGGAACTCCGATGAATTATATATCCGCTTTCATGATGTCTTTGATTTATATATTTGAGCATTGAGCTCGTATAATATTATAATCTCAATAACTCGGGTAGTGGATACATTTACTAATAATTGAGTTTAAACTTCGAAAGATTAGCACACAGCCCCGTTTAAACCATTTTGCTCCGTCTTAACATTTTATTGGTAACAAAAACCTCAAAGGTCAATGCATTTTTTCCGGTTTCTACAAAAGAATATCTTAATTTATAGTTTCATCAGCTATTATCAGAAGACGTCAGAAGCCCAAGTTATAAAAAAGTCTTAGTTTTTAAAGGCCGTCAAATACAGACAAAACACTTCAAATAGCCTAAGGCTGAAACCTAATCCATCTACATATTCCCGTGATTAGAATCTGTAAAAGATAACCTCACTTTAACAGGGAACAAATTATAACAAAAACGTGATCAGATAACCTAAATAAGAATATTTAACTATAGCAGCAAGCAATTATTAAAGGTCAATAATCTTATTTGCATATTAAAATTTGTGACATACTAAATAGAAGCAATTTTGCTCAATTTATAAACGTTTTTTTTTACCGATTCTTGTCCATCTGACTGCAAAATCTGGATACACAGCGTAAAGATAAAATGCATATTTGCACAGAAAATTAAGTTCCATTCAATCGAAAAAAGCCATCGCAACCATATTTGGAGTAAATTAAGTTCACTTCCTTGCTTCCAATTTCGCGTTTGAACGCATATGAAATTGGAATTGACATACAAATATATAATTTTATGAATTTGAATTTATCTTTCGTAAAAACACAAGCACATGCGTAATAGAACACATGCATTAAATTGCTAAATAATACTTAGTCTTAAACATCGACTTGAAAATGTTGTATTACAGTCCTTAAATAATACAAATTTAACTAAGGCACTAACATTATTATTTCGAATAATTAGCAGTATTCAAATGCTTTAATATTGTCTTGATGTTCGCTACATACGACTGTTAAGCTGTTTTCAGTGCAGCGGTACCACTAGTTGCTATTTCGAATTCAAATTCCATATTGTTTTGATGCATTTACTCGCTGTTGCTCCTTATGCTTTAAATACTTTAAATGTCTTCGTGTGTTCTCTACAATATAATAAGAACCTGTTTTCATTGCAACGGTACCACGAACTGCTGCTTATTGTATTATTTATATCACTTTATAAATGGTCTATGTCACAATTACCATGATGAGTCAATGATTGTGAATGTCCAAACAAAATCAACGGTGTATAAAGGCGTAGTGGTTTCTGTTACATTTCCGGGGCATTTATTTACAACATACAGTTTAAATTTAGTCTAATGAATTGTTCGAAAGTGTTTTATTTAACATTTTAGACATATTGTTAATTTCAAAATATTCGAAAAATCGCGAAATTTGACCAAGTTGCCCATGTGTAATGGCTGTCATGGTTGAGTGCACTAAGAACATAACACTTCATACGATTCCATTCAAAGCGTTGGGGTATGGGAAATACTTGACCGATCCGATGTGTGTAATCCTAATAATAAATCTGAGCATAATATTTTACATATGGACTGTTATACCAACTGATTGACATACAATGTTTGAAATTATTTCTATTTTTGTCCAGGAATAAGCCAATCTATGCGAAAATTTCCGAAAACTAGTGGTGCAAGACTGCTGACAAACGATAAGATCGCAGTTATTCATATCTTTGTTCGAAGATTGATGCATTTAGGGGATAAAAGTTTTACTTACGCTTTAAGACAAATGCAATTTTCGGCAGTTTTCTAAACTTTAAGATCAGTTCTATTGAAAGATATCTTGTATGACTGAATTGAAGGCATTGCTACTAAAATCAGCTGATTATGAGAAAAAACTACAACAAATATCAAAATTATCAATCTGTGAGAGTGCAGCTTTAACAAAAAACGCAACGCAATTCTAGATACCAAAAGATTAACCACATCCTTGCAAACTAATTATAGAATAAAACACCAAAGAGATAAAACGCAACCATCCATTTGTCATCGGCTATTAGCATATTTATTGACAAATAAGCCCTTGTTCATTGATGTATTAACCAATCATTATATGGAGGTCATAGACTGCCTAATTAAGCTCATTGGCTGATGTTATACAAGGAAGTACCGCAACTCGGCATTTCAGAATTTCTGATGACAACTGACCAGCATGTCCTGAGATAACCATAACCGCATTAAAGAAACTAATATATGTCCTGGTGTATGTGGAAAAAGTGTACAATTTGAATTCAATATGTGAAATTAAGATGAATTTATTTCGTTGTACAAATACCAATTCTTTGTTTGCGCTAAATAAACCGAAGAGTGTGTTTCACCTAGCGTTAAATAATTATGGATGTCAAAACAGAAATAACTAAGAATTGTATTTAACAATTCAATGCGTGACTTCGAAATATATATGTTATGCAAGTTATAAAATAGATTGTACATTTCACTTCAAAGCAGGTGATTAAGTTGAGAGATTGTGACATAATTTGTTAAAGCATTATATTAATCACCCTCGTTGAAACCGTGTAAGCCCAGAGTGGTGGTTTTGTGTTGATGCGGAAACCAGAGTACCCGGAGGAAACATACTTGTCTGGCTTGGTGACCATCAACCAAAATAGCATGCTCCCAGGCCTAAAATCAAATCTGTGACATGATAATAAGTGAGTGCGCTAATATATGATGGAACTGTATGACGTCGTGTTTAGAAAAAAAATGAAAAACACATATTCATCCTTTTATTTATGGCATGCTTTAATACAAGAAGCAAACAGAAGGCCTTGAGACAATTTCTTTTGTTTCGCATAGAGGATAATTTTACCTTTTAGAAGAAAAGGACACATTTAAGTGGCAACATACTGCAACAGAAAACCCCCGTATATTTAGATATAAAAGTATTATTACAGAGAATATTTTAATGTTGCATGCAATTTAAAGTTAAAGATAACTTCATGTTGTAAAGAGCAATACATTTTAATTTAAGGAATGGCTTAGTCAGACAGACTGATTTTATTTTATTTTATTTTTTTTATTTCTGTACATAACAGTTGAAAAAAAACTGTGTAAAACAGTTAAATTTATAAGCCAATTAGACGTACTAGATCGCTCATGTTTTTGAGTTATTAGAGACGAAGTAGTATCTAATGATATAAATATAACACCAGCATTGATATAAATGAAGCAATTAATATTCCAGGAGTGACCCAAAATATTGTAAACAATGCATTGAGCACAATATTTAAAAGATATATAATAAGATCAGAGCGCTGCAGAGCTAGAACAAACGCTTTTGTGTTGTGGTTGATTCGGTCGATCAATTTGCATAATTAGACAATAACGATTTGATTGAGGGTTGTGAACCTTGCTACATATGTACGTATTATTTCTGGCAAGGTGTGTGCAATATTTGATTCGAATTTCATTAACGATTTTTTAGTAATGGCCAAGGTTGAAGTTTTTACAACGACTCTCAGCCGCTGACAAGGGCAACGACAATAATGCTATGATAAATTTATCTCGACTTTTTTCTTCGAAAAACAAACAAGCTAAACTGTCTAATTCAAAAGCTACAGTTTACAAGATATTTTTGGCTCTATTGCTCAAACCCTTTGGCACCCCTCACTCTCTCAACAGCCAATACTACTTTATTAGTTTTGGAACACATTGATTAACCACGAACTGCTCAACTTCGCATTATGCCTTATGTATCTGGTAACTGCAACTGAGTAGATGCTATCTGACAAACATTTTCCCTCTTTTAGAAGGAAAACCAAGGTACATTGCATGAATCAAAAGAACGAACGTGATGTCTTAAAATTAACATCAAACACAACAACTGCCATCAATTAACCGTTTCTTACGTGATAGTAAGACTATCTGTATAAGGCATTGAATTGAATTGACTAAAAAACGAAAGCATACCAATCGGTTTATAGGGAATCAGTTTGTTTTTGTTTGTTTTGTATGCTCAGTCTTGTTTTCAATCAAGCAGCACGTACTCAGTGTTAAACAAATAAACACAATTATAGTGAAATTCAATTTGCTGATGTTTTCAGGTTTAATTGTATTTGGTTGTTAAAATTTGAAAAACAAATCAAAGAAAACCAAAGGACACACATATTTGCTTACATAAGGTAATCTTTTACTTACATTCGGTTGAGTTTATAAAGAAAGGAAATATAATTCCACAATAAGTTGTAAACTATTTCATAAAATTGTATAGATCTTACGAAGCCCCATCAACACACTGAATACATTCCATTTCCATGATAAGATACAGGCCTGTCAGCATGACACAGGGTTTCCTAACAGAAATACAAATGGAAAACATAAATGTCAAGCCAATAATCATTCCAAAGTAAATTTTTTTAAAGGCCTTCTTTTAAACATTCTAGTCATATTTATGTACTATTTAACCTACCATGCGTTTTTATCATTATTAGCTACCAAACCGCGGCCTATACTTTTTTTCGAAAATTTCAAAAGAAACGATTTTGAAGAAGCTGGCAGTTGAATGCTCAATCTTTTTTAAAAGAGAGAGTGTATTTCCCCATGACGGCATACCCCCTGGAACTCGACCTACAAGGTGTTTTTCGGACCAGCTTCAATCGCTTCTAATGCTTTATTATGTAAATTGGTGAATTTTATAAACACATCTTCGGCAATAGGTAAAATGGCAAAAGGTTGGAGCATTTTCATGTGTTGTTTGTTGCAAGTTGACAAAGGAATGCATGTTCTGTTTGATAAAAAGTTTTTGTTTGGTCAATATAAAATTGATTTGAATAATCAATACAAAAAATCCATATTTAATTGACAAAAGAGCGATGTTACAACTTCTTAACGACATTTCTTTCACTTTCTTAAAAGTTTATGTAGTACACATAGCAAAACCATTTAGGACGTAAAGTACTGCATGTAATTAAGATAAACCGGTTGTAACATGACAAGAAGCCTAGTAAAAGAAGTATGCAAATATATTTCAGGACTTTAATCATCCCTAAGACTGTCAAATTTGACATGGCATTCTTAAACGGTGAGTTATGGATGGGATTGGTGGGTCTTTGGGGCTAAAACCGTATTTTACATGACACTGACATATTATATTTTATTTTCTGTCATTTTGATGTCTGGACCGAAAAGTTGAATAGAAGGTTGGTAATCCTTTTCCTTAGAAGCCACTGCTTTTTACTATGATTAACGTCGCTGTGCATTTGACGCTATAAATTTACACTAACACATAGTTGTCAATAAATGCTTATTGATGCCCGTTTTAATATTTTAAAGACCTTCCTTCAGAGGCGCAAATGAAACTAAATAAGAGAATAAAAACAACAATGATCTGGCCAGTGGTGTAACACTGAAATATACACCCTGTAAAGAGGCAAAATGCAAGGGTCCAAACGAAAATTAACCAGAAACACAAATGTATTAACACCACATATGCAAGCAGACCACACATACATCTTATAAACTTTATCTGGAAGCAGCAATTAAATTTTAAATCTTAAGAGCAACAATGTCAATGCCTCAGGCACTGTATTTGTAAGATATGTGCTTTGAAACGTTTAAGGGGGTTGTGTATTTATTGTTGTCCGCTAATACATCATCTTGTAACGTTAATTCGGTTTGTTTGGGCCCCTTATCTTGTGGCTCTTAATAGGTTTTAATTGTTGGTGGATCTTTTTAAGCAGCGATAAGCATTAAAAATCAAATGATGTTTTCGATTAAACCCGTATTTTATTGCCAAATCAATACTTTAACTAACAGCCTTACAAAGCATTCAAATCAGACTTAAAAAATCGAATGCAAATGGAGGAATAACAATGAGTTCACTGATTGCTTTTCTCACACAGGGAACTCGAAAGTGCGACTGCCACAGCTTGTTATATAACTCGTGCATGAAAATATGTTGAAGCAAAAAAAACAACAAAATGTGACATTCGAGGCTATGTAAAATATAATACTTAACGCACATCAAATTGCTCATTATAGTACAACCAGACTAGATAGCGGTGATTGCATTTATAAATGTTAACTTGATTTGTTACCAAATTTTACATTTATTTCCCGTTGCACACTGAACATAATAAGCTTTAAGAAACATATCAGAGCATTTGTCGGGTAGTTTCAATATTCGTACATTGCAAGTCTAACGCATAGCTCAATGATTATAGAATAATACATGGTTAACCATGGCTTTTGGCTGACAATTGCCCCAGTGGAAAGAATAATATTTTGTCATTTGACAATGATTTAAACTGGTTTTGAAAATTATTTTGGGGAAAAATAAAGGATGTGATTAGCATGAAGTCTATAAGAAGAATAACAAATTGGCTTTGAATGGCATTAGATGTGAAAAGTAACGAGTGACTGGAAATAAAAATAAAAATAAAAACTTTTCCCCCCTATTTTCGTAATTAGACGGCAATATTTCCATTCTTCAAATATAGTCTGTTTTTACATTGGCTATTTTTGACGTTCATTTCAATAGGTGAACACAGCAAGGGTCGACCAAGCCTAGGAGTAGTTGCATAAGAATCTCGGCTTGAATGACCTTAGCCATTTCGCTGGAATATTCAACATTTCTCAGCAGATAAAGTAAAACAAAATACATTAACAAAACATTCCTTGTCACACTGCTTTTTGACTTTCACCGAATGTAAACATCCGGAACGGTTCAAGGTAGTACTCGTTATTGATACTCGGAAGGTGGCATTAATGGTAAAACTAATTTCACATTTCTTGCACCGATAGAACAAGCTTCCCGTTTTAATCCCTAGAGGTTTTAACGTTTTTCTTATATAAATGTTTGCAAACCATGTATTTGACGTTTTGAACGTTAATCGCCCCCCGTGCTGTGTAATCTCATGGCTGAAAACGATAATCATTTGTGCTAGAACAAATTTCTATGGAAAAATTTGCGTATAAATAGTAACATGTGTATTATATATGCGTGTATTTTTCGACAACAATGTAGAGTAATTGTGTTTAAGACCGTTTTGCACATTGTGTAACGTTAGTTTCATAGTTTGTATAAATAGTGCGTAGACTCGCCTTTAAATTTAGGGAAATAGCATGCGAGAATGGATCTAACTTCAGTACTTGTGATTTCAAAACTACACATATAAACTTTAAACAGTCCTGTTTTTAACGGTATAACAATCAAATAAATGTATTTTTCCTAAATAAAATTTCGATATGGCCATTTAGTGGATGAAAATAACGCAAAGCCTTCTTCCATATCTTCTTTTCTCAAAACATTTCAGATAGGTATATTTGTCGAAGAAAAAAATCAGGAAAGTCATTCATCACAGCGATAAACAATGCTGCACGAGGAAAACCGTTCAATCCTTATTAATCACTCTTATTCTCTTTGCTAATGGCAATAGTCGTGTATTGTGGATATACTTCATTTACAGATCATATGACTTCTTCACATCGATCGAAAAAAACCTATGAAACAGGGTTGCGTTTCTTGCCCAGATTGTTTTTAATAAAATTAACACCGATGAATGTCTTTGAATTATATATAAGGGCATCGAGGTCGTGTTATCTTAATAACTCTGATAGTTGGAACATTTACTTTTACGTCTTTCAATGTTTCGGCTTTTTATCTGTGTAGATAAATACACAAATGAATCAACATTCGATTAACATTCATCAATTCAAAGATACCTAGACAATGCTGATATAACATTTAATGGAGGTAAAGTTATATTTATTCATATCACCAAAACTGTCGGAATATTTTCTCTTAATGTGCACAATTGTATTCATGTTTGTTTACTTTGATTTGTATATAAATGTGTTTTTCAGTTTAAATTACAAACCATTAACAAACAACCCATTTGTATACATTGTTTGCCGTCTTAACATTGTATTGTTCAATTCTCATAAATGCACTAAAAGGTAAATGCATTTGTTTTATTTGTAGCTGTTACTAGAAAAGAAGAGGTCAAAAGCCTTATAAGTTAAAAATAATGTCTACGATATTTATGGCCAAATAGGAACTTTACATTATAAATGGCTTAAATCTTATTCGTCTACATACTCCCGTGACTAGAATCTTTAAAAAAGAACCTCTCTGTAACAAGGAATCAATTATAGCACAAACGTGATTAGATTGCCTGAAGCAGAACATTTAACCATAGCAGAAAACATTTATTAAAGGCAAATTATCATATTTGCATATCATATCGTTGATGACGAACTAAATAGAGGCAATTTTGCTCAATTTATGAATGTTTTTATGACCTTTTCTTGTCCTTGTTATTTCATAATCTTGAGACAACACGTAAAGATAAAATGAATCTTTGCAAATGACATTAAGTTCCATTCACTCGAAAAAAGGCCATCTTAAACATATTTGGAGTGAATTCAGTTATGTTCCTTGTGAACACTTCCGCGTTTGAATGTAAATGTTATTTGAACTAAAACCTCAAAACACATACACGTGAGTGCAATAACACATGCTTTATACTTGCTTATATTTCAGTCCTTAAATAATACAATACGAACGATAGAGGACGTAATTAATAAGCAACTTAGAACTTAAACTATAGATTCAGATCAGAAAATGTGTTTTGATTGGCCTTTACATTTAGCTGACCAATAAGCTAAATGGAATCACTGAGGCATGTCTAAGGATAATGATGAGAACAGTGTTGAATACTGGCCCAGGAACAAACTCATATTTCCATTGTTGCATTGTTGTTAAAAAAGCTCAACATTTAATATTTGACAATTGTGCTACGTGTCTGCGATAGTGATACTTTACGTAGCACTAGGACGTGTTATTTTTGTTCATTTTCCATTTATTGGTATTATCTCGGGGGCATCGTAATAAATAATTACTTACTAGTTTAAATGTCGTAAATTATTAGTTGTTTGCAGGGAATTGTTACCAAAAGTTGCAGTTTACGCTTGAAATGCTTTCATTTGTCTGGATGTTCGCTACATGCAAATATTCAGCTATTTGCAGTGCAGCGGTACCACTAGTTGCTGTTTATAGTTTGAATACTTTCACATTGCCCTGATGCATTCTGTACATAATAAAAACTGACATGGTGAATGGCAAAACAATACCATCTGTATTCACAGGCGTAGTGGTGTCTGTGTTATTTCCGAGGCATTTGCTTACTTTCTGTCAGCTGTGAAGCTACGTTAAGTTTCATCGAGGATTTGTCCTTTTGTTGTTGAACTATTGTGGTTCATAATGCTAGCTCAGCAAAGTATGTGTGTATTGACCGAGAAAGCCTCGTTTTCAGTTAAAACAATTTTCTTAAATATACTTCAAATCCTATAAATGGTTTGAAAGTGTTTTATTTTTTGTTTTAGAAACATTATTCAATTCAAAATATTTGAAAAATATCGATTTTCAACCAAGTTGTCCATGTGTATTGGTTGTCATGGTTGACTGCACATGGAACATTACAGTTCAGACGAGTCCATTTAAAGTATTGGGGTTTGGATTTTTTGTTTTCCCGAGCTAATGCGTATAAACTTAATAATACAAATGCTTATAGTTTATACATTTGTACTGTTAAATTACCTGATTTCTTTCAAAAGTTTGACATTATTTTCTGATTCAAGTTTATTTGGGTGTCGTTTTGGAACCAGAGGACTTTTTGAATATAGGGCAGTTTCTGATATTTTGTAAATTCTGAGATTCTTCAAAACAATTTCATCACGTAATAGAGTTAAAAAATAAACATGACTTGCGAATGATCTCTGGTTTACATGATCGATGTTAACATGTATGTTGTGCACGAAATCCTGAATAAATACGCGTTCGATAGCAGAGGCAGTGAATAAAATATCTAAAAGATAAACATTTTATTCATTTTTTCTTCCAACAGACAAAGTCTTACGCTAACGCTTATAAGGCCTCCCATCATAAAAAATAGATTTGCTCTTTTTCAGGAGCGTGCCTTAGCTGTGTTCGGTGTTTCTCGTACCACGAGCCTCGATGCTACAAGGGTGACCTTGCCCCCAAACCCTGCTCAACAAACCAAACCCACTGCGTCAAGTACGAGGCAAAACACAAGGACAGTAAGTCATCGGACGGTTTGACGATTTTCACTAGAGTGTGATTGATGAATTGGTGTAAATATGTCAAATAAAAACCAGAATTCCGTTATGTTAAAAACATTGATTGATAGATGTAACTTATATACAATCATGTTTAAGTGTCACAGTGACTGTTTACACTGTATATCAACAATAAAAGGCGGGTAATATTAAGGGTTAAACATAGATTCGTATCGTCCTAAGTATCTCATAATGGGTGAGGTGTAATACGTTGTATACAATGATATCTTAATGACACGCATGATGACTACAGATTTATACAGAACAGGCGCCGGCCACTTGTGCATTGTATCTGCAATTTTACTCTTATTTATCAAGCTTTACTGATAATCATTGTTTTAAACACCTAGAAACGATTGAGGATATATTTTTACCAAAGTAAGCCAAATTACATTAAAAAAACAACATCAATATGACAGACTGATATTTCGCACCCATGGTGTCCCTCTAAATAGCTTAAGCTAGCCTGTAATCCAGAACGATTGGTACATTGTTTAACTGTTGTTACGAGATTTATGTATAGTTACATAGGAAAAGTACACTGTCAGCGTTACTGTACGTATTTCTTTACTAACTATATTTCTTCACGCAGTGCCGTCAGACTTTGTGAACCGTGACTGTTACCGTGGCGACGATGTGAAACCTCACTGTACAGTACAAAAGCATGATGGGAAGAATATACAAGTCTGCTCGGACTTTTGTGACTATGACGGATGTAACTCCGCCCCAACAACACATTGCTCAGGCGCCTTTATCGCTCTCTTGGCCTCTTTAATAACTTCATCACCGTATTTGTTCAATTATGTGCACCGATAGCCTTATTTGATAAAACATTGTGTAAAACATGAGTATGGCTAATTGTGTGTACGGCCTTTACGAAACTGACATTTGAACTATATTTGTTTTGAACTTGTCATAAATACTGCACCGACAATCCGAGTTATTGAAATAATACACCAAAGCCTCAGGGCGACTGAATAATTTCAATCACAAGAATAGTGGGTGGTGTTTTTTACTATGTTGTCAATGACAACGATCAACTAGCGTTCAGTATAAGTGAATATCCTTGTAATGTGTTCGCATGTAAGTTACTGAACAGCTCAGCTCCGCCTACTTGCCATTGAATCGATATGGGGGTTATGTCAAGTACAGAAAAAAACAAACAAAGAATTCATTCCCAAACATGTTACAAATAAAGTATATAGTGTTTATATGTATAAAGATTATGTGTTTTACATGTATGTTAAATGGTAATTTTAGTGTTTTATGTACAATATATGCGGTATCATGTATAATATTTACACGTATGTATAATAGTCAAGTGGACAAGCATTAAATCGAAAAAGTTATTATTAAAATTATGAAGTTAAACATTGTAGACATTTATGCATTTGATAGCACATACACATAACCTGTTTTATATAGGCTGTTCTAAGAACAACTTTAACTGAAATATTGTTTGTTTCATGAGTTAAAATGTCTTATTTGATAAACGTGTAACGTATAGGGCAACACAAACACATATTTAGGTTGGATTATTAAAAGAACAAAGCTCATCCACTCCTTGTTCGCATTACTTTGTATATTGATGTTGTATTTGATTGTGACTGTTGGTTATGTTAACATGTTTTATATTGAAAATTCAATTTCACTATTCACTATTTCACTATTACGTTAATCTTTTTTTTAATCAATATTTCATACAACAGTAAGAAATAGCGATATTTTTTCTGTAGCGGTAAAACATTTAGGTTTCGATTAGACCATATATTTTCAAGTAATATTTCATGTAATTAATGTCTAAAATTTATTATATAATAAAGATTCAATTCAGCGTCAGGATTCGAAATCGACAGCTCTGAAATGCTTAACCAGACTGCTAAAGATTTTACCACAGTAGAAGCTACACATGTATATGTAACACATGTTCTTATGAATACAAATCATTCCTGTATCGGAATAGTTAAGGTTGCGGCAAATGCTGTAGCATTTAAATTTGTTTGCTTAATGCTGCAGATAAATTGAACATTCTACATGATGAATATCCTGTATGAATACATTACTTTTTGGTAAATAAACATGTTCTTGAAAGAAGTTACACAAGTTTTTCTTTATTTATTCGAAATTAAAACGTATTAAATGACCACCGCTGAGTAACTGACTTGAATAATTGCTGAGACGGGAAATATTCCAGCTAATGAAGACCATTAACGTTGCTTTCATCATTGAATACACAGACATCTTTAATTCCATATAGAAAATAATCATGAAAAACATCACACAATCGGCGTTCACTTTACAGAACATATATCTTGACAACTGCGTTTCAGACAATTCTATCGCGATATTTAGTTGCGAACAACAATAAGTGATGTGATGGTTGAAAGCAAAACGTTGTCGGGGTCTTCACCAATCCATCATGAGACCAGGAAGGAGTAACGAAAGGAAATTAATCTTTCAGCCGATGTTTTCCCGGAAAGAAAGTGATCCAAGGTGCAAGAATAACAGCCTTCTGTCTGACAAAGCAATCTTCTTTTGTCCATTTTTTTTGTCATCTTAGGAAGATTAAAACAAAAAAAAAATATTAAAATGGATATTGATTTTTCACGTTTCTCACTTAATGAAAATAAGTTGTCTTTTCACTATCGAGGCTGATAAATTCATCAATAAAAATGTAATTAATCGAAAAATGTTCTTGAAATATGAATGCATAAACATTTCTTGCACGAACAAAATTTTATAGCTGCCCTCTTCACTTTTTATTTACTCGCTCTTGCACAGGCAAATTGTTCGAAAACAACGTTTGTATAAGCGCAATAAAACAAAAAGCAATACTTTGCATTAAAATGAAATACAACGGCGATAACCTCGTTCACATACGCCTTTGGCAGTATTACTGTAGTTTTGAATCTAGTGTATTGGTAATTTGAAATTTAATTTCGTAGGTTGTAAGGAATTCGTGTTCGTATATGCAACCCCTTAGAACTTTAGTAATAAATTAAATATCGAACACATTCTGACTTGATCGAGTCATAATATACTCATTTCACATTATGTTTGCTTTTCTTCACGTTCTAAAACATCGTTCAAATTCGATCAAATGTAAGTATGAGTTAACACATTATTTTTCACCCATTGATGTTGTTGCTGGTGTGTTTTCTGGGATAAGTCAGCATTCAAAACTATCAAAATTTGAATGAAACGTTTTGAATTTAGGGAAGACCTTGTAGGCGTAACTTTGGCCTGCAAAACTATAAAACAGTAGGTTGCTACGAATTCAATATGTGCATTGAAATCGTGTTTTCTTAATACTTTTGCTTATTAGGAGGACATTTTATAACTGCAATAAACCACGTGCAGACTCGTAAGGTAACCTATCCTGTGCAATTTATATTCAACATTAAAGCACTTGAAGTGATTCTTAAATTCGTATACTGACATTTTATAGGCTTTAGCAAATGTATATATTAGTAAAAGAGTGTCTCTAATTTGTTGAAAGCTTTGCTTTAAGTACATTAGTCAATGATAAACACTGAAAGAAGATTTATAATGTCATAATTCATCAAGTTAGCGATGTTGCTGATAGGTTTCAATCATATGAACCAAGTGTGAGATCATCTTTAACACTAGAATTTAGTTTAAACACAGTCAGTGGCAAACAAACATAACACAGGAGAGCCGCAAGTTAATGTCGTCAATTGTTCGTTTTTAGTTTATTAAAGATCATAACGCTGTACATAAGTTTTCCAAAGTTATGAAACTAGCATCATATGTGCTGTCAGTACGTTTTAGGCTGAACTATATAACGTGGCTTAAAGGATATTTATGAAAAAAGTGAAACTACCGAAGACAATATGACTATGACAATACCTTGGATTTTCTCTTTGGAAACTCCCAGACAACATAACAAGTCTTTGTGAATACTTATGTGAAAAACTACAGAAACCCTAATTTTGGCAATGCTTGGCGGAAGAAGAGTAACCTTGCCAACAAATCGATAAATAAGCCGTAGAACTGAGCCGTTTAAGCGAAAAAAGGGTCCCTGTATGTATGCGTAAAATCCCGGTCCTTGTAGACTTTCTGGTACCGGATCATTTTGGCCTGATACACGCTGAGGAGTAGGCGAGCGTTTGTGTTGACTAATCAATGGCGATGGCCGGTTCCATTGTTTAATCCCTATTCGGGTCTTTGACGAGGTAGTACGGGTATCACAAATTAATTGCTAATTTCGCTAAAAGATATATATAGCTTAAAAAACAAAGTTCATCACCGCAACGAAGAATATGTCATATATTTATTGATTCCAATTATCTTCCGTTTTCAGTTTACTAGAAGACATAACGCATCACATGCATCTGCTCATTTTTTACAACAATAATGAAACGCGCTCTAAATGATACCTCGTAACTACAAACGTGTTTACAAGCCTTTTTGAGACCATAACTTAAGCAAAGTCCAATAGTAGAAGAGAACAAAGCCTGACTTAAGTGGAAAAACCTTGCCAACAAATGAATTATTATGAATCTCAAAGGCGATGATCATAGAAATTTCCTGTTTAAAGCAATATTTACGGGTCCACGTAGCTTTTACTAGGTCATTTTGACCTGATACCCGCTTTGTAATGGACGAGTACTTTAGCCGCTCTATCAGTGGCAACGAACTTGTTGTTAGCACATAGAACTTATGATCAGAGATTCCGTGGTACGAATCACATTCGGTTTTATGTAGATATAATGCTGGTTGATACCAAGAAATGGTAATTCTTCTTAATTTAATTTTATGATTAACAAGTTTTCATTAGTCGATTTCCACTTTCACATTTTTCACTTTCACTTCTTCTTTGAACTTAGATATATGCAATCAGTTAAACGTGTAAAATTGCAAATAGTTATTCACTTAATAATTGAATAGAGCCATGTTTTATGATTTATGTTTTACTAATCGGGACCGCATAGAACAATAATGTATGTTTTGTTGTTGTTGTCTTTGCTGCATTATGATTTCAAATAGTGGACCATCGAATAGTTTAAGAGAGGGATGAGGACATTAAGTCCTTACTGAACAACATTGATTAAGGCATGAAGATTATACTGGGCATGAACTCAGCAGCAATACTACGTAGCAAAGCCTTCGACAAGAGAGAGACAATCGTATACAAAATACGCGAAACCTATACGCCATAAATCACCGTGTTCGATGAGTGTGTGGTTGTTGTTACGTTTTACACGTCTTTCATACAACAATACTCACAGTGATGAGTTATATGGCTTTTGAAGAGGATTCCAAATTACAATATTTTCTGACTGGAAGTTTTAGTAGGAGTTATATGACATCAAGCTAATACATCAGAGTATATCAGTAAAATGTTGATGTAATGGTGAAGACATTTTGACGCCAGACAAATTCAATCACCTAATCTATGTGAGGGATTTGAGGGCGCTAATGGGAAAATATTTAGATAGTGTGCCAAAATGTGGTGCCAATTATCGTCGAAATTGAAATATTTTACAAGGATAATATGAATAATATACATATAACTGCAAAATATTTTCTGCGAATGTAATTATCGTTGCACATAAGAGTAAAATGCTTTTTATAGAGTTTAGACAAACATTTAGATCAAAACGAGAAATACCTTTTAACATATGCAATCAGAGGATTAGAACAGATAAATATTTGGATACCTAAATAGAAACAAACGTTCAGTCTAATGACAAATCCATTATCAAAGGTTTATTTGCTGTAAATCAGCTAAGTCTCGCGAGGGATTAATGTTCGCGATCAACTGTTAACAATATAAATAAATTACATAAGGACGGTTATATGAAAGCATGTTTAGGGATGTTTAACAATTAGAGGTATTCACTCAATTATGATCTTTCAAATAACGATCTTCAATTATGTGTGCCTGAGTTCGACAGTTGCACAAAGAGCCTGCGCGTACATCTAGTGCAACTCCGCCTCAATAACACATTGTTAAGGGTCCATTACCATTCTCCTAGCTTCTATAGTTAAATCACCATTGTTTTTTTTTATCTTGTTCACCGACAGCCTTTGTTGATCAAAATTGTATGTGGACACTTTTAATGCTTATATACGTAGTGTATTGCCAAACGAAACTCACATCTATAAAGTATTTGTAATGGAAGCATACACGGGCGCTTAAGGGCGAGTGTTTAAATTCAAATCACGAGGATAATTGGTGATAAAATGTGTGTACCGTATCGTCAAGGACAATGTTCAATAGCTAACGTGCAGTATTACTGAATATCCTTGTAATTTATTCGCATGCTAGTTACTGAACGGTTAAACTGCGTATTATTCAATTTATTGTAACATTTCCTTATTACAATTCCAATAATGAAGTTGTATAGAATTAAAGTTTAATCTACAATGTAATTGGCATCATTTTTATAATATTCAAGTTGACAAACTTATACACGGATTTGTAGTTCTTTACCCTGTGTAATTTAATTTGTAGAAATATATGCATTTAATATAACAGACACCTTACCTTTTCTATAGTGGGTATTGTAAGAATAACGTCACATCTCAACTAAAATATTGATTTTTATCCTTTCAATTACTTTAGCATTGCTTGTTTATATAAGCTTGTATTTCGTTGTGATTGATATTTTACACACATAAAATATATAATATACATATATTTTTACGGCAGTGTTGCATATACATAATTTATCAAGTTCATTCCAAGAGAGGCAAACATGTTCCATATCAACAGATTTATGTCTCAACATAATAATACTCAATTTGGTTTATAATGGATTGAAAACATATATACCATTGAACAATTATATAGTTAAATTAAATAGTTTGAAACAAATAAAAAGATATAAAACAAATATTTCGAGTTACCAGCAGGATTCGAACTTCGGACCATTTTGCTTCATCAGAACGCTACAACTTAGAATAAAGTTGAAGTTATACATGTTTATGTAAAACAAATCATGATTTTATCAATTTTATAAGCACTGTTACAGTATCAAAAATTCACATGTTTAAGATTATTGCTGTAGATGAAATGAAGATGCTACATAATAACGCTTTCTTTTTTTAATTCTAAAATAAAACCACTATATATGTTGACCAACGCCGAGAACGTGACTTTATTATAGGAATTGAAGAAGCGGGAAATATTTCAGCTTAAGAAAACCATTAACGTTACTTCTATCATTGAATAAACGGACATATTTAATTCAATATAGAAATGAATCCAGAAATAATACATTCGGCGTTGACTAGACAGACTATTAACCTTGCAAATAATGGTTCAGACCATTTCATAGCGATATTCAGGGTCAACAATAGAAGACAAGCAGCTGACAAAAGAAGGAGATGCGGCGGTTGAAAGCAAAACGTTGTTGGAGTCTTCAACAATCCATCAGAAGACAAGGAATGTAATTAATCTTTCAGCTGATAATTTCCCGGAAAGAAACTAGTCCAAGGTGCATGAATGACGTACTTCCATCTGAAAACCAATCTTCTGTGTCTTCTTTTGTCCACATTTTGTCATCTTAGGAAGATAAAAACAAAGATATGAAAGAAGGAATATTGATTTTACACTTTTCTGCCTTAAAGAATACCAGTTTTCTTCCATGTAATATATAATTAAATCGTATGTGTTTTTACCAATGCCGCTTGTACTAAGATCATTGCATTGTTTTTCGCAAGAAATGTGAACATCTACATGCCGAATAGTTTGCAACCTTTCATCTGCAAGTTTTATTTACCATACAAAATCGCTTCAAGTGATTTTAACTTAATTTGAGGTAAATAAACTGACATTTAATGGGTCTCATTAGAAACATATATAAGTAAAAGCATGTCCGTTATTTGTTGATAGCTTTGCTTATAGTATGTCAAATCAATCACGTAAACCATGTATGTGACCATTAGCACTAGATTCGGGCTAACAAACAAACAGTGGCAGAATGTGTAAGTCTGATATATTAAACGCGGCCTTTAGAATAAGTATTACAAATGGTTAAACTACTGAGGATAGAAAGGCTATGACAACACCTTGTCTTTCCTCCCTGAAAAACAATCAAGATAGTCAAACAATTTGAGACCAGATTTTGAGCAAGGTCGATCATTAAAAGACATACAAATAAATAATTGGTAACCGTAGAGCTGATTTAAATGTTGTTGTTCTGTTTAAATTGAAAAAGCTGTATCTCGGACAGAAAGCTTTTAAAAAGCGGATAACGATAGCCTTACTTGTACTGGGCCATGACACACACTGAGGAGTGGGCGAGTGAATTCGCCGATTTATCGGTGGTGATGGTCGAGCGGTACTAGTATCTCACTCTTGATCAGGGGTTCTGTTGTTCGATACCAAGTCGAGATAGTACAGGTTATCACCCTTGAATGGTTAATTGTTGGTAACTACATGTACATCGCAGATTTAAAAAAAATATGTACTAAAGTTCGTTGGTGTGAATATCTTTTTATTAATATCTTCTTCTAATGTTACATGAGGTTCAGCGAAACGCTAAAAAACTGTTATCAATAGCTTTAAAAATTGAACTTTTCTCTTTCATATCTTTCACTAGTTATTTTGCTTTGAGATATTTGCAAACCATATGTGAACATGTATATTGAGTAATTATCAATCGAGTCCCTGGTCACTCATATCTTATTCTCTAACAATGGAATAGTTTGAACTTCCTTGTCGTCGTAAAAATAGCAATCACCAAACAAGCATTTAATTTCATTTATCATCAACGATATTTTATCCTGTGTTGGTAAGATTCTAAGAGTGGAATAATAGGTTTGTGAGAGGGATAAGGAAATCAAGTCCGTTCAGTACAATATTGAATACGAAATGCTCATTAATGTTTAAATGTTTGCTGATTTAGCAAGATTTATGAGAACAAATATATGAGATAAAGTCTATTTGTTGGAGTAATAGATTAGGCATTTAGATACCAGAGGAATTCAACCACCTAACCAATGTCATTAATGTGCAAATTTTGAGATACTTGGTTTGTACATTTGTGCAAAATTATGCGACACAAAATGATGTGAGTAATCATCCGTGTTCATCAGGGGACATTACATATTATTTCGCACATTCTTTCGCCAGAGTTTTAAAACGGTCCATACATGTTTTAGGGCTAAATATTTTACTTACCTTTTGAAACAAATACCATTTTCGGCAGTTTTTGAAATTTAAGGTCATTTATATTGTAAAAAATCTTATATGACTGAATTGAAGGCATTGGCGCCAAATTCGGCTGATTCTGAGACATCTAAAAATATGTCAAAACTGTCAATCTGTGAGATTGCAGCTTTTTAAAAAAACGCGATTCTAAATACCAAAATACAAACGACATCCTTGCAAACTAATTATAAAATAAAACACCAAGGAGATAAACGCACCCATATCCATTTGTCATAGGCGGTGAGCATATTTATTGACAAGTAAACCCTTGATAATTGATTTATTAACCAATTAATATAAGGAGGTCTAGAGCTGTCTAATAAAGATCGTTAGCGGATGTTATACAAGGAATAACCGGAATTGGACATTTCCAAATTTCTGATGACAACCGACCAGCACATCCTGAGATACCCATGACCTACCTTGAGGAAACATATATATGTTCTGGTAAATGTGGAAAAAGTCTGATTTAAAAGTTGAAAAAAGTTAAATATGGGAACTCAACATGTATTTCGTTGTACAAATGCCAATTCTTTGTTCGGATTAAATGAAACAAAGACCGGTTTTAACCATACGTTAAATCATTATTAATATCAATATTTATGCAAAAAGCTACAGAAACAATCTCAGTAGCAAAAAGTTAAACACAAAACTGAGATAATTAAGAATGAAATTAAACAGGTCAATGCGTGACTTTGAAAATTAATATTGCAAAGGTATTAAAATAGAGTGTACATTTTACTTCATAGCAGGTGATTAAGTCACACCTCTTACGAAAACAAGACATAAGAGTTATACTCAGTGGTTTGTGTTGATACGGTAACCTGAGTACAACTTGTCAGGTTTGGTGACCAGTAACAAAACACACATGCTCCAAAGCTTGAAATCGAATCCGTGACATGATAACAGGTAAGTGCGCTTAAACACAAGAAGTTAACACAGAATGCCTTGAGACAATTTCTTCCTTTTTTTGATAGAGGACATGTGTACCTTTTCGTAGAAAAGAAGAAATTTAAGAGGCGACATACTCCAACAAAAAAATCCCGTATATTTGAATATAGACAGAGAATTTTTAAATCCGGCATGCAATTTAAAGTTAAAAATAAATTCATGCTGTAACAAACAATACTTTTCATCTTAGGAATGGCTGAGTCAGACAGACATATCCTATATAAGAATTTATTTCTGTACATAACTGTTAAAAAACTGTGTATCACTCATGTTTATGAGTTATTACAGACAAAGTTGTTTCTAATGATATAAACGTAACGTTGAAAGAAATGAAGCAATTAATATTAAACGAGTGACCCAAAATATCGTGAACAATGCAATGAGCACAAAATTTTAAAGATATGGAATAAAGATCAGAGCACTAAAGAGCTAGAACCAACGCTTTGTGCTGTGGTTGTATCGGTAAATCAATTTGCTTAACTCGATATTAACGATTTAATCAAAGTGAGGGTTAGGGATCTTGCTACAAATGTGCGTATTGTTTCTTGCAACGTGTGTGTAAAGGTTAAATTGAATATCATTAACGATTTACGAAAAATGTCAAAGGTCACAGTTTTTACGATGACGCTCAGCCGCTGACAAGGATAACGACAATTATGATTTGACATTAATACATGTCGCTTTTATTTTTAATAATGTTTTCCTTATTTGTTCCCAGTTTTAGTTCAATGATGCTTTTTATTATGAAACTCTATGATCACACAGTTTTAAACCTTTTAATTTATAAATAATTATAATATTTTAAACAGACTGTGTGGGATGTTTATAGTTTCAAACAATGACTGCATCGTATCTTTGAAAAGTTTTTGCATTAGGTGCTCTGAATTGTATCTCTCGGTCTGCAGATAGAGTTGGGATCTCTAATCTTAGAAGTACTTGGGGTTTACCTATACGTTTATTATTATTTGTTTTATTGATAAGTTTCCCCAAGTTAATGCATATTTTGATAAGATTTACCTTTTGCGTTTTATCTTTATTAAGGATTGTTGGGATAAAAGTGAGGTTTGTGCACATAAACTGGTTTAAACCCCCAGTAAATTTACATTTTACTGACCGTTTCAAGGCGGTACCTAATAATAAACATACCTATTTTTTTCATATATAGAATGTATGCACTGTGCTGTTTGTGGAGTTTTGTGGTGTTCTTCTATGTTTCTTGTTTGTGATTTTATGTAATATGTCTTTGGCGTTGACCAAGTGCCACTAAACCGGGCTTATGTTTAAAGTTTTGCTACTGACTTTTTCCTGTAGCTTTTTGCATAACTATTGAAAATTTACCTCGACTATTTCTTAGAAAAATTAGCTGAAATGTCTCAATTAAAAGCGTCAAATTACAAATATATTTTGGGCTCCATTGCTCAAAACCTTCCAACCCTCACCCCGTCAACAGCCAACACTTCTACAATAATACTTTTATAATACTTTCAGAAAACCACAAGCTGCTTAACTTCGCATTCGGCTTTATGTATCTGGTTACTGCAACTTAGTAGACGTTTTCTGACAAACATTGTGCCTCTTTTAGAAGGAACATCAAGGTACATTGCATGAATAAAAAAACGACCATGTTGTTTAAGGAATAACATAAACCACAACAACTGCCATCAATTAACCGTTTCTTACGTGAAAGTAAGGCCATCTGTATTAGGCATTGACTTGAATTGACTAAAAAACGAAAGCATACCAATCGTTTTATAGGGAATCAGTTTGTGTGTGTTTGTTTTGTATGTTTACTCTAGTTTTCAATCAAACAGCACAAACTCAGGCTAAACAAATAAACACAATTCTAGTAAAATATGATTAAATGCGCAGAATGCATCCTGTGTAATTGTATTTGTTTGTTGAAATATGAAAAACCTTTTTTCAATAAACCCAAAGGACTCCCATATTTGCTCACGTTCGGAAGACTATTAGTTAGAATCGATAGAGTTTACCAAGGAAAAGGAAACTAAAACCACAATCAGAAGTAAACTATTTCATAAAATTGTATAGATCTTACGAAGCCCCATCCACACCCTGAAGAGATTCCATTTCCATGATTAGATACATGCCAGTCAACATTTCAAAGGCTTAACTTACAGCAATACAAATGGAAAACATAAACGTCAAGCTAATAACTCTTCCAAGTAATGTTCTGTAAGCCTCTTTTAACATTCTGGGAATATTAATGTTCTATTTAACTGACCATGCGTTTTTATCATTACTGCATAGCTACCAAACTGCGGACTATACCTTTTTCGAAAAAAAAAAAGATCGCGAAGAAGCTGAGTTGCTCAATCTTGTTAAAAAGAGTGAGTGTATTTCCTCATGACGGATAACCCTCTAGAACTCAGCCTTCGAGTTTTTTTTGGACCATCCTCGATACTTTCTAATTCTAGCATATGTAAATTGGTGAATTTTATAAACATATCTTCGGCAATAGGTAAAATGGAAAAAGGTTGGAGCATTATAATGTGTAGTTTGTTGCATGCTTAAAAAGGAATGCTTGTTCGGCTTAATAAAAATGTTTCATTTGGTCAAAATAAAATTGATTTGGATTGTGAAAATAAAAATCCTTTTTTAATTGACAAAAGCGATGTTATAACTTCTTAGTGAGATAACTTTCACTTTCTTTAAACTTTATGTAGAACAAATAGCTATTATAGTCGTAAAGTACAGCATGGTATTTGGGTAAACCCGTTGTAGCATGACAAGAAGCCTTGCAAAAGAAGTCTACGGATATTTTTCAATACCTTCATCATCCCTAAGACTGTTATATGTGACATGGCTTTCTTAAACGATGAGATATGGGCGGGATTGCTTGGCCTTTTTTGGATGCAGCCATATTTTACATGACACTGACATATTATGTTTTATCTTTTTGTCAGTTTTATGTCGGGACCGAAAAATGTGATTGGTAACAATTTTGAATTAGTGACTGAAATCAAAGAAACAGAACACGTGATACGTTTTAAATTGGCATGATGCCGAATCACATCATTTTCAAATGAATTTCCATTACCGTTCAATCAATGGAGATATTTACTAATCGCATCATAAACTTTGACTTTGATTCAATATGTCAATTTGGTCAACAATGAAGGAAATTATCGAAGACAATCGCAGTTTCATTATGGTCAAATCAATTGGTAAAATTCTAGCATTCTTTGATGAACAAATACGTCCCAATTTTAAATGAATTTAATGTTGTTAATGCTTTGTTAATTGCTTACAAGCCACTGCCTTCATCCATGATATAAGGTCGCTGTTCCTTTGACGTCATGAGCCTACACTAAATTACAGTAATCGATAAATGCCCGGTTTTATAAATACTTTTCCTCCTTCAGAAGCACAAAGGAAATCCAATAAAACAATGAAAACTACAGGGACAAGGCTAGTGGTGTAACATTCAAATATAAACCCCGTTTAGAGGCAAAATGCAAGGGCCCAAACGATAATGAACTTGAAACACAAACGTATTAACACCATATACGCAAACATACCACACCTGCATCAAATACCTTAACTTAATCTGGAAGCAGCAATCCAATTTGATTGAAATCGTTCCTTAGTAAGTATATAAGTGCAACACTGTCATTGCTTCAGATACAAAAAGTTGAATGTTCAAGAGGAGGATTGCGAATTGCTGCATTTGTAAGATATATGGATATATGCTTAAAACCTTTAAGGCGGGTAATATTTATTGTTTTCCGCTAATACATCATCTTGAAACGGTTATTCGTTGATTTTTTGGGTGCACTTTGTGCCCCTTAACAGGTTTTTATTGTTCGTTTATCCTTTTCATCACCAAATAAGCATTAAAATCAAATGACGTCCTTGATAAAACCCGTATTTTATTGCCACGATCAATACTTCAACTAAGAGCCTTGCAAAGCATGCAAATCAGACTTAAATAATCGCATGCAAATGGAGGAATAACAATGAGTTCACTGATTGCTTTTCTCACACAGGGAAATCACTAGTGCGGGTGCCACAGCTTGTTATATTACTCGTGCATGACTGTTTATTGAAGCAAAACAACATTTGATGTAACAGAAAACATAGAAATTCGAGGCTATTTAAAAAAAAGAATACTCACATTGATCTGTTAATTATAGTACGATAAGACAGATGAAGTTAGTACTTATATATATCAAACTAGACTTGCTTTCAAATTTCACATTGTTTCCCGTTGTACACTGAACATAGTGAGATTTACGAAACATATCTAAGAGTATTTGTCGGATAGTTTCAATATTCTTAATTTGCACATTTAACGTATAGCTCAGTAAGTGTGTTTTATTCGACAACAATTTCAAGTAAGTATTTAATAACATATTACTCCTTGTGCAACATCATTTTCATACGCAGTGTTAAAAGTGCTTAAACTCGCCTTTACATTTTAAAACGACATGTTAGAATGGAAATAGGTCTACCTTCTTATTTAATGGTATAACAATCAATTAATATTTATTTTCTAAACAAAACTCGGCCAATTTGCTGATGCAAATAACGTTAACCTTTATTCCACATATTTTATGCTCCAAAACACTCCCTATAGTTCTATTTGTCGAGGAAAAATCTAGATGATCATTCATCACAGAGATAAACCATTCCGTACGAGGAAAACCGTTCCATCCATATTAATCACCTTTATTGTCTTTGTTGATTGCAAGAGTCGTGTATCGTGGATTTACTTTATTAAAGGATTGATCTACGACTTCCTTGCTACGATCGATAAAAACACCCGTATGGACCAGGAAAAAGTTTCTTGGCCAGAGTTTTGAACTAAAAAGAACACCGATGAATTATACATACGCTTTCGTGATGTCCCTGATTTATATATTTAATCATTGAGCTCGTATATAATCTCAATAACTCGGGTAGTGGATACAGTTACTAATAATAAAGTTTAGACTACAAAACATTAACAAGCAACTCCGTTTAAAACATTGTGCGCCGTCTTAACATTTTATTGGTATTAAAAACCTCAAATGTCAATGCATTTTTTACAGTTTCTACAAAAGAATTTCTTAATTTATAGTTTCATCAGCTATTATCAGAAGATATCAGAAGCCTGATAAGTTATAACAAAGGCTTAGTTTTTAAGACCGACAGAAGGCACTACACTCCAAGTAGGCTGAAACCTAATCCATCTACATACTCCCGTGACTAGAATCTGTAAAAGATAACCTCATTATAACAAGGAACAAATTATAGCACAAACGTGACCAGATTGCCTGAATAAGAACATTTTACTACAGCAGCAAACACAATTTTAAGGTGAATCATCATTTTGTTCATATTATAATTGTAACAAACTACATAGAAGCAATTTTGCTCAATTTATAAACGTTTATTTTACCAATTCTTGTCCATCTGACTGCACAATTTGGATACTTAGGTAAAGATAAAATGCATCTTTGCACAGAAAGTTAAATTCCATTCAATCGCAAAAAACCCATCTGAAACATATTTGGAGTGAATAAAGTTCACTTCCTTGCTTCCAATTTTGCGTTTGAGCGCAAATGAAATTTGAATTGACATACAAAGATATAATTAAATGAAGTTGATTTATCTTTTGTACAACACAAACACATGTATAAAAAAACAAATTCGTTAAATTTGCAAAGTATTAAGTCTTAAACGCGTCAAACTCGATTTGAAAATGTTGTATTTAAGTCATTATATATTACAAAATAAACCTCACGTACTTACAGTATTATTTTGAATGCCCTGAATAATAAGCACTTTGCAGTGAATCGGTACCACGAGTTGCTGTTCACCCTTTAAATACTTTCATTTTGTCTTGATGTTTGCAACATGCAAGTATTTAGCTGGTGTCAGTGCAGCGGTACCACTAGTTGCTGTTTCGAATTTAGATACTTTCATTTTGTCCTGATGCATACGCTGGCTGTTGCTATTTATGCTTTAAATACTTTAATTGTCTTCATGTATTATCTACATTATAACAAGAACTTGTTTTCATTGTCACGTTATCACAAACTGCTGCTTATAACATTATTTTTATCATTTTATATATGGTATCTGTCACTAATACCGTGATCAGTCAATGATCACGAATGTCCAAACAAAACCAACGGTGTACAAAGGCGTATTGATTTCTGTGTCATTTCCGGGGCATTTAATTACTTACTGTCACCTATTAAACTTACAAAAGTTTTATCTTTTACATTTTCGTTGAACTATTGCAATCTATTATGCTGGCTAAGCAAGTAATATGTGTGTTGACGTTGACTCATGACAAGCCTCTTTTTCAGTTCGAAAATTTAACTTAAATACCCTTAAATAAGAACTTGTGAATGGTTGTACTGTATGTTTTAGAAATATCGTTAAATTCAAAATATTCGAAATTTTCGAAGTTCCTCATGTGTAATGGCAGTCATGGTTGAGTGCATTTAGAATATAAACCTCCAAACGAGGCCATTAAATGCTTTGGGAGATAGGGAATGGTTGTCCGAAAATAATAAAACTGCACCTTATGTTGTACATATGAACTGTTAAAACACCTGTTTTCCTTAAAATATTTGAATTATTTTTATCTGGAATGAGCCAATTTTTGCGTAAATGTCTGCAAACCATTGATACAAGACTGCTGACCAACGATAAGATGGCAGTTATTTATATCTATGTTCGAAAAATTATGCATTTAGTGCAAAAATATTTGACTTACGCTTTAAGTCAAATGAAATTGTCGGCAGTTTTTTTAAATTTAAGAATTGTTTAATTGTAAGAAATCTTATATGACTGAATTGAATGCATCAATACCAAAATCAGCTGATTCTGAGACAACATCTAAAACAAGTGTCAAAACTGTCAACCTGTGAGAGTTCAGCTTTAAAACGAAACGCCATTGTTAATACCAAAATACGAACGACATCTTTGCAACCTTATTATAGAATAAAAACACCAAGGAGATAAAACGCAAACATATCCATTTGTCATCGGCTTTTAGCATATTTATTGACAAGTAAACCCTTGTTCGTTGATTTATTAACTAATCAATATTCAGAGGTCAAAAGCTGCCTAATTAAGCATATTGGCGGATGATATTCAAGAAAGAACTGGAATTGGACATTTCCGAATTTCTGATGATAACTGACAAGCATGTCCTGAGATACCAAAAACATACCTCAAAGAAACATTTATACGTTTTGGTAAATGTGGAAAAAGTCTGGTTTTAAATTTGATTTAAATATGGGAAGATGTATTTCGTTGTACAAATACCAATTCTTTGTTCGGGTTAAATGAAACAGTTTTCACCATGCGTTAAATCGTTTTTAATGTCAAAACAGAGGTTACTAAGAATGATATAAAACAGTTCAATGCGTTACTTTGAAATATTGCAAGTTACTAAGATATAGTGTGCAATTCACTTCCAAGCAGGTGGTTAAGTCACACTTCTCACGAACACAAGACACACGAGTTATACTTAGTGGTTTTATGCTGATATGGGAACCGCAGTACTAGGAGGGAACCCACTTATCAGGCTTAGTGACCATACACCAAACTCACATGCTCCCAGACCTGTAATCTAATCCGTGACATAGTAACAAGTGAGTGCGCTAATATATGACAGGACTATATGACGCCGTGTTCAGTAAAATTTTTTGTCTCAAAACACAATCATATTCATCCTTTATATCTGGTATGCTTCAATAGAAGAAGGCCTTGGGAGAATTTCTTTTGCTTTTGATAGAGGACAAATTTAAGTAGCAACAGATAATCCCGTATATTTAAATATAGACTTATTATAACAGATAATTGTTAATTGCTGTATGCAATTTAAAGTTAAAGATAACTTCTCTTTTCAATCTTAGGAATGGCTGAGTCAGACAGACTGATTTTATTTTAGAATTTATTTCTGTACATAACAGATCTCTTATGTTTTTTGAGTTATTAGGGACGAAGTAGTTTCTAATAATATAATCATAACACCAGCATTGAAAGAAACGAGGCAATTAATATTCAAGGGGTGACCAAAAACATCGTAAGCAATGCATTAAGTTCAATATTTAAAAGATATGGAATAACGATCAGAGTCCTGCAGATCTAGAACCAACCTTTGTCTTGTTGTACCGGTCAATCAATTTGCAAAACCTGACAATAACGAATTAATGAAAGTGAGGGTTAGGGGCATTGCTACAAATATGCGTATCGTTTCTTGCAACGTTTGTGAAAAATCTATGAGAATATCATTTACGATTTATGAGTAATGGCAAAAGTCAATGTTTTTACGATGACGCTCGATAACGACAATTATGATTTGACAAATTTACCTCGACTATTTCTTCAAAAAATTAACTGAATGTCTCAATTAAAAGCGTCAGTTTACACTATATTTTGGGCCGTATTGCTCAAACCCGAATTAGTTTTAGAAAATCACAAGCTGCTTAACTTCGCATTAGACTCTATGCATCTGGTTGCTGCAACAAAGTAGACGTTATCTGACAAACATTTTGCCTCTATTAGCAGGAAAACCAAGGTACATTGCATGAATCAAAAGAACGACCATGTTGTTTAAAAAATAACATAAACCACAACAACTGCCATCAATTAACCGTTTCTTACGTGAAAGACTATCTGTATGAGGCATTGAATTGAATTGACTAAAAAACGAAAGCAAACCAATCGTTTCATAGGGAATCAGTTTGTGTGTGTTTGTTTTGTATGTTTACTCCTGTTTTCATTCAAACAGAACGTACACAGCGTGTAACAAATAAACACAGTTATAGTAAAATACAATTAAATGCGCTAACGTTTTTAGGTTTAATTGTATTTGGTTGTTAAAATGTGAAAAAATCAAAGCAACCAAAGGACACACATATGTGCTTACAAAAGGTAGTCTTTTACTTACATCTGATGGAGTTTATCAAGAAAGGAAATATAATTCCACAATTAGTTGTAGACTTTTTCATAAAATTGTACAGATCTTACGAAGCCCTATCAACACGCTGAATATATTCCATTTCCATGATAAGATACAGGCCTGTCAGCATTGCAAAGGATTTCCTAACAGCAATACAAAAAGAAACCATAAAAGTCAAGCCAATAATCCTCCTTCTTAAAGGCCTTCTTTTAAACATTCTAGGCATATAAATGCTCTATTTAACCTATCATGCTTTTATTGTTTTTATCATTATGAGCTACCAAACCGCGGCCTATTCTTTTTTCAAAAATGTCAAAGAGATCACAATGAAGCTGACAGTTGAATGCTCAATCTCTCAATCAAGAGAGTGAGTGTATTTCCTCATGACGACATATTTCGGATCAGCTTCGATCCCTTCTAATGCTAGATTATGTTAATTGGTGAATTTATTAAACATATCTTCGGCAATAGGTAAAAAAGGCAAAAGGTTGGAGCATTTTTATGTGTTGTTTGTTGCAAGTTGACAAAGGAATGCATGTTCCGTTTAATAAAAACGTTTTGGTTAAATTGATTTGAATTGTCAATATAAAATTCCGTTTTAAATTGACAAAAGAGCGATGTTACAACTTCTTAGTGACATTTCTTTCACCTTCTTAAAAGTTCATGTAGTACACATAGCAAATCCATTTAGGACTTAAAAAACGGCATGGTAATTAGGATAAATATGTTGTAACATGACAAGAAGCCTAGAAAAAGAAGTATGCGGATATATTTCAGAACTTTGATCATCCCTTAGACTTCCAAATATGACATGGCTTTCTTAAACGGTGAGATATGGACAGGATGAGTGGGTCTTTGGGGCTAAAACCGTATTTTACATGACACTGACATATTATATTTTATTTTCTGTCATTTTGATGTCTGGACCGAAAAATTGAATTGAAGGTTGGTAAGCCTTTTCTGTAGAAGCCACTGCCTTTTACTATTAACGTTGCTGTGCCTTTGACGCTATAAGGTTACACTTAAACATAGTTGTCAATAAATGCTTATTGATGGCCGTTTTCTTTAAATATTTTTAAGACTCTCCTTCAGAGGAGCAAAGGAAATCAAATAGGACAATAACAACAACAATGATCAGGCCAGTGGTGTAACATTGAAATATACACCCTGTTAAGAGAAAAAATGCAAGGGCCAAAACGAAAATTAACTGCAAACACAAGCGGATTGACACCACATATGCAAACAGACCACACATACATCAAATGAACTTAATCTCGAATCCAATTTTAAATCTCAAGTGCAATGTCATGTCTCAGACACTGTATTTGTAAGATATGTGCTTTAAAACGTTTAAGGTGGGGTGTATTTATTGTTGTCCGCTAATACATCATCTTGTAACGGTAATTCGGTTTGTTTGGGCCCCTTATCTTGTGGCTCTTAATAGGTTTAAATTGTTGGTTGATTTTTTTCTGCAGCAATAAGCATTAAAAATCAAATGAAGTTTTCGATCAAACCCGTACTTTATTGCCAAGATCAATACTTCAACTAAGAGCCTTACAAAGCATGCAAATCAGACTTAAATAATCGCATGCAAATGGAGGAATAACAATGAGTTCACTGATTGCTTTTCTCACACAGGGAACTCACAAGTGCGGGTGCCACAGCTTGTTATATTACTCGCGCATGACTGTATTTTGAAGCAAAATAACAACAAAATGTGATGTTAAGAAGTGCTAACATTCGAGGCTATATAAAATAGAATACTTAATGCACATCAAACTGCTCATTATAGCACAATCAGACTATATGACGTTGATTGCATTTATAAATGTTGACTTGATTTGTTTCCAAATTTTACATTTATTTCCCGTTGTACACTAAACATAATAAGCTGTAAGAAACATATCTAAGAGTATTTGTCGGACAGTTTCAATAATCTAACTTTTTATTGTTAACGCACGACTCAATAATTGTAAAATAATACATGGTTGACCATAGGCTGATAATTGGCCAGTGTGAAGAATAAATGTCCGAGGACAATGTATTATCCTGTCTAATACATATGTTTTGTTGTTTTGTCATCAGACAATGATTTAAACTGGCTTTAAAAAAAATATTTTGTAGAATAATAAAGGATGTAAATAGCATGAAGTCTATAAGAAGAATAACAAATTGGTTTTGAATGGCATTAGCTGTGAAAATCAACGAGTATCTGGAAATCAAAATAAAAAAAAAAACATTTTCTCCCCTGTTTTTTTTAATTAGACGGCAATCTTTCCATTCTTCAAATATTTTCCTGTTTTTACATCGGCTATTTTTGACGTTCATTTCAATAGTCTTCTTGGGGTAATTATGCCATAAATTCCCCCCACCCACGTGCTGTGTAATCTCATTGCCTATAACGATAATCATTTGTGCTAGAAAAAATTTCTATGGTAAAATGTTTCTATGATTAGTAACAGGTGTATTATGCGTGTATTTTTCAACAACAATGTAGGGTAATTCTGACCATTAATTAAATTAAGACCATTTTGCACATTGTGTAACATTATTTTTTTATTTTTTCTATAAATAATGCTTAGATTCGCCTATAATTGCGACATGCGAATGGATCTAACTTCAGTTCTTGTGATCCTAAAACTACACATATAAACTTTAAACAGTCAAGTTTTGAACGGTATAACAATCAAATAAATGTATTTTTCCTAAATAAAACTTCGATATGGCCATTTAGTTGATGAAAATAACGCAAAGCCTTCTTACATATTTTCTTTTCTCAAAACATTTCAGATAGGTATATTTGTCGAAGAAAAAAATCAGGAGGGTCATTCATCACAGCGATAAACAATGCTGCACGAGGAAAACCGTTCAATCCATATTAATCACTCTTATTCTCTTTGCTAATGGCAATAGTCGTGTATCGTGGATATACTTCATTACCAGATTCTATGACTTCTTTACATTTATTGAAAAAAAACCTATGAAACAGGATTGCGTTTATTGCCCAGATTGTTTTTAATAAATTAACACCGATGAATTTTAAGTGTCATAATGTCTTGAATTGTATATAAGAGCATCGAGGTCGTGTTATCTCAAAACTCCGATAGTTGGTACATTTACTTTTACGTCTGTCAATGTTTCGACCTTTTATCTGGTTAGATATATCACAAATGAAACAACATTTGACTAACATTCATAAATTCAGAAATACGTAGACAATGCTAATATAACATTTAATGGAGGTAAAGTTATATTTATTCATAGCACCAAAACCGTCCGAACATTTTTTCTTAATGTGCACAATTGTATTCATGTTTGCTTACTTTAATTTGTATATGCTTGTGTGTTTTTTAGTTTAAATTACAAATAATAAACAAACAACACATTTTTATACATTGTTTTCCGCCTTAACATTGTATTGTTAAATACTCATAAAAATACTCAAATGTCAATGCATTTTTGTTGCTGTTACTAGAAAAGAAATGTTATAAATTATGTCTACGACTTTTATGGCCGTCTAATACGAACTTTACATTATAAATGGCTTAAACCTAATCCGTCTACATACTCTCGTGACTTGAATCTATAAAAAAAGAACCTATCTGTAACAAGGAATCAATTATAGCACAAACGTGCCTGAAGCAGATCATTTAACCATAGCAGCAAACAATTATTAATGGATAATTATCATATTTGCATATCATAATGTTTATGAAAAACTAAATAGAGGCAATTTTGCTCAAATTATGAATGTTTTTATGACCTTTCCTTGTCCTTGTGATTTTAAAGATGCACTTGTATTCCCAAACTAGATTTAGCACAATTAATAATATTGTTTTAATATTAAAAAAAAGTTGAATACATGTCGAAAACAATGGTTCTTATGAAGAATACCGAATTTAATTTGAAAAAAATGAGCATAAAACACAGTATTTCTACCTTATGAGACTATAGTTTATCACAGTATATCTTTTAGCATTCACCAATCATTTCATACTTATGCGCTTTCTGCTATTAATTACACGGTTACAATCTTGTTATCAGTAATCAATATTTTTCATCAATGTATTATTTTTATAGTACTTAAAGATTTATCACTCAAAATTGATATTTGTAATATATGTGTATGTATTAATTTTTAATAAGAGTGGCAATTAAAAATCTTGACACAACACGTAAGATCAAATGAATCTTTGCAAATGACATTCACGGGAAAAAAAGCCATCTTAAACTTATATGGAGTGAATTCATTTATGTTCCCTGTGAACACTTCCGCGATAAAATGTTAATGATATTTGAACTAAAAGCTCAAAACACATACACGTGCGTGCAATAACACATGCTTTAGACATGCTTATATGTCAGTCCTTAAATGATACAATATGAACGATAGGGGCCGTATTAAATAAGCAAATCAGAACTAAAACTATAGATTCAGATCCGAAACTAAGTTTTTTGATCGGCCTTTATATTTAGCTGACCAATAAGCTAAATGGAATCACTGAGGCATGTTTAAGGATAATGATGAGAACAGTGTTGAATACTGGCCTAGTAACAAACTCATCTTTCAATTGTAGCATTGTTATTGAAGCTCAGCATTTAATATTTGACAATTGTGCTACGTGTCTGCGATAGTGATACTTCACGTAGCACTAGGACGTGTTATTTTTGTTCATTTTGCATTTAATGATATTATCTCGGGGCATCGTTTTAAATAATTACTTACTTGTTTAAATGTCGTAAATTATTAGTTGTTTGCAGGGAATCGTTGCCAAAAGTTGCACTTTACGCTTGAAATGCTTTCATTTGTCTGGATGTTCGCTACATGTAAATATTCAGCTATTTGCAGTGCAGCGGTACCACTAGTTGCTGTTTATAGTTTGAATATTTTCACATTGCCCTGATGCATTATGAACATAATACAAACTGGCTGTTCACATCGGTTGGAGTATTTTCACATTGTCTTCATGTATTTGCTTCATAATAATAAGAACCTGTTTCCATTTCCACGGTACCACGAGTTGCTGCTTAATTGCATTGTTAATATAACTTTATCTATGGTCTACGTCCCTATTACCATGAATAGCCAATGATGGTGAATGACAAAACAATACCATCTGTGTTCACAGGCGAAGTGATTTTGGTGTTTTTTTCGAGGCATTTGCTTACTTACTGTCAGCTGTGAAGCTACCATAAGTTTCATCGGAGGATTTGTCTTTTTTTTGTTGAACCATTGTTGTTCATAATGCTAGCTAAGCAAATAATGTGTGTATTGACCGAAGAAGCCTCGTTTTCAGTTAAAACAATTTTCTCAAATATACTGTAAATCTTATGAATGGTTTGAAAGTGTTTTATTTTATGTTTAAGAAACAAAAATATCCGAAAATCTCGAATTTTAACCAAGTTGTCCATTGTGTATTGGCTGTCATGGTTGACTGCACATGGAACATTACACTCCAGACGAGTCCATTCAAAGTATTGGGGTTTGGGAAATGTTTTTCCCGAGCTAATTTTGTAAATTCTGAGATTCTCCAAAACAATTTCATTACGTCATAGAGTTAAAAAATAAACATGACTTGTGGATAATCTATGGTTCACATGAGCGATGTTAACATGTTTGTTGTGCAAGCAATCCTAATAAATTATGCGTTCGATAGCAGAGGCAGTGAATAATATATCTAAAAGATAAACATTTTATTCATTTTTTCTTCCAACAGACAAAGTCTTACGCTAACGCTTATAAGGCCTCCCATCATAAAAAATAGATTTGCTCTTTTTCAGGA
Organism: Mya arenaria; assembly: GCF_026914265.1. Taxonomy (NCBI): domain Eukaryota; kingdom Metazoa; phylum Mollusca; class Bivalvia; order Myida; family Myidae; genus Mya; species Mya arenaria. Next base: position 38,597,613 of record NC_069123.1, on the reverse strand, counting down.
GCGTGCCTTAGCTGTGTTCGGTGTTTCTCGTACCACGAGCCTCGATGCTACAAGGGTGACCTTGCCCCCAAACCCTGCTCAACAAACCAAACCCACTGCGTCAAGTACGAGGCAAAACACAAGGACAGTAAGTCATCGGACGGTTTGACGATTTTCACTAGAGTGTGATTGATGAATTGGTGTAAATATGTCAAATAAAAACCAGAATTCCGTTATGTTAAAAACATTGATTGATAGATGTAACTTATATACAATCATGTTTAAGTGTCACAGTGACTGTTTACACTGTATATCAACAATAAAAGGCGGGTAATATTAAGGGTTAAACATAGATTCGTATCGTCCTAAGTATCTCATAATGGGTGAGGTGTAATACGTTGTATACAATGATATCTTAATGACACGCATGATGACTACAGATTTATACAGAACAGGCGCCGGCCACTTGTGCATTGTATCTGCAATTTTACTCTTATTTATCAAGCTTTACTGATAATCATTGTTTTAAACACCTAGAAACGATTGAGGATATATTTTTACCAAAGTAAGCCAAATTACATTATAAAAACAACATCAATATGACAGACTGGTATTTCGCACCCATGGTGTCCCTCTAAATAGCTTAAGCTAGCCTGTAATCCAGAACGATTGGTACATTGTTTAACTGTTGTTACGAGATTTATGTATAGTTACATAGGAAAAGTACACTGTCAGCGTTACTGTACGTATTTCTTTACTAACTATATTTCTTCACGCAGTGCCGTCAGACTTTGTGAACCGTGACTGTTACCGTGGCGACGATGTGAAACCTCACTGTACAGTACAAAAGCATGATGGGAAGAATATACAAGTCTGCTCGGACTTTTGTGACTATGACGGATGTAACTTCGCCCCAACAACACATTGCTCAGGCGCCTTTATCGCTCTCTTGGCCTCTTTAATAACTTCATCACCGTATTTGTTCAATTATGTGCACCGATAGCCTTATTTGATAAAACATTGTGTAAAACATGAGTATGGCTAATTGTGTGTACGGCCTTTACGAAACTGACATTTGAACTATATTTGTTTTGAACTTGTCATAAATACTGCACCGACAATCCGAGTTATTGAAATAATACACCAAAGCCTCAGGGCGACTGAATAATTTCAATCACAAGGGTAGTGGGTGGTGTTTTTTACTATGTTGTCAATGACAACGATCAACTAGCGTTCAGTATAAGTGAATATCCTTGTAATGTGTTCGCATGTAAGTTACTGAACAGCTCAGCTCCGCCTACTTGCCATTGAATCGATATGGGGGTTATGTCAAGTACAGAAAAAAACAAACAAACATTTCATTCCCAAACATGTTACAAATAAAGTATATAGTGTTTATATGTATAAAGATTATGTGTTTTACATGTATGTTAAATGGTAATTTTAGTGTTTTATGTACAATATATGCGGTATCATGTATAATATTTACACGTATGTATAATAGTCAAGTGGACAAGCATTAAATCGAAAAAGTTATTATTAAAATTATGAAGTTAAACATTGTAGACATTTATGCATTTGATAGCACATACACATAACCTGTTTTATATAGGCTGTTCTAAGAACAACTTTAACTGAAATATTGTTTGTTTCATGAGTTAAAATGTCTTATTTGATAAACGTGTAACGTATAGGGCAACACAAACACATATTTAGGTTGGATTATTAAAAGAACAAAGCTCATCAACTCCTTGTTCGCATTACTTTGTATATTGATGTTGTATTTGATTGTGACTGTTGGTTATGTTAACATGTTTTTTATTGAAAATTCAATTTCACTATTCACTATTTCACTATTACGTTAATCTTTTTTTTAATCAATATTTCATACAACAGTAAGAAATAGCGATATTTTTTCTGTAGCGGTAAAACATTTAGGTTTCGATTAGACCATATATTTTCAAGTAATATTTCATGTAATTAATGTCTAAAATTTATTATATAATAAAGATTCAATTCAGCGTCAGGATTCGAAATCGACAGCTCTGAAATGCTTAACCAGACTGCTAAAGATTTTACCACAGTAGAAGCTACACATGTATATGTAACACATGTTATTATGAATACAAATCATTCCTGTATCGGAATAGTTAAGGTTGCGGCAAATGCTGTAGCATTTAAATTTGTTTGCTTAATGCTGCAGATAAATTGAACATTCTACATGATGAATATCCTGTATGAATACATTACTTTTTGGTAAATAAACATGTTCTTGAAAGAAGTTACACAAGTATTTCTTTATTTATTCGAAATTAAAACGTATTAAATGACCACCGCTGAGTAACTGACTTGAATAATTGTCGAGACGGGAAATATTCCAGCTAATGAAGACCATTAACGTTGCTTTCATCATTGAATACACAGACATCTTTAATTCCATATAGAAAATAATCATGAAAAACATCACACAATCGGCGTTCACTTTACAGAACATATATCTTGACAACTGCGTTTCAGACAATTCTATCGCGATATTTAGTTGCGAACAACAGTAGGTGATGTGATGGTTGAAAGCAAAACGTTGTCGGGGTCTTCACCAATCCATCATGAGACAAGGAAGGAGTAACGAAAGGAAATTAATCTTTCAGCCGATGTTTTCCCGGAAAGAAAGTGATCCAAGGTGTAAGAATAACAGCCTTCTGTCTGACAAAGCAATCTTCTTTTGTCCATTTTTTGTCATCTTAGGAAGATTAAAACAAAAAAAAATATTAGAATGGATATTGATTTTTGACGTTTCTCACTTAATGAAAATAAGTTGTCTATCGAGGCTGATAAATTCATCAATAAAAATGTAATTAATCGAAAAATGTTCTTGAAATATGAATGCATAAACATTTCTTGCACGAACAAAATTTTATGGCTGCCCTCTTCACTTTTTATTTACTCGCTCTTGCACAGGCAAATTGTTCGAAAACCACGTTTGTATAAGCGCAATAAAACAAAAAGCAATACTTTGCATTAAAATGAAATACAACGGTGATAACCTCGTTCACATACGCCTTTGGCAGTATTAATATAGTTTTGAATCTAGTGTATTGGTAATTTGAAATTTAATTTCGTAGGTTGTAAGGAATTCGTGTTCGTATATGCAACCCCTTAGAACTTTAGTAATAAATTAAATATCGAACACATTCTGACTTGATCGAGTCATAATATACTCATTTCACATTATGTTTGCTTTTCTTCACGTTCTAAAACATCGTTCAAATTCGATCAAATGTAAGTATGAGTTAACACATTATTTTTCACCCATTGATGTTGTTGCTGGTGTGTTTTCTGGAATAAGTCAGCATTCAAAACTATCAAAATTTGAATGAAACATTTTGAATTTAGGGAAGACCTTGTAGGCGTAACTTCGGCCTGAAAAACTATAAAACAGTAGGTTGCTACGAATTCAATATGTGCATTGAAATCGTGTTTTCTGCAATAAACCTCGTGCAGACTCGTAAGATAACCTATCCTGTGCAATTTATATTCAACATTAAAGCACTTGAAGTGATTCTTAAATTCGTATACTGACATTTTATAGGCTTTAGCAAACGTATATTTTAGTAAAAGAGTGTCTCTAATTTGTTGAAAGCTTTGCTTTAAGCACCTAAGTCAATGATAAACACTGAAAGAAGATTTATAATGTCATAATTCATCAAGTTAGCGATGTTGCTGATAGGTTTTCAATCATATGAACCAAGTGTGAGATCATCTTTAACACTAGAATTTAGTTTAAACACAGTCAGTGGCAAACAAACATCACACAGGAGAGCCGCAAGTTAATGTCGTCAATTGTTCGTTTTTAGTTTATTAAAGATCATAACGCTGTACATAAGTTTTCCAAAGTTATGAAACTAGCATCATATGTGCTGTCAGTACGTTTTAGGCTGAACTATATAACGTGGCTTAAAGGATATTGATGAAAAAAGTGAAACTACCGAAGACAATATGACTATGACAATACCTTGGATTTTCTCTTTGGAAACTCCCAGACAACATAACAAGTCTTTGTGAATACTTATGTGAAAAACTACAGAAACCATAATTTTGGCAATGCTTGGCGGAAGAAGAGTAACCTTGCCAACAAATCGATAAATAAGCCGTAGAACTGAGCCGTTTAAGCGAAAAAAGGGTCCCTGTATGTATGCGTAAAATTCCGGTCCTTGTAGACTTTCTGGTACCGGATCATTTTGACCTGATACACGCTGAGGAGTAGGCGAGCGTTTTTGTTGACTAATCAATGGCGATGGCCGGTTCCATCGTTTAATCCCTATTCGGTTCTTTGACGAGGTAGTACGGGTATCACAAACTAATTGCTAATTTCGCTAAACAAAAGATATATATAGCTTAAAAAACAAAGTTCATCACCGCAACGAAGAATATGTCATATATTTATTGATTCCAATTATCTTCCGTTTTCATTTTACTAGAAGACATAACGCATCACATGCATCTGCTCATTTTTTACAACAATAATGAAAAGCGCTCTAAATGATACCTCGTAACTACAAACGTGTTTACAAGCCTTTTTGAGACCATAACTTAAGCAAAGTCCAAAAGTAGCAGAGAACAAAGCCTGACTTAAGTGGAAAAACCTTGCCAACAAATGAATTATTATGAATCTCAAAGGCGATGATCATAAAAAATTTCCTGTTTAAAGCAATATATACGGGTCCACGTAGCTTTTACTAGGACATTTTGACCTGATACCCGCTTTGTAATGGACGAGTACTTTAGCCGCTCTATCAGTGGCAACGAACTTGTTGTTAGCACATAGAACTTTAGATCAGAGATTCCGTGGTACGAATCACATTCGGTTTTATGTAGATATAATGCTGGTTGATACCAAGAAATGGTAATTCTTCTTAATTTAATTTTATGATTAACAAGTTTTCATTAGTCGATTTCCACTTTCACATTTTTCACTTTCACTTCTTCTTTGAACTTAGATATATGCAATCAGTTAAACGTGTAAAATTGCAAATGGTTATTCACTTAATAATTGAATAGAGCCATGTTTTATGATTTATGTTTTACTAATCGGGACCGCATAGAACAATAATGTATGTTTTGTTGTTGTTGTCTTTGCTGCATTATGATTTCAAATAGTGGACCATCGAATAGTTTAAGAGAGGGATGAGGACATTAAGTCCTTACTGAACAACATTGATGAGGGCATGAAGATTATACTGGGCATGAACTCAGCAGCAATACTACGTAGCAAAGCCTTCGACAAGAGAGAGACAATCGTATACAAAATACGCGAAACCTAAAATCACCGTGTTCGATGAGTGTGTGGTTGTTGTTACGTTTTACACGTCTTTCATACAACAATACTCACAGTGATGAGTTATATGGCTTTTGAAGAGGATTCCAAATTACAATATTTTCTGACTGGAAGTTTTAGTAGGAGTTATATGACCTCAAGCTAATACATCAGAGTATATCAGTAAAATGTTGATGTAATGGTGAAGACATTTTGACGCCAGACAAATTCAATCACCTAATCTATGTGAGGGATTTGAGGGCGCTAATGGGAAAATATTTAGATAGTGTGCCAAAATGTGGTGCCAATTATCGTCGAAATTGAAATATTTTACAAGGATAATATGAATAATATACATATAACTGCAAAACAAATTCTGCGAATGTAGTTATCGTTGCACATAAGAGTAAAATGCTTTTAATAGAGTTTAGACAAACATTTAGACCAAAACGAGAAATACCTTTTAACATATGCAATCAGAGGATTAGAACAGATAAATATTTGGATACCTAAATAGAAACAAACGTTCAGTCTAATGACAAATCCATTATCAAAGGTTTATTTGCTGTAAATCAGCTAAGTCTCGCGAGGGATTAATGTTCGCGATCAACTGTTAACAATATAAATGAATTACATAAGGACGGTTATATGAAAGCATGTTTAGGGATGTTTAACAATTAGAGGTATTCACTCAATTATGATCTTTCAAATAACGATCTTCAATTATGTGTGCCTGAGTTCGACAGTTGCACAAAGAGCCTGCGCGTACATCTAGCGCAACTCCGCCTCAATAACACATTGTTAAGGCTCCATTACCATTCTCCTAGCTTCTATAGTTAAATCACCATTGTTTTTTTTATCTTGTTCACCGACAGCCTTTGTTGATCAAAATTGTATGTGGACACTTTTAATGCTTATATACGTAGTGTATTGCCAAACGAAACTCACATCTATAAAGTATTTGTAATGGAAGCATACACGGGCGCTTAAGGGCGAGTGTTTAAATTCAAATCACGAGGATAATTGGTGATAAAATGTGTGTACCGTATCGTCAAGGACAATGTTCAATAGCTAACGTGCAGTATTACTGAATATCCTTGTAATTTATTCGCATGCTAGTTACTGAACGGTTAAACTGCGTATTATTCAATTTATTGTAACATTTCCTTATTACAATTCCAATAATGAAGTTGTATAGAATTAAAGTTTAATCTACAGTGTAATTGGCATCATTTTTATAATATTCAAGTTGACAAACTTATACACGGATTTGTAGTTCTTTACCCTGTGTAATTTAATTTGTAGAAATATATGCATTTAATATAACAGACACCTTACCTTTTCTATAGTGGGTATTGTAAGAATAACGTCACATCTCAACTAAAATATTGATTTTATCCTTTCAATTACTTTAGCATTGCTTGTTTATATAAGCTTGTATTTCGTTGTGATTGATATTTTACACACATAAAATATATAATATACATATATTTTTACGGCAGTGTTGCATATACATAATGTATCAAGTTCATTCCAAGAGAGGCAAACATGTTCCATATCAACAGATTTATGTCTCAACATAATAATACTCAATTTGGTTTATAATGGATTGAAAACATATATACCATTGAACAATTATATAGTTAAATTAAATAGTTTGAAACAAATAAAAAGATATAAAACAAATATTTCGAGTTACCAGCAGGATTCGAACTTCGGACCATTTTGCTTCATCAGAACGCTACAACTTAGAATAAAGTTGAAGTTATACATGTTTATGTAAAACAAATCATGATTTTATCAATTTTATAAGCACTGTTACAGTATCAAAAATTCACATGTTTAAGATTATTGCTGTAGATGAAATGAAGATGCTACATAATAACGCTTTCTTTTTTTAATTCTAAAATAAAACCACTATATATGTTGACCAACGCCGAGAACGTGACTTTATTATAGGAATTGAAGAAGCGGGAAATATTTCAGCTTAAGAAAACCATTAACGTTACTTCTATCATTGAATAAACGGACATCTTTAATTCAATATAGAAATGAATCCAGAAATAATACATTCGGCGTTGACTAGACAGACTATTAACCTTGCAAATAATGGTTCAGACCATTTCATAGCGATATTCAGGGTCAACAATAGAAGACAAGCAGCTGACAAAAGAAGGAGATGCGGCGGTTGAAAGCAAAACGTTGTTGGAGTCTTCAACAATCCATCAGAAGACAAGGAATGTAATTAATCTTTCAGCTGATGTTTTCCCGGAAAGAAACTAGTCCAAGGTGCATGAATGACGTACTTCCATCTGAAAACCAATCTTCTGTGTCTTCTTTTGTCCACATTTTGTCATCTTAGGAAGATAAAAACAAAGATATGAAAGAAGGAATATTGATTTTACACTTTTCTGCCTTAAAGAATACCAGTTTTCTTCCATGTAATATATAATTAAATCGTATGTGTTTTTACCAATGCCGCTTGTACTAAGATCATTGCATTGTTTTTCGCAAGAAATGTGAACATCTACATGCCGAATAGTTTGCAACCTTTCATCTGCAAGTTTTATTTACCATACAAAATCACTTCAAGTGATTTTAACTTAATTTGAGGTAAATAAACTGACATTTAATGGGTCTCATTAGAAACATATATAAGTAAAAGCATGTCCGTTATTTGTTGATAGCTTTGCTTATAGTATGTCAAATCAATCACGTGAACCATGTATGTGACCATTAGCACTAGATTCGGGCTAACAAACAAACAGTGGCAGAATGTGTAAGTCTGATATATTAAACGCGGCCTTTAGAATAAGTATTACAAATGGTTAAACTACTGAGGATAGAAAGGCTATGACAACACCTTGTCTTTCCTCCCTGAAAAACAATCAAGATAGTCAAACAATTTGAGACCAGATTTTGAGCAAGGTCGATCATTAAAAGACATACAAATAAATAATTGGTAACCGTAGAGCTGATTTAAATGTTGTTGTTCTGTTTAAATTGAAAAAGCTGTATCTCGGACAGAAAGCTTTTAAAAAGCGGATAACGATAGCCTTACTTGTACTGGGCCATGACACACACTGAGGAGTGGGCGAGTGAATTCGCCGATTTATCGGTGGTGATGGTCGAGCGGTACTAGTATCTCACTCTTGATCAGGGGTTCTGTTGTTCGATACCAAGTCGAGATAGTACAGGTTATCACCCTTGAATGGTTAATTGTTGGTAACTACATGTACATCGCAGATTTAAAAAAAATATGTACTAAAGTTCGTTGGTGTGAATATCTTTTTATTAATATCTTCTTCTAATGTTACATGAGGTTCAGCGAAACGCTAAAAAACTGTTATCAATAGCTTTAAAAATTGAACTTTTCTCTTTCATATCTTTCACTAGTTATTTTGCTTTGAGATATTTGCAAACCATATGTGAACATGTATATTGAGTAATTATCAATCGAGTCCCTGGTCATTCATATCTTATTCTCTAACAATGGAATAGTTTGAACTTCCTTGTCGTCGTAAAAATAGCAATCACCAAACAAGCATTTAATTTCATTTATCATCAACGATATTTTATCCTGTGTTGGTAAGATTCTAAGAGTGGAATAATAGGTTTGTGAGAGGGATAAGGAAATCAAGTCCGTTCAGTACAATATTGAATACGAAATGCTCATTAATGTTTAAATATTTGCTGATTTAGCAAGATTTATGAGAACAAATATATAAGATAAAGTCTATTTGTTGGAGTTATAGATTAGGCATTTAGATACCAGAGAAATTCAACCATCTAACCAATGTCATTAATGTGCAAATTTTGAGATACTTGGTTTGTACATTTGTGCAAAATTATGCGACACAAAATGATGTGAGTAATCATCCGTGTTCATCAGGGGACATTACATATTATTTCGCACATTCTTTCGCCAGAGTTTTAACGGTCCATACATGTTTTAGGGCTAAATATTTTACTTACCTTTTGAAACAAATACCATTTTCGGCAGTTTTTGAAATTTAAGGTCATTTATATTGTAAGAAATCTTATATGACTGAATTGAAGGCATTGGCGCCAAATTCGGCTGATTCTGAGACATCTAAAAATATGTCAAAACTGTCAATCTGTGAGATTGCAGCTTTTTTAAAAAAACGAAATGCGATTCTAAATACCAAAATACAAACGACATCCTTGCAAACTAATTATAAAATAAAACACCAAGGAGATAAACGCACCCATATCCATTTGTTATAGGCGGTGAGCATATTTATTGACAAGTAAACCCTTGATAATTGATTTATTAACCAATTAATATAAGGAGGTCTAAAGCTGTCTAATAAAGATCGTTAGCGGATGTTATACAAGGAATAACCGGAATTGGACATTTCCAAATTTCTGATGACAACCGACCAGCACATCCTGAGATACCCATGACCTACCTTGAGGAAACATATATATGTTCTGGTAAATGTGGAAAAAGTCTGATTTAAAAGTTGAAAAAAGTTAAATATGGGAACTCAACATGTATTTCGTTGTACAAATGCCAATTCTTTGTTCGGGTTAAATGAAACAAAGACCGGTTTTAACCATACGTTAAATCATTATTAATATCAATATTTATGCAAAAAGCTACAGAAACAATCTCAGTAGCAAAAAGTTAAACACAAAACTGAGATAATTAAGAATGAAATTAAACAGGTCAATGCGTGACTTTGAAAATTAATATTGCAAAGGTATTAAAATAGAGTGTACATTTTACTTCATAGCAGGTGATTAAGTCACACCTCTTACGAAAACAAGACACAAGAGTTATACTCAGTGGTTTGTGTTGATACGGTAACCTGAGTACAACTTGTCAGGTTTGGTGACCAGTAACAAAACACACATGCTCCAAAGCTTGAAATCGAATCCGTGACATGATAACAGGTAAGTGCGCTTAAACACAAGAAGTTAACACAGAATGCCTTGAGACAATTTCTTTCTTTTTTTGATAGAGGACATGTGTACCTTTTCGTAGAAAAGAAGAAATTTAAGAGGCGACATACTCCAACAAAAAAATCCCGTATATTTGAATATAGACAGAGAATTTTTAAATCCGGCATGCAATTTAAAGTTAAAAATAAATTCATGCTGTAACAAACAATACTTTTCATCTTAGGAATGGCTGAGTCAGACAGACATATCCTATATAAGAATTTATTTCTGTACATAACTGTTAAAAAACTGTGTATCACTCATGTTTATGAGTTATTACAGACAAAGTTGTTTCTAATGATATAAACGTAACGTTGAAAGAAATGAAGCAATTAATATTAAACGAGTGACCCAAAATATCGTGAACAATGCAATGAGCACAAAATTTTAAAGATATGGAATAAAGATCAGAGCACTAAAGAGCTAGAACCAACGCTTTGTGCTGTGGTTGTATCGGTAAATCAATTTGCTTAACTCGATATTAACGATTTAATCAAAGTGAGGGTTAGGGATCTTGCTACAAATGTGCGTATTGTTTCTTGCAACGTGTGTGTAAAGGTTAAATTGAATATCATTAACGATTTATGAAAAATGTCAAAGGTCACAGTTTTTACGATGACGCTCAGCCGCTGACAAGGATAACGACAATTATGATTTGACATTAATACATGTCGCTTTTATTTTTAATAATGTTTTCCTTATTTGTTCCCAGTTTTAGTTCAATGATGCTTTTTATTATGAAACTCTATGATCACACAGTTTTAAACCTTTTAATTTATAAATTATTATAATATTTTACACAGACTGTGTGGGATGTTTATAGTTTCAAACAATGACTGCATCGTATCTTTGAAAAGTTTTTGCATTAGGTGCTCTGAATTGTATCCCTCGGTCTGCAGATAGTGTTGGGATCTCTAATCTTAGAAGTACTTGGGGTTTACCTATACGTTTATTATTATTTGTTTTATTGATAAGTTTCCTCAAGTTTATGCATATTTTGATAAGATTTACCTTTTGCGTTTTATCTTTATTAAGGATTGTTGGGATAAAAGTGAGGTTTGTGCACATAAACTGGTTTAAACCCCCAGTAAATTTACATTTTACTGACCGTTTCAAGGCGGTACCTAATAATAAACATACCTATTTTTTTCATATATAGTATGTATGCACTGTGCTGTTTGTGGAGTTTTGTGGTGTTCTTCTATGTTTCTTGTTTGTGATTTTATGTTATATGTCTTTGGCGTTGACCCAGTGCCACTAAACCGGGCTTATGTTTAAAGTTTTGCTACTGACTTTTTCCTGTAGCTTTTTGCATAACTATTGAAAATTTACCTCGACTATTTCTTAGAAAAATTAGCTGAAATGTCTCAATTAAAAGCGTCAAATTACAAATATATTTTGGGCTCCATTGCTCAAAACCTTCCAACCCTCACCCCGTCAACAGCCAACACTTCTACAATACTACTTTTATAATACTTTCAGAAAACCACAAGCTGCTCAACTTCGCATTCGGCTTTATGTATCTGGTTACTGCAACTTAGTAGACGTTTTCTGACAAACATTGTGCCTCTTTTAGAAGGAACATCAAGGTACATTGCATGAATAAAAAAACGACCATGTTGTTTAAGGAATAACATAAACCACAACAACTGCCATCAATTAACCGTTTCTTACGTGAAAGTAAGGCCATCTGTATTAGGCATTGACTTGAATTGACTAAAAAACGAAAGCATACCAATCGTTTTATAGGGAATCAGTTTGTGTGTGTTTGTTTTGTATGTTTACTCTAGTTTTCAATCAAACAGCACAAACTCAGGCTAAACAAATAAACACAATTCTAGTAAAATATGATTAAATGCGCAGAATGCTTCCTGTGTAATTGTATTTGTTTGTTGAAATATGAAAAACCTTTTTTCAATAAACCCAAAGGACTCCCATATTTGCTCACGTTCGGAAGACTATTAGTTAGAATCGATAGAGTTTACCAAGGAAAAGGAAACTAAAACCACAATCAGAAGTAAACTATTTCATAAAATTGTATAGATCTTACGAAGCCCCATCCACACCCTGAAGAGATTCCATTTCCATGATTAGATACATGCCAGTCAACATGTCAAAGGCTTAACTTACAGCAATACAAATGGAAAACATAAACGTCAAGCTAATAACTCTTCCAAGTAATGTTCTGTAAGCCTCTTTTAACATTCTGGGAATATTAATGTTCTATTTAACTGACCATGCGTTTTTATCATTACTGCATAGCTACCAAACTGCGGACTATACCTTTTTCGAAAAAAAAAAGATCGCGAAGAGGCTGACAGTTGCTCAATCTTGTTAAAAAGAGTGAGTGTATTTCCTCATGACGGATAACCCTCTAGAACTCAGCCTTCGAGTTTTTTTTTTGACCATCCTCGATACTTTCTAATTCTAGCATATGTAAATTGGTGAATTTTATAAACATATCTTCGGCAATAGGTAAAATGGAAAAAGGTTGGAGCATTATAATGTGTATTTTGTTGCATGTTTAAAAAGGAATGCTTGTTCGGCTTAATAAAAATGTTTCATTTGGTCAAAATAAAATTGATTTGGATTGTGAAAATAAAAATCCTTTTTTAATTTACAAAAGAGCGGTGTTACAACTTCTTAGTGACATAACTTTCACTTTCATTAAACTTTATGTAGAACACATAGCTATTATAGTCGTAAAGTACAGCATGGTATTTGGGATAAACCCGTTGTAACATGACAAGAAGCCTTGCAAAAGAAGTCTACGGATATTTTTCAATACCTTCATCATCCCTAAGACTGTTATATGTGACATGGCTTAAACGATGAGATATGGGCGGGATTGCTTGGCCTTTTTTGGATGCAGCCATATTTTACATGACACTGACATATTATGTTTTATCTTTTTGTTAGTTTTATGTCGGGACCGAAAAATGTGATTGGTAACAATTTTGATTTAGTGACTGAAATCAAAGAAACAGAACACGTGATACGTTTTAAATTGGCATGATGCCGAATCACATCACTTTCAAATGAATTTCCATTACCGTTCAATCAATGGAGATATTTACTAATCTCATCATAAACTTTGACTTTGATTCAATATGTCAATTTGGTCAACAATGAAGGAAATTATCGAAGACAATCGCAAGTTCATTATGGTCAAATCAATTGATAAAATTCTACATTCTTTGATGAACAAATACTTCCCAATTTTAAATGAATTTAATGTTGTTAATGCTTTGTTAATTGCTTACAACCCACTGCTTTCATCCATGATATAACGTCGCTGTTCCTTTGACGTTATAAGCCTACACTAAATTACAGTAATCGATAAATGCCCGGTTTTATAAATACTTTTCCTCCTTCAGAAGCACAAAGGAAATCCAATAAAACAATGAAAACTACAGGGACACGGCTAGTGGTGTAACATTCAAATATAAACCCCGTTTAGAGACAAAATGCAAGGGCCCAAACGAAAATGAACTTGAAACACAAACGTATTAACACCATATACGCAAACATACCACACCTGCATCAAAAATCTTAACTTAATCTGGAAGCAGCAATCCAATTTGATTGAAATCGTTCCTTTGTAAGTAAATATAAGTGCAACACTGTCATTGCCTCAGATACAAAAAAAAGTTGAATGTTCAAGAGGAGGATTCCGAATTGCTGCATTTGTTAGATGTATGGATATATGCTTAAAACCTTTAAGGCGGGTAATATTTATTGTTGTCCGCAAATACATCATCTTGAAACGGTTATTCGTTGATTTTTTGGGGGCACTTTGTGCACCTTAACAGGTTTTTATTGTTCGTATATCCTTTTCATCACCAAATAAGCATTAAAAATCAAATGACGTCCTTGCTCAAACCCTTATTTTATTGCCACGATGAATACTTCAACTAAGAGCCTTACAAAGCATGCAAATCAGACTTAAATAATCGCATGCAAATGGAGGAATAACAATGAGTTCACTGATTGCTTTTCTCACACAGGGAACTCACTAGTGCGGGTGCCACAGCTTGTTATATTACTCGCGCATGACTGTTTATTGAAGCAAAACAACATTTGATGTAACAGAAAACATAGAAATCCGAGGCTTTTTAAAAAGGAATACTCACATTGATCTGTTAATTATAGTACGATAAGACCAGATGAGGTTAGTACTTATATATATCAAACTAGACTTGCTTTCAAATTTCACATTGTTTCCCGTTGTACACTGAACATAGTGAGATTTACGAAACATATCTAAGAGTATTTGTCGGATAGTTTCAATATTCTTAATTTGCATATTTAACGTATAGCTCAATAAGTGTGTTTTAATCGACAACAATTTCAAGTAAGTATGTAATAACATATTGCTCCTTGTGCAACATCATTTTCATACGTAGTGTAAAAAGTGCTTAAACTCGCCTTTACATTTCAAAACGACATGTTAGAATGGAAATAGGTCTACCTTCGGACCTTTCGATTCACAATTTACACGTATTAACTTTAAAAAGTCCTCTATTTAATGGTATAACAATCAATCAATACTTATTTTCTAAACAAAACTCGGCCAATTTGCTGATGCAAATAACGTTAACCTTTCTTCCACATATTTTATGCTCCAAAACACTTCCTATAGTTCTATTTGTCAAGGAAAAATCTAGATGATCATTCATCACAGAGATAAACCATTCCGCACGAGGAAAACCGTTCCATCCATATTAATCACCTTTATTGTCTTTGTTGATTGCAAGAGTCGAGTATCGTGGATTTACTTTATTAAAGGATTGTTCTACGACTTCCTTGCAACGATCGATAAAAACACCCGTATGGACCAGGAAAGAGTTTCTTGACCAGAGTTTTGAACTAAAAAGAACACCGATGACTTATACATACGCTTTCGTGATGTCCCTGATTTATATATTTGATCATTGAGCTCGTATATAATCTCAATAACTCGGGTAGTGGATACAGTTACTAATAATTAAGTTTAGACTACAAAACATTTACAAGCAACCCCGTTTAAAACATTGTGCGCTGTCTTAACATTTTATTGGTAATAAAAACCTCAAATGTCAATGCATTTTTTACAGCTTCTACAAAAGAATTTCTTAATTTATAGTTTCATCAGCTATTATCAGAAGATGTCAGAAGCCTGATAAGTTATAACAAAGTCTTAGTTTTTAAGACCGACAGAAGACACTACAATCCAAGTAGGCTGAAACCTAATCCATCTACATACTCCCGTGACTAGAATCTGTAAAAGATAACCTCACTATAACAAGGAACAAATTATAGCACAAACGTGACCAGATTGCCTGAATAAGAACATTTTACTATAGCAGCAAACACAATTTTAAGGTGAATCATCATTTTTTCATATTATATTTGTAACAAACTACATAGAAGCAATTTTGCTCAATTTATAAACGTTTATTTTACCAATTCTTGTCAATCTGACTGCACAATTTGGATACTTAGGTAAAGATAAAATGCATCTTTGCACAGAAAGTTAAATTCCATTCAATCGCAAAAAACCCCCATCTGAAACATATTTGGAGTGAATAAAGTTCACTTCCTTGCTTCCAATTTCGCATTTGAGCGCAAATGAAATTTGAATTGACATACAAAGATATAATTAAATAAAGTTGATTTATCTTTTGTACAACACAAACACATGTATAAAAGAACACATTCGTTAAATTTGCTAAGTATTAAGTCTTAAACGCATCAAACTCGATTTGAAAGTGTTGTATTTAAGTCCGTATATAATACAAAATAAACCTCACGTACTTACAGTATTATTTTGAATGTCCTGAATAATAAGCACTTTGCAGTGAATCGGTACCACGAGTTGCTGTTCACCCTTTAAATACTTTCATTTTGTCTTGATGTTTGCAACATGCAAGTATTGAGCTGGTGTCAGTGCAGCGGTACCACTAGTTGCTGTTTCGAATTTAAATACTTTCATTTTGTCCTGATGCATACGCTGGCTGTTGCTATTTATGCTATAAATACTTTAATTGTCTTCATGTATTATCTACATTATAACAAGAACTTGTTTTCATTGTCACGTTATCACAAACTGCTGCTTATAGCATTATTTTTATCACTTTATATATGGTCTTTGTCACTAATACCGTGATCAGTCAATGATCGCGAATGTCCAAACAAAACCAACGGTGTACAAAGGCGTAGTGATTTCTGTGTCATTTCCGGGGCATTTAATTACTTACTGTCACTTATTAAACTATGTAAAGTTTCAGCTTTTACATTTTCGTTGAACTATTGCAATCTATTATGCTGGCTAAGCAAGTAATATGTGTGTTGACGTTGACTCATGACAAGCCTCTTTTTCAGTTCGAACATTTTACTTAAATACACTTAAATAAGAACTTGTGAATGGTTGTACTGTATGTTTTAGAAATATCGTTATATTCAAAATATTCGAAATTTTCGAAGTTCCTCATGTGTAATGGCAGTCATGGTTGAGTGCATTTAGAATATAAACCTCCAAACGAGGTCATTAACTGCTTTGAAAGATAGGGAATGGTTGTCCGAAAATAATAAAACTGCACCTAATGTTGTACATATGAACTGTTAAAACACCTGTTTTCCTTAAAATGTTTGAATTATTTTTATCTGGAATGAGCCAATTTTTGCGTAAATGTCTGCAAACCATTGATACAAGACTGCTGACCAACGATAAGATGGCAGTTATTTATATCTATGTTCGAAAAATTATGCATTTAGTGCAAACATATTTGTCTTATGCTTTAAGTCAAATGAATTGTCGGCAGTTTTTTTAAATCTATGAATTGTTTAATTGTAAGAAATCTTATATGACTGAATTGAATGCATCAATACCAAAATCAGCTGATTCTGAGACAACATCTAAAACAAGTGTCAAACTGTGAGAGTTCAGCTTTAAAACGAAACGCCATTGTTAATACCAAAATACGAACGACATCTTTGCAACCTAATTATAGAATAAAAACACCAAGGAGATAAAACGCAAACATATCCATTTGTCATCGGCTTTTAGCATATTTATTGACAAGTAAACCCTTGTTCGTTGATTTATTAACTAATCAATATTCAGAGGTCAAAAGCTGCCTAATTAAGCTCATTGGCGGATGATATACAAGAAAGAACTGGAATTGGACATTTACGAACACAAGACACACGAGTTCTACTTAGTGGTTTTATGCTGATATAGGAACCGCAGTACTATGAGGGAACCCACTTATCAGGCTTAGTGACCATACACCAAATTCACATGCTCCCAGACCTGTAAACGAATCCGTGACATAGTAACAAGTGAGTGCGCTAATATATGACAGGGCTATATGACGCGGTGTTCAGTATTTTTTTTGTCTCAAAACACAATCATATTCATCCTTTATATCTGGTATGCTTCAATAGAAGAAGGCCTTGGGAAAATTTCTTTTGCTTTTGATAGAGGACAAATTAAGGTAGCAACAGATAATCCCGTATATTTAAATATAGACTTATCATAACAGATAATTGTTAATTGCTGTATGCAATTTAAAGTTAAAGATAACTTCTCTTTTCAATCTTAGGAATGGCTAAGTCAGACAGACTGATTTTATTTTAGAATTTATTCTGTACATAACAGATCTCTTATGTTTTTTGAGTTATTAGGGACGAAGTAGTTTCTAATAATATAATCATAACACCAGTATTGAAAGAAACGAGGCAATAAATATTCAAGGAGTGGCCAAAAACATCGTAAACAATGCATTAAGTACAATATTTAAAAGATATGGAATAACGATCAGAGCCCTGCAGATCTAGAACCAACCTTTGTGTTGTTGTACCGGTCAATCAATTTGCAAAACCCGACAATAACGAATTAATTAAAGTGGGGGTTAGGGGCCTTGCTACAAATATGCGTATTGTTTCCTGCAACGTTATTGAAAAATCTATGAGAATATCATTTACGATTTATGAGTAATGGCAAAGGTCAATGTTTTTACGATGACGCTTGACAACGACAATTATGATTTGACAAATTTACCTCGACTTTTTCTTCAAAAAATTAGCTGAATGTCTCAATTAAAAGCGTCAGTTTACACCATTTTTGGGCGATATTGCTCAAACCCGAATTAGTTTTAAAATATTACAAGCTGCTTAACTTCGCATTAGACTTTATGCATCTGGTTGCAACTAAGTAGACGTTATCTGACAAACATTTTGCTTCTATTAGAAGGAACATCAAGGTACATTGCATAAATCAAAAGAACGACCATGTTGTTTAAGAAATAACATAAACCACAACAACTGCCATCAATTAACCGTTTTTTACGTGAAAGACTATCTGTATGAGGCATTGAATTGAATTGACTAAAAAAATGAAAGCATACCAATCGTTTTATAGGGAATAAGTTTGTGTGTGTTTGTTTTGTATGTTTACTCTTGTTTCAATTCAAACAGAACGTAAACGGCGTGTAACAAATAAACACAGTTATAGTAAAAAACAATTAAATGCGCTAACGTTTTCAGGTTTAATTGTATTTGGTTGTTAAAATGTGAAAAAAATCAAAGCAACCAAAGGACACACATATTTGCATACAAAAGGTAGTCTTTTACTTACATTTGATGGAGTTTATCAAGAAAGGAAATATAATTTCACAATTAGTTGTAAACTATTTCATAAAATTGTATAGATCTTACGAATCCCCATCAACACGCTGAATACATTCCATTTCCATGATAAGATACAGGCCTGTCAGCATTGCAAAGGCTTTCCTAACAGCATTACAAAAAGAAAACATAAAAGTCAAGCCAATAATCCTCCTTCTTAAAGACCTTCTTTTAAACATTCTAGGCATATAAATGCTCTATTTAACCTATCATGCTTTTTTTGTTTTTATCATAATGAGCTACCAAACAGCGGCCTATTCTTTTTTCGAAAATGTCAAAGAGATCACGAAGAAGCTGACAGTTGAATGCTCAATCTCTCAATCAAGAGAGTGAGTGTATTTCCTCATGACGACATAGTCCCCTATAACTGGACCTACAAGGTATTTTTCGGATCAGCTTCAATCATTGCTAATGCTAGATTATGTTAATTGGTGAATTTATTAAACATATCTTCGGCAATAGGTAAAAAAGGCAAAAGGTTGGAGCATTTTTATGGGTTGTTTGTTGCAAGTTGACAAAGGAATGCATGTTCCGTTTAATAAAAACGTTTTGGTTGGTCAATATAAATTGATTTGAATTGTCAATATAAAATTCCGTTTTAAATTGACAAAAGAGCGATGTTACAACTTCTTAGTGACATTTCTTTCACCTTCTTAAAAGTTCATGTAGTACACATAGCAAATCCATTAAGGACTTAAAAAACGGCATGGTAATTAGGATAAATATGTTGTAACATGACAAGAAGCCTAGTAAAAGAAGTATGCGGATAAATTTCAGAACTTTAATCATCCCTTAGACTTCCAAATATGACATGGCTTTCTTAAAAGATGAGATATGGACAGGATGAGTGGGTCTTTGGGGCTAAAACCGTATTTTACATGACACTGACATATTATATTTTATTTTCTGTCATTTTGATTTCTGGACCGAAAAATTGAATTGAAGGTTGGTAAGCCTTTTCTGTAGAAGCCACTGCTATTTACTATTAACGTTGCTGTGCCTTTGACGCTATAAGTTTACACTAAAGCGTAGTTGTCAATAAATGCTTATTGATGGCCGTTTTCTTTAAATACTTTTAAGACTCTCCTTCAGAGGCGCAAAGGAAATCAAACAGGAGAATAAAAACAACAATGATCTGGCCAGTGGTGTAACATTGAAATATACACCCTGTTAAGAGGTGAAATGCAAGGGCCCAAACGAAAATTAACTGCAAACACAAGCGGATTGACACCACATATGCAAACAGACCACACTTACATCAAATGACCTTACTCTGGAAGCAGCAATCCAATTTTAAATCTCAAATGCAACAATGTCAATGCCTCAGACACTGTATTTGTAAGATATTTGCTTTAAAACGTTTAAGGTGGGGTGTATTTATTGTTGTCCGCTAATACATCATCTTGTAACGGTAATTCGGTTTGTTTGGGCCCCTTATCTTGTGGCTCTTGATAGGTTTTAATTGTTGGTGGATCTTTTTAAGCAGCGATAAGCATTAAAAATCAAATGATGTTTTCGATTAAACCCGTATTTTATTGCCACGATGAATACTTCAACTAACAGCCTTACAAAGCATGCAAATCAGACTTAAAAAATCGCATGCAAATGGGGGAATAACAATGAGTTCACTGATTGCTTTTCTCACACAGGGAACTCACAAGTGCGGCTGCCAAAGCTTGTTATATTACTCGTGCATGACAGTATTTTGAAGCAAAATAACAACAAAATGTGATGTATAAGAAGTGCTAACATTCGAGGCTATATAAAATAGAATACTCAATGCACATCAAACTGCTCATTATAGCACAATCAGACTATATGACATTGATGGCATTTATAAATGTTGACTTGATTTGTTTCCAAATTTTACATTTATTTCCCGTTGTACACTAAACATAATAAGCTGTAAGAAACATATCTAAGAGTATTTGTCGGACAGTTTCAATAATCGTACTTTGCATTTTTAACGCATGACTCAATAATTATAAAATAATACATGGTTGACCATAGTATTTTGCTGATAATTGGCCAGTGTGAAGAATAAATGTCCGAGGGCAATGTATTATCCTGTCTAATACATATGTTTTGTTGTTTTGTCATCAGACAATGATTTAAACTGGCTTTAAAAAAATATTTTGTAGAATAATAAAGGATGTATTTAGCATGAAGTCTATAGGAAGAATAACAAATTGGTTTTGAAGGGCATTAGCTGTGAAAAGCAACGAGTATCTGGAAATCAAAATTCTCCCCTGTTTCTTTTTAATTAGATGGCAATCTTTCCATTCTTCAAATATTTCGTGTTTTTACATCGGCTATTTTTGACTTTCATTTCAATAGTCTTCTTGGGGAAATTATGCCATAAATGCCCCCACCCCCTGTGCTGTGTAATCTCATTGCCTAAAACGATAATCTTTTGTGCTAGAACAAATTTCTATGGTAAAATGTTTCTATGATTAGTAACAGGTGTATTATGCGTGTATTTTTCAACAACAATGTAGGGTAATTCTTACCATTAATTAAGTTAAGACCATTTTGCACATTGTGCAACATTATTTTTTTTATTTTTTCTATAAATAGTGCTTAGACTCGCCTATAATTGCGTGAGTCTAACTTCATTTCTTGTGATCCTAAAACTACACATATAAACTTTAAACAGTCATGTTTTTAACGGTATAACAATCAAATAAATGTATTTTTCCTAAATAAAACTTCGATATGGCCATTTAGTTGATGAAAATAACGCAAAACCTTCTTACATATCTTCTTTTCTCAAAACATTTCAGATAGGTATATTTGTCGAAGAAAAAAATCAGAAGGATCATTCGTCACAGCGATAAACAATGCTGCACGAGGAAAACGTTCAATCCATATTAATCACTCTTATTCTCTTTGCTAATGGCAATAGTCGTGTATCGTGGATATACTTCATTACCAGATTATATGACTTCTTTACATTTATTGAAAAAAAAACCTATGAAACAGGATTGCGTTTATTGCCCAGATTGTTTTTTAATAAATTAAAACCGATGAATTTTAAGTGTCATAATGTCTTTGATTTATATATAAGAGCATCGAGGTCGTGTTATCTCAAAACTCCGATAGTTGGTACATTTACTTTTACGTCTGTCAATGTTTCGGCCTTTTATCTGTTTAGATAAATACGCAAATGAATCAACATTTGACTCACATTCATCAATTCAAAAATACGTAGACAATGCTGATATAACATTTAATGGAGGTAAAGTTATATTTATTCATAGCACCAAAACCGTCCGAACATTTTTACTTAATGTGCACAATTGTATTCATGTTTGCTTACTTTAATTTGTATACGCTTGTTTGTTTTTTAGTTTAAATTACAAACAATTATCAAACAACACATTTGTATACATTGTTTGCCGCCTTAACATTGTATACTCAAAGGTCAATGCATATTTTTGTTGCTGTTACTAGAAAAGGAAAGGGCAAAAGCCTGATAAGTTATAAATTATGTCTACGACTTTTATGGCCGTCTAATACGAACTTTACATTATAAATGGCTTAAACCTAATCCGTCTACATACTCTCGTGACTTGAATCTATAAAAAAGAACCTATCTGTAACAAGGAATCAATTATAGCACAAACGTGATCAGATTGCCTGAAGCAGATCATTTAACCATAGCAGCAAACAATTATTAATGGCAAATTATCATATTTGCATATCATAATGTTTATGACAAACTAAATAGAGGCAATTTTGCTCAATTTATGAATGTTTTTATGACCTTTCCTTGTCCTTGTGATTTTAAAGATGCACTTTTATTCCCAAACTAGATTTAGCACAATTAATAATATTGTTTTAATATTAAAAAAAAATGAATACATGTCGAAAACAATGGTTCTTATGAAGGATACCGAGTTTAATTTGAAAGAAATAAGCATAAAACACAGTATTTCTACCTTATGAGACTATAGTTTATCACAGTAAAACTTTTAGCATTCACCAATCATTTAATATTTTTGCGCTTTCTGCTATTAAATACACGGTTACAATCTTGTTATCAGTAATTAATATTTTCCATAAATGCATTATTTTTATAGTACTTAAAGATTTATCACTCAAAATTGATGTTTGTAATACATGTGTATGTATTAATTTTTAATAAGTGTCACTTTAAAATCTTGACACAACACGTAAGATAGAATGAATCTTTGCAAATGACATTCACTGGAAAAAGCCATCTTAAACTTATTTGGAGTGAATTCAGTTATGTTCCCTGTGAACACTTCCGCGTTTAAATGTAAATGATATTTGAACTAAAAGCTCAAAACACATACACGTGCGTGCAATAAAACATGCTTTAGACATGCTTATATGTCAGTCCTTAAATGATACAATATGAACGATAGGGGCCATATTTAATAAGCAACTTAGAACTAAAACTATAGATTCAGATCAGAAACTAAGTTTTTTGATCGGCCTTTACATTTAGCTGACCAATATGCTAAATGGAATCACTGAGGCATGTCTAAGGATTATGATGAGAGAACAGTGTTGAATACTGGCCCAGTAACAAACTCATCTTTTAATTGTAGCATTGTTGTTGAAGCTCAGCATTTAAATATTTGACAATTGTGCTGCGTGTCTGCGATAGTGATACTTCACGTAGCACTAGGACATGTTATTTTTGTTCATTTTCCATTTAATAATATTATCTCGGGGGCATCGTTATAAATAATTACTTACTAGTTTAAATGTCGTAAATTATTAGTTGTTTGCAGGGAATCGTTACTAAAAGTTGCACCTTACGCTTGAAATGCTTTCATTTGTCTGGATGTTCGCTACATGCAAATATTCAACTATTTGCAGTGCAGCGGTACCACTAGTTGCTTTTTATATTTTTTAATACTTTCACATTGCCCTGATGCATTATGAACATAATAAAAACTGGCTGTTCACATCGGTTGGGGTATCTAAATACTTTCACATTGTCTTCATGTATTTGCTTCATAATAATAAGAACCTGTTTCATTACGTCAAAGAGTTAAAAAATAAACATGACTTGTGGATAATCTATGGTTCACATAAGCGATGTTAACATGTTTGTTGTGCAAGCAATCCTAAAAAAATATGCGTTTGATAGCAGGGGCAGTGAATAATTTATTTAAAAGAAAAACATATTTTAAAATTTTATTTGTTTTTATTACAACAGACAAAGTCTTGCGCTAACGCTAATAAGGCCTCCCATCATAAAATTGATTTGCTCTTCTTTTCAGGAGCGTGCCTTAGCTGTGTTCAGTGTTTCTCGTACCACGAGCCTCGATGCTACAAGGGTGACCTTGCCCCCAAACCCTGCTCAACAAACGAAACCCACTGCGTCAAGTACGAGGCAAAACACAAGGATAGTAAGTAATCGGACGGTTTGACGATTTTCACTAGATTGTGATTGATGAATTGGTGTAAATATGTCAAATAAAAACCAGAATTCCGTTATGTTAAACACATTGATTGATAGATGTAACTTACATACAATCATGTTTAAGTGTCACAGTGACTGTTTACACTGTATATCAACAATAAAAGACGGGTAATATTAAGGGTTAAAACATGTATTCGTATCGTCCTAAGTATCCTAGAATGGGTGGGGTGTAATAAGTTGTATACAATGATCTCTTAATGACACGCATGATGACTACAGATTTATACAAAACAAGCGCCGGCCACTTGTGCATTGTATCTGCATTTTTACTCTTATTTATCAAGCTTTACTGATAATCATTGTTTTAAACACATAGAAACGATTAAGGATATATATTTACCAAATTAAGCCAAATTACATTATAAAAACAACATCAATATGACAGACTGGTATTTCGCACCCATGGTGTCCCTCTAAATAGCTTAAGCTAGCCTGTAATCCAGAACGATTGGTACATTGTTTAACTGTTGTTACGAGATTTATGTATAGTTACATAGGAAAAGTACACTGTCAGCGTTACTGTACGTATTTCTTTACTAACTATATTTCTTCACGCAGTGCCGTCAGACTTTGTGAACCGTGACTGTTACCGTGGCGACGATGTGAAACCTCACTGTATAGTACAAAAGCATGATGGGAAGGATATACACGTCTGCTCGAACTTTTGTGACTATGACGGATGTTACTCCGCCCCAACAACACATTTCTCAGGCGCCTTTATCGCTCTCTTGGCTTCTATAGTAACTTCATCACCGTATTTGTTCAATTATGTGCACCGATAGCCTTATTTGATTTAAAATTGTGTAAAACATGAGTATGGCTAATTTTGTGTACGGCCTCTACGAAACTGACATTTGAACTATATTTGTTTTGAACTTGTCATAAATACTGCACCGACAATCCGAGTTATTGAAATAATACACCAAAGCCTCAGGGCGACTGAAGAATTTCAATAAGAAGGAAAGTGGGTGGTGTACGTGTTTTTAGTATGTTGTCAATGACAACGATCAACTAGTGTTCAGTATAAGTGAATATCTTTGTAATGTGTTTGCATGTAAGTTACTGAACAGCTCAGCTCCGCCTACTTGCCACTGAATCGATATGGGGGTTAAGTACAGAAAAAACAAACAAAGAAAACATTCCCAAACATGTTACAAATAAAGTATATAGTGTTTATATGTATAAAGAATATGTGTTTTACATGTATGTTAAATGGTAATTTTAGTGTTTTATGTACAATATATGCGGTATCATGTATAATATTTACATGTATGTATAATAGTCAAGTGGACAAGCATTAAATCGAAAAAGTTATTATTAAAATTATGTAGTTAAACATTGTAGACATTTATGCATTTGATAGCACATACACATAACCTGTTTTATATAGGCTGTTCTAAGAACAACTTTAACTAAAATATTGTTTGTTTCATCAGTTAAAATGTCTTATTTGATAAACATGTAACGTATAGGCAACACAAACAACTATTTAGGTTGGAATTTTAAAAGAACAAAGCTCATACACTCCTTGTTCGCATTACTTTGTATATTGATGTTGTATTTGATTGTGACTGTTGGTTATGTTAACATGTTTTATATTAAATATTCAATTTCACTACGCCAATAGTTTCTAGCGCCTTCGTTAATCTTATTTTTAATCAATATTTCATATAACAGTAAGCAATGGCGATATGTTTATCAGTAGCGGTTTAGGTTTCGTTTAGACCATATATTTCCAAGTAATATTTCATGTAATTAATGTCTAAAATTTATTTTAAAATATAGATTCAATTCAGCGTCAGGATTCGAAATCGACAGCTCTGAAATGCGTAACCAGACTGCTAAAGGTTTCACCACAGTAGAAGCTACACTATATATGTAACACATGTTATTATAAATACAAATCATGACTGTATCGGAATAGTTAAGGTTGCGGCAAATGCTGTAGCATTTAAATTTGTTTGCTTAATGCTGCAGATGAATTGAACATTCTACATGATGAATATCCTGTATGAATACATTACTTTTTGATAAATAAACATGTTCTTGAAAGAAGTTACACAAGTATTTCTTTATTTATTCGAAATTAAAACGTATTAAATGACCACCGCTGAGTAACTGACTTGAATAATTGTCGAGACGGGAAATATTCCAGCTAATGAAGACCATTAACGTTGCTTTCATCATTGAATACACAGACATCTTTAATTCCATATAGAAAATAATCATGAAAAAACATCACACAATCGGCGTTCACTTTACAGAACATATATCTTGACAATTGCGTTTCAGACAATTCTATCGCGATATTTAGTTGCGAACAACACTAAGTGATGTGATGGTTGAAAGCAAAACGTTGTCGGGGTCTTCACCAATCTATCATGAGACAAGGAAGGAGTAACGAAAGGAAATTAATCTTTCAGCCGATGTTTTCCCGGAAAGAAAGTGATCCAAGGTGTAAGAATAACAGCCTTCTGTCTGACAAAGCAATCTTCTTTTGTCCATTTTTTTGTCATCTTAGGAAGATTAAAACAATTTTTTTTTATTAGAATGGATATTGATTTTTCACGTTTCTCACTTAATGAAAATAAGTTGTCTTTTCACTATCGAGGCTGATAAATCCATCAATAAAAATGTAATTAATCGAAAAATGTTCTTGAAATATGAATGCATAAACATTTCTTGCACGAACAAAATTTTATGGCTGCCCTCTTCACTTTTTATTCATTCGCTCTTGCACAGGCAAATTGTTCGAAAACCACGTTTGTATAAGCGCAATAAAACAAAAAGCAATACTTTGCATTAAAATGAAATACAACGGCGATAACTTCGTTCACATACGCCTTTGACAGTATTAATGTAGTTTTGAATCTAGTGTATTGGCAATTTGAAATTTAATTTCGTAGGTTGTAAGGAGTTCGTGTTCGTATATGCAGCCCCTTAGAACTTTAGTAATAAATTAATGATCGAACACATTCTGACTTGATCGAGTCATAATATACTCATTTCACATTATGTTTGCTTTTCTTCACGTTCTAAAAGATCGTTCAAATTCGATCAAATGTAAGTATGAGTTAACACATTATTTTTCACCCATTGATGTTGTTGCTGGTGTGTTTTCTGGGATAAGTCAGCATTCAAAACTATCAAAATTTGAATGAAACATTTTGAATTTAGGGAAGACCTTGTAGGCGTAACTTCGATCTGCAAAACTATAAAACAGTAGGTTGCTACGAATTCAATATGTGCATTGAAATCGTGTTTTCTTAATACTTCTGCTTATTAGGAGGACATTTTATAACTGCAATAAACCACGTGCAGACTCGTAAGGTAACCTATCCTGTGCAATTTATATTCAACATTAAAGCACTTGAAGTGATTCTTAAATTCGTATACTGACATTTTATAGGCTTTAGCAAACGTATATACTAGTAAAAGAGTGTCTCTAATTTGTTGAAAGCTTTGCTTTAAGCACCTAAGTCAATGATAAACACCGAAAGAAGATTTATAATGTCATAATTCATCAAGTTAGCGATGTTGCTGATAAGCTTTCAATCATGTTAACCAAGTCTGAGATCAACTTTAACACTAGAATTTAGTTTAAACACAGTTAGTGGCAAACAAACATCACACAGGAGAGCCGCAAGTTAATGTCGTCAATTGTTCGTTTTTAGTTTATCAAAGATCATAACGCTGTACATAAGTTTTCCAAAGTTATGAAACTAGCATCATATGTGCTGTCAGTACGTTTTAGGCTGAACTATATAACGTGGCTTAAAGGATATTTATGGAAAAAGTGAAACTACCGAAGCCAATATGATTATGACAATACCTTGGATTTTCTCTTTGGAAACTCCCAGACAACATAACAAGTCTTTGTGAATACTTATGTGAAAAACTACAGAAACCATAACTTTGGCAATGCTTGGCGGAAGAAGAGTAACCTTGCCAACAAATCGATAAATAAGCCGTAGAACTGAACCGTTTAAGCGAACAAAAAGGGTCCCTGTATGTATGCGTAAAATCCCGGTCCTTGTAGACTTTCTGGTAC
The DNA here is from genome assembly GCF_026914265.1 of Mya arenaria. Classification (NCBI taxonomy): domain Eukaryota; kingdom Metazoa; phylum Mollusca; class Bivalvia; order Myida; family Myidae; genus Mya; species Mya arenaria. The sequence continues at coordinate 38,569,170 of NC_069123.1, read as the reverse complement.
CGGATCATTTTGACCTGATACACGCTGAGGAGTAGGCGAGCGTTTTTGTTGACTTATCAAGGGCGATGGCCGGTTCCATTGTTTAATCCCTATTCTATTCTTTGACGAGGTAGTACGGGTATCACACATCAATTGCTAATTTCCCTAAAAAATGATATATATAGCTTAAAACACATGTTCATCACCGCAACGAAGACTATGTCATATATTTATTGATTCCAATTATCTTCCGTTTTCAGTTTACTAGAAGACATAATGCATCACATTCATCTGCTCATTTTTTAAAAACAACAATGAAACGCGCTCTAAATGATACCTCGTAACTACAAACGTGTTTACAAGCCTTTTTGAAACCATAACTTAAGCAAAGTCCAATAGTAGAAGAGAACAAAGCCTGACTTAAGTGGAAAAACCTTGCCAACAAATGAATTATTATGAATCTCAAAGGCGATGATCATAGAAATTTCCTGTTTAAAGCATTATATACGGGTCCACGTAGCTTTTACTGTGTCATTTTGACCTGATACCCGCTTTGTAATGGACGAGTACTTTAGCCGCTCTATCAGTGGCAACGAACTTGTTGTAAGCACATAGAACTTTAGATCAGAGATTCCGTGGTACGATTCACATTCGGTTTTATGTAGAGATAATGCTGGTTGATACCAAGAAATGGTAATTCTTCTTAATTCAATTTTATGATTAACAAGTTTTCATTAGTCGATTTTCACTTTCACAGTTTTCACTTTCACTTCTTCTTTGTACTTAGATATATGCAATCAATTCAACGTGTAAAACTGCAAATGGTTATTCTCTTAATAATTGAATAGAGCCGTGTTTTATGTTTTACTAATCGGGACCGCATAGAACAATAATGTATGTTTTGTTGTTGTTGTCTTTGCTTCATTATGATTTCAAATAATAGACCATCGAATAGTTTAAGAGAGTCCTTACAGAACCGCATTGATTATTGCATGAAGATTATACTGGGCATGAACTCAGCAGCAACACTACGTAGCAAAGCCTTCGACAAGAGAGAGACAATCGTATACAAAATGCGCGAAACCTATACGCCATAAATCACCGTGTATATTTCCTGCGACTCTAATTATCGTTGCACATAAGAGTAAAATGCTTTTAATAGAGTTTAGACGAACATTTAGACTAGAACAAGAAAACCCTTTTAACATATGAAATCAGAGGATTAGAGCAGATAAATATTTTGATACCTAAATAGAAACAAACGTTCAGTCGAATGACAAATCCATTATCAAAGGTTTATTTGCTGTAAATCAGCTAAGTCTCGCGAGGGATTAATGTTCGCGATCAACTGTTAACAATATAAATAAATTACATAAGGACGGTTATATGAAAGCATGTTTAGGCCTAAAAAAAAAATATGTCTGTTTCCTGTAACATGCTGAAAAAATAATGGGTCGGTAGGTAGGGATTTTTTTTTTTTTTTTTTTTTTTTTTAAATGTCAGAATGATCCAATATTCAAGTTTATTTCAGGTGAATATTTTAATAAGAAATCAGTGTGTTATATAGATTCAATCTTTCTGCCACTTATAAGCTAAAACTGCTAGCTTGACAGCCATCAAAACATAAAATACATCATCATTGTAATAAATTAAGACTAAGTGAATTTTTCACGTCAAAATAGGTGAAGCTTGACAAAGAAACAGCATTTTTTATCAGTTATTTTTAGCCATGGTACATGTATTTCAGTTGTAGAATGCATCCTGTTGAAGGGCAAGCCATGGGTTCGACTCTCAGCGGTGGCAACATTATGTGCAATTTTGACCATTGTCAGTATGTTCACTAGGGAAGCAGTTCATCTTTACAATTTGCAAATATAACCCAGTGAAAGAGTGAATCAAAGAACATTTAGACAATTTATTTTTGGCAAATGTTTCAAACAAAACTTTCAAAATGCATACATTTTCTAGTAATAAAACATGATATTATTGCACAGACTATTTTAAGATAGACTGTGTAATAATATCAAGTTGTATTACAATTAAATGTACATGACAACTATTATAAAATAAAATGCTGTTACAACAAGAACAGGCAAGAATCTCCACAAAACATATATAAATCAATACTTCGATTGATAAATGACTATAATCAATGACTAAACCATTTAACTCTTAGAGGCTGTCAGAATTGTACAGATCTTTGGGACCAGTGTAGACCCATGGTCTACGCTGTTCACTGCTTGGACACTTAAACCTTACCTGCTGACTCGACAGCGAACAGTGTAAAATAACAGATTGGACTGAAATATGTTTAAATAGACTAGAATCAGTATCAAAAAAGCTTAGACTGACTAATAAAAAAGTAATACCATTTTCTTTTTTAAACAGTAAAACAGCAAAACTAGTACACGTACAGTACCTTAAATAGTTTCCACAATTATTTTTTTAACAATTTTCAGTGTTTTAAAAAGATCTGCTGTATTAGATCCATTGTTCATTCTGTAAAAATCTCAAGCACGATGAAAAATAATCAATGTAACTTTCAATAGAATACCTTGTTGTTTTTTCCTTTTCTGGACTTGACTGGACTACGGTGGTTAAAACATTCCCAGAGTAAAAACTTGGAAAAATATGTCCTGACTCTGACGAACATATTATTTAGTTAATGCATCTTCGTTATGTAATCCAGTGCATCCTCGTCAAATTCCAATATGCACCAGCGATTGTTTAGTTGCAACGACATCTTTCTCACTTTAACTTTCACTTTCAGGTTTATCTTTTTTTCCGGAAGTAAACAAAAACATTTAACGTTCCTATTGCCAGTATTGCAACATCGTATTTTTCATAAATGGCAAAACCATAACAGTTTTATTATAGAACCACGGACCTATAAACCAGGTCCGTGATAGAACTAAACTATAACACTGACAACGATCTACGTATTTCTCCTTTCACTTTCATTAAAATTGACAGGAAGTTAGCGTGCACCTGTTTTCCGCGCTTTTTAGACCATGTGGTACGAAAAATGTTTATTTTTCTGTTAACTCATTAAAAACTTATAAGAATATTTTTTAATTAACTGGAGATATAATAAAAAACACTTTAAATAAATGAACAAAATATATCCTAGCATTGTTGTTTTTCAAAGCCATTGCACTTAGCGAAAAAGTGGAAGGTATCCGTTAATTTGCATAATGAGCGGAGTTAATATTACGTCATTGAGTTTGAGTGCTGCTAATTTACAAGGTTACCGATCAGATTCCAGATCGATAATCACTTGTCACTACGGGTGTAAATTGCTCTTGCGGGTTAAACAAAACATTCAGATCATGCATTGAGGCTCCTTTCAGATGATACCGACTCTCACACCGAAATATCCCGTGTCAAAACTGATGCATATTACAAATGGATGATGCGTTGATTTCCGGTCATTTACGATTCCTGTGCGTCAAAACCCGGGAGCTCAGGTCAATTGAAAGCCCTGCAGTTTAATGTCACAGCCATTAAGGTTTTTGCCATTGTTTCAACATGTCAAACCGGAAACATTTGTAACTATGCAACGATTCGGACACTACCAAAATATTTAAATTATCGTTGTCATCATAGGCCAGAGATCGCTAAAAATCTGACTTTTCGAATTTTGGGGCATAAAAAAATTGCGGTCGGCGGTAAAAAATTACGGTCGGTCGGGTTACAGGAAACAGACATATTTTTTTTTAGGCCTTAGGGATGTTTAACAATTAGAGGTATTCACTCATTTATGATCTTTCAAATAACGATCTTCAATTATGTGTGCCTGAGTTCGACAGTTGCACAAAGAGCCTGCGCGTACATCTAGTGCAACTCCGCCTCAATAACACATTTTTAAGGCTCCATTACCATTCTCCTAGCTTCTATAGTTAAATCACCATTGTTTTTTTTTTATCTTGTTCACCGACAGCCTTTGTTGATCAAAATTGTATGTGGACACTTTTAATGCTTATATACGTAGTGTATTGCCAAACGAAACTCACATCTATAAAGTATTTGTAATGGAAGCATACACGGGCGCTTAAGGGCGAGTGTTTAGATTCAAATCACGAAGATAATTGGTGATAAAATGTGTGTACCGTATCGTCAAGGACAATGTTCAATAGCTAACGTGCAGTATTACTGAATATCCTTGTAATTTATTCGCATGCTAGTTACTGAACGGTTAAACTGCGTATTATTCAATTTATTGTAACATTTCCTTATTACAATTCCAATAATGAAGTTGTATAGAATTAAAGTTTAATCTACAATGTAATTGGCATCATTTTTATAATATTCAAGTTGACAAACTTATACACGGATTTGTAGTTCTTTACCCTGTGTAATTTAATTTGTAGAAATATATGCATTTAATATAACAGACACCTTACCTTTTCTATAGTGGGTATTGTAAGAATAACGTCACATCTCAACTAAAATATTGATTTTATCCTTTCAATTACTTTAGCATTGCTTGTTTATATAAGCTTGTATTTCGTTGTGATTGATATTTTACACACATAAAATATATAATATACATATATTTTTACGGTAGTGTTGCATATACATAATTTATCAAGTTCATTCCAAGAGAGGCAAACATGTTCCATATCAACAGATTTATGTCTCAACATAATAATACTCAATTTGGTTTATAATGGATTGAAAACATATATACCATTGAACAATTATATAGTTAAATTAAATAGTTTGAAACAAATAAAAAGATATAAAACAAATATTTCGAGTTACCAGCAGGATTCGAACTTCGGACCATTTCGCTTCATCAGAACGCTACAACTTAGAATAAAGTTGAAGTTATACATGTTTATGTAAAACAAATCATGATTTTATCAATTTTATAAGCACTGTTACAGTATCAAAAATTCACATGTTTAAGATTATTGCTGTAGATGAAATGAAGATGCTACATAATAACGCTTTCTTTTTTTAATTCTAAAATAAAACCACTAAATATGTTGACCAACGCCGAGAACGTGACTTTATTATAGGAATTGAAGAAGCGGGAAATATTTCAGCTTAAGAAAACCATTAACGTTACTTCTATCATTGAATAAACGGACATCTTTAATTCAATATAGAAATGAATCCAGAAATAATACATTCGGCGTTGACTAGACAGACTATTAACCTTGCAAATAATGGTTCAGACCATTTCATAGCGATATTCAGGGTCAACAATAGAAGACAAGCAGCTGACAAAAGAAGGAGATGCGGCGGTTGAAAGCAAAACGTTGTTGGAGTCTTCAACAATCCATCAGAAGACAAGGAATGTAATTAATCTTTCAGTTGATGTTTTCCCGGAAAGAAACTAGTCTAAGGTGCATGAACGACGTACTTCCATCTGAAAACCAATCTTCTGTGTCTTCTTTTGTCCACATTTTGTCATCTTAGGAAGATAAAAACAAAGATATGAAAGAAGGAATATTGATTTTACACTTTTCTGCCTTAAAGAATACCAGTTTTCTTCCATGTAATATATAATTAAATCGTATGTGTTTTTACCAATGCCGCTTGTACTAAGATCATTGCATTGTTTTTCGCAAGAATGTGAACATCTACATGCCGAATAGTTTGCAACCTTTCATCTGCAAGTTTTATTTACCATACAAAATCACTTCAAGTGATTTCAACTTAATTTGAGGTAAATAAACTGACATTTAATGGGTCTCATTAGAAACATATATAAGTAAAAGCATGTCCGTAATTTGTTGATAGCTTTGCTTATAGTATGTCAAATCAATCACGTGAACCATGTATGTGACCATTAGCACTAGATTCGGGCTAACAAACAAACAGTGGCAGAATGTGTAAGTCTGATATATTAAACGCGGCCTTTAGAATAAGTATTACAAATGGTTAAACTACTGAGGATAGAAAGGCTTTGACAACACCTTGTCTTTCCTCCCTGAAAAACAATCAAGATAGTCAAACAATTTGAGACCAGATTTTGAGCAAGGTCGATCATTAAAAGACATACAAATAAATCATTGGTAACCGTAGAGCTGATTTAAATGTTGTTGTTCTGTTTAAATTGAAAAAGCTGTATCTCGGACAGAAAGCTTTTAAAAAGCGGATAACGATAGCCTTACTTGTACTGGGCCATGACACACACTGAGGAGTGGGCGAGTGAATTCGCCGATTTATCGGTGGTGATGGCCGAGCGGTACTAGTATCTCACTCTTGATCAGGGGTTCTGTTGTTCGATACCAAGTCGAGATAATACAGGTTATCACCCTTGAATGGTTAATTGTTGGTAACTACATGTACATCGCAGATTTAAAAAAAATATGTACTAAAGTTCGTTGGTGTGAATATCTTTTTATTAATATCTTCTTCTAATGTTACATGAGGTTCAGCGAAACGCTAAAAAACTGTTATCAATAGCTTTAAAAATTGAACTTTTCTCTTTCATATCTTTCACTAGTTATTTTGCTTTGAGATATTTGCAAACCATATGTGAACATGTATATTGAGTAATTATCAATCGAGTACCTGGTCACTCATATCTTATTCTCTAACAATGGAATAGTTTGAACTTCCTTGTCGTCGTAAAAATAGCAATCACCAAACAAGCATTTAATTTCATTTATCATCAACGATATTTTATCCTGTGTTGGTAAGATTCTAAGAGTGGAATAATAGGTTTGTGAGAGGGATAAGGAAATCAAGTCCGTTCAGTACAATATTGAATACGAAATGCTCTTTAATGTTTAAATATTTGCTGATTTAGCAAGATTTATGAGAACAAATATATGAGATGAAGTCTATTTGTTTGTAGGCATTTAGATACCAGAGGAATTCAACCACCTAACCAATGTCATTAATGTGCAAATTTTGAGATACTTGGTTTGTACATTTGTGCAAAATTATGCGACACAAAATGATGTGAGTAATCATCCGTGTTCATCAGGGGACATTACATATTATTTCGCACATTCTTTCGCCAGAGTTTTAAAACGGTCCATACATATTTTAGGGCTAAATATTTTACTTACGTTTTGAAACAAATACCATTTCCGGCAGTTTTTGAAATTTAAGGTCATTTATATTGTAAAAAATCTTATATGACTGAATTGAAGGCATTGGCGCCAAATTCGGCTGATTCTGAGACATCTAAAAATATGTCAAAACTGTCAATCTGTGAGATTGCAGCTTTTTAAAAAAACGAAATGCGATTCTAAATACCAAAATACAAACGACATCCTTGCAAACTAATTATAAAATAAAACACCAAGGAGATAAACGCACCCATATCCATTTGTCATAGGCGGTGAGCATATTTATTGACAAGTAAACCCTTTATAATTGATTTATTAACCAATTAATATAAGGAGGTCTAAAGCTGTCTAATAAAGATCGTTAGCGGATGTTATACAAGGAATAACCGGAATTGGACATTTCCAAATTTCTGATGACAACCGACCAGCACATCCTGAGATACCCATGACCTACCTTGAGGAAACATATATATGTTCTGGTAAATGTGGAAAAAGTCTGATTTAAAAGTTGAAAAAAGTTAAATATGGGAACTCAACATGTATTTCGTTGTACAAATGCCAATTCTTTGTTCGGGTTAAATGAAACAAAGACCGGTTTTAACCATACGTTAAATCATTATTAATATCAATATTTATGCAAAAAGCTACAGAAACAATCTCAGTAGCAAAAAGTTAAACACAAAACTGAGATAACTAAGAATGAAATTAAACAGGTCAATGCGTGACTTTGAAAATTAATATTGCAAAGGTATTAAAATAGAGTGTACATTTTACTTCATAGCAGGTGATTAAGTCACACCTCTTACGAAAACAAGAGTTATACTCAGTGGTTTGTGTTGATACGGTAACCTGAGTACAACTTGTCAGGTTTGGTGACCAGTAACAAAACACACATGCTCCAAAGCTTGAAATCGAATCCGTGACATGATAACAGGTAAGTGCGCTTAAACACAAGAAGTTAACACAGAATGCCTTGAGACAATTTCTTCCTTTTTTTGATAGAGGACATGTGTACCTTTTCGTAGAAAAGAAGAAATTTAAGAGGCGACATACTCCAACAAAAAAAATCCCGTATATTTGAATATAGACAGAGACTTTTTAAAACCGGCATGCAATTTAAAGTTAAAAATAAATTCATGCTGTAACAAACAATACTTTTTAATCTTAGGAATGGCTGAGTCAGACAGACATATCCTATATAAGAATTTATTTCTGTACATAACTGTTAAAAAACTGTGTATCACTCATGTTTATGAGTTATTACAGACAAAGTTGTTTCTAATGATATAAACGTAACGTGGAAAGAAACGAAGCAATTAATATTAAAGGAGTGACACAAAATATCGTGAACAATGCAATGAGCACAAAATTTTAAAGATATGGAATAAAGATCAGAGCACTAAAGAGCTAGAACCAACGCTTTGTGCTGTGGTTGTATCGGTAAATCAATTTGCTTAACTCGATATTAACGATTTAATCAAAGTGAGGGTTAGGGACCTTGCTACAAATGTGCGTATTGTTTCTTGCAACGTGTGTGCAAAGGTTAAATTGAATATCATTAACGATTTATGAAAAATGTCAAAGGTCACAGTTTTTACGATGACGCTCAGCCGCTGACAAGGATAACGACAATTATGATTTGACATTAATACATGTCGCTTTTATTTTTAATAATGTTTTCCTTATTTTTTCCAGTTTTAGTTTAATGATGCTTTTTATTATGAAACTCTATGATCACACAGTTTTAAACCTTTTAATTTATAAATATTTATAATATTTTACACAGACTGTGTGGGATATTTATAGTTTCAAAGAAATGACTGCATCGTATCTTTGAAAAGTTTTTGCATTAGGTGCTCTGAATTGTATCCCTCGGTCTGCAGATAGAGTTTTGATATCTAATCATAGAAGTACTTGGGGTTTACCTATACGTTTATTATTATTTGTTTTATTGATAAAAAAAGGACTCCCATATTTGCTCACGTTCGGAAGACTATTAGTTACAATCGATAGAGTTTACCAATGAAAAGGAAACTAAAACCACAATCAGGAGTAAACTATTTCATAGAATTGTATAGATCTTACGAAGCCCCATCCACACCCTGAAGAGATTCCATTTCCATGATAAGATACATGCCAGTCAACATTTCAAAGGCTTAACTAACAGCGATACAAATGTAAAACATAAACGTCAAGCTAATAACTCTTCAAACTAATGTTCTGTAAGCCTCTTTTAACATTGTGGGAATATAAATGTTCTATTTAACTGACCATGCGTTTTTATCATTACTGCATAGCTACCAAACTGCGGCCTATACCTTTTTCGAAAAAAAAGATCGCGAAGAAGCTGACAGTTGCTCAATCTTATTAAAAAGAGTGAGTGTATTTCCTCATGACGGATAACCCTCTAGAACTCAGCCTTCGAGATTGTTTTTGGACCATCCTCGATACTTTCCAATTCTAGCATATGTAAATTGGTGAATTTTATAAACATATCTTCGGCAATAGGTAAAATGGAAAAAGGTTGGAGCATTATAATGTGTAGTTTGTTGCATGTTTAAAAAGGAATGCTTGTTCGGCTTAATAACAATGTTTCGTTTGGTCAAAATAAAATTGATTTGGATTGTGAAAATAAAAATCCTTTTTTAATTGACAAAAGAGCGATGTTACAACTTCTTAGTGACATAACTTTTACTTTCTTTAAACTTTATGTAGAACACATAGCTATTATAGCCGTAAAGTACAGCATGGTATTTGGGATAAACCCGTTGTAACATGACAAGAAGCCTTGCAAAAGAAGTCTACGGATATTTTTCAATACCTTCATCATCCCTAAGACTGTTATATGTGACATAGCTTTCTTAAACGATGAGATATGGGCGGGATTGCTTGGCCTTTTTTGGATGCAGACATATTTTACATGCCACTGACATATTATGTTTTATCTTTTTGTCAGTTTTATGTCGGGACCGAAAAATGTGATTGGTAACTATTTTGATTTAGTTACTGAAATCAAAGAAACAGAACACGTGATACGTTTTTAATTGGCATGATGCCGAATCACGTCACTTTCAAATGAATTTCCATTACCGTTCAATCAATGGAGATATTTACTAATCGCATCATAAACTTTGACTTTGATTCAATATGTCAATTTGGTCAACAATGAAGGAAATTATAGAAGACAATCGCAGTTTCATTATGGTCAAATCAATTGGTAAAATTCTAGCATTCTTTGATGAACAAATACTTCCCAATTTTAAATGAATTTAATGTTGTTAATGCTTTGTTAATTGCTTACAAGCCACTGCCTTCATCCATGATATAACGTCGCTGTTCCTTTGACGTTATAAGCCTACACTAAATTACAGTAATCGATAAATGCCCGGTTTTATAAATACTTTTCCTCCTTCAGAAGCACAAAGGAAATCCAATAAAACAATAAAAACTACAGGGACAAAACTAGTGGTGTAACATTCAAATATAAACCCCGTTTAGAGGCAAAATGCAAGGGCCCAAACGAAAATTAACTTGAAACACAAACGTATTAACACCATATACGCAAATATACCACACCTGCATCAAATACCTTAACTTAATCTGGAAACAGCAATCAAATTTGATTGAAATCGTTCCTTTGTAAGTAAATATAAGTGCAACACTGTCATTGCCTCAGATACAAAAAGTTGAATGTTCAAGAGGAGGATTGTGAATTGCTGCATTTGTTAGATATATGGATATATGCTTAAAACCTTTAAGGCGGGTAATATTTATTGTTGTCCGCTAATACATCATCTTGAAACGGTTATTCGTTGATTTTTTTGGGGCACTTTGTGCCCCTTAACAGGTTTTTATTGTTCGTATATCCTTTTCATCACCAAATAAGCATTAATAATCAAATGACGTCCTTGATCAAACCCGTATTTTATTGCCACGATCAATACTTCAACTAAGAGCCTTACAAAGCATGCAAATCTGACTTAAATAATCGCATGCAAATGGAGGAATAACAATGAGTTCACTGATTGCTTTTCCCACACAGGGAACTCACTAGTGCGGGTGCCACAGCTTTTTACATTACTCGTGCATGACTGTTTATTGAAGCAAAACAACATTTGATGTAACAGAAAACATAGAAATTCGAGGCTATTTAAAAAGGAATACTCACATTGATCTGTTAATTATAGTACGATAAGACCAGATGAAGTTAGTACTTATACATATCAAACTAGACTTGCTTTCAAATTTCACATTGCTTCCCGTTGTACACTGAACATAGTCAGATTTAAGAAACATATCTAAGAGTATTTGTCCGATAGTTTCAATATTCTTAATTTGCACATTTAACGTATAGCTCAATAAGTGTGTTTTATTTGACAACAATTTCAAGTAAGAATGTAATAACATATTGCTCCTTGTGCAACATCATTTTCATACGCAGTGTAAAAAGTGCTTAAACTCGCCTTTACATTTCAAAACGACATGTTAGAATGGAAATAGGTCTACCTTCGGACCTTTCGATTCACAATTTACACGTATTAAAGTCCTCTATTTAATGGTATAATAATCAATCAATATTTATTTTCTAAACAAAACTCGGCCAATTTGCTGATGCAAATAACGTTAACCTTTATTCCACATATTTTATGCTCCAAAACACTTCCTATAGTTCTATTTGTCAAGGAAAAATCTAGATGATCATTCATCACAGAGATAAACCATTCCGCTCGAGGAAAACCGTTCCATCCATATTAATCACCTTTATTGTCTTTGTTGATTGCAAGAGTCGTGTATCGTGGATTTACTTTATTAAAGGATTGTTCTACGACTTCCTTGCAACGATCGATAAAAACACCCGTATGGACCAGGAAAGAGTTTCTTGACCAGAGTTTTGAACTAAAAAGAACACCGATGACTTATAGATAGGCTTTCGTGATGTCCCTGATTTATATATTTGATCATTGAGCTCGTATATAATCTCAATAACTCGGGTAGTGGATACAGTTACTAATAATTAAGTTTAGACTACAAAACATTAACAAGCAACCCCGTTTAAAACATTGTGCGCCGTCTTAACATTTTATTGGTAATAAAAACCTCAAATGTCAATGCATTTTTTACAGTTTCTAAAAAAGAATTTCTTAATTTATAGTTTCATCAGCTATTATCAGAAGATGTCAGAAGCCTGATAAGTTATAACAAAGTCTTAGTTTTTAAGACCGACAGAAGACACTACACTCCAAGTAGGCTGAAACCTAATCCATCTACATACTCCCGTGACTAGAATCTGTAAAAGATAACCTCACTATAACAAGGAACAAATTATAGCACAAACGTGACCAGATAAGCCTGAATAAGAACATTTTACTATAGCAGCAAACACAATTATAAGGTGAATCATCATTTTTTTTCATATTATATTTGTAAAAAACTACATAGAAGCAATATTGCTCAATTTATAAACGTTTATTTTACCAATTCTTGTCCATCTGACTGCACAATTTGGATACTTAGGTAAAGATAAAATGCATCTTTGCACAGAAAGTTAAATTCCATTCAATCGCAAAAAACCCCCATCTGAAACATATTTGGAGTGAATAAAGTTCACTTCCTTGCTTCCAATTTCGCGTTTGAGCGCAAATGAAATTTGAATTGACATACAAAGATATAATTAAATAAAGTTGATTTATCTTTTGTACAACACAAACACATGTATAAAAGAACACATTCGTTAAATTTGCTAAGTATTAAGTCTTAAACGCATCAAACTCGATTTGAAAATGTTGTATTTAAGTCCTTATATAATACAAAATAAACCTCACGTACTTACAGTATTATTTTGAATGTCCTGAATAATAAGCACTTTGCAGTGAATCGGTACCACGAGTTGCTGTTCAGCCTTGAAATACTTTCATTTTGTCTTGATGTTTGCAACATGCAAGTATTGAGCTGGTGTCAGTGCAGCGGTACCACTAGTTGCTGTTTCGAATTTAAATACTTTCATTTTGTCCTGATGCATACGCTGGCTGTTGCTATTTATGCTATAAATACTTTAATTGTCTTCATGTATTATCTACATTATAACAAGAACTTGTTTTCATTGTCACGTTATCACAAACTGCTGCTTATAGCATTATTTTTATCACTTTATATATGGTCTTTGTCACTAATACCGTGATCAGTCAATGATCGCGAATGTCCAAACAAAACCAACGGTGTACAAAGGCGTAGTGATTTCTGTGTCATTTCCGGGGCCTTTAATTACTTACTGTCACCTATTAAACTATGTTAAGTTTCATCTTTTACATTTTCTTTGAACTATTGTAATCTATTATGCTGGCTAAGCAAGTAATATGTGTGTTGACGTTGACTCATAACAAGCCTCTTTTTCAGTTCGAACATTTTACTTAAATACACTTAAATAAGAACTTGTGAATGGTTGTACTGTATGTTTTAGAAATATCGTTAAATTCAAAATATTCGAAATTTTCGAAGTTCCTCATGTGTAATGGCAGTCATGGTTGAGTGCATTTAGAATATAAACCTCCAAACGAGGTCATTAAATGCTTTGGGAGATAGGGAATGGTTGTCCGAAAATAATAAAACATATTAATTTAGTATGCAATTTAAAATAACTTCTCTTTTCAATCTTAGGAATGGCTAAGTCAAACAGACTGATTTTATTTTAGAATTTATTTTTGTACATAACAGATCTCTTATGTTTTTTGAGTTATTAGGGACGAAGTAGTTTCTAATAAAATAATCATAACACCAGAATTGAAAGAAACAAGGCAATAAATATTCAAGGAGTGGCCAAAAACATCGTAAACAATGCATTAAGTACAATATTTAAAAGATATGGAATAACGATCAGAGCCCTGCAGATCTAGAACCAACCTTTGTGTTGTTGTACCGGTCAATCAATTTGCGAAACCCGACAATAACGAATTAATTAAAGTGGGGGTTAGGGGCCTTGCTACAAATATGCGTATTATTTCCTGCAACGTTTGTGAAAAATCTATGAGAATATCATTTACGATTTATGAGTAATGGCAAAGGTCAATGTTTTTACGATGACGCTCGACAACGACAATTATGATTTGACAAATTTACCTCGACTTTTTCTTCAAAAAATTAGCTGAATGTCTCAATTAAAAGCGTCAGTTTACACCATATTTTGGGCGATATTGCTCAAACCCGAATTAGTTTTAGAATATTACAAGCTGCTTAACTTCGCATTAGACTGTATGCATCAGGTTGCAACTAAGTAGACGTTATCTGACAAACATTTTGCTTCTATTAGAAGGAAAATCAAGGTACATTGCATAAATCAAAAGAACGACCATGTTGTTTAAGAAATAACATAAACCACAACAACTGCCATCAATTAACCGTTTCTTACGTGAAAGACTATCTGTATGAGGCATTGAATTGAATTGACTAAAAAACGAAAGCATACCAGTCGTTTTATAGGGAATCAGTTTGTGTGTGTTTGTTTTGTATGTTTACTCTTGTTTCAATTCAAACAGAACGTAAACGGCGTGTAACAAATAAACACAGTTATAGTAAAAAACAATTAAATGCGCTAACGTTTTCAGGTTTAATTGTATTTGGTTGTTAAAATGTGAAAAAAATCAAAGCAACCAAAGGACACATATATTTGCATACAAAATGTAGTCTTTTACTTACATTTGATGGAGTTTATCAAGAAAGGAAATATAATTTCACAATTAGTTGTAAACTATTTCATAAAATTGTATAGATCTTACGAATCCCCATCAACACGCTGAATACATTCCATTTCCATGATAAGATACAGGCCTGTCAGCATTGCAAAGGCTTTCCTAACAGCATTACAAAAAGAAAACATAAAAGTCAAGCCAATAATCCTCCTTCTTAAAGACCTTCTTTTAAACATTCTAGGCATATAAATGCTCTATTTAACCTATGATGCTTTTTTTTGTTTTTATCATTATGAGCTACCAAACAGCGGCCTATTTTTTTTCGAAAATGTCAAAGAGATCACGAAGAAGCTGACAGTTGAATGCTCAATCTCTCAATCAAGAGAGTGAGTGTTTTTCCTCATGACGACATAGTCCCCTATAACTGGACCTACAAGGTATTTTTCGGATCAGCTTCAATCATTTCTAATGCTAGATTATGTTAATTGGTGAATTTATTAAACATATCTTCGGCAATAGGTAAAAAAGGCAAAAAGGTTGGAGCATTTTTATGTGTTGTTTGTTGCAAGTTGACAAAGGAATGCATGTTCCGTTTAATAAAAACGTTTTGGTTGGTCAATATAAATTGATTTGAATTGTCAATATAAAATTCCGTTTTAAATTGACAAAAGAGCGATGTTACAACATCTTAGTGACATTTCTTTCACCTTCTTAAAAGTTCATGTAGTACACATAGCAAATCAATTTAGGACTTAAAAAACGGCATGGTAATTAGGATAAATATGTTGTAACATGACAAAAAGCCTAGTAAAATAAGTATGCGGATATATTTCAGAACTTTAATCATCCCTTAGACTTCCAAATATGACATGGCTTTCTTAAACGATGAGATATGGACAGGATGAGTGGGTCTTTGGGGCTAAAACCGTATTTTACATGACACTGACATATTATATTTTATTTTCTGTCATTTTGATGTCTTGACCGAAAAATTGAATTGAAGATTGGTAAGCCTTTTCTGTAGAAGCCACTGCCTTTTACTATTAACGTTGCTATGCCTTTGACGCTATAAGTTTACACTAAAACATAGTTGTCAATAAATGCTTATTGTTTTCTTTAAATATTTTTAAGACTCTCCTTCAGAGGCGCAAAGGAAATCAAATAGGAGAATAAAAACAACAATGATCAGGCCAGTGATGTAACATTGAAATATACACCCTGTTAAGAGGCGAAATGCAAGGGCCCAAACGAAAATTAACTGCAAACACAAGCGGATTGACACCACATATGCAAACAGACAACACTTACATCAAATGACTTTAATCTGGAAGCAGCAATCCAATTTTAAATCTCAAATGCAACAATGTCAATGCCTCAGACACTGTATTTGTAAGATATTTGCTTTAAAACGTTTAAGGTGGGGTGTATTTATTGTTGTCCGCTAATACATCATCTTGTAACGGTAATTCGGTTTGTTTGGGCCCCTTATCTTGTGGCTCTTAATAGGTTTTAATTGTTGGTGGATCTTTTTAAGCAGTGAAAAGCATTAAAAATCAAATGATGTTTTCGATTAAACCCGTATTTTATTGCCAAGATCAAT
This sequence comes from Mya arenaria, assembly GCF_026914265.1. Classification (NCBI taxonomy): domain Eukaryota; kingdom Metazoa; phylum Mollusca; class Bivalvia; order Myida; family Myidae; genus Mya; species Mya arenaria. The sequence goes on along the minus strand of NC_069123.1, from coordinate 38,552,875 downwards.
ACTTCAACTAACAGCCTTACAAAGCATGCAAATCAGACTTAAAAAATCGCATGCAAATGGAGGAATAACAATGAGTTCACTGGTTGCTTTTCTCACACAGGGAACTCACAAGTGCGGCTGCCACAGCTTGTTATATTACTCGCGCATGACTGTATTTTGAAGCAAAATAACAACAAAATGTGATGTATAAGAAGTGCTAACATTCGAGGCTATATAAAATAGAATACTCAATGCACATCAAACTGCTCATTATAGCAAAATCAGACTATATGACATTGATGGCATTTATAAATGTTGACTTGATTTATTTCCAAATTTTACATTTATTTCCCGTTGTACACTAAACACAATAAGCTGTAAGAAACATATCTAAGAGTATTTGTCGGACAGTTTCAATAATCTAACTTTTTATTTTTAACGCATGACTCAATAATTATAAAAAATACATGGTTGACCATAGTATATTGCTGATAATTGGCAAGTGTGAAGAATAAATGTCCGAGGGCAATGTATTATCCTGTCTAATACATATGTTTTGTTGTTTTGTCATCAGACAATGATTTAAACTGGCTTTAAAAAAATATTTTGTAGAATAATAAAGGATGTAATTAGCATGAAGTCTATAAGAAGAATAACAAATTGGTTTTGAAGGGCATTAGCTGTGAAAAGCAACGAGTATCTGGAAATCAAAATAAAAAACGTTTTCTCCCCTATTTTTTTTTAATTAGACGGCAATCTTTCCATTCTTCAAATATTTCCTGTTTTTACATCGGCTATTTTTGACGTTCATTTCAATAGTCTTCTTGGGGAAATTATGCCATAAATGCCCCCAACCCCCTGTGCTGTGTAATCTCATTGCCTAAAAAGATAATCTTTTGTGCTAGAACAAATTTCTATGGTAAAATGTTTCTATGATTAGTAACAGGTGTATTATGCGTGTATTTTTCAACAACAATGTAGGGTAATTCTTACCATTAATTAAATTAAGACCATTTTGCACATTGTCCAACATTATTTTTTTTATTTTTTCTATAAATAGTGCTTAGACTCGCCTATAATTGCGTGAGTCTAACTTCATTTCTTGTGATCCTAAAACTACACATATAAACTTTAAACAGTCATGTTTTTAACGGTATAACAATCAAATAAATGTATTTTTCCTAAATAAAACTTCGATATGGCCATTTAGTTGATGAAAATAACGCAAAGCCTTCTTACATATCTTCTTTTCTCAAAACATTTCAGATAGGTATATTTGTCGAAGAAAAAATCAGAAGGGTCATTCGTCACAGCGATAAACAATGCTGCACGAGGAAAACGTTCAATCCATATAAATCACTCTTATTCTCTTTGCTAATGGCAATAGTCGTGTATCGTGGATATACTTCATTACCAGATTATATGACTTCTTTACATTTATTGAAAAAAAACACAATGAAACAGGATTGCGTTTATTGCCCAGATTGTTTTTAATAAATTAACACCGATGAATTTTAAGTGTCATAATGTATTTGATTTATATATAAGAGCATCGAGGTCGTGTTTTCTCAAAACTCCGATAGTTGGTACATTTACTTTTACGTCTGTCAATGTTTCGGCCTTTTATCTGTTTAGATAAATACGCAAATGAATCAACATTTGACTAACATTCATCAATTCAAAAATACGTAGACAATGCTGATATAACATTTAATGGAGGTAAAGTTATATTTATTCATAGCACCAAAACCGTCCGAACATTTTTACTTAATGTGCACAATTGTATTAATATTTGCTTACTTTAATTTGTATACGCTTGTTTGTTTTTTAGTTTAAATTACAAACAATTATCAAACAACACATTTTTATACATTGTTTGCCGCCTTAACATTGTATACTCAAAGGTCAATGCATATTTTTGTTGCTGTTACTAGAAAAGAAAAGGGCAAAAGCCTGATAAGTTATGTCTACGACTTTTATGGCCGTCTAATACGAACTTTTCATTATAAATGGCTTAAACCTAATCCGTCTACATACTCTCGTGACTTGAATCTATAAAAAAGAACCTATCTGTAACAAGGAATCAGTTATAGCACAAACGTGATCAGATTGCCTGAAGCAGATCATTTAACCATAGCAGCAAACAATTATTAATGGCAAATTATCATATTTGCATATCATAATGTTTATGACAAACTAAATAGAGGTAATTTTGCTCAATTTATGAATGTTTTTATGACCTTGCCTTGTCCTTGTGATTTTAAAGATGCACTTTTATTCCCAAACTAGATTTAGCACAATTAATAATATTGTTTTAATATTAAAAAAAAATGAATACATGTCGAAAACAATGGTTCTTATGAAGGATACCGAGTTTAATTTGAAAGAAATGAGCATAAAACACAGTATTTCTACCTTATGAGACTATAGCAGATCACAGTAAATCTTTTAGCATTCACCAATCATTTAATATTTTTGCGCTTTCTGCTATTAAATACACGGTTACAATCTTGTTATCAGTAATTAATATTTTCCATAAATGCATTATTTTTATAGTACTTAAAGATTTTTCACTCAAAATTGATGTTTGTAATACATGTGTATGTATTAATTTTTAATAAGTCTCACTTTAAAATCTTGACACAACACGTAAGATAAAATGAATCTTTGCAAATGACATTCACTGGAAAAAAAAGCCATTTTAAACTTATTTGAAGTGAATTCAGTTATGTTCCCTGTGAACACTTCCGCGTTTAAATGTAAATGATATTTGAACTAAAAGCTCAAAACACATACACGTGCGTGCAATAACACATGCTTTAGACATGCTTATATTTCAGTCCTTAAATGACAATATGAACGATATGGGCCGTATTTAATAAGCTTCTTAGAACTAAAACTATAGATTCAGATCAGGAACTAAGGTTTTTGATCGGCCTTTACATTTAGCTGACCAATAAGCTAAATGGAATCACTGAGGCATGTCTAAGGAAAATGATGAGAACAGTGTTGAATACTAGCCCAGTAACAAACTCATCTTTCAATTGTAGCATTGTTGTTGAAGCTCAGCATTTAATATTTGACAATTGTGCTACGTGTCTGCGATAGTGATACTTCACGTACCACTAGGACGTGTTATTTTTGTTTATTTTCCATTTAATGATATTATCTCGGGGGCATCGTAATAAATAATTACTTACTAGTTTAGATGTCGTGAATTATAAGTTATTTGCAGGGAATCGTTACCAAAAGTTGCACTTTACGCTTGAAATGCTTTCATTTGTCTGGATGTTCGTTACATGCAAATATTCAGCTATTTGCAGTGCAGCGGTACCACTAGTTGCTGTTTATATTTTTTAATACTTTCACATTGCCCTGATGCATTATGAACATAATAAAAACTGGCTGTTCACATCGGTTGGGGTATCTAAATACTTTCACATTGTCTTCATGTATTTGCTTCATAATAATAAGAACCTGTTTCCGTTTGCACGATACCACGAGTTGCTGCTTAATTGCATTGTTAATAGCCATGAATAGCCAATGATGGTGAAAGGCAAAATAATACCATCTGTGTTCACAGGCGTAGTGATTTTGGTGTTATTTTAGAGGCATTTGTTAACTTACTGTCAGCTGTGAAGCTACGATAAGTTTCATCGGAAGATTTGTCCTTTTTTGTTGAACCATTGTTGTTCATAATGCTAGCTAAGCAAATAATGTGTGTATTGACCGAAGAAGCCCCGTTTTCAGTTAAAACAATTTTCTCAAATATACTGTAAATCTTATGAATGGTTTGAAAGTGTTTTATTTAATGTTTAAGAAACATTGTTCAATTCAAAATATCCGAAAATCTCGAATTTTAACCAAGTTGCCCATGTGTATTGGCTGTCTTGGTTGACTGCACATGGAACATTACACTCCAGTCCATTCAACCTATTGGGGTTTGGGAAATGTTTTTCCAGAGCTAATGCATATAAGCTTAATAATAAAATTGCCAATTCTGTATACGTTTGGACTGTTAAATTACCTGATTTCCTTCAAAAGTTTAACATTATTTTCTAATTCCAGTTTATTTGTGTGTCGTTTCGGAACCAGACGCCTTTTTGAATATAGGCCAGTTTCTGATGTTTTGTAAATTCTGAGATTCTCCAAAACAATTTCATTACGTCATAGAGTTCAAAAATAAACATGACTTGTGGATGATCTATGGCTCACATGAGCGATGTTAACATGTTTGTTGTGCAAGCAATCCTAAAAAAATATGCGTTCGATAGCAGGGGCAGTGAATAATATATTTAAAAGAAAATCATTGTATTTATTTTTATTACAACAGACAAAGTGTTACGCTAACGCTAATAAGGCCTCCCATCATAAAATTGATTTGCTCTTCTTTTCAGGAGCGTGCCTTAGCTGTGTTCAGTGTTTCTCGTACCACGAGCCTCGATGCTACAAAGGTGACCTTGCCCCCAAACCCTGCTCAACAAACGAAACCCACTGCGTCAAGTACGAGGCAAAACACAAGGATAGTAAGTAATCGGACGGTTTGACGATTTTCACTAGAGTGTGATTGATGAATTGGTGTTAATATGTCAAATAAAAACCAAAACACCGTTATGTTAAAAACATTGATTGATAGATGTAACTTATATACAATCATGTTTAAGTGTCACAGTGACTGTTTACACTGTATATCAACAATAAAAGACGGGTAATATTAAGGGTTAAAACATATATTCGTATCGTCCTAAGTATATCAGAATGGGTGAGGTGTAATAAGTTGTATACAATGATCTGTTAATGACACGCATGATGACTACACATTTATACAGAACAGGCGCCGGCCACTTGTGCATTGTATCTGCATTTTTACTCTTATTTATCAAGCTTTACTGATAATCATTGTTTTAAACACCTAGAAACGATTGAGGATATATATTTACCAAATTAAGCCAAATTACATTAAAAAAACAACATCAGTATGACAGACTGGTATTTCGCACCCATGGTGTCCCTCCAAATAGCTTAAGCTAGCCTGTAATCCAGAACGATTGGTACACTGTTTCACTGTTGTAACGAGATTAATGTATAGTTACATAGGAAAAAGTACACTATCAGCGTTACTGTACGTATTTCTTTATTAACTATATTTCTTCACGCAGTGCCGTGAGACTTTGTGAACCGTGACTGTTACCGTGGCGACGATGTGAAACCTCACTGTACAGTACAGAAGCATGATGGGAAGGATATACACGTCTGCTCGGACTTTTGCGACTATGACGGATGTACCTCCGCCCCAACAACACATTGCTCAGGCGACTTTATCGCTCTCTTGGCCTCTATAGTAATTTCATCACCGTATTTGTTCAATTATGTGCACCGATAACCTTATTTGATTTAAAATTGTGTAAAACATGAGTATGGCTAATTTTGTGTACGGCCTTTACGAAACTGACATTTGAACTATATTTGTTTTGAACTTGTCATAAATACTGCACCGACAATCCGAGTTATTGAAATAATACACCAGAGCCTCAGGGCGACTGAAATGTTCGCATGTAAGTTACTGAACAGCTCAGCTCCGCCTACTTGCCACTGAATCGATATGGGGGTTAAGTACAAAAAAAAATAATTCCCAAACATGTTACAAATAAAGTATATAGTGTTTATATGTATAAAGAATATGTGTTTTACATCTATATTAAATGGTAATGTTAGTGTTTTATGTACAATATATGCGGTATCATGTATAATATTTACACGTATGTATAATAGTCAAGTCGACAAGCATTAAATCGAAAAAGTTATTACTAAAATTAAGTAGTAAAACATTGTAGACATTTATGTATTTGATTGCACATACACATAACCTATTTTATATAGGTTATTCTAAGAAATACTTAACACTTAAACTAAAATAGTGTTTGTTTCATGTGTTAAAATGTCTTATTTGATAAACATGTAACGTATAGGGCAACACAAACACATATTTAGTTTGGTGTATTAAAAGAACAAAGCTCATCCACTCCTTGTTCGCATTACTTTGTATATTGATGTTGTATTTGATTGTGACTGTTGGTTATGTTAACATGTTTTATGTTGAAAATTCAATTTCACTACGCCAATAGTTTCTAGCGCCTTCGTTAATCTTTTTTTAATCAATATTTCATATAACAGTAAGCAATGGCGATATTTTTTTCTGTAGCGGTTTAGGTTTCGTTTAGACCATATATTTCCAAGTAATATTTCATGTAATTAATGTCTAAAATTTATTTTAAAATAAAGATTTAATTCAGCGTCAGGATTCGAAATCGACAGCTCTGAAATGCTTAACCAGACTGCTAAAGTTTTCACCACAGTAGAAGCTACACATGTATATGTAACACATGTTATTATAAGTACAAATCATGACTGTATCGGAATAGTTAAGGTTGCGGCAAATGCTGTAGCATTTAAATTTGTTTGCTTAATGCTAATTGAACATTCTACATGATAAATATCATGTATGTATAAACCACTATTTGGTAAATAAACATGTTCTTGAAAGAAGTTTCACAAGTATTTCTTTATTTATTCGAAATTAAAACGTATAAAATGACCAACGCGGAGTATGTGACTTTACTAATAGTCGAGATGGGAAATATTCAAGCTAATGAAGACCATTAACGCTGCTTCTATCATTGAATACACAGACATCTTTAATTCCATATAGAAATTAATTATGAAAAATATCACACAATCGGCGTTCACTTTACAGAGCATATATCTTGACAATTGCGTTTCAGACAATTTTATCGAGATATTTAGTTGCGAACAACAGTAGGTGATGTGATGGTTGAAAGCAAAACGTTGTCGGGGTCTTCAGCAATCCATCATGAGACAAGGAAGGAGTAATGAATGGAAATTAATCTTTCAGCCGATGTCTTCCCGGAAAGAAAGTGATCCAAGGTGTAAGAATAACAGTCTTCTGTCTGACAAAGCAATCTTCTTTTGCCCACTTTGTTGTCATCTAAGGAAGATTAAAACAATTTTTTTTTATTAGAATGGATATTGATTTTTCACGTTTCTCATTAAATGAAAATAAGTTGTCTTTTCACTATCGAGGCTGATAAATTCATCAATAAAAATGTAATTAATCGAAAAATGTTCTTGAAATATGAATGCATACACTATTCTTGCACGAACACAATTTTATGGCTGCCCTCTTCACTTTTTATTCACTCGCTCTTGCACAGGCAAATTGTTCGAAAACCACGACATAAAACAAAAAGTAATACTTTGCATTAAAATGATTTACAACGGCGATAACTTAGTTGACATACGCTTTTGACAGTATTGATGTAGATTTGACAACAGTGTATTGGTAATTTGAAATTTAATTACGTAGGTTCTAATGAATTCGTGTTCGTATATGAATCCCCTTCGAACTTTAGTAATCAATTAAATATCAAACAGACTGACTTGATCGAGTCATAATATACTCATTTCACATTAAGTTTGCTTCTCTTCACGTTCCAAAAGATCGTTCAAATTCGATCAAATGTAAGTATGAGTTAACACCATAACTTTCACCCATTGATGGTGTTGCTGGTGTGTTTTCTGGGACAAGTCAGCATTCAAAAAAGTCAAAATTTGAATGAAGCATTTTGAATTTAGAGAAGACCTTGTAGGCGTAACCTTGGCCTGCAAAAAATTAAAACAGTAGGTTGCTATGAATTCAAAATGTGCATTGAAATCGTGTTTTCTTAATACTTCTGCTTATAAGAAGGACATTTTATAAACTGCGATCAATCAAGTGCAGACTCGTAATGTAACCTAGCCTGTGCAATTTATATTTTACATTAAAGCACTTGAAGTGATTCTTAAATTCTTATATGTACACTGACATTTTACAGGCTTTAGCAAAAAGTATATTTTAGTAAATGAGTGTCTCTAATTTGTTGAAAGCTTTGCTTTAAGCACCTAAGTCAATGCTAAACACTGAAAGAAAATTTATAATGTCATAATTCATCCAGTTAAGGATGTTGCTGATAAGCTTTCAATCATGTTAACCAAGTGTGAGACCATCTTTAAGATTTGGTTTTAACACAGTAAGTGGCAAAATAATGTCATACAGGAGAGCCGCAAGTGAATATCATTAATTGTTTTTAGTTTATCAAAGATCATAGCGCTACTTATAAATTTACTAAAGTTATTAAACTAGCATCATATGTGCTGTCAGTACGTTTTAGGCTGAACTATATAACATGGCTTAAAGGTTATTTATGAAAACAGTGAAACTACCGAAGACAATATGACTATGACAATACATTTGATTTTCTCTTCGAAAACTCCCAGACAACATAACAAGTCTTTGTTATGAGAGGGAAAACAATCGTATACAAAATACTTAAATGAATTGAACGCGAAACCTATACGCCATAAATCACCGTGTTCGATTAGTGTGTGGTTGTTGTTACGTATTACACGTCTTTCATACAGCAATACTCACAGTGATGATTTATATAGCTTTGGGAGAGGATTTCAGTTTACAATATTTTCTGACTGGAAGTTTAAGTAGGAGTTATATGACCTCAAGCTAATAAATCAGAATATATCAGTATAATGTTGATGTAATGGTGAAGACATTTTGACGCCAGACCTAATCTATGTGAGGAATTTGAGGGCGCTTATGGGCAAATATTGAGATAATGTGCCAAAATATGGTGCCAATTATCGTCGAAAACGAAATATTTTACAAGGATTATATGAATAATATACATATAACTGCACATATTTTCTGCGACTGTAATTATCGTTGCACATAAGAGTAGAACGCTATTAATAGGGTTTAGACAAACATTTCGACTAAAACAAGAAATACCTTTTAACATATGAAATCAGAGGTTTAGAGGAAAGAAATATTTTGATACCTAAATAGAAACAAAAGATCAGCCGAATGACAAATCCATAATGAATCAAAGGTTTATATTATTCACTCATGGGAAGGATTCGCATACAAATGCCTTAAATGAATCTATCGGTTCTTCATTCTTAATGAATATATTATGTTTCATGTAGTTAGTGTAAATTATTCTTAATTAAACAGTCAATTTCAATTTTAAAAATTATGTTCCAAATTCTCCCACAATTTTAATAGAGCCAGTTTTCCAATTGGAAAAGCTTGAAAAAGCCATTTTCAAATGGGAAGGCCATTTTTCAATGGGATTCCCATTGGAAAAGTTGACTTTAAATGCCAAAAAAACATATTTCTAAATCAAATTTCAGGAAACAAAAAATATATCTTATTAGTATTACCTAACACATTTTAAAAATACAAAAATAAAAAACATTGGTTGAAAAATAAAAGAAATAATTTTGCGAAAATTCCGGATTTGCAAACTTAATCCGGATGCTGTTTAAATTGGTTTATCTCACGAGGGTTTATTGTCCGCGATCAACTGTTAAAAATATTAATAAATTACATAATGACGGTTATATGAAAGCATGTTTAAGGATGTTTAACAATTAGAGGTATTCACTCAAGAATGATCTTTCAAATAATGACTAAAACTAAACACACTAAATATGCTGACCAACGCCGAGAACGTGACTTTATTATAGAAATAAAGAAGCAGGAAATATTTCAGCTGATGAAAACCATTAACGTTACTTCTACCATTGAATAAATGGACATCGTTAATTCAATATAAAAATGAATCCAGAAATAATACATCCGGCGTTGACTAGACACACTACTAATCTTACAAATTAAGGTTCATGCCACTTGATCGCGATATTCAGAGCCACCAATAGGAATTTTATAGAAGTTACCGACAAGAGAAGGAGATGTGGCGGGTGAAAGCAAAACATTGTCGGGGTCTTCGTCAATCCATCAGGAGTAAAGGAAGGTAATTAATCTTTCAGCTGATGTTTTCCCGGAAGGAAATTAGTCCAAGGTGCATGAATGACGTACTTCCATCTGACATACCAATCTTTTGTGTCTTCTTTTGTCCACATTGTGCCATCTTAGGAAGATAAAAACAAAGATATGAAAGAATGAATATTGATTTTACACTTTTATGTCTTAAAGAATACCATGTAATATATAATCAATGCACCAGTCAATTGTAACCACGGCCCCCAGGTCCGGGGAATAGCCGGGACTTTGACTTTCGGTCCAGCAAACCCCGGGTAAAATCCCCGCCCTGCGAGGACGAACTAATGGTTAAACCTCGGCCAAATGCCCCCGCACCCCAGATACTCTATATAAGGCCCAATCTCCGCTAAATTTGGCGCTATGACAAAACCACCGCGGTCACCCGGCCCTGTGGGGGCACATGAAAGGTAAAAACACGGCCCTTTTCCCCGGCTATCCCAGGTATACCCCCGGACCTGGGGGCCGTTGTTACAATTGACTGGTGCATAAATCGTATGTGTTTTTACCAATGCCGCTTGTACTGAGGACATTGCATTGTTTTTCGCAAGAAATGTGAAAATCTACGTGCCGAATCGTTTGCAACCTTTCCTTTGCAATTACTATTTATTATAAACAGCACTTCAAGTGATTCTATCTTAATCTTAGGTAAATTAACTGACATTTGATGGGTCTCATCAGAAACATATATAAGTAAAGGAATGATCGTATCTTATGATAGCGTTGCTTAAAGTATATCAAATTAATCACATGAAACATGTGTGAGATCATTAGCACTGATTCAGGTGAACAAACAGAGAGTGGCAAAACGTGTAAGGCTGTTATTTTTAACGCGGCCTTTAGAAGTATGACAAAAGGTTAAACTATTGAGGATAGCAAGGCTTTGACAATACCTTGTCATTCCTCTCTGAAAAACAATCAAGATAGCCAAACAAATTGAAACCAAATTTTGAGCAAGGTCGACTATTAAAAGACAGCTGGTTGTGGTTGAGTCACGTTGTATACGCATAAATAATTGGATGTTAAAGTCGTAAAAGCTGTATCTCGGACAGAAAGCTTAAAATATGGGTCACGATAGCCTTACTTGTACTGGGTCATTTTGCCATAATACACACTGAGGAGTGGGTGAGTGCAATTGCCGATTTATCGGCCGTGATGGCCGAGCGGTACTGTGGATCGTTCTCTGGATCACAGGTTCTATATTTTATCCCAAGTCGGTATTACATCGAGAAAGTACAGGTTTTCACAAAGGTATAGGAAAATTTGTTCGTAGCTACATGAACATAGCAGATTGTAAAAATCTGTAGAAATGTTCGTCGATGAGAAGATCTTCTACTTATTATATTATTCATATGTTACATGTTAAACAACGAAACGCAAAAAAAAGTTTGAATTTTTCTTTTCATATTTTGCACTGGAAATCAGGTCCGTTCAGTACAGTATTAAATCCGAAATGCTCGTTAATTTTTAAATATTTGCTGATTAAGCAAGATTTGTGAGAGAAAAACTGTTTGAGATAAAGTCATGTTTGGAGTAGATTAGGTATTTGGATACGAATACAATTCTATCACCTAGCCAATGTCAATGAAACAAATATTGAGATACTTTGTTCGTATATTTGTGCAAGATTGTGCGTCACAAGAGGATGCCAATCATCGTCCGTGTTTGTCAGGGGACATAACATTACACATTCCTCCGTACACTCTTTCGTCAGAGTTATAACACGGATTACACAAGAGCGTTATTTAAAATGAAGTTCGTGCCAAGTTTTAAGATGATTAATTAAACGCGGCACGGACTTCACCAAGACATTATAATACCGCCTTCTCATTGAAAAGAGCATACGTGTTATCAAGACTTTTTGGGACCGTTATTAAACAAAGTGAGCAAAGCCTGCTGGAAATGGAATAACAGTGCCAACAAATTACCAAACATAAACATAAAGTGTAGATTCGACAAACATGAAATTATAAACTTCCTGTTCGAAGAATACAGTACGCGTCCCGGTAGCCTTGCTGGTACTCCATGATGAGATCAACTGGGATATTGGCGAGTACTTTTGCCGAGTTATCGGTTGTAAAACCGACTGGAACGGGTATTGTGTTCTATTTCAGAGGTTCTATTGTGCGCCCCCTTCTTGTTTCCTTGTCGAGACAGTATAAGTTGATTTCCAGGAATGGTAAATTGCTCTTCATCTCATAAATGTAGCATATTTTACACACATCTATTTAATTATGTTCCTCATTGTTCAGATCCATAAAGCTTATATTTATGTTTATCTGAGCGTCGCAAAATAAACCTGACATATTGTATTTACTACTATTTAAAACCAATGTTATGTTTCACAAGTTTGGACCTTTCTTATTTCATTTTAACTTGCATTATGTTCCGCCTTTCACGAGTTTTAACATGGATAAATGCATAAAGTTAGTGTGTTTAACGGCCAATGGGGTTATTATCCTGGTAAAACATATTTCATGTTATCAAAATTATTAAAAAGGTTTCAATTTCAACTTCATTATATTCCAAATAATAACATAGTGCAAGCATTTCTTTCCATTAATTATAAACGATGAGCCAAGCTTTATAAATAAATGGCTCGAAACGCAACAACTCAATAATATACTACACTTTTGGTGGTTCTGGTATGGTTTTAAGATGGACCAATGACTAGTAAAAATGCCAAGTTATAAGAAGGACTTGGACCAGGTCAGGAGGTCCTTTCAGTACAGCTGATTACGAAATGAAGATAAAACTAAACATAAAACACCATATGAAATGACTAGCAACACAACGTACACGGGCGTAGCTAAGCAAAATAGTGCAATTGAGAAGCATTCCAGGAGAGAAAAAGGCACACTTACATCTATTTTATATGCACATTACACAAACTTAATTTTACATGCAGAGATAACAATACATTTCAGCAATACATCCTGCATGTAGTTTAAATAAACACCAAACGCTTTGGTTATAATAAAACAAACTTTTGAGATTGATATGGGTTGTTTGCGGGTTTTTTTCGGTTATTCTTTTTCTAAAAAGTTGTAGGGCCATGTCTTCAAGGCCTTTATTTTGCTACGCCACTGTACGTAGTAAGTTCTTAGACTAGAGACAAGAAATGGTATACGAAATATTTTGAATTGAATACAAGATCTTGTAACCATAAATAATAGTGCTCGATGACGATGCGTTTTTTTTGTTACTTAGAGCATGTCTTTAAAACATCTATACACACAGTGATTTGTTAAAGAAATGTTCGATCCTTTCTGACGGGAAGATTTATGAACACGGGTTAATAAATCAGATGTACCAGTCAAAGTCATTTGTAAGTTCTAAAGTGCAGACATTTTGACGCCAGACCATTTGTATCACCTAACCAATAAGAAAAAAAATGGAGGCATAATTGTGCAAATATAGAACAACTAAGCCAAACGATTGTGCCAATTTTCAACAAAAGAAATAACTTTGTCATGGAAATATAAATAGAAGCGCACATTTTCTATGACAAGGGAACTTTGTTGCTCACTTTTGCGTACAGTTTCTGAAAAACAGATTCAAGCATAGAAGATTAGGCAACCAAATGATGAAATCAGTGGACTCAAGCAGAGAAATGTGTTAGTCCCTGCGCAAGCCGATGTCCATGATACGCCGAATGCCATATAAATATAAAGTTAGGTTTATATTCTATAGAATGATAGCGAGGGTTTAATATTTACAGCATTTTCAGAATCGATAAGGACGTGAGTGTATTACTAAGAAAACTATCAATTTTCCATGTTGAATGAGCGAAGTTTAAAAAATTGCCTCAGATAAAACGATGGTAATTATTTTTATTTAAATTAAAACCAGCGGAAATATCGTAGGTGACCGACGCCTTTGACTGCATTAATGAAGTTTTGAATGCACGGGTACTTACGCATGTAATGCTGTGCTAATGTAACTTGCATACCAAAGTAAAACCTAGTTTGCTGATAAAGTACAATTTATTTAAACTCTAATCTGAGTTCCTGGTGTTTCTCTTAACACTGGTACAGTTTTAAGAAATGAACATGAGTGTGTGCTTATAAATGTATACGAACGAGGCCATCTTGAGGTAATTGTTATACCCATCTTTAAGGTTTATCTTCGGTAAGAGATAAAGTTGGGTTTTAAATCGTTCAATTAGCATCACAGTGTAATTTTTGTACGCAATGAATAAACGACCTTTACAGTTTAAAGTGTCTTGTCTTCTCAACATTGTCTCTTTGAAAATTAAAAATTTGGTATATACATTCTTTGATGAGGCGTATTTAAATGAGTCAAAGTCACGAAAACCTAACTGAAGAGACAAAAAAAAATGTCACAATTATAATCTGTTTATGTTTAGCTTGTGTTTATCTATTATTTGATCATACAATGAAAACTCTAGAGGGAAACCCATCATTCCAAACAGCACTGCAAAAAACATCAACATTAAACAGTTAACCAGAGTGAATCACACAAGCCAACAAACATTAACAATAAATTATCGTTTAGTGATTTTCACAAAAAATCAACTATCTGTCACATTATCGCAACTGTTTCTACTATACTAACGTTTTTCATCTTATTTCGTGTTGTTAATATATGCAGTGCTCCGCATTTACGTTCAGTCTTGAATGTAACTCCAAACGTAAATTCATGATTTCCTTTTGACCGGAAAACATTATAAGCAAGCATTTAGACCTGTTTTATCAGTTTTCGCATAAAGTATGCTTCACATTCATAGAAAGATCATTTGAATAAAAAATGTCAAGTCTGAGTTAGCGATTTATTATTTGCCCTTTTAGTTGTTGCTTGTGTGTTTTCCAGAGAGAATGCAACAGAAAAATATGTCAGAATTTGCTGCTTATTAAGAGTATCTTTTTGGCGCGCAAAATAAATAAATCCACATGTGGACTCGTTATGCAACCCTTCCTGTGCAATTTAAATTAAACATATAAAACCCTTAGAGTGACTCTAACTAAATTTCATGTTATGAAACTGACATTTAGTGGGTCAAAGCAATTAGAGAAGATCCGTAATTTCTTAATAGCTTTGCTCCATGTACGCATCTCAAACACTGGTATAGATAATAAAATCATTATTCATCCAATTAACGATGTTGCTTATATACAATAATAATCTTGTGAACATTGTATGGTGTTTTAACATTAGATCTGGGTTAAGAAAAAGACAGTAGCTAGAGTACAACACATAGGTGGAGTCATATGTGGAAATAGCAATGCTCCGAGTTAAGTTTATCAAAGACAAAACGCAACATATCCTATAACCAGAGATTTGTATCTTTTCAATCTTTTCTGACTGTAAGTATTAATACGTTTTATGGCCTCCAGTTAATAAATCAGACAATATCAGTAATTTGTTTGTGTAAAAGTGGAGACATTTTGACTCCAGATAAACCCCAACGTCTATCCAAAGTTAAAGTTAAATGAAGGCATTAATAAGTCAAAAGTGAGATACTGAGCTAAAACAAATCTTCGGATATTTGTAACGAACTTGTTGTTCATTTAATTAATGGTTGCATTATAATCTAAGAGATCGTAGGCTCTTGTAAGAAGGAAATGCAAATGTCCACGTGCAGACCCGTTCCCAACATTTCCTTCCTTCTTCTCACGAACGATAACGTGTGGCATTGGAAAGAGAGGTGCAGAAAAACACGATATATGTACATCATAGACGAAAGTTGATCACTGTAAACCTTTAGGAATTCACCATCATTTAATATTTGTGCGCATTTAGATATTAAAAACCTCGGTTACAATCGTGTTATCAGTAATTAATAGTTCACACAAATACATTATTTAGTAAGTACTTAAAAGTTTATCACTCACAATTTATGTTTGTTATAAATGTTTATATATTGATTTTGAATTAGAGTGCGACTTTAAAACAATACTTTTCGCAATTCAAAGCTGCACTCTCACAGATTAAACGTTTTACAACTTTTTTTTTTATTTTTTTGGCTATCTTACGATATTGCGTTAAATCAAGAATATTATTCATGTATAAAGATGATAAATACTGGATTTTACACAAAGACTGTGTCAAACTATCAACTAACAGGAGCGACACCAGTAGATGCCAAAATCGTCCAATTGTAGTTGAACAAGGGGAATAAAGCAACGCATACGTTCGTACATCTTTTGTCAGAGTTATGAAACGTGCTATACATTAACTGTAATTAAAAAGGAGGTTGTGCTAAGGTTAAAGTTGATAATTTTATATTTAATGCGGCACTGACAATACTAAGCCATGACAACATCTCATCTTTTTCAAATCGAGCAAAGCATTGTTTAAGTGAAATATCCTTGCCAAAAAATTAACATGAAATTTAGATTCAATGAAAATATAATTTAACTGTTTAATGCGAAACGCACAGGACCAGCTTTGCGTACAGAGATGCTTAGTCATGTTCAGAAAGTGGCGAGTACTTTGGCCGATTTATCAGTGACTACGACCTAGTGGTTAGCGGATTTCGGATCAGGGGTTACGTAATTAGATCCCCGTCGGGTTCTTTGATGAGATAACACTAGTTAATACACAAGAATGGTTAATTGTTCTTAGTAATATGTAAATAGCAGATTTTAAAACCCTTACCCTGACATTAAGATCCATACGGTGTATATTAAATGTTCAAAGGTGCAACGCAAAGTAAATCTTACCTTTAACTCAATTTTTAGACTATCTGCGCATGCGCGCAGGTAGTCTTAAGACCACAAACTCCAAAGAACTACTTCTATTCATGTCGTTTTAACCCATTTTTTGTCTCAATGCGCTCTATGTTTACCAGAATGACGTCGAAACCATACAAATAGATTGGTCGTATTGCAATCCGAGTATGAGTTTTTGCTTGTTCGGCTATTTCCGCGCTGTAACTATGTATCCCGGCGTTTATATTTATCAGAATAATGAGGGTCAAGATAATGGAGGCTCTGGTAGGAAGATAACACACAGTATTGATATTCACTCAAGTTTAGCCCATGATGTTTCAGAAATTATTACCGACCGCAAGTGTCCCATCGCCTGCAGGATCAGGAAACCTGACGTGACCCTGAAGCACGCTTATTTGTAATGGTGATTTTTTATTTGACTTTTATGAGATAAGAAACAAATATAATTATTGTCTTAGTGTTTAAATAGTTGTATCCCAGGTTTCGCATTGCTAATGCTTCAAATACTATATATTGTAATTTACCTGCTACACAATAACAATATGCTATTCATTCTTTGATTTTAGGCGTTTATATTTCTAATGAGATGTTTTCATTTTTTGCATAAAAGCTTCTTCCGGTATATTCTTGGCATAGTTTTAGACATTAGGCTTTCAATTTATATAAGCACGCATGCCCTGATACGACAGTGAGTCATGCATACGTTTGGTGAAGCAAAGTAGTTCGTATTAAATCTGTTTAACATCCAAAGAATAAGAAGCATTCATAAAAGCACTAGTACTATTTCTACACAGTTATACATACTTACATAAAACATTAATAACATTAAATTTATCAATAAACTTTAAAAAACACAATCATATTCTCATTTATAAAAACAGATTAGTTCCGATAATCCAAAAATAGTTTCAACTACATTAACTGACCTATATTCTAAACATAGTTTCAACATACATTAACTGACCACATGTTTGTCCTCACCGCGGAAAAACGACCATCTGATAAGCTCTTCATTTTAAAGGGTATTATTGCTAAAGTTGCTCGTAAAAATAAAATAATTTTCCTTAAAGAATTAAACGTGTAAGTTCTTAAAATTTGTCTAACGTATGCTATCTAATCAAAGCACCAACAAACGATTAAAAGGAGCATTTACTGTAAGTTTAAATACATGGGGATACGTCGACTGAATTGATATAAAGATGTGCATTTTGAATGGAATAATTGCTGAAGTTGTTTGTAAAAATATGATTTTCCTTAAACAAAACGTGTATGTACATAAAAGGAAATGATATATATATATATATCATATATATATGATGTATTGTATTTTCCTATCCTATGATATATATTCAAAGCAACGAAAAACCTTTAGAAACGATTGAAATTGGGCATACATTGTAACACTAAATACATGGGGATGGGGGATTACTTCGATTGAAGTGACATTTACAAAAACAAAATGACACAAGACGCCATAAAGATATAGATATGTTTGTTTCTTCGCCCAGTGTGGGCACAAGCGCTTTCGGCACATTTTTCACTTTTATTTATGTGCCATTCCCATAGTTCAAATAAAATTTGCAACTCTCACATATTTGCCCGCAGATAGTCTTTCAGCGCCTCGCGCTTTGATTAACCTATTAAATCTACTGCTATTTACACTATTTCAGTTGCACTTAGATGTACACATCGAGTTTAAACATGTTTGAAATGTTAATGTGGTAAATACCCATCGAATTCCCCTAGTAAAAAAATATTTCATTTTTTTAGATCAAGATTAGACCACCGGCTGTTACATTCGTAGACGGATGAGGTCATCACGTCGTTTCAGTACAGCACTGATAACGAAGTAAACATAAGAAGCCAAGTCATATAAGACTGCTGATAAAAGATCAGCTCGAATCTTTCATATTTAGTTCATGAATTGATATTTTACAAACGCTTTATGTAAAATATAAAGCTTCAGCAACTTTCCAAATATTGATAAATTGAGATATATTGTGAATTTTATAACTGAATTTAACGCATTCAGTCATAATTTTTTTTTTCGATCATAATACTTATATATTCTGACAAGTGTACAGTTTTACACATACAAAACATAACAACTGTTTTCCATTTGAAAATGGACAGTAGAATTTTCAATTCTCGAAATACCTTTTTATGTCACATAAATTCAATTTCTTTAGCAATGATTTTAGTGAGACACTGGGTTAACAAGCCTACTCAATAAAATGTTTATTGGTTTACTGTTTCCCAAATACCATTTATCTATTATGTTATCTGCGTTTCTAAATTTACATGTTTATCTGTCTGATTATCGGAGCTAATCAATATCAGAATATAACTATTTTTAGATCGTTATATTAATCAGATTAATGAGGGTCAAGATAATGGAGGCTCTGGTAGGAAGATAACACACAGTATTGATATTCACTCTAGTTTAGCCCATGATGTTTCAGAAATTATTACCGACCGCAAGTGTCCCATCGCCTGCAGGATTTGTTATTTAAACCTGACGTGACCCTGAAGCACGCTTATTTGTAATGGTGATTTTTTATTTGACTTTTATGAGATAAGAAACAAATATAATTATTGTCTTAGTGTTTAAATAGTTGTATCCCAGGTTTCGCATTGCTAATGCTTCAAATACTATACATTGTAATTTACCTGCTACACAATAACAAGATACTATTCATTCTATGATTTTAGGCGTTTATATTTCAAATGAGATGTTTTCATTTTTTGCATAAAAGCTTCTTCCGGTATATTCTTGGCATAGTTTTAGACATTAGGCTTTCAATTTATATAAGCACACATGCCCTGATACGACAATGAGTCATGCATACGTTTGGTGAAGCAAAGTAGTTTGAATTAAACCTGTTTAACACCCAAAGAGTAAGAAGCATTCATAACAGCACTAGTACTATTTTTACACAGTTATATATACTTAAATAAAACATTAATAACATTAAATTTATCAATAAACTTTAAAAGCGAAATCATATTCTCATTTATAAAAACAGACTAGTTGGACCTATATTCTAAACATAGTTTTAACATACATTAACTGACCACATGTTTGTCCTCACCGCGGGAAAACGACCAACTGATAAGCTCTGCATTTTAAAGGGTATTATTGCTAAAGTTGCTCGTAAAAATAAAATCATTTTCCTTAAAGAATTAAAACGTGTAAGTTCTTAAAATTTGTTTAACGTATGCTATCTAATCAAAGCACAAAAAACGATTAAAAGGAGCATTTACTGTAACTTCAAATACATGGTAATGGGGATACGTCGACTGAATTGATATAAAGATGTGCGTTTTGAATGGAATTATTGCTGAAGTTGTTTGTAACCTCTTAAAGTGTGCAGGCATGTGAAAATGGGACAGTTATCAACCAAAAGAAGTAACAGTGGTAAAAGCGTATACTCGGTACTGGTTTAAACGTAGAACTGTTGTATCCCAATTATTATGCCTTACGTCGAGCAGGGTAAAGATCCGAAAAGTAATTTCGAAAATAGTTTAGGTTTCGCACCCGACTTTCTCGTATCTAACTCAGTTTCTTTAAATCTTCTAATATATGGGTTTGGCTGAAAACTCTAAATATCGCATGTCAAATTTGACATTTTAAAAGAATATATATCTCGGCGGAGTCAAGTCATAGAGAAGCCATTCGGCGCAAGCAGACCCTCATTAACTCTAATAAACCTGCATGACTCTCTGTCACAAAGATAATCACCCGATGTCATTACACATGTCAAGACAATCGCACTTTCAAAAACATGACGTTGTCGGCACAGGTACGATTGTTCAAAACTAAGACCAGACTTATGAACGTTATGGTGCTATCGCAATGGTTCTGTTATGTTTTAAAGACAGCAAATGCCCAAATTATTGTTTCTCATGAATTGATGTTACTCGTTTGAGTACATGTGTTCGTTTTGATACAAAGTTTACGATTATGACACGAATCCTTTTGAGGATAGTTGGTTTTCATTGCCGACATTCATTAACAATCGTATTGTATTAGTTGTAGGATTAATATAAGTTTATCTTGATTTTATGTCGCATTGAAACTTTAATAACATATAATGGCGGCTCGGTCTCTTTATTTATAGAACTTCAACACAAGGTATCCGAGCTTTTCTGATTGGTTTACAACGTATTTCGTAATACCTTAGATACAAAGAGATATAAATTATTATAACGAGGTATTTTAGATAAGATTGTGGTATGACATGTCATACCACAATCACTAAATCATCGTACGTTCGCTGATGTCAGCATTATATCAGTTATATTTGTGGGAGTGAGTTCTGATCATTTTGGGTTTATCAGTCACGAAGAAAGGAGGAAAATTATTAAGGTTTGATTTTTATTTTTATTTAATCAAATTGTGCTGT
This sequence comes from Mya arenaria, assembly GCF_026914265.1. Taxonomy (NCBI): domain Eukaryota; kingdom Metazoa; phylum Mollusca; class Bivalvia; order Myida; family Myidae; genus Mya; species Mya arenaria. The sequence continues at coordinate 38,531,882 of NC_069123.1, read as the reverse complement.
TTATTTTACAATGTTTGCCTTCGTTTTGTTAAGCGTAGTGGCTTTTTTCGAATAATTGTTTTGACAATCAACTTGTTGTCAAAGTTTGGGAATAACTATTGATATTTTTTTCTACGAAAGGAATGAAAAATACGCTGGCGCTTTTAAGGTTTATTTCGCAGAATTTTCCTGTATTATTAATAAACTTCAAAACTTTTAATTTGTTTGAATATTGATTGTATATCGTAAATCACATAAAAAGGATATGTCAAGAGTTTTTATATACTAATCACTAAAATTATATTTACGGCGGCGCATTTATATTTTGTTTCGCATATTTTGCCTGAATAGTTAAGAAAATCGCAACTTATTATTTATTGTGTATATTATTTGTTAAAGGACTCTCAATGGCTATTTTGACGTTATCGAATATATATATATAAAGGATCTATCCCGAGTCTTTATCAAATTTACATTTTTATTTAGCGAGTTAAGAAATAGGTTAGTATGCCAACCTTTCATAAGTGTGCATACCCTAAGACGTGTTACTTATATATTTAAAACATTTATTGCATACAATTATCAATACAGTTTTATAAAACCGTCAATATGGCACATACCATTATTTATTTTTAAGCGCTTGTAAAAACTGTTATCAATCCATATCGGTCTTTTAACAATCTATTGATAGGTGTACCTCTTTTCAATTCATATCTTTCTAACGTGAAGTCCGTAAATGAAGCTTTTAAAAATCAATTGATTTGTGTATCTTTTGAGCCATAAAACTATGTGATGATTTATTACTCGTTAATGACGCAAAATGAATGCAATCAGCTGTAAATAACTAACTATGTTTTCTAATGAAATATACACTATGTATTCTCACCTTCAAACTTAATAGTAAGTACTGTACAAGAAACGTATCATTCTGTATTTAAGGTAAAAGTATACGCAATTTACAAATGGTAGTACACCATATCATAAGTAACAAACAACTCTAAATGTTATATTACTATTATATAGAGCATAGAGTGTTCACTGTATGTTATTATCTCACTATACACATAACTTGTCTTATCTTATTATTTATTTAATTATTTGTGCTATTTAAACCCTCTTTATTGTGTTATCATATCTTTTTATATACATACAACTAGTATTTCAAGTGCTTTAGTACTATAGATGATAAAACACATCAACAGAGAGTTGTTCATATATGGGTCATCTACTGGTCACGACAAATATCTTATTAATTTTTGTGCATCCCGAGCTTGTTCGCTTTTAAACTAGGTCTTAACATAGCGAAACCTGGTTGTAAGAATGGCGCAAAAAACTGACCTATGATACTGAATAACTTGTGTATGGATTGAGATATTCTTACCAAACTTTGTATATATATTTCTTAGATACTTTTCACGGGATTGCGTTTGTGGTCCCTAAGATCAAGGTCAAAGTCAATGTTACTTTAATGTTGTCAGTGTAATGTATATAACAGACCAAAAACGGGAGGGTTTAATATAACTTTATTACATTCATACTCATACGCACACGATCTTGAATCTAATCAATAACTGAACTATCAACATACATGCAACTGTTAGCCAGAGGCGGGCTTATCATACACAGAGGCGGGCTTATCAATACTGGGCTCTGGCTGGCCACTACAGTTACTAAAGTAGAAAACGGTTTGAATAATTTGAGTGAGGGTTGACGTATTGTGACCAGCCAAACTTGGTAAATAGGATGGGTTTATGGAGAGAGAACTTTCGTGGAATTATGTTTGGGGCGTCTAGGCTCAAAGTCAAGGTCAAAGTTACTATTATAGAAAAACAGTTACACTGTTACAACCTTATCATCAGTATTGAATATTTTCCGTAAAAGCATTATTTAGTAAGTAGTTATACGTTTATTACACAATAATGTATTTTTACTTTATACCTGTATCTATAGCACACTGTACAAGAAACGCTACATTAAACTATACGCAATGTAGAACTGATTGTACACGTTATCATAAATAGCAAACGATGCTAGTTGGAATAATAAACAAATTACATAGTGTACATCCAAATGATCACTACATTTACTAATCTTACTATATTCAGTACATGTGTTATCTTATAATGTCATTAATTGTATATGTCATTTAAAAAAAAAATGTCATATCATATCTATTTCTACACATGAAACCATATTTAAGTGCTTTGGAAAGAAGATAAAATATATTAACATATAAGTATACTTTAACATATATGGGTCAACAACTAGTCATGATCAATATTTTGTTAAATTTTGAACAACCCCGGCTTGCTGGTTGTTTTGTTATTTATATGGAGAGATGGTTTATTTTGAATACATGTTCAATAAGCCACATGGCCCGTGAGAAAAACAAAATACACGATTTAACATTTACAAATGACATAGCAAGTGGAGCACGTAAGGCTTGTTTAAATTTTACGATAGATTTTACAGCTTACGAAGGACATGATAAGAGACAACGTAATACTTAAAGGTGCAAGTCGACATCATATACGGAGAAGGTGTTCATATACCTATATTACTACATACAGTGTCAACAAAGTGCCACATAGAAATCTGAGAAAAGTGAACTTTTTACACATTGTACATTTACACATTTCAAAAACAAAATTATCGATCTTCAATACATACAAATCAAAGGACAAATTTACCAATACATAAAATGAAATGTAAGGCAACATATTACAAAAGATGTAATATGGGTCAAACACTTATCTTTAATAACCGCTTTGTTGAATTTACGGACTTGGGGTCTTTTTGTTTCAATATATTGGACGAGACCCTTCTTTATTACAAACAGTCACTCTGGTCTTGACAATGAATCGGCTTTAAAATTAATAGCGACCATAGCTTGATCATGAATAACATTCCTTTGAAATATGGGGACATCGTGCTTATTCTTTTTTTATTGGTCAGAAATCATTTAGTGAAAAAGATCATTGTGACCTTGATCATGATTTTTCTGACTGCAAAATCAATGGCGGTCACCTACTGTCGTGTGTAATTTGAAAATAAAACGGTGCTCACTAGTTGTAATCTTTCAAATGGAATCTATTTGATTGATTTACTTCATCATTTATGGGAGGCAGGGGGTATTAATGTGCAATGACCGACGCTTGTGGATGTTGTGTACCCTTATCTTTGTCCTTTTTGAGTTATTGATCAGATATTAATTTATTGCGGTAAGGAACTATACAGAATTAAAATGCAGCCATCTACCTTTCATGCCAAACCTTCTTGTAAAATGTATTGACGTTGGCAGTATTATTGGAAATCAATTAAACGAACGAACGGCCAATGCGCCATAACGGTTTTGTTCCTTATGTCGCAGCAGCTAGGAACATGCTTGAAAGTGACAAAAAGATATCATGCAAAACATGTTTAGTTCAAAGAAGAAACTTCATTGTATTATTGGCAGCGACCAAATAGGATAAAGTTTAGATAGTAAAAAAACACTCTTGTAAATTTGTCAAAGTTCTCTAGACATTTGATGAAACTTATTTTTATTACCTTCCCGCTAATATTCCTAGTTTCGCAGGTGGCATTCATTATCCCCACGATGTCCTTTATTCATGGCTGGAAAATACTTAATGATCTCTGGGAGAGGAATAAATTTGTTATAACTCCAAGATCTTCTACACCATTCATTAATTCCTGCACGAGCTATTCGTACTGCCAGCCACAAACGCGCCTTTTTTCATTGATAAAATACCCAGAGGCAAGTTAAAGGGACTTGTTATTACTATAAATCTGTTAGAAAATCAACGAGTATTTTACATGTAAACTTTTTAAGCTGTAAAACTTTGTTTTACAAGTTGCCAAGTTTTATTGTCAATATCGCAATATAAGATCCTTTGGTCATGAACAAGTAACATTAAACATATAGAGGGAGGTCCACACACAATACAAATATTTTAACAGCACACACAACAACTGTATATGTCCAATACAACAATATACTTGAAGGTATTAAACTTAGATGCAACTGCATCAACGGAGAAAGAACGCCTTAACAAAGCAGTGTATATGGATTTAGCGAAACACCTTAAAGTGATATTATTATATGATGACATTATCTTACCAACTTATTCAGTGTATTACATGATCCTGAAATTTTATATTGTAGAACTATGTTGGAGTAAAAAGGACAGCATAGTAAACAGTGGTATACAGATTTAACCATACTGGTATTACATAGTAAATACTTGTTATATTATTACATTGAGTGAACACAATCTTAGTATGGATAATGCAATTCTCTAATAAACATTCATACCAACTTGGGATGCGAATTCAAAGTATTCGACCAATGGAGTACAAACTGATCATAAAGACGTTGCCGTTAAGATAACGGGCAATTTTTATTAATATTATTGCTATACCAAATATAGATAAATCCAAGAGAGTCTAATAAATTCAGACCAGTTATCCTTGGCATTACTATATGGGAAAATAGCGGCATTCACTTGTTTATTAAACATGTGATTTATTAACGAGCTTTGGGATTTTTGACGTTACATATGATTGTAAGTGCTCTGATTTTACATAGTATAGATAAAGGAAAACGACCAAGCTCACCCAGAACTGTTGCATTAGATGTTTGAGTACGAATGCCCAGAATATGTTTACAAAACCTGAGATGAACTTTGTCAACCTCTTTCATAGCATAAATTCCCCAGACCTCACCTCCGTACGTATGGACTGGGGCAATCATTGAGTCAAACAATGACAACTATCCTAACATCCAGCTTTAGTCTATTGAATATAAGGTGATTATATGCTTTGAAGGCTTGATCTTTCAGTGACAAAGTTTGTCAACCTCTTTCATATTATTTATTCCCCAGACCTCACATCCGTACATAAAAATTGGGGGAATCATGGAGTCAATTAATTACAACTGTCCTAACATGCAGCTTTAGTCTACTGAATATTGATAAAAGGTGATTGTATGCTTTGAAAGCTTGATCTTTCAGTGACTTAACAACATTTACTAAACTTCCAGTATGTTAAATCGTATACCTATGTAACAAAAGCTATCTACAATTTCAATCGGTTGAGTGTTGAGAGTCCAAACAAAATGATCAAGTGATTTATGTTATTCGATGATAAACATTTTGGTTTTACCAACATTGATTTTAAGACCTCATTTGCATGAATATATCTGCACAGCATCACGTCAGGCTTGAATAAAATAGGATCAGTTGTGAGCAGTGTGATGTCGTCCACAAATAGTAACATATACAGGTTATGAACATGTCTTTTTATCAGATTATCAAATCTACATTGCCTTTATATACTTTATCAAAAATAAATAAAAGAGGAGAAAGGGGTTCCCCTTGTTTTAAAAACTATAAAAAAAGAATATGACGATCAACGATCATATTATTCAAGTCTTTGACGCATGCCTTTACATTTCATGTAACATTAACATTTTTAAAATTTCACTACATAAACGTGACAAAAGCCTTTTCATAGTCAATAAAAGCACAGTATAATTAACGTTTCTATGATAACACTTTTTGAATACTAGTGCGCAAAATTAATATACAATCCAGCGTACTGCAACTATCGCGAATGCCAAATTGAGCATTATATAATAGAAAGACAAATTGGGCATTATTTGAATGTAGATTTAATTTAATTTAATTTAGTAGTAGAAGTAGTAGTAGTAATAGTAGTAGTAGTAGTAGTAGTAGTAGTAGTAGTAGTAGTAGTAGTAGTAGTAGTAGTAGTAGTAGTAGTAGTAGTAGTAGTAGTAGTAGTAGTAGTAGTAATAGTAGTGGTAGCGGTAGCGGTAGCAGCAGCAGCAGTAGCAGCAGCAGCAGCAGCAACGGCAGCGCAAATAGTAGCAGTAGTAGTAGTATACTTTCATAATTCCAAACCATTTCCACTTTTTAAAAAAATGAATGCGAAAAAGCCATTATGAAAAATAAATGTGTAAGATTTGTAATGGTCAAAGGCATTTCAAGGGTATTTTTTTTAGTATTTAAAGGAACTAGACACCCGCTGGTCCCAAAATCGCAGATTAAGTATTTCCTTAGCTTAGAATTATCAATACGAGCTGGTATGAGACCGATTATACATTATTTTAAATGATTGAAAAAATATGTTATAGCTGTCTAAGATGAGTTTACCCTTTCAAAAAGTGTTCGATAATTTCCTTTTCTTCTTAGAACGGTGACATCTGGATCGTTTTTTTAGAAAACACTGTAACCCTGCCACGAGAAGAGTGCCGGTCCCAAGCCCGGGAAAAGGGGAGGGCAGTTGCAAATCATCATGTAAGTATATGTTCTTGTTATAGATATACATACAAATAATTGTTCGGTATTTCTAAGGTTTTCTTCGTTTCTAAAACATGTTTGACTTATGCCCCAAAACCTGCAATTGTAAAATTGTATGTCCTTATTTTGCTTGTGAAGGTTCATAATTCTTACCAATTAAAACCATTGAAGCACTTTTACCTATTTTAAGCCATTGATTGTGCATTTCGTTTGCATTGAAAGTAGAATCTAAGGCGACCACACTAACACTTCGAAACAACGAATACCGGTCTCAAGCGCGGTAAAAGGGGAATGTAGTTGCAATTTATCATGTAAGTTTATGAAATTGTTGGAGAAGTATATGTTTAAAAATCATATTATATAAACAACAAAAAATCTTTGTTATTTCTGCAATGCTATATCTATTTTTTATCATTATGATCATTATACTTTACGGTTTGTATTACGGTACCACTAATAGATAAGTGATGTTATTCAATTTAAAAAAAGTATGATACTTTTTAATCACGCGTGCTTGTTTATTTGTTTTAAAGTCTGTAGATATTAAAAAAAGAGAACCATGGGAACCACCTGCAGTGAATTTCTCGTTCAAAAGATGAATCTTCATGGCCTGTTCGAAGAAAAAATATTACAACGTGCAACTGTTGGATTATTCACATTGATTACTTTACAATCATTCCTTTTCCTCGTCTTGACTGTATCATGGAGAATATATATGCAACCGCCGCCATTGGAGAGCAGCACGCTCTGTGTGACATGCGATGACATCAAACAAACGTACCCTTACAATGGCACAGACCACGTCATTGATGCATGGAGACAAGTATATAACGAGTCGGTATGCTGTGGTCCCATTCGCAGAGTTATGGAGCTCCGCATTCAAAACGTAACATTTTTAAACGGTTTTTATTTGAGTTTATTGTACAAGAGAGAATATACAAGCAAAAACGTTTTAGTAATTTGCATAATGGTACATAAGTATTTCAAAAATAATTTAGAGAAGCGTTAAGCTGAAATACAATGTTTTTTTTCTGTCATTCATTCAAGCATCTTTTGAAGATGTTGTAGTTCATGTAAACAAACATAAGAATGCAAGATAGTGCCTTATTAATTGCATCATGTAAATTACTTTAATTAGCTTCGTAAGCTATGTAAGTTGACGACAAATCAGTTATTATAGTAAAGATAGAGACGAAAGTAGAGTGGTTTGACAGGTCAATGCCATCAGGGAAGGTATATGCAATTTTGTTAATGATTAGTATGTCTAGATATAACTCCTTCTCAAGTTACATTTCCTTTCTTTTAACAAATACCATAACATTTCAATCATCAAATCGTTTTTTTTATATGTTACGAGTTGCAAGTGTAATATAATATTACGGCTTTCTTTTTAGGTGGTTTATTTAAAAAAAAAATGTTCGTGAAAATTTTGGTTCCTACGGCAACAAAAATAGTATGAATGTGTTTTGTCTCTCCAAAAGAAAATGGAACCTGCTATTACTCGAGAAGTATGCAAGCTAGGTATATAACAAAAATACTATTTCTATGACAACAGCGCCGGTAGAAAAGTATTGTATTGCAACAGCGGCAATACGCGGCTCTTTTGTTTAAAGTAATGTGAATTGTAATTTGTCAAAGTATAAATTGTTTTGTCTTGGTTTCATCTTTAAGGAGATGCTAAAGCAATACTTCGAAAACAGCCAATCAAATCCCAGTAAGTTATTGTTTGGTAACCAGTTAAAATTGATAACAGTCCCTAAATAAAATGTTTAAAGAGAACAATGTTGCTGATTTTTAAAAATGTAGTTTGTAGCAAACATGTTGAATGAAATTGATGCGATTGGTTATATATATTCAGTACAATAAAACTGCAAATATTTAAAAATCATCGAACATATTTTAAGAAGAAATGCAAGACATTGTGAAGAATGTGATAATCATTTTTACAGAGGTGACATCATGTTACGTTCACCAATGGCATTATATTGACAAGGATTTTATGTAAACAAACGTTTGACAAGCATTTTAACTGTTTAACAGGAAAGGTACTATTATTCTTACTATTAATTTTGAGGGAAATTGTTATCATATAATTTTATAATGTAGTTAACTTGTTATCAAAGTTCATATAAAGAGTCTTGATCTAATTCCTTAATACAGGTCTACTGGTTGGCGAATCGTTTATCACCGATTGTAAATGGGAGGGGATCAAAATCCCTAAGGCTAAACTTGTTGGAGTGATGGATAGCGTTCCAAGTGACATACTCAAAGGTAATCATAACAACGTCAATGAGATTTGAAAAGAAATGTTTTTATATATTATTTGCAGTCGCCCTCCGTTTTCCGAAAAATAAACATCCAATAAATATCAATATTTTGCAACATTTGATATTTTTTCACCATTATTTTAAGATAGTCGAGTGAATTTGTGAAATAACCAATATGTTTGAGGCTGCATGTACAAAAATTATGATAACCTTTCCTTTTTATTACTCCAAACAATTTAATTCAGTAAATCAAAATTGGCTGTGTTGAAGCGTTATCTTTATTGTTTTCATGGTGTTAGTTAGAACTTTGCTGAATCCTGAACAATATAGATTAAATGGTCATGTGATATGATTCAAATAATGTAATAAGGCCTGTAAACAAATAAACAACATATTCACCTTCTTTGTAGTTGCGGTGTCAAAGCTAATCGGACAATTAGGTTTAAGATTCGGTTGATCCGTGGTCAATGGGTAAAAAAGTTGTCTGTAAATACATGGTTCTCACGTTCGATTTCTCGCCTCACCACTGTATATAAAATGAAAAGTTTAAAATACATGTATACACAAATATGCCAAAAACACATTTCTTAAACAGTTAAAAACTTCAAACGAATATGCATTCGGTACGATGTACGGCATAAAGAAATAACACAGGCACACATACAGACACACACACACACACGCGCGCGCGAGCTCCGCGCGCGCATATATATGTTTTTTGAGATGTATGCCTTAGTGCAACATTAGATCAATATTTAATCGAGTTTTCTCATCATCTTTCCTTTTATAGGTCATTCAAAGATTCGGTGGAACAAAAATGGTCTCACATTCACTGCAAACAAATGCATTCATCTGGAACTTGAGGGAGAACTCTTCATCAAAAGACCAGGATACTACATAGTGTCTTCGACGCTGAATGTTAGTACGGCAGGAAAGAACATAACAACACCAGCAACAGCAACATTCATCCACAGCCTTAATCTGCTCTCCCACAAATTTGGAACAACTGATGTTCTTATGCAAAGTCAAAGATCCATCAAAGAATCAAACAACGGTGTTTTTACAAGTTTTATATCCGCGGTTTTCAAGTTGCAAATGTACGATAGGTTATCGGTGTCTGTAAGCAACCCTAACTATATAGCTCGTAACCTTTCTAGTGACCATTTTGTTGCCTACTATACTTACGACATGGCTTGAATTTAAGTTATTTCTCGAAAAACAAATTCGTATATCTTGTCAATTGCAAACAAGTTTATTTGTTTTAAGACGTGCCAATGATTGATTTAATGGTTTACGGTATCTTTAAACGGTCGGATGTAAACACAAATCTAAGTTTCAAAGAAATTCACGGAGTATTGGTAATGTGATAGTGACACCCCAAAGAGTTGAACCCTCTGACCTTGAAAACAATATATATTTCAGCAGTACTCCCGAAGAACCTAGACGGCTGTGAATGCTCCAAAACACACACTATGCTTTTACTTTGAAATAAGGCTAAAAGAAAGCTTGATTGGGATGAGTTATTTGATATAAGTCAAACGTCTTTCTTACAAAGTTTAAACATTACTAGCAACGAACAGTGGCAGTTCTAAAATGTTCTACTGACAACAACTGTAGAAGTCTTCGCCATTTGAACCTGACACTTTTGCTGTGCAGATTACTACGTTAAGGCTGTGCCGATGTTGAAATTATAATCTTGGGCTTAAAGGTCTTAATTTTCGATTTTCGCTAAGACAACCTTGCCACTTGCTGTAATATAGAGCTCCTGTCAGTTGGGAATCTAAAACTAGTAATGATATTGCAGTATAATATGTCATGGGTAAATTTGAATAAAAAATGGTATCGTCTCTAAAACTCTGTGACAAACTGCAAACTATTATTTTCATTGTATTTTGACAGTACTATTCAGTCATTATATTATCACCTTTGTATCTTCTGTATATGTATATAGTTTTAAAACCTCTAAAATATTGGGGCCCTGTTTATATTTACACCCGAATTATTGGGTCCACGGTGTATTTATTGGGGCATACCTCAATATTGGGTCAAAGACCCAACATATAAGGACCCAACATAATTGTTTGTTTTAAATGTATCTGCAGGGTCAAATACGTGATTGCAACCTGTATTCCTAAACACATTTATTGGGTCGCAATTTCACTGTTGGGTCGCCAAATATACACGCACCGTGTTTCGTGTATATTTGTATATTATATTATATATTTTGACCCAATATTGCAATATATTGGGACATCACAATAAAGTGGAAAAGCTATCGTTATTGGTATATGTTATACTTATTTTTTTCCATACACAGTAACAACAAACCTTAACGTAGCAATATAACACCTTAACCGTTTAGTTGATGTACTATTATATAGATGATGACATCATTTTCTATAAATAATTCAATTTTTTTTTTTTGCTTGTGAATAGCTTTGAAAATATGATGTAAAATGGAGAATTTGCTCCTTAGGAGCAAAGTTTCCATGTTTCATCGTGTTTTTAAATATCACATTCTACATTCTCTAGATGCGTTAGAATGTGTCTCTATCAGTTATTGGGTAGATGTGAACATTAACATGTAACTCAAAATAATTTAATTCATAGAATAACTCCTATGTCAGCCAGTATAGATCCCAGGAAAAAAAATCAGGCATTCTAGTGCAAGAAAACTTTCTAAATATTACTTTCTATGAAGTTTAATGCTCCTTCCCTAAAAATCTGTTTCTTAAATGCTAAATAATGGTTTATTTTTTTATTTCTTTCCTGTACATCATCGTATCACTTCATAAGCATACAACTTGAATCCAAATGAGACGCCGAGTAATTGGACGTCCCATTCGGATCCAAGCTGGTTGACATTCTGATATGAGTTAACAATCAACATACAATAGGGGAGTGGGTACACTGACGAGCAATGAAAATGCAACAAGTATTTTTGAGTGTAACTACAAAACGTGCATTTTCGTAGACAACAGACCAAGACATATTTCATATAAGTTACCTATGCTACTCCCTGAAATGGGTTTTGTTTTCTGAAATCAACCATGACTGACTACGGCCGGACTTCTGGCGTATTCAACGTCCGCGACGCGCACGCTTTCTTAGCGACGTTTTTAAAATTCGTTTTTACTTTTATTGCACGTGTGCGTTGATTTACTTTATGAAAATCACCTGAAATAGCAAATCTCTAAGAAATAGGCAATGACACGATAAAACAATCGAAAAGTCAGTCTTCAAATTGAACGGTATAACGTCACGGGCTCCGTTTCAGACTGTCCATGACAAGGTACACAGCGTGCAACGCCGTCAAGACAGAATGTCTACCAACGTTAACGTAATCGATTCCTTGCAGCCCAATCGACGACAGAAGACTTGGTCAGGACACGGTGGTAAACCAAAACATTGGAAACTGTGTCAAGAAGACTTAGGGACTACGGTGGAAGTTGTCATCGGCTTTGCAAATTGTCGTGTTGCGCCGTAGCCATCGTATTGAAGTTACAGTCAGCTTGACACAGGCGTGGTAACTGTGTTGCTCTGGGTACCACATCTTGCACACCCGTCTCTCAGGCAATGCCTTGTTTAAATTTTCTTTTTCTGCAGGCATTAAATCTTAACACTTTGCTAGATGAAATGACGACCTTAAGAGATGTGTATATGTTTGCATTCAAAAGATATTGAAGCATATAGTCTTTGTTGCGTTTTCATTGCTCGTCAGTGTATAATCCGAAAGCAGACGAAGACAACCAAAAATAACACATAGGCAAAGCAAGTTTGTCGTCACTAAGTATTATCTAACAACTGTCAACAAGTGTGTATGTGTTTAAATTTTCCAAACACTGCTGTCTGGTTGTGAAAGATGTTTGTAAAGCACTGACAAATCCTGACGAGTCCTGACTAGCAATTGTGTATAATTAATCAGAGCTTAAGATAAGGTGTGTATTGCATGTTCTAAAATATCCATTTCTCAATCTATTCCTATGTTTGACCACTTATTAGAATCGCAACCGGATGTTTGGATTCCTAGAACAGGGGGAATGTCTAATATATGGGCATCGCAGATACGGCCACAGTACCACTTCCGGGTTTAATCAGCGTGTTTCCTGGTAGTATCGTGTCAGTGTTACGAAAGCTTTCCATTTTATTAAATCATATTTTAAAGTATTTCAAAACTGGATAAAAATATCTCGAGAACATTTCAAGGATACACCCACTCTTATCCAGAAGCAGTTTTAGCCACTTGTGCCTATTTTATAACAACATGCTGTCGCATTTATAATTCCACAAAGATGTAACGCCCTCGCATTTTTGAAGGAGTAACATTTTTGTGGACTTAAGGTGACGATGTGACATCATGTGAAAATTTCATTAGCACCTTTCTCAACCATTTACCTGTTTATCACGTGTTTTCACGCCCTTGCAAACAGAGTAGACCCAGATCAGGCAGCTCCTAAAGATCTGGGTCTGCTCTGCTTGTTTCACTCAGGGGTGACAAAATTCCAGAATTCCGGATTTTGGGCAAGTGTCCAAAAAAAATAAAAAAAATGTTTTGGACACTTGCCCACTCATTCTCAATATGTTTCTAAAACACATTAAGAATTAGTGGGCAAGTGTCAAAAACAAATTATGTTTTTTTCTCAGCTCAAATACAGTTTTCACATAAGCTTGAGTCGGATATTGTTTATGAAATTTGGACCAGGTCTCTTATTCTTGCATGCTCAGACTTCACCCTTCCTCCACACAAGCACAGTGCACCTATTGAAACCTTTGAAACTTAAAGTGGTTGAAAATTTAAATGAAATTAGAGTATGTGCTCCTATAGAGCAAAATGCTCCATTTCCCATGATATTTTTAAAGGTATTCAGACCATCATTTTTTTCAAGTTCATTTTGTGCTCTTTTTTTTTAACTTCATTTTCTATAAATTTGTAAACAATACAAATTTATAGAAAATGAAGTGATGATCTAAAATTAATGTATGAAGTAAATAGGACTGCAACGGTTCACCGAAGTTCGGTTATTTTCGATTCTTTTTTCTCGGTTCGATTTTCGGTTTGGCGCCGCAAAATTTCGGTTCGGTGCGTCAATTTACGGCCATGACGGCCCATTAGACTATACCGCTTATTTGGACCAATCAGCTTGCCGATAATATTCTGCCTACCGTTGTTAGGTAAAAATGTCTGAATTGTGCGATCCACTGGCTGCTTTAAAATCGGCACTTTGGAAGCATTTCGGCTTCTTCAAGAAGGCTTGCAGCATAACTTGATAGTTGATACAGTTGACAGATGTATATATTAGTCTTATTAGATGAATATTGGCAAGTAAATGAGTTGTTTTAAAGTGTTTCTATAATTATCTTGTGTTCCCTATTTCCGAACCGAATAATCGATAACCGAGAGGGTAATAATCGAAACTGAACCGAACCGAGAAGTACCTGTATTGTTGCAGGCCTAGGAGTAAAGTGTTAAGACTTTGGAATAGTCTTGTGTGAATGGAGAAAACGTTCGAACAGAAGCTGATAATCATTATCAGCTTCTACCAAAATGGTTATTTCATTCATTTGATTGAAAAGTCCCAACTGTGAACTGAATACATAACACTTGACAGTTCAAAAGGTAGCAGGAGATTGCATTTTGAGTCTTGATTTCCATTTAAACCCAGGAGCTTTCGGGGGCTTTGCCCCCTGGCACCCCTGTTCACTAAACAATGTAGTTTGAACTTCAGACCAAGGCTTGTAAGACAATTAACTCTCAAACCAGGACTGGTGGGACATTTTAATCTTAGACCTGGACTAATGAGGCAGCAGGCAGTGCAGTGCTGACCAGATGGAAACAGTTGACCCAACAATGTTATATATATTACTTGCAAAACCCTTAGAATTGTTGGGTCATAAATTTTCTCGCAAAACCTGGTGAAAGTGATGATATATAGTAGACAAAATTGGCTAGGGGCCCAAAAAGAGTCCCTTTAAGCCAAAACAAAAGTGACAGTTAATATGGTTCCGAATTAACCAACAATGTTGCCTAGATGCCCCTTAAGGTTACCTTTAGAGCTAAGAAAGCTACAAGCTGTAATGGAGATCAGTGATCCAACAACATATTATACATGAATACCTGTTGGGTCATAAATTGTTTTCATACAAGTCCTGTTCCCATAGAGAACATGACCATTGAGACAGTTTACTCACAGGCCAAGACTAGTGAGACAGTTTAATCTCAGACCAAGACTAGTGAAGTATCAGGCAGTGCTAACCAAATGGAATTGACACAACAATGTAATATATACTACTTACAAAACCCTAAGAACTGTTGGGTCATTAATTTTTTTGCAAAACCTGATGAAAATGATCATATATAGTAGACAAAATTGGATAGGAACTCTTTTGAATCCCTTTAAGCCAAAACAAAAGTGACAGTTTTGGTCAGACCTCGGGCCAAAAACTTGCTCAGGATGTTTTTCTTGATGATGTCTTGATCGAGTTCAGTCATGGATGGGGCAAGGTCAAAAAATAGGTCAGTAGGTCAAATCTTCGAAAAATCCTGTTTACCCTGTAGGAGCCCCATTTTTTGCCCAATCTTCCTGAAATTCAGTCAGAATATTTGTTTGATGATATCTCAATCGAGTTTGACCATGGGTTGGGCCAGGTCAAAAAGTAGGTCAGTAGGTCAAATCTTTGAAAAATCCTATTTAGGCTTTAAGGGCCACATTTTTTACCCAATCTTCCTGAAACTAGCTCAGGATTATTTCTTGATAATATCTTGATCAAGTTCAATCAAGGGTGGGGCCAGGTCATAAAGTAGGTCAGTAAGTTAAATCTTAAAAAATCACAAACCTTCACCTTTGACATTAGTGCGTAAATGGGCACTCCCAACCCCTATTGCATGCACAATTGTGAAAAAGTGCCTTCATGCTAGACCCAGTCCTTTTGGGGCATGTGTCATGTGACTGTGACAGCTCTTGTTAATCATTTCTTTTTATATGCCCAAAGAAACTTTGGTTGTATTTTGTTATGGCGCATCTTCCGCTTGTCCATCCCTCTGTCTGTTTGTCTGTCAGCCATTCTTGTCCGCTCAATAACTTTAATACTATTCAGCTTAGGGCAACCATGGATTAAAAATTTATGACCCAACAATTCTTAGGGTTTTGCAAGTTATATATATATTACATTGTTGGGTTAATTTTTTTATGACCCAACAATTATTCAGAGTTCTCATGGAATATATAAAAAAATGTATAATACATTGTCTTTTTGTCTGTTAGCCATTCTTGTCCGCTCAATAACTTTAATACTATTCAGCTTAGGGCAACCATGGATTAAAAAATTATGACCCAACAATTCTTGGAGTTTTGCAAGTTATATATATATTACATTGTTGGGTCAATTGTTTTATGACCCAACAATTATTCAGAGTTCTCATGGAATATATAAAAAAATGTATAATACATTGTTGGGTCACCAATCTCAAATACTACCAGTAGCTATCTTTAATTTGAAGGTTATGTTATCGGGCACCAAGGCAACACTTAATTAGGGACCAAATCAATGTCAATGTCACAGTTATCTGATATATAGAATGCCTGTGCACTCAAACATTTCTGCTCAATACCGTAACTTGAATAACTCGATCAATAGGTCATCGCCACCGTGATCTTTAATCTAGTCAGCACCATTAATTGAAACGCATTCAGCTAAGGACTACCTTATGTGGTGTTATAGATGATCATGGTCTGTAGTTGATGCTTATTTTTATACCCCCAGAAACCAAGTTCGAGAAGGGGTATATAGGAGTTGGCATTGTCGTTGTTGTCGTCATTGTCATGGTTGGTGTAGGCATGAAAAACTTTAACCTTGGCTATAACTTCTTTGTTCTTGAAGCTACTGCAATGAAACTTCACACAGCTGTTTACAATCACAAGGGCTTTAATCTGACCAAGAGCCATAACTCTGTGATGCTTTGTTGTCAGAATTATGTTTATGGTCTTGGGAAATAATAGACGAGAGTTGACCTCCATGCACGGGACTTATAGTTTTGAATTGTCTCTTCAAGACGATTATTGAGTAATAGCCCATAATAACAAAACCTTGTTGTGTCAGGAGCTGGGGCAGAAGTACTGATGGTTCTAGGGTTTTTGTGTCACCTGCTGTAGGCAGAAGGTGACACTAAACGATCACTTCTCTGGCGTCTGTCTTAGTCCGTCTGTCCAGCCGTCTGTCCGTCCATCTGTCTGTCCGTCACACTTTTCATGTCACGCGTTTTAGCTCACCTGAGCAAAGCTCAGGATGAGCTACTGTGATCGCTCGAGGCATCCAATAAATCGACTATTATTCTTTTGATATAATTAGAAATAATATAAATGATAATATAAATATAAGAAATGAACGCCTACTCGCTACATTTCAACGGGTATATGAATACAACAGGTCGCATGCATAGTTAATGTAAACCCCTTCGGGGTTTACGAACTCTGCACGCGACCTGTTGTATTCATATACCCGAGAACAGACGCGAGAAGGCGTTCATTTCTTAATTGAAATTAAGTTTTAAATTTTATTCATAATTACACCTGTAATAGCCTATAGGACTTATTCTTTTTGGCTGAAATCTGTTAAGGTTTTGGGGTTAGTGTTGTAATGCACTGTTGCTCCATGAAATAATATTTGCCCTAGGAAGCTTATATGTGACGTCGTTTGAAAAAATGGGACCAATTGCGGGACAAAAAATGCAAACTTAGATCAGACGCCGCTCATTCTGCGCGACGTCTGATCAAAGTCTGCACTTTTTGTCACCCATAGACGTGTAGAGAAAACATTTTCTCTCTCTGTGTGTGAAGATTAAACTAAAAAATAACGACACATGTGTGAAAACAGCTGATATATAATGTCACCATGTTTTCCGCAATTGGTCCCATTTTCTCAGACGACGTCACATATTTGAAATGGAAGTGCCCTGTATGCTGAACATAGATTCTGCATAGATACTGTTTCAAACAATTGATAATTTTAGTCAAATTTCACAGGATTTGAACTGAGTCATTTTTAGTTTAAATCTGATTGATAGTTGAAATATTTGCTGTAGGGAGCTTATATTTGAAATGGAGATGCAATGGAAGGCTGAATATAGATACTTCATAATTAAAGATGATGAAAATATGTTTTATCTAAATTTTAACCCTTTACCTGTTTAATGTTCATGTAAAAAAAACTCTGCCTACTATGCATATATTATTAGATCATTTTCATAGTTTGTGAATTATACTTGTAATTTGTAGAACAATATCCAGACTACAATATTTTATGTTGCAAACAGAGCAGTGTAGTGGACATGATATTTATTATCATATGTTAATATTAAAAACACCATGTCCACTACAGACCATAGTTATCTCCCCTTGATGTGTTAAAGTAGGCAAAATAAGCCCTGTCCGGGATTCTTCTTTGTTATTATTCAACAAATCTTTATCAAACTTTCAGAAATTAATGGCCATGTTGTAAACTTTCGCCTCTGTGAATTTGGTACGGGTCACATGACCCTGACCAGAGTTATCTCCCCTTGATGTGTTAAAGTGGGCAAAATTAGCTTTGTCCGGCCTAACTCCAGGGCAAAAAACCTAGACATGGAGGGGATGTACTTATTTCAAACAGTTAGCTCTAGGCGAGCTTTGCTCTTTGTTACTTTTTGTTGTATAAATGGTACAACATGTATTTTTATGCCCCCTCTCTTAAAAAAGGGGGGGGGGGGCATATAGATTTGCCTTTGTCCGTCCGTCTGTCTGTCTGTCTGTCTGTCATTCCGTCTGTCTGTACGTTCCGAAAAGTTTGTGTCGCGTGTATCTCAAAAACCGTTAGTAGTTCAGACTTGAAACTTCATGGATGTAATACTCTGGGTGGGAACTTGCGCACCTGGGTATTTTCATCCGGCCAAAATTGATATTTACGGAGTTATGGGCCTTGATTTTGTGAAAAAATGGCATTTTTAGTTTGTGTCATCTGTAACTCTAAAAGCCTTTGTAGTGCAGACTTGAACTTCATGGATGTATTACTCAGGGTGTGAACTTGTGCACCTGGGTATTTTCATCCGGCCAAAATTTATATTTACGGAGTTTTGGGCCTTGATTTAGTGAAAAAACGGCATTTTTAGTTTGTGTCATCCGTAACTCTAAAAGTATTTGTAGTACAGACTTGAAATTTCATGGATGTATTATTCAGGGTATGAACTTGTGCACCTGGGTATTTATCCGGCCAAAATTTATATTTACGGAGTTATGGGCCTTGATTTAGTGAAAAAGCGGCATTTTTAGTTTGTGTCGTCCATAACTCTAAAAGCGTTTGTAGTAGTGACTTAAAACTGCATGGATGTATTATTTAGGGTGTCAATTTGTGCACCTGAGTATTTTTAGCCAGCTAAAATGTATTTTTACGGAGTTATGGGCCTTGATTTAGTGAAAAATCTGCATTTTTGACAAAGCACTAGTGGGGGCATCTGTGTCCTATGGACACGTTTTCTAGTTCATAAAAGAGTTCTTTAAGAATAAAAGTTAAAATGAAATTTTAGCTTTGTCTGATTTATTCCCAAATCATTTGAATTTTATGTATTATTAACTTGGAGGTGTGTTTCTTGAGGCTAGGAAATCCAGTCCCTACCTAGGTTTACAGACCGCTTAAAACTAGCACCTAGGTTTGGAAAGGTTGGGGAATAATCTTTCGTAGGCAAGCAAGGTCATTTTGCTAAAAGCTAGATCGTTTCTTTTTAAGCAAGATTAAAATCTACCTCTGACTTCCTCTTACTTTGAGAGTCTAGCTGAAGGAAACGCACATCTGATGACTTTAAAAAGTAGGACCCATGCAAACATTTTTGGACTGATTTTTCAACGAAAAAAATCGTCTATAAAAATAGTGATGTCCGGGCGGGCGGGCGTCCGCACAGGACCATCTTTTGGTAAAAGTGCTATAATTATTTTATCCTTCAATGGATTGCTTCCATATTTGGACAGTTGCTTCATTGGATAGTCCCTTTCATGTGACATTGACCTTGACCTACTTTTTGCCCCGGAAAATCCGTCCATAATGCGTTTCTCGATTTTATTTTTTTAGCTCACCTGAGCACAGCTCGGGGTGAGCTTTTGTGAACGAGCGTGGTCAACAATTTGCTAATAACCTAATAACCACTTTATAGGCCAGAATTTAGAACCTTGTGTCGCCAAACTTGCTCATAATGTTTTCTATTGATAATATCTCGACCGGAAGCTTTTTTTTCTTCACTATTAGATCTATTTAGACAAATAATTGATATTTTGTTCCATGTTTAGGTCAATTATTTCAGGGTGACATGGCTTACGAGCATGTGCAAATAAACAAACTAGCTATAGCTTAGGTGGCCGAACTTACGTACTTCAAGGGGCTAGCTCACGTAAGAAGACTTTAAAAATTCCAATCATAGTCACACGGCCTGTAAACGTGGGCGCCACCTCTTTTTATGCCCCCAGAATCTGTGATTCGGGGGCATATAGGTTTTGCCCTGTCTGTCTGTTTGTCTGTCTGTGTCACGAAAACTTAACCTTGGCTATAACTTTTCAACCATTGGTCATAGAGCTTTCATACTTGGCATGTGTCTTCCTTGTGACAAGAGCTTTCCAGCTGTGCAAGATTTGTAACTCTGTCTGCAATATTTAAGGAGTTATGCCCCTTTAACCGAAAACTTAACCTTGGCTATAACTTTTCAACCATTGATCATAGAGCTTTAATACTTGGCATGTGTCTTCCTTGTGACGAGCTTTCCAGCTGTGCAAGTTTGTAACTCTGTTTGCAATTTTGATGGAGTTATGCTCCTTTGAAATTTTGAGTTTTTTTACAAAAGTGCCGCCTGGGGGGCATTCGTGTTTCACAAACACATTTTTCTTGTTTTTAGATGCATTGAAAATGCCCCTATGCAACTTCACAGATACCAAGACATATTTCCACAATTTCCTAGATTGAAGCAGTTTGGATTAAGCAGACGATAATTTTATCGGCGGGTTCAGGGTTAAACTATCGTAAGCAAAATTATGTGTGGCCGCAGCCTCTTAATATAGCGACAAAAACATTTGACGTCATCTGCGAAAAGGACCTTATTGCGGAACAAACCATGACGTACGTCATAAAGCAGCTGCTTTCACACGTTTATGTTGATATTTATAGTTTATACTGCACACAGAGTGATAAAATGTTTTTCTACTAGACTATACAGTCCTATGTGACAAAAAGTGCAGGCTTTGATCAGCCGCCGGGCAGAACGAGGCGTCTGGTCAAATTTTGCACATTGTGTCCCTCCATAAGGTCCTTTTCCCACACAACGTCATTTTTCAGCCGTTTTAGATCTGCAGTCTTGTGCTTTTCAGCTTATTGTAGAGCTAAGCCATTAAAATGTTTAGTGTCCTGAAAAAAAATGAAACTGCGTAGACGGTCAGTGTGACACGTGCTCGCTTAGCCCATTCAGCCCTAGCGACGAGTTTCAGCGTCCTTTGCAAAAACGTGTAAACCAGATCAGAGGGCTCCTGATGGAGCCCTCTGATCAGGGTTTCACTTTTTGTAAAAAAATTAGATTTATTCATATTTTTTTCTCAAAAAAATCCCCCAAAATCTCAGACTGAATTTGTCTTTATAGATCGCATGGAAAAGTCCATTTTAAGGCTAATGCTCAAGGAACTATCTGCACTTTTGTTTTAACGCACTTATGCCTAAAGTCGACAAAAGTAGACATAGGCAAATGGTGTAGACCCAGATAAGCGGACTATGTTTGCTCAACCTGAAATTTCCAAAAAAATCAAAAATCTTAACACTTTGGAAAGTTTGTCCTTATTGTATCAAAATAGACTGTTCCGTGGAATAAATTGGAAAATCCCACTATTAATTCAGGCATGAATAGTAGTGATGTACTGATTAATCAGAAAGTCAACGAATCGTTGACGAGTAGCCCTCTGACTTGACGATGACGGCCGCAAATATTCGTTGACGAAATTTGCCCAAACCCGAAAATGCTTCATTAGTACTGTAGAAGGCATGCGTCTTTGCCTTCGAAAAAATACTGCACTTTTATCACTAGTTTTTAATTGAAAGAAAGTATTTTTCTATAAGTTCTCTATATCCTCCTATATACCCCCAACTTTTGTGTCGGGGGATAACAATACTGTATCAAGCATCAAAGAGTATTATAGTAGTCATTTAACCTTTACAACATTAGTTCTAATGAAGTTTTGCAACTTTTCTCACAAACATTAATACTGTCCCTTTTAGTTGACTTTAGTCGATTAATCGTCAACTTTGACCACTGATTAATCGACGAACTTTTTGGGGGCTGATTACAATCACTAATGAATAGGTTAAGTGATTACCGAATTATTTTTTTAAAATGGTTCTTTCATATTTTACCTCATTCTAACTGCAAGTTCACGATTATACTAGCAAATGTTACTACCGCTGTTATGATATACCACTATACCGGTATATCGAGGGGTTGCTGCCAGAAGCACATAGCTCCTTCTGGCAGTAATCCCTCGATATCATTCGATGTAATTTACACAGGTTCTTAAGACCTCCAAACTGTGTGCAAGAATAGCGGTCCATTCAAGACCTAGGGACTGTTACAGAGGGACTTCGAAATTTCCTTAACATTGAGTTAATGTTTCGTTAATGTTTGCTGGTAAATAATGGTTACAGTAGTGAACTTGATTAAATTGACAACTCTTCCGGTTCCGGTTTGGTATTACTGATTGAATTATGGGATGTGTCAATTCTTATGCAAAATAGTTTGGATGCTGGGACTCTCACAGCTGGCGGTGTCTCACAAAGTTTCCATCTGTAGGTATTTGCAACGCTCAAATACATGTATAATGGCCACAAAATGTTTGAAAACGCTGGATTTTCTTAGTTTGTTAAAGCTTTTAATGGCATCATTGATTAAAAGGTTAAATACTGTGGTACACGTATTAAGGTTAGGTGTTGATAATAATGACAAAAAGTTATGTTTATTGTTTAGCGATTTATTAACACAACGAGCTTCATTAATACTAACCCTATCCAATACAGTAACAATTATTAACGTATAAAACATGATAAAAAGTATACATAATTCGAATTATCTGCACTGATTAACCCAATCATCCAAATTGGTAGAGCTGTTACGAGTATCCGAGTACTCGGATATCCGTGAATCAGGCCTAAAAATCGTGTACGGATATTCGTCATTGCCGAGATCGGTGGATCGCAATCTTTTGCACATTATATAAGTTATACAAAGTATAACGTTTTTGTTCATTATCTTGCCATTTTAAACTGTTCATTTCTGAACAGAAAGTAAAGAATCAATCTATAGGTAGCAACGAACCTTTGTCATTATATAAGATTCGATGATATTCTTGTATGAATTTTCAAAACACAAAAACATGTTTTGAAATTAAATCTTAAATCAGAATGACAATGAACAAGAAATTAATTATAATTTTATGGATATAAAATAATAAATAAATAAATCGGGCTTATTGGTTGACAGGACTGATACACACACACTTTGTAAAATAAATAATTTGCCAGCATTAACGTTTGACTTAAATGATTCGTATGTGAGCTATTCACTAGGAGAAAGAAACTACTGAGTAAAAACAGTCATAAGGGTATTGCTAGTATTTGCTATCTTTCCATTGCTGTGTTGTTATTATTATGTCTCCCCTTCTCTGAAAGGGGGAGACATATTGTATTTGTAGTTATTCTTATTCTTATTCTTATTATTCTTAGTCTTCTGGGAATTTTTTTGTCCGAGGCAGAACTCGGAAACTACTTGAAGGAATTGATTGAAACTTGGAACATAGCTAGATGGCGATGTGAAGTTGTGCCCCTTGCAAGAGTTATAACTCTAGACCATTTTTTTGCAGAGTTATCTCCCCTTTTTCAATATTTTTATAGTGTACTTTGTCCAGAGCATAACTGAGAAACTACTTTAAGGAATTGATTGAAACTTGCAACATAGATGACGATGTAAAGTTGTGCATCCTGCAAGAGTTATAACTCTAAGCCAATTTGTTGCAGAGTTATCTCCCCTTGTTCAATAGTTAAATAGTGTAAACTTTGTCCAGAGCATACTATGACAATTACTGGATGGAATTTTATAAAACTTCATAGAATGGTAAAGCTCAATGAGAGGAAATGCATTATGCAGGGGCCATAACTCTACTTTACCTAATTACACAGTTATTTCCCTTTGCTACTTTTTCTTATTTGGAGCATACCATGAAAAGTATTGGATGTAATTTGATAAAACTTCATAGAATGATAAAGTTCAATGAGAGGGATTGCTTTGTACAGGAACCATTACTCTAATTTACTTCATGACAAAGTTGTCTCCCATTCTTTAGGTCAAACATATGCTAGGGTAGACATCTGTTTTCGACGCTATGCTCGAAAACAACACCCATCTAGTTTTCAAACTGAATTTCGATGAACAGATGATGAAAGCTATAACACAAATATCAAAATAGATATTATTTTACAACACAAATTTAAAGAAAATGATTTTCGTAAGGTGTTTATGTGGTCGTTAATTAATACTGATGATTCGTGGTTCGATCTGTGAATCGTCATCTCTGACTCGTGGATCGAATCGGATCGCCACTTGACCGGCGATCCACAGCCCTACAAATTGGACAATCATTATGTAATAATTAAAATTGATAATAGAACTATCACTAAAATATTTTGATGCTCTTTTCTGACAATATTGTCAATATTGTCAAACATTCTATTTTATCTAGAAGTCGGAGGCAAAATTACCTATTTATATTTCAAAGTGATATAAACCTTCAAAGCAAATAAATAGGATCCGGATGAAACAACTACAGATGCTGTCTCGACGGGGTCCAAACTATTTACATATCAAATTGGTTACAGGGTTGATTGTTCATACTTCTTTATATCCAGAAGTTCTTTTTACAATATTCAGTTAAAATAAACTAATGTCTTGCTGTCAGTTTTTGATTGCCTCCAACTGTCCCCACTTTCAGGAAACGACTTAAGCCTCTTGGTGGGTCAATTTGGAAATTGGTTCCTGATCCAATTTTGTTAACAGATCTGATCATCATGTCTACTAGAAGTAAGACATGTTATATCTAAATCCATACATTTTGAAATTTTAAATTCATTCAGCCCTAGTGTCAAAGATAAGCGTGGAATCATACCGATTCGACCCAATAGCTTAATGCATTTTATATATTATATATAACATATTGGGTCTAAAGCCCCAGTAAAATGATGGGTCTGACCCAAGAAGTTGGTGACACTAAAAAGGTACCTATGTCTCAAGATTTTCTGATGTATATTGATATACATAGCATTCCAACAGTCAATCTATACTGTATATAGGACAGTGACGCCTGTATCACTATTATATCTAGTAGGTCCCAATAAATATGGATAGGATTATAGTCCCAATAAGTTGGCGAGTTTAAGTATATATATATATATATATATATATATATATATATATATATATATATATATATATATATATATATATACATATATATATATATATATATATATATATATATATATATATATATATATATATATATATATATATATATATATGTACATCAGTTTTGCTCTCCAATCTGGAGGAATAAAAGATATAAACCTATCTTTACAAAAAAAGGTAAAATAACGAGTCACTGAGATATTACAAGGTTCTTCTTAAAAGTATTTTGTTCGTTGTTCATTCAAGCTATCTCTGAATTCAGTGTTTTTTAAAGAAAGGTGTTTAAACTTTTATGTTCATGAACACATTATAACACTAAGGGCCGAATTCAGAACAATCACTCTCACTCACACATCATTGAGTTAATCCTCTGTAATCACATAACGGTCGAAATATTTTCGAGCGAAAGGTATATCCATATTCACCGGTGTAAGTGAGACTCAAGTGATTTACGTGAGTGGGACATTTTTGAGTGCTCGGCTAGGCCACTTGAACCACCCTCGAGGATTGATTGTGAATACGTATTGAATGAGTGTGAGTGATAAATGTACATGACAAGTGAATATATCAGATATAAGGAACAAATCAGTGACATCCTCATATCTAGACATTATCTAAGAGACCGGGATAATCCATTGAAGTGCATGTACTTCAATAACGTGGACTTTCAAATTTTAAAAAGGATGCGCCAATCACATATTTGTTTTCATTCATGCTGATCTTGAACGCCCAGTAACCGTGATGGTTACAATTCATCGATGGCTGAAAGAATAGGCAGCTTAATGTACTTGAAGTTAGCGGCCTAGCGGCGTGAAGTTAGCAGCCTAGCGGCCTTGCGGCGTGAATTTAGCGGCCTAGCGGTCTTGTGGCCTAACGGCCTTGTGAGTTGGCGGCCTAGCGGCCTAAGTTTGTTCACTATTTCAAAGTAATTGTTCATGCGTTTGATTGGAAAACACTGCTGAAACAAATTAATGTTTCTTATTCATACATTAACATAGCTGTCTTAAATTGTTTTCTACTTCAAAGCATTTGTACATGATATTTCTTCTAAAGCAATGCTCAAATAATTAATTGTATGCAATATTCGTCACTCTGGAGGGATTAACATTGTTTTCAAAAGTCGATCAAGCAGTCCAGCGGCTTAGCGGTGTGAAGGTTCGGCCTGGCAGCCTAGCGGCCTAAAATTCCCAAAACCTCAATTCAGCAGCCTAGAAAAATAGGGGGGGGGGGCATGCTGATATTCGCTAAAGGATATTGATTTGTGAATAAAAACATTTATCATTGTTGTAGAAAAGAACGCACATGAAATGCTTCGAAATAGGAAACACGTTCAGGCCGCTAGGCAGCTAAGCTGCCAGGCCGCTAACTTCACCCCGCTAGGCCGCTGTCTTCATGTACATGGTTATGCGCAACATGTTCATTTGATCAGAGAATTGATATGTATTTTCCAGCATACAGTCAGTTTGATTATAATCATAATCATTATTATTATTATTATTATTATTATTATTATTATTATTATTATTATTTTTATTATTATTATCGTCATCTATTTCCCTTCATTTCTTGAGTTAGTTTTCACTCCGATGTGTAATTTCCCGATTAGAAGTACATTCATTCGCTAATTATATCCATGTATAATCCTAAAATTATTTCCTTTTTCAAGGCATTTTGTATGGTTCTTTTCTAAAACAATGATACATTTAATGTTTCTATTCACAAATCAACATCCTTTACCGAATATCAGCATTTTCACCCACCCCCATTTTTTAGGCTGCTGGATTGAGCTTTTGGGAATAGTAGGCCGCTGACTTCACGCCGCTAGACCGCTAGACTGCTTTATCGACTTTTTTAACAAAATCGCCCCAGGGTGTAGAATTTTGCATAAACACAATTATTTTACCGTTTTTTAGAACAAACTCATATAAAAATGCTTTGAAATAGAAAAATAATTTAAGGCCGCTATGTTAAGGCCACACCAAATTGATATTTCGTTCGCGGATTGACCGCTCCTATTTTTTTGAAAATGTAAAAAATATATATATTTTTTTTTGTGCGCCCGCACTTTCATTTTGATCGCCAAGCAGATTTTTTTCAGGTAATAATTTTATTAAAAGGCTAAAAATAATCAAGTATAATTTTTCTACGCTAGTTTTCGTGTTTTTGTAAAGGGAAGTTACCGATGCGTAGTGTTTTTATACTGTATATCGATCGGTTTAGCATAGGTTTCAATAAATTCAATCAAAATGGCGGCTTCCGGTATAAACAATGTGGCTCGAATTTTGGAAATTAAATCTTATTTTTGACAATAAATATGTTTTGAGCATGCTTGAAGTCATTGTTGATCGTCTCATGCACTAAAGGATCATTATTTAAAGCAATCATTATGCAATAAAGCATGTGTATCTGAGACTGGTAGCGATTTTATTGCGTAATTAGTGACTCGTTTTGAATGGAAATCGGACAGGTCAACTTAACTGTAACATGAGTCATTGTTTGGTCCAAATTGATGTATCAAGCTCATTTTTGATCAAATTCTGACAAAACAACAGTTTTGAACAAATATCTTTTCACAAATAGCGATATAAACACTGGTCTGGATATACCTCAACATAAGTATTATAGTAAATATTTTGACCTTTCAGGTGGCCCTGCAGTGCCTAGTGAATGTGGTTTTGTCTTCATATTGAAAATAGTCGGGAATAGGCCTCACATAGGTATTCGGGGTTGCGGGGCCATTTGGCAGTGATTTTACCAGCAGTGTGTCCCTGCAGGTCGGGTATTTTACCCGGGTTTTTAGAGACCGGAAGTCAAAGTCCCCGCTATTCCGGACTTGGGGGGGGGGGCATATACAATTGGCTGGTGCATAAAAACATCTGAATAATGAAAAAAGTACTCTGAAAAATACCCTTGTTCTTTTTGTTTTAATAAGCACATGTCATTGCATTTCCTGTGACAATAAAAACAAAATTTAGTCTATGTTATATGGAGTCTGATGTTTGATGATGCCTGTGTAAGTGATCATTTTTTTACAAATCCAAAATCAATCCTAAGTTATGTCTAAATACAGTTGCATAATAATGATGTTAAACTGATTCAGGTAGATTTATATAAGTCGTTTCAAACTTTTTACTAAAAGCAGGGTTATTTACTATTATGAATGATCGTCATATTAAAGTACGTTTTAATTATATAAGAAATTAGATTTATCCATATAATGTTTGTACTAAACACGGATGAATAAATAGTATGTTTTCTGACATTTTCCCAATGTCCATTAGAGGTTCAGTTCAAAATGGCATTAAAATGGGTTTTAGGGCAATTATTTTGAACAATCTTTCTTATTTATATTGAATATAAGGAAAAATATATTTTTCGCTCTTCGCTCGCTTCGGTTTTTATGAAAACTGACAAACTTTTATTTATTAATTTTTTTGCTCGCTCGCTCCATTTTTTTTGGCAAAAATCCGAGGAACTAAACATTAATTTGGTGTGGCCTTATGTATGAATAAAATAACATTGATTTGAACGCATGAACAATTTCTTTGAAATAAATAACAAATTTAGGCCGCTAGGCCGCCATTTTTACGCCGCTAGGCCGCAAGGCCGCAAGGCCGCGAACTTCACGCCGCTAGGCCGGTATGCTGCTAACTTCACGCCGCTTTGCCGCTAAATTCACCCCGCCAGACCTCAAACTTCACGTACATTAAGCTGACTTTTATTGCAGCCATTGATGAATTGCAACTATCAATACGCTAGGCGATCAACAACAGCACGAAAAAATGGCATGTCCCGGTCTCTTATTGTCTGAGAAAGAGGATGTCCCTTATTCGTTTCAAATATCAGATAAATCCCATCGTTCTACTTGTCATGTACATCTATCACTCACACTCATTCAATTCGTATTCACAACCAATCCTCGAGGGCGGTTCAAGTGGCCCAGCTAAACACTCTCACAAATGTCCCACTCACACAAAACACTTGAGTCTCACTCACACCTATGAATACGGATGTACCTTTCACTCGAAAATACATGAACAGTTATGTGATTACAGAGGATTAACTCATTAGGTGTGAATGAGAGTGGTTGTTCTCAATTAAGCCCTTGGTCTATTTTTGTTGTATTAATAGGTTTTCGGTTGAAGAAGATAAGAAAGATCTTAAAAAAAATATAAACGGCAATCAATATGTAATCAAAGTCATGAAGAGTGCTGAAAAAGCGGTATAAACTTAACATGTGCATTTCATATCATTTAAAATGTCTTAAAAGGTTTAGTTTTTACACATTTTTTTAACTCAATTATATTTATGACATAGTTATTTTTTGCTGAATGTTCGTTACATGATATGTGTTAAGTTTCAACATATACTTTCCTTTATGGTTAAAGCAAAGTGTTTGTACAATTAATAAGACATCAAAATAATGGTATTAAATCGACTTATCAGATTGCTGAAAGGGATTGAAGTTATGATATTAAACGTCAAAAAACGACATTTTAGGATCAAAAACAGCTTATGTATGTACTTCGCGGTTTATGTTTTAAGAGCTGAAGGTTTATCAGAGGTAGCACTCTGTTTCTTCCAACTATCCACAGTCTACGTTTAAACTTAACTATAAACTCTGTTCAGTCCTGATTATAAGATTCTTAAATGATAGTTTGATTGATATATTAACTGCTGTATTTATATAAGTGAAACATTAATTAATGAGTAAGGTGATGATTCAAAACATCAGAACAAAATCTAATTATCATAACTCAATAGAAATTATAGTTTCATCTCTCTTTTTTGTTGAAATGTAGACACTATGTTAGTTTTTAATAAGTTTTTTGTGGATTTTGTTTTTCAAAGTTAAAATTAGGTAAGGTCAATCTTAGAGTGAGTTATCGATTATTGGCCGATCTTTAGATTGGGAGTTTTAGAGTATTTGATTAGGGAGAAAATCAGGGTTCGTCGCTAGTTCTTTTGATATCATTTACCAACGTCTTCCATTACCATACGTTACTGAACTGGATATTACAAGGGGCTCGCAGGGTGTTTTTTTAAGTCTCTATTGATGATAAATACTAAATTCATATGATGTTTAAAAAATATAAATAGTTAGCTCTTTGAAATAACATTTCATTACTGAAAAGAGATTTAAATTTCTTCGTAACATTTGTGATAACTTTAGCATGAAACATATTTTCTCTAAACGTTCATGTTTTATGCAAAACCAATGCAAAGTCTTTCATGTGTTAAACTGTCAACTTTAATCATAAGTATTAGCCTGAATGCCCTAGTAAAACAGAATATTCCAAAGGAAACGAACACCGTTTATGAACTCTAGGTACTGTAAACTTGGCTACAAGGGTCGTCAAGCAAATCACCCTTATATAGAAATCAGAACATGACTTATCTTTATACCAAGGGGAAAAATATATATGGCTGTTTATATCCAAGAACGTGTATTTGAGGACCAAAATCAGAAGACTTCTGGCCGACAAATAAACATTTTCTCTCACAGAAACCTACAAATAAATCGGATAATCAAATAATAATACTCAAAGACGACATAGGAAATTTGGTTTCTGATCAAAAGCTGGTGGCAAATATAATGGAATCATTTTACATCAATATGACCGAACATAGTTGAATATTTGGAACTCAGATAAACACCCATGTATTCACAAAATATAAGAAAGTGCCAAATGTCACCTGATTTTTAATTCACCACGGTCATTGATAACTTTTTTGAAAATATATTGAAAGGACAAACCCAAAAAAGGAACTGAAATAGATATGATTCCTCCCAAAATTGTAATTGCTGGCAAAGATATGTTCTGATCTTTCTGTGTGGGATAAAAATCGTTATGTTGTTAAGACCACTCTTGAAGAAGAAATTAACAATTTAGTGGTTTACTACCAATCAAATCAAGGCTAACGAGGACGAATTTGAACCAATTATAGTTGGCTCAAAGTCTGTTAAAGAAATATGAAAAGAATCTACATACTAAATCAGACCATTCCTAGTGAAGAGCAAATTAAACTGTTTGGCTTTGAAGTAGGTAGTTTATTTAGTTTTGATGTCCAAATGATGTTCTTAAAAGTGAACAAAAGCAGCAAAAGCAGCAAAACAACTGAATATCTGGCAGTCAGTACTAAGCCTATTATCTTTCAATCTTTTATCAGACTCAATATTAACTACAGAATAAAAATACAATACAGAGCTTTTCAAATTGTTTTTTATGATAACACTTCCCCTACATAGAAACTTACAAATGTATGTTTGGTATCTCACCAGAATGGTTCCATGTTTAGACATGGTATAAAAAAGCAAAATCTAAACATGATGTTAAAGAAGAACATTCTTTTCAAACCCTGACACAATGTAAACAAGTCTGGTCCAGTCCAATGCATCAAAACAAAAGTGATTTCCACAAAGTTGAGCCTGTCATGTCCTTTTTAAGGCAACATTCGAGTGTTCCCTACTTAACCACCATTCCTATGAGTTTCCAGTAAATTAAATGATTCAGCAAAACGATAACTAGATAAGATTGTATGTATTGATGACACAGAGCATCGTCAAAAGTATTGTTCAAAATAGAGTTTGCATATGTAAAAGCAGGAGTTCATTACAGGTATTCCATGACGACACTACAGACAGAATCCGATTGCGATAAAAGAACTCTTGTAACCAGTCTGTTTTAGGCTATTCTATATCATGAAAAACGCCCCTGGGAGAGACGTCAATCCGCAAAAGCGAGCATATGGACCAGACTCGAACAACCGCTGCGATGCAGTAGTGTTATCTACAAAATACAAAAGCAGCAACGCGGGCACATATAGCTGGAAAAAGTTAAGATAACTGATTTAATTAATATTTTATTCCTAATATAACTGGTAAATACTCTAGAGGGCAACAGGGCTAATTATTATTACATGTAAGGATGGGCGGGTTTCTCTCCCGATCAAAACAGCACGAGTTCTTAAAGAAAGAGAGAGATTACCGGTTCATAGAATAGTTTAATCTCATATATATTATAACTTAAATTATTTTAAAATTTCGTGATCTAGTCTAAAATAGCAACCGAGAATTGCAATTGCTAAGCAACGTAATCAAAACGCATTATAGACAATCTCGCTAAAATGATAACGTTTATTTATGATCGAAATAAATTAACTTATTTTAATGTGATTTATATTTTATGCTTTGTTTTCATTTTGCTGTTTAAATGATTACAAATGACAAAAAATGTATGATACCATTCTCTATACCTATCTGAGTGGTATTTGAATAAACAGTACGGAGTTTGTACGTGGTAAGTAAAGGGTGGTAAGGAACATGTTTAGAATTACTCTTCTTTCAATTAGATGGGTTGGGAAATAAAATGTAACAAGAGTTGTCATTTATAGTGAATGCATTAAGGTAAAATATGGAACTATGCGTTTCTGGTTGCCTCGAACATCAATTGGTCAAAGAATTGTTCCATTTTAAGTTCAATCGATATGGACCTGGAGAGGTGATAATGACAGATATGAAACATATCCATAAATTTAACTTAAAACATGTTCAAAGGCATTTCAAAAACTAAACATTTCCTTTTTTAAGGTTTTCATTAAGTTTCTGTGAAAAATGCGTCCTAATATTATAGCATTTAGCTTAAGGTTATGAAAAGAAAAAAACTGTCTACAGTTATTTTTGCAATTGTGCATGTGAGGCCCTATTTGGATACCGTCCTTTTAAAATTGATTACCTGAGCTCTAATTTGTCTTCAAAAACCTTTCGGGTCGCTCTGTGTCCGACGTCCGACGTCGTGAATAATCATTTTGCTTCAAACGATATCTTTTTTTAAACCACTAGACGGATTGCAAACGAAATTCACAGGTGGGTTGGATTTATTTAAAACAAATAAAAACTCATGCAGATTTCTGCTGACATGGCAGCGAAAAGAAAATCTTCCTGTCCCTTATCAGTAGGCCGAAAACATAGGTATATGGTATTTAGCATTGAAAAAAATGTTATCTAGTAACAAGTTTGCTCATATTATGTCCCTGGAAATAAAACTGGCCAGACTCTGTGGGACACCTGTTTCACAGTATTACTAGGCAAACAATTTAGAGCTATTCATATTCAGGTGAGCGATATAGTTACATTATGGTCCTCTTGCTGTTTTTCATTATTTAGATATTTCACTATTCGTTGTTTTTGTTTTCTCCTTTACGTTTTAATCTGTGTTGCTTATTATAAAAGTTGTTCATTTTAATGATGACATAGCAACGACATATAATTATTTTAAGAAGAAACTTGAAATTTTCAGTGATTCCATGATTCAAGCTAAAAACCTATTTTTCCCAAATATATGCCGATAACACAAACTTTTTTTGTTGCTCGTATTAATAACGTGTATAGTGCGTGTTATGTTGAAATATTATACCATAATATTTCAAACGAAACACTGATAACTTACCTTTAAAGTCTTAGATTCATTAAATGCAATGCGACCTGCACTATGCGTAGTACTTTAAGACTGATGTTATTTTAGCATCATGATTTTTGTTTGATATGTGTTGATTTTTGCCAGAATACAAATAGTTCAATGATTATGTTTTGACAAAAATGTGTGTTTGATAAATTTCGAATGCAGCTTATCAATGTTGAATCAACCGCGTTTTAGGTTCTCTTGTAGATATGAAAAATTATGTATATATTTTTTACGCTAAATGTACATTTTCATGTGAAACGAATGTGGATGACCAGACAGTATAAATGGAGCGGACAAAAAATAAGTACACTGCTCTATTTAGGAAACGTATGTTTTCTTCGTAACGTGATGACGTGGTTAATATCGTGAATAGTAAAATAGATTCCTTCTATAAAATGTTCAGAAAATTCTAAAAGTTAAGTTCTCGAAGCCTTATGCAAAATTATCATTTTCATATACGCTCTCAGACATTTTTAATTGCACCTATATATATAATAAAATTGGAACTACAGGAACACGTCTTGAAAGTTTATTTTATTTATTCAAAATCAAGGAACCGAAAAATGGAAAGTTGTGTAATTGAGCTCTAACATGTAATTATAACATATTTTGCTACAAAATGATGATTCCAGTTATATACGTTTCTTTCGATGCAGTATATTTATTATGTATATAATACATCAACGTAGACAACAATGTATTTCACCGCGCTTTTTGATGCATCTATATTTTCCATGTAAACGATTGGAAATATAGCATCATAATGCATCCAGATTAAAAGATGTCTGCGATCATAAACACTAGAACTGTTTCAAAAACACAAGATCGTGCCTCAAGCGGATGCCATCAATTGCCCGTTATTTAGTTGACCAACGACGACAAAAAGATTTTGATAAGACGTCGACTTATCTCAGCGATAACAATTCCATCATTCCTGTCAGGACAGTAACATCCGACGAAGCCTGAAGGTAGTGGGGTAGCTCATTAATCTAAGCACGTAGATCTTCGTTTTTTTCTGGTACTGGGTCATTTTTTTCAGTGAGCTTTTTTATTCAAATATGATTTGGGATATTACTATAATGCACGCGCGCCAGCAGATATTTTGAAAATTAGTACGCGTGCAATTATTTTTAAGTTGGGGCAACGTGTAATCATGTGTTCAACAGTATTTTAAATTGTTACTTTATAAAGAACCATATTAAGCTTATTTTCATTTACTGTCGTTGTTAAACTGATTATGTTTTACAAGATCTTACCTTGCTGTAGCTGGTTTAAACACCTGCACTGAAACTTTGACTATGTTGTCATGCGCATGCAAAATGAGATAAATATAAATTGGTTAATAATCGAGATTATCACCGACAATTCTCCATATTATTACATTTATTATTATTTGTGAATAGTTTTAAACGTCACTATCTCCATCGAAATGCCATACACCAAGCAAACATGTAAGGCAACATCTCTGCGAAATATTGCACGGCGTATTTGTTTAGCCTAAGATAGGATCTCAGAAGAGCTCATGAATGCTAAATCTAAAGAATACAAGATAAAACTACAAAATGAAGATTGTTATGGGCATAAAACTGTCTAAAGAAATCAGTAGCAACACCACTTAGTCGATTCGACGAAAATACTTGGCACTTTTAAAGCGTAATGGCCGTCGTATTGTCCTGTGCTTTTTTCTACCAATGCAGGCAACAGCGTACCAACGACAAACCTGGCCCCAATTTCACGAAACTTCTCTTATAACATTATAAAGCTAAGAGCACTATTTCTGTTTTTCTATAATTTGTGTTGTGTTTACTTATTTTAGATTTTTTATACTTTAAATGGCAATTAACTTTATAATAATTACAATAAACTATTAGCATTTATCAAAATCAAATACATGTTTGTTTGCTTATTGTAATAAGCTACTGAAGCCTGTTTACCTAATTTGATGCGCGAGTCGAAACTAGAATATGAACTGCACCCTAAGACATGTTGAAGTTAACTGTATTAGCGAAATTGTCGACAATCCATCAGCTTCGTTCAATTGATTACTAAGATGAACACCTGTGTTATTGGGTCTGAGGCTTGGTTTGCATTTGTTATCGCTTGAAAATAATGTCAAAGCGCCTACGAGAATTAAATCAAAATTGGCATTTTGTATTGTATGTATGAGATGGATGTCTCGTTTATATTTCGGAGTTTGCTCATTACGAATGTGTATCAAGCCATTATCAGACCACATGACTAGTGTTAAAATTGCAATATGTTTGTCCCGTAAATATACAAGCAATAGTATTGGTACTTGCTCAATAATAAAATGGCAGCACCTTCTGATGCCCG
Organism: Mya arenaria; assembly: GCF_026914265.1. NCBI lineage: Eukaryota > Metazoa > Mollusca > Bivalvia > Myida > Myidae > Mya > Mya arenaria. Next base: position 38,496,013 of record NC_069123.1, on the reverse strand, counting down.
TCTTTGCTCCATACACCGACGAATGAAAAAAAACTTAATTTCCCAGCCAATTATTTTTATGCCCGCAGTCTGTTTTTTTTTTTAAAGCGACGTAATTGTTGGTATTTACTCGTTCTTTTTATCATATGAAACGAATATTTTAATCGTGACTGATTATATTACTTATCTATTTTTCATTTCACAGAAGTTAGGCTTCAGATTTTCCCACGGCTATAGAAACAGCCACCAGGGGCATATTCATGATTCGAAGTTAGAGGGGGGATAACTGTTTTGATAAGGGAGTTAAGGGGTTCTCATCAATGAAATATTTGACAATTTCTAGTCCGAAATCGTGGATTTGGGGCGTATTTTATTATTTTGTTTGCGTCCCCAAGCCCTTGATCCACTAATTGCGAGCGTTAACTAATATTATGAATATTTTTTATAAGTTAGACACATGCTTCAGAATCCAAGCAACCAGCGAAAGAAAGACTCATAAACTATCTCGCAATGTTAGAATTTCGTAAATTATTTAAACAAGGAAGGGGCGTAACTACAACCGAACCATTCACACTGGTCGTTGTAATTGTTATCTCCAAGTTTTATATCTAGCCTGATAAAATGTACGGAGAAAAATATAGACTAATTGCGCAACACAATTTACGATATATCTCAACAATTCAATTTTTAAACAAATGCCTTGGAAACATCGCTTATTAAGAAAGTGCGGCGATCTGCGAAAGGTCGCCGTCAAAAGATAATTCCTTGTGAATTTTTTTTGTGTTTCCGAAAAGTAAATATTTTCAGACAGTAATTTCTTATTTCATTCTTACTGTTCAATATAAACGCCCCCATATTCCTCTGTAAAATAGTTTGGTGCCTGCTTTATTTGGATACCGACATAAGAGATTAAAAGGTTCCAGAAAGTCGACTTGAGAATTTGCAAGGTCCCATATACCATGAGGGGCAAACATCTACCAAAGTAGCGGTCGAGAGAGAGCAGAGCCAATGAGGATGATAATTCTAACATTTCAGGCAATCGTTAAAAATCTGCATTTGGGTCTAAGTAGGTGGCTGGTTAAAATCATAGAATTGTCTTACTGGTTGCTTTCGGGCACCATTATCGAATGAAAGAAGGCACATTTCTTCGTCCAGTTCCGCCAAATAACGGTTTGGGTCCATGGTTTGACAATACCTATATTGCTCACCATACGTTATCCAACTACTTTTACATTTGTTTGAAAATGGTTTTATTAAACGAACAATTTTGAGAACTTTCTGAGTCTTTAGAGTATTGCAAGTCAATTGGTAATGTAGAAGATGAAAATGCATCAGTTTAGACCCCAAGAGAGCCTATTATTAATCAACAATTACGTATTTGACGCGATACGGGGACAATCGCGGTACCAATACCAGACAATTGACGACAATATATATCAAAACCCGGTCAGCTGTGTTTGCCTCTGCCCTTTTGGGCTCAGTCAAATATACAGCTAACCTCGGACAATTAAGTTTGCCAGTATGAAATTACCTAATAAATAACATTATATTCTGAGCTTAGTTGCTGGTTTGATAGCTAATCCTCGTTGGAAGTAGCTACTTCCTGATTGGCGGGGGCATCATGCAGTTCAGGGGTCATTAGTTGAGCAAGTTTTACAAAGTATAAAATTAACTGTAATACTAGCAAAATAAAAGAAAAAGACAATAGGTACAAATATCTCGATTTACTAATAGTTTAAGATTTAAACCATGTCTGCAATATTTAGATGAGATTGTAATTTAATCCTGCAAAAAAATGTGTTTGTAAATACCAAAATCTCGTTATGATTCTTACTTTGATTGACTTGAAATCGACTTTAAATTCTGAACGGGGACCTGTACTACTTGTTCATTAAAACTCATCATTGTAAGACTTTGTAAAATACTTTTTTTGTGTGTGTACAATTGCGATGATACCTGGAATGTAATGATTTGGTAGTATTCTTTCAATCTGTCAATGAGGTATACTATGAATAGATTTAAAATTGCTCAGATTAACTTAAAATAAATAGGTACATTAAAATAGTTTTACCACTTAAAATTCAAAACGCATTAGTGCGATATACATGCAGTCACTGATTTTAAAAGAAATTCTGTTAGGGAGACCCCGATTCAGCATCATCGTAATGTGACCTCCAGCGAAATGTTCTCAGAACGAACACAGCGAAACTATAAAAGTGAACATTACGATAATGATTTTAATGAGATTCTAGCTACTGAACCCACTTGCCTAGGTATAGAAATAACAGCCAACGATCGCGATTCGGGAGTAATACATAATTTCAATCACGAGAGCTGGGAATAGTAACTGTTTGATGCCGCACTGATCAGCTTACCGTGCATTGTATGGAGTGCGTAAAGCGAAATATTGTTTCAATTTAACAGTACGCTACTAATTACACCGTATGAAGAATGTCTACTGACCATCCAAACGTGAACATCAAATATTACTCTTCCATTTTCTACCTTTCTAAATGCAATTACTTAAAACCTGACACGCTGAATTTTGTACTTCTATATCTAAATTACAAACATAATCTTATAATACGTGAGACACACGCTTTGTTTTTATAGTTAAACAAATAAAAACACGCGAAGTATTCTTTGTTATATGGTTCATAATTAGAGGACACACCTAATTGGTCTGTTCTTATCTATTAAACTGCAATGACAACAGAGGAAGATTAAAACGCTCAATGACAAAAGAAAATAATTCCCCTTAAAACGTATAAGGTAATCATATTTCAAACTCAGGTATATTGTTACATACTACGGTATAATATTAAGTGCATACTAAATGTATATTTTCAACGCTCAAGCCTAGTTTATAATAAAGCTATCTGAATACGGGCAATATTTGAAATGATAGAGAAAACCACTGCCGATGTTTAAATAACATTAAAATAATGTGATCCCATCATTAGGTTTACAATTATTAAGAGTTCAGTTGTTATTTCTTCTAAATATGTACCTACTGCATTGGGCGTTGTCTTACGGTCACTGTCCAACATTATTCTTACTTAATCTGTTAGCGTTCTAGACATGTATTTTTGTGTTAATGGGCTGCTTCATACTTATACAGCTCTTTCTTCCAGCTAGAACTGTCAATTTGCCTACACGCACTTTTGTACGTTATCTTTTAACACGTATACGTATACGTAAAATTCGCATTAAACAAATTCCGGTTCTATTGCATGAATCTGAAAGCATTATGCTTACACATCCATCAATTGAAATGTGTACATTTTTTATACCCCGAAAAGGATGCTTGAAACATTAAGGAAGGTCTGATTTTAACGATTGTCTTGCATAAACAATAATAAAAAAAAAGAGTGCATGTATGGATGTCTCTAGGTGCAATGAATGCTTGAGACCCTTGCTCTATTGTGTGTCCTTTTCTGAAGCATAAATTATTATTGTAATAAAGCATGCTTGTATTTCGATATGGATGCTTTCATAAGACAGCATTTGCCTGAAAAACAAATTGTACAGATTATCGTTTCGATAAAATACTCATCATAAATGAATAAGGATATTATTCTTTTAAAAATGACACGCATACTTTATTATATCTTTACAGAGGCCATTCAACGAAAGCCTGTAAGGTAAAACTTTGAAATAAGAACTGCAACTTAGTTCTTATAAATGAGAACTTAAACTAGAGACTTATATGAATGACTTATAGGATGACATAAACTCAATTGCTTCGTGGGCGTGACGGGGAGGAAGACGACGGCGGGGAGAAGATTGTGTTAATTATCTTTAAATTTGATTATGTAACCGAGTGTAGCTTAGACTGGAAAATACAGTCACTTGCGTATTATGTTACCCATGACAAATTCAATATAACGTTGTTAAAAGAAGAATCGTACGTAGTTATAACATAGGCAGGTCGAACAGAATGCGTTTAGTTGTTCAAAACATAACTGTATAGTGCAGTCATCAATTGTCAAAAGAACAGGGCAGACTTATGGACATTAAAGTGCTATCGTATTCGCTCCGGCACAGTTTTTTTTAAAATCATCAAAAGTCCAATTATGGTGTCTCAAAGATAGATATGTCTCCTTTAAGTACATTTATACGATCACATTCTTTTACAAATAGGACACGGTACTTTATGATGATCGATGTTTTTCATCACCGATATTCTTAAACAGTCGTATTGTATCTATCGTAGGAATTGTTGGAATGATTTTGATATTGATAGATATTAAAGCGTAAAGATATGTACAATGAATTTATAATTGCTATTGAACGAACATGATTTACGATTATTCTAACAAGCACTTGTTTTACGTCATCTGCAATTGCCCTTTGTGCATTGCACGCGCCATTTAAAATGTTTATATAATGCTTAATGTTTAATAATAATCATAGGCACTTTTTATTTCAAAAAAGATTAAAATTAACATTTGTTTCCATGGCATGAATAATTTAAATATCTGCTTTTTTGTTTGATAAATTTGCTGTAGCAACATTCTATTATTGTAAATACGGTAAATCTGTGAGAGTGCAGCTTTAAATAAGATAAAATCAAAATCGCTCTGAATTTCATCTATCTAACTTAAAAAAAAACATAATTTTATTTTATGTAAGACATAAACTTTATTCTTGCTTTCTTTTTTAATTTTCAAACAAATTAAAAACGTATAAGTATTTATTGTGCTTCGGTTAAATACTTAGAATACATACGCTATTTTTGCTGCAATTATTGGAAGAGGAAGCTAAATTCGCTTTATTACAAAGAATTCTGTGAAACCCCGTTATTTTCACCTTATATGGTATGATATTAAGTTTAGTATATTCTTTACCTTATATGGTATAATATTATGCGTACGCTAAATATAGTTTCAAGGTGAAAGGCACTGACTTGTTTTCAAACATAGCTGGATATATACTGAAGGGCAAAAATTGTGCACAGTTCGTTTTAATTCAATTGCGAAGGGGTTTGACAAATTATATCATTCAAATCGTTAACTTGCTATTTATAACAGGCTTTTGCTCAATGCTTACCTACTTCATTTGGTGTGTTCTTACTCGTTATTTTACCGTCGTAGGCATGTATAGTTGATACCTGAACAGCTCACGCTTCCGCTAGGAATTGTCAAATGCGCCTAAACGCGTTAATTTTAACATCATTTTCAACACGTGTACATACAATTCGCATATAACAAATGGCTGCTTTTGCGTGAATTCGTGAGCAATATGTCTGCACTTTAATCTATTGAAATCAGTACATCGTAATTTCCCATAAAGATACTTGACAAATTGAGGATGGTCTGGTTCTAACGAACTTCTTGTATAAATATAATTAAAATTTATGTTTGGATGTCCCTTGGTTCGAGGAAATTTAATATTGAAAACCAGTGAACAAGTATCTTAAGTCCTTAAATATAAATCATTAAATTAAAGCATGATTGTACTTCAATAATAATACAGAATTTGCCCTTGACACAAATCGTACAGATACACACTTCCATAATTAAATCTTCAAATTGAACTTGAAACGTAAGCATTTTCAAGAAAAAAGTCAATTCAAAATTTTATATAAACAATAAAATTCGGAACTAATAAACTTATAAACATCTAATAAGAAAAAGCTGCAGTCTAGCATAATTTATATATTATTTTCAGATCGAACAAAGGAGCGAATTAGTTAGGAAATAAGTTAATTACTATAAACTGTAGCTCCGCTTTAAATGACAAACTTAGTTTCACATTCATTTATTATTTTTGCTATTATATACACGGTCTCAATTTCGTTTTCAGTTAGTAATATCTTGCATAAATGCATTATTAAGTAAGTAGTTAAAGGTTTATCACTCAAAATTGATGTTTGATATACATGACTGTGTACGTATTGATTTTGAATAAGAGTGTCACTTTAAATAAACATTGCTATTTTGATAGGAAATAGGAACAATTTTATCTTGCAATTATGCCGCCTAGGTTTTTCTGTTACCATATTGCCTTTGGAGACAAGTCAAAAAAAATGTTCCAATTGTTTTGGTATGTTATGCGTCATAACCTCGATATTAGAGAATAGTTATACAAAGATTATTTTGCTAATAGAACGATTATTGAAAACATAATTCAAAAGACACGATTGACAAGCGTTTATCGATATTCAGATCAAGATTGTATAGAATATTAACAATCCTTTTAAAACCAAACTGGCATGCAATGGACACCCAACCTTTAACAAAAACATGCAGGCATTAGTTGTAACTATTAATGATTCAAGCGAGCTCGGATCAGTTGGAGTGTATCATTGACGAAGAAAAGGATTAGAAATTAAGGTTTGTTTATTATTATGACTTGTTTCAAAGATATTTAACTTTTTTATCCCACAAACGCTTGTGAATTCATTTCAAAACCTTAATGAATGACTTCACCGTTTTGGTAATAACACTTTGTTATAGTGATAAGACATCAATTAATATTTTTTTAACCATATTTAAAGATACACTTTCACAGATTGACAGTTTTAACATTGGTTTTGGTGTTCTCAGAATCACATAATTTCGATTTAATGCCTCTATAGATTTTTCTTAACATGAGTAACAGGCTTTACATAGGCACAAAGGTAACTAGCTGGTTCTCTTTTCTATGGTTTACTATTATGATAACTTAAATACAACATATAAACAGATCATCATACATGTTAATGATTAATCAAATGTAAAAACAGTGATAACATTGAACCTTTTATTACTGGAACAAAATTCTTTTGAAACATTAATCTCTGGAATCATTCGAGTTTTCTTTTTATTTATTTGTCAAGAACAATTTCCTGACCTTAGGAAAAATGTGTCTGCGTGAAACACAAAATATCTAAGTTCGTCTTTGATGTATTTAATTTTGATCGAACACTTATGACATTTTGGTGAATTATTGAAAACCATGTCGACTGATCATCGTCGGTCCTCGGCTGGACTCAATGTCGCCCGATAATAGAATTAACATCAGAACAATTAAACTTCAAAATGTTAGTTTAAGACTTCATAACAATGTTTATATATTAACTAGTACTGGTTATTCTGTCGTGCTCTAAAATGAATCATCTCTGGCGATTCCACCATGTATCAGCGGTGCCGCTTATTATAACTTAAAACAAATACATAATGTTATATACACTATTAGTGGTGAAACCGTGTACTAAAAAATCATATCTGGTCATTCTGCCATGAATCATCAATGTTGCTTTTATAATTTTATATCAATATTTGCATATAAACTATTACTGGTATTACCACCGTTAACTAAAACGAATCATCTTGATTCCGCCATGAATCTTCAATATCGCTTTTAAAATTTTATTTAAAAACTTATATATACACTATTACTGGTGATGCCACCGTGTACTATAACGAATCATCTTGGACGATGCTGCCGTGAATCAGCTATGACGGTTTTTATAAGTTTATAACAATATTTGCATTTTAATAGTACCATAACTAGTGATGACACCGTAAACTATTATAAGAATACTGTCTTTATTTTCAGCCAACAAAACTGCAGATAAGCAAACATTGAGTGCTATGCTTAATCATTAAGAATTTCAACATTCGCACATGTTTTATATTCCGCCTTCTGCAACTCATTCAATACACAATCCCTTCGTCATTGACAATGCGTCAACCAATGAGGTTGAAAGTCACTCCGCCTCTTCTTAATCATTAAGAATTTACTTCATGGCATCTAAGTATAAAGTATTCATCTCTGGCGTTTCGTCAAGAATCAGCGATGCCGCCTTCAAATGAAATTGTATAACAATAGTATATCTTTGTTGTTAACGCCATTGAATTCCCTCGATATATCAAAATGTTTACAACCAGTAGGCTCAATTTTCCGTGCAACTAATAATTAATCTTTAATCGTTGGCCTTTGGTGACAAATTTCAAAACATTGAGTAAATAACAGTTTGACACTATGCACCAAGGCATACAATTGTACTTGCAAAAACCAAAATTCTGATGTGAAAAATGTTTTGTTAAAAAATGATGTATCTAAAAAAAATTTAGAAACATTAAATGCTTGAATATGTCGGTAGTATTTCACTATTTACGAACTGAATATGGAATAAAGAATAAATGAATTCCTTTTATATATGACAAAAGAACGGTAGAGATGAACAAAAGAAAATCAAAGAGCCGGTCGGCCAACATCCAGCGACAAAGATGCTCGTGATGTAACATATGTTATTATAGTGATGGCAACGAGTAGTAATATTGGTTCTCGATTACTCGGACAATTTTTCGATCGAGTACTCGATTACTCGGAAAAAATTAATTCGTATTTGGGAAAGACAAGATCGTGTATACATGTATCGTTCATGGCGTATATTGTGCGTTGGTCGTATTATTGGTCATTTTCATCTTTAAATCAGACTTTCATTATGTACTTAATTAAATTAAAGGAAAACAAATGTTGTTTCATGCTTTTAATTTTGTCTTTTTTATTTCACTCTAATGATTTTATATATAAGTATGCACTGCAAATTTGCTACAATATAGCTGGAAAGTTAAACCCGGCCGCGGATTTTATTCGAGCGTCTAGATAATCGAGATTTATAATGAACATCAGAATTACAATGAACGAACATTAATAGCGTAATGAACGAAATACTTCGTACTGTATTATTGTTGTTAACCTCATTAATATTCATAATTCTTGATTTAAGATATCAACCAATCAATTGTGATAATAATTACAAAAAAAGTTAAAATACGCCAATTAAGAAATTAATGCTCCTAACGGTCGCTACTCGTTCGCTCGTTAGCATCCATTGTTTGGTGAAAGGTCTCTAATTGGTAAACAATAGAATTGTGTAGGTGAAAGTTCCGCTATCAAAACTTCGCTAATTGACATTAGTGCTAATTGGAAATAGGGGCCCTTTGTTGACAGTTTGCAACTCTCAACTATTTTATTAGGGTCAATTGTGTACACAGCGGGGATTAGAGGGACCGTAAATTGTCCTCTTGGAAACTAACCAGATCTGTTTCTTCGTCTGTAAATCGTGTATTTGGTGATTTTTATGGATTATTTTTCTGAGTACTCGAGAAGTGAATAGGTACTCGAGTACTCGGACGATCGATCGAGTACTCGGGTACTCGTTGCCAACTTATTACCGACGACATACGAGGGTCGATTAACGAAAGAGCATCCACCACGGATTTGAGCCATGGAAGAGTTCATAATTTTTTTAAAAATAAGCTCAACATGAATAAAATATGTGCGCGCTGGGTGCCGAAATAGCACTTTCAAAGATTGCTGTCTGTAACAGAAAAGACTCTTATGGATTTCGCTTTGTTATTAAGATTAAAGGGTGAGCCTCGAGGCCGGAAGCTCGAATCGCTTCAGGAACCGGCGATTGCTGCACGGACGCATATCAGGAGATACGACCCTGTGTATTTCAGAGATGTGTTTGAAAAGTGGGTAGAGAGACACCGAAAATGTGTCCTTGCATGAGGCGTAAATATTGAAAAGGCGTAACGTTAAATGTGACGTCGAGTTATTTTGCTGTGCAAAGTGCTCCATGTTGTTCATGGTTATGTGTAATAGAATGATGCTATTTAATTGTATGTTGTTTGTTTCGTGTCAAATTTGCAACACTACTTCCAAATACATGTGCCTACCGTACTGCCGTATTATATGTTTTAAAGTAAACAGTTTGGATATCATAATCAGAGTTCGGGAACTTTACGACTAAGTTAATCAGCGTAAACTCTTTTCACCTTAAGGTCACAGCGACCTTGACCTCATCTCAAAAACCAATATGGGTCATCTACTAGTTATGAAAACATGGCAAACCATGCATGCAGTTCTTTGGTGCAAGCGCTCTTTAGTTATTTAGATAAAAAAAACATTGTTCAGCTTAAGGTCACCACCAATGTATCTTCTTACACCTAAAAGATACTTTGACATTTGACCTAATGCTCTAGAAAATCAATAGACGTCATGTACTGGTCATGACCAACAAGCATACCAAGTATGATGCTCCTGGATCCAAAGGATCGACAATTATTGAGCGTACATATTTTCACCTCAAGGTCACCTTGACCTTGGACTTTCTGATATAAAATTTAAAAAATCTTATTTACTGGTCATGACCAACCTGCATACTTATTATGAGGATCCTGGGTTTACGTGTTCTTTAGTTATTATTGAACACTTTTCCCCCTAAATTCACTGCGTCCTTGAACTTTGACCTACCGATTCTAAAATTAATAGGAGTCATCTTCTAGTCATTACCAATTGGCACATCAAGTATGAAGTTCCTGTGTTTCATCATTCTTAAGTTATTAAGCGGAAACCGGTATTTTTTCACCTAAAGGGCACCACAGCCTTGACCTTTAACCTAATGATCCGCTTATGAATAGAGACAATCAACTAGAAACGACCAACTGGATTACTAAATATTAAGTTCATTAATGCCAGCGTTATTAAGGTATTCAACGGGAAACCATTAACTGACTCAATGTCATCTTGACCTTTTGACCAACTCATCCTTTTATCAATAAGGGCCATCAACTAGTCATGACCAACTGTCATACCAAGTATGAAGTTATTGGGTGCAAGGGTTCTAAATTTATTGAGCGGCAACCTTTTTCACCTCAAGTTAACCGCGACCATGACCTTTGACCTACTGACATAAGTATCTATCCGGGTAATTTTGTAGTCATGATCAAATGGCATACTAAATATGTAGTTTCTGGGTGCAAGCGTTCTTTTGTTTATTGAGCGAAAACCGTTTTCAGCTTTAGGGTTAAATATAACTGTAATAGCAAAGTAGTTAAACTATTTTATATGCTAGGAATTTCAAATATATTTCAAACAAGGCATATAGTTTTCAAAACAGCCGATAAAACGGAAGTAAAATGGCTGTCTTTCAAACAATTTACGGCATTCTCATCTCAGGGGCGAGTTTCGACTGTCAAGAATTCCGTTCCTCGAATACCGTAATTGATGAGTTTAGTAGCCAATCAACGGCAAAAAACTAGTATTGACCGACTTTGGTCGATATTTGGCGAGTTTTGGCATATATTGTCGTCAATTGACAAGCATTAGTACTGCGATTGTCTCGGTATCGCGTCAAATACACAATAGTTGATTAATAATATACCGTATTGTCAATTTTACGATAGTGTTCCCATACAAGAATATCAAACTTATTCCAATAGAAAACGTATTGAAATACAATAAATATTCCGAAGACTAACTTAGTTAATAATTATTATTTTTGTTCAATGAATTATAAGTAGTAAGCCTTTTTCGAACAATCAACTATATAAGTAAAATAAATGCTACGCCAAGAGTTTCCAATGCCATTGTTATAATTAGCTTCACGTCATATACCAGTAAGCAATGACGCTATTGATTGTATAGGGTGAAAAAAAATTGGAATGAATCGGATGTATAAACCCTAAATTTCATAGTACTATTTTTTTATTTGTATATGAATAATAAAAATTAATCTGCGCAATATCGTAAAACGAGCAGGACAAGCGCATCACCATTTTACGTGGGAAATTTGATGTTTCTTGATACTCTTATACTGAATGCCACCATACATCATGTAACATTTCTGAGGGTTTTAGGTATTTCTGAGGTACTCTTCGTTTTTTTAAACACATTTGACATTATGCATAAAATTAAACATACGACCTATTTCTGTTTGTCAGGATTCATAATCTTTGCAAATTTAAAAACATTTATGCACCTTTCAGCATTTTGATTCATTTGGAGTGGGTTATTCTAAAAAGAACTCAGTTACCCTGCCGGTCCCCAGCCCGGTCCAAGGGGAGGGCGCTTGCAATTGATTACGTTAGTGTATTAAATTGCTATAGATACATACATACAAATTATGCGGACTTGTTATTCGTATAAAAGACCATCAAATGTTGAATATCTGTTTCATCTATTGTCTCTTATAAGCGTTTTCTGTGGCATGTCCCATTGTGTACTATAATAGAGCATGAACTAGTCAAAATATAACATGGAAAAACGTTTCCTACTTATCGATGATACATTAGAATATATTTTTAAAATGCTTTGTTTGCTTTCTGTGTACATGTGTACAATTAGTTTTTTTTATTAGGAGATATGACGTTTTTGTGACTCAAAGAAAAAAATACCGCCGTACATTTTGTACTGTTTTAAGGGCCATTGGTGTACTTCTTATGTGTTTAATTAGTTACGTAATGCCCAAAACCCGACAACTAAAAAAAAAATGCTCGACCCTTTTCTGCTTGTCGGGGTTCATAGTTCTTGCACTTCTAAAACCACTGATGCATTTTTCAGGATTTTGATGCATTCGAAATCGGTTAGCTATATAAAGAGAAAAACGCAAATCTGCAACAAAATGTCTGCCGCCGATCCACAGGTCAAAAAGGGGGAAGGCGGTGGCAAATTATTATGTAAGTATATGTTATATACTGTTATAGAAACGTACTTGTAAATACGTATAATAGTCAACCGTATATACAATACCAGTTTGTCTCTAATGGACGTTTTCTGTGCCCCGTCAAATTTTTTTTAATAAACATAATCATAACTATTCAATATCTTACATGAACAAAACGATAACAAAACTAGTAATAGATGATACATTAGAAGACTTGATTTGAAATGTATTGTTCGCCTTTACTGATAATGTTTTATATCAAAATTCGTCTTTATTAATATATAAATAATTAACCAAAATTAGGCCTTAGTGTAAAACGGCCATAACGAGCGCATTAAAATCCTACGCGAGAGACTTGAGGTTTCCTGTGGCTAAATGTTGAATGCCGTCATCCATTTTATAATATATTATAGCGTTATGTAGCCATTTTAAGGGTTATCTGTATTTTAAGGTTTTCTTCGTTTTATATTTGAAATTATTCCAAAACACTTGCAATTCTAACCTTAAAATATGTCTTATTTATGCTTGAAGCGCCCCATTATTATCATCACCAGTTTAAAACCATGAATGCACTTTTCAGTATTATGGAAGCATTTAACGTTGATACACCCCATACACAACCGTAACCCTGCCAGACAGACTATAACGGTCCCTAGCCCAGTAAAAGGTGAAAGTAGTTGCGATTTATCATACAAGTATTTGAAATTGTTATAGATATATAAACATTTTATTTAAACAACAAAAACAACGTTTTAATTTATTCAGTTATATTTCTCTTATTTGTGCATTATTTGTATCATTGCTTATCGTTTGGTTTATTGGCTTAGTGATGTATTTGGATTCAAATACAGGATACATATATACATATAAGTTGGGCGTACTTGATTATGAGTTTAATTTATCTTTACATTTGGAAAATAGAGACCATGAGAACCACCAGCATTCGGTTTAAATTCAAAAGGATGGGTCTTGAGTGCACGTTTGAAGAAAAAACATTACGACGTGCAACTGTTGGATTATTCATACTGACAATTGTACAGTTACTCCTCTTGACTGCATCGTGGAGAATCATTATGGAACCGCCGCCATTGGAGAGCAGCATGCATTGTGTGACATGCGATGACATAAAACAAACGAGTCCGTACACTGACACAGAACACGTTATTGATGCATGGAGACAAATATATAACGATTCGGTATGCTGTGGTCCAATTCGCCAAATTATGGAGCTCCGCATTAAAAACGTAATGAACATTTTTCATGGTTTTGCCTTTAAAAAGAAGTTAATTTGTTGATATGCATTTTGTTACTATAACTATCAACAAAGCTTTCTTAAGCCAGTAATATAAGCTGTGCACAATTCAAAATGGATTCATGATTTTATTTCTCAGTAGATGGCAAAGCACTTCGAAAACCAGCCAATCATTTCCATTACTTTTTTTTAAGTTCTCAAAATAAAACATCAATTTATTTTTATATCTGTTGCGAAAAGTTAGAAGTGCTTACAAATATTTTATACTAATGCAACATTCCTTTTCGTGGTTTTGCCTTTAGAAAATAAGATTGACAAGAAATGTTCGCTGTGCATATGTCTAAATGGTGTTTATAATGTTTGCTTTTTTCTCAGGAGATGACAAAACAATACCTCGAAAACAGACAAGCAAATCCGAGTAAGATATGCATTGACGTTTAGAGTTCGTATGAGAATCTAACTAAAATGATAAATGAGAACAATTAAGAAGATTTAAAAAAAAATGTAGTTTCCACCTCCACGTTCATTTTAACTATTTGAATTTTAAATGTACTGCATATATAGCCAACCTTATCAATTTAATTAAAACATATCGTTTGCATGCACAAACTAAAAATTTCAAATATATATGTTATTTTTTATAAAAATCAAGGAAAGTGACGAAAATTAATTGTTTTATTAATACCTTAATACAGGTCAATTAGTCGGAGAATCGTTTATCACCGACTGTGAGTGGCAGGGGATCAAAACGCCTACAGCCAAACTGGTTGGAGTGGTAGATAGCGTACCGAGTCATATAGTCCAAGGTAATCATAACACCGTCAACAACGTTTCAGTGAGATTCTAATTCCGATATTATCATTAAATTATCATATGATGTGATTTAAAAAATAAATAATGGAGACAGCATAATGAAAGATATAATAATTTTATGTATTATTTAAAAAGAATGTACATAGCCGTATTAGAACTTGTATCCTATTGATTGTGGTTGCCGAGAAAGTACAGCTTCTGACCTGTGTGTTATATTGCATGTATTTATGTTCAATATCCAATATCTCAAAAAGACCCTGGGTAGAGAAAGGTAGTGTTCTGAAAAATTTGCATATGTAACTGTTTAAATAAATCGGACATACAACGACAGAGTTGTTACGGATCCGCGGTCTACTGATACACATTTGACTGTTAATCCAGATGTTGCAATTTCGATTTCCCTACTTACAACTAGCAAAACTTTCTTTAAAAATGATAATTGGTGTGTTAAAAAATATATATTTGTTTCACCGAGTTTGATTGCGTTTAAACATAAAATTAGTAGAATTCGTTAAATACATGCACTGTAATAATCATAAATACTAAGGCCAAGTCAATGTTTTTGTTGAAATTAAATGCGTTCGTTACACGTTTTTGTGTATGGCACACAACGACTAAAACACTTTGGTGTATTGTGTTATAAAATTTAAACAATCAACTTAAATGTATACTCAACTACATTAAAAGTTTTACTTAAAACACTTATAGACGTCAAATGAACACGTCTACGATATTCTCAAAATGAAAGAGCATATATGTTTTTATTATAATTTCAAGAATACAAAATTAACACATATGATTTATTTATGTATAATAACAATATTAATTACAACCATGTGCAATTTGATCCGAATGTAAATTTTGAATGTCCTTCCCGTGAAAAAAGTGCCCTCTTTGTAGCCCTTTCCGCTGAGCAATTTTTTTTCAAACTTAATTAAACATGTCTAATAATAATCAAAATCTACGAAAGTACTCAAACTATGCATCTTCAGTATGATATCAATATTATATAAAAATCTTGACCAATGTTTTAATTATAATGTACAGTTTGCATGACCTATGCGGAAGCATGCATCCACTTTGCGGAAAGAGTCAGTTCATTTAGTTTGTGAATCTGTTAGGGAACTATAAAAAAGCAGTTTATTTGTTGAAGTCATACAGTGAGATGATTGCACGAAATGCTTTAATACGACGTCGATTCCATCTAAATTAGCAATTATTCTTTATGACGCATTCTTTAATTTTCGTACAATAACCCCCCCCCCCCGTCAAAAAGAATTCCTGTTACGTCATATAGTATCGGTAGATGCCGGTGAAAAAAGTGAAAAAAGGAGATGAGTGAATTAATTATTAGCAATAATTTTGAGTGTTGGATTCTCTTCAAAATTATATAGAAAAACATTTTTACGTAGTTTTAGGTTTTCCTTTGTCATTCGTAAACATTTACCAAGTATTTCAGAACAAATTACTTGCAGAATGCAATTAGCTCTATAAGGCCAGTATGGCCAATTGACATAGGCATTACAGAGGCAGTAGGACACTAATTTTAAGGTTTAGGCTTTGACCGATCATCACATAAAAGGACATCCTCCCATTAAGTACGAAAAGATAAACATATCACTGGTGCCCCTAAAACACAGTCTGAGGGACATCAGACGGAAGAACTGTGTGACAGTGATGTACGTTGGTGTACGTTATATAACCAGAGTAGCCTTAACCAGCGTTGCATCCTCTTTGTGCACATTACCAACAACCTTTCAAGATATTTCAATATTCTATACACACACACACACACGCACACACACGCACACACACACACACACACTTCAAACGACAAATGTCTTTGTCCAATTCTCTCTGTGTAACTTTCGATCAATATTAGGATTGATATGAGAGATATATTTTCTTTCGATCAATATTATGATTGACATGAGAGATATATTTTCTTTTTAATAGGTCATTCAAAAGTTCGATGGAATAAAAACGGCACCACATTCACTTCAAACAAATGCATTCATCTCGAACTAGAGGGAGAAGTATTCATCGAGAAACCAGGCTACTTCATAGTGAGTTCTATGCTGAATGTTAATGCCACAGGAACGGACAATACAACAACAACAACAACATTCAGTCACCATGTTAATCTACTGTCCCACAAATTTGGAAAAACTAGTGTTCTTATGAGACGTGAAAGATCTATCAATGAATCAAGCGAAGTTGTTTATACAAGTTTGTTATCTGCGGTTTTCAAACTGTATAAAACTGATAGAATATCTGTATCTGTAAGCCACCCAAACTATTTATCTCATAACAATTATAATGACCATTTCACTGCGTACTACACTTACGATATGCCGTAATTCGATGAAACACTTCTTATCTCACGCAAACTTAACAAATCGTATTATCAACCTATTCTTATGAACAAAGTATTAATCCTTTAACTTGGCCAAAATACAACAAAATATCCTACACTTACAATCCTACATGTATAACAGTGCCATGTATAATTCGAAACATTAATCCCAATGTTATTTTAATGCAATCGATTCCATACATCACATATAAGAAGTACAAATTTATGATAAAAAACCTTATTCATACTTTTTTATTTAATTATAAATTTGAAATCATGTGAAGATACTTGGTATCTTTAAGATATGTAAGATACTATACTAAGTTTTCGGTACATTTCGTTTTTAGATTTCAATAGATATTCGACAACATTTATTTATTTTTATTGTTTTATCATATTTTCATTATGTTCTTCCTCCATTTTATGCAATGATTCTTTCATTATAAGACCCTATGACTCAGATGTCCTATTGAAACGGATCCCTGCACTTTAAATCCGATCTTTGAGTACTTGAAATAATTTCTTTAATACTATCAGTTTATATGGGTTTTTGGTAAATTTATTAAATTTATTCTTCATTGTTCGTGTTGGGGTTAATTTTTTTTATTTTGTTTTTTATCGATAAATATTGGGACATGTGTGAGTTACGGCCTTAGCAAACTAGATTCACTTCCAAGTGAAAGCCTGCTTTCATTGACCCTTTCAAGACGGTACCACAATATTTATCAAGACACTGCTTGTTTCTTTTGTTTTAAATTGTTCTTCCGTTCTTTGTTTATGACTATTAACTTGTGTTTTGGCTGTGACTTAAATTTCTTCAAATATTTTAAGTTTTCAAATCATTTGGAAGGAGAGAATAGCATAAACTAGTCGCATTTATTTAAAAAAAATGTTTTTCTTTATTTGTTTCCAGTTTTAGTACAATGCTTTTTATTATGAAACTCTATGCTCACACAGTTTTATACCTTTTATTTTATAAGGCAGACTGTGTGTGATGTTTTTGGTTTCTAACGATGACTGCATCGTATCTTTGAAAAGTATTTGCATTAGGTGCTCTGAATTGTTTCCGTCCGTCTGCAGATAGAGTTGGGATCTCTAATCATTGAAGTACTTGGGATTTACCTTTTCGTTTTTTATTATTATTTGTTTTATTGATAAGTTTCCTCAAGTTAATGCATACTTTGATAAGATTTATCTTTTGCGTTTTATCTTTATTAAGAATTGTTGGGATAAGAGTGAGGTTTGTGCACATAAACTGGTTTAAACCCCTAGTAAATTTACATTTTACTGACCGTTCCAAGGCGGTACCCAACAATTCTTGATAAACATACCAATTATTTATATATATTTATAGTATTATGCACTGTGCTGTTTGTAGAGTTGTGTGCTGTTCTATGTTTCTTGTTTGTGAATTTGTGTTCTATGTCTTTGGCGTTTGCCCATTGCCACTAAACCGGGTTTACGTTTAAACTTTTTGCTACTAAGCATGTTTCTGTAGCTTTTTGCATATATATTGTTTTGTAAACTAATTATTGGGAAATATGTGAGGTTATGTCCATATAAACTAGTTTAAGTACCCAAGGAAACACGTGTTACACTGACCGTCCCGAGGCGGTATTCCCATCATTTATCGGTAATGCTATTGTGATGATTGTGTGGTATGTGTTTGTTGTGTGTATATTTGTAAATGGTTGGTAATCATACGTTAATGTCCCTAGTTCATTGGTCCTAACTTTTGCCTGTAAACTAGTGTTTTTTTGAATGTTTGACAAAAGAGCTTGTTCCTGTGACATGATAAAAGTGCTTGTAGCTGTAGTTTTTATTGTTTTACCGTGTTGTAGTCTATTCGACATAGTGTTCATATAGTATTGTTTTTGTATTTAATTTGATATCCAACTGTATGAAATGTTAGGGGTTTTTATTGGTTTATTGATTTTTCTTAAATAAAATACTAGTAATTAATCATATTTGACCAAAACTTAGCAAGATACGGACAATTAATAAGAAAGTTATTACAGTCTTCTTCTTGATGACAGAGATTTTTCGCTTAGATATTCCAGTGGATTAAGTCTGAATTTGTTGTCATGGTGTTATGAAGTTTATATTTATTTTATTCAATGTAATTATTTTTAGCTCGACTATTCGAAAATGATAAGGAGGCTTAACTACTCGCCCCAGCGTCGGCGTCGGTGTCGGCGTCGACGTCCTGTTAAAGTTTTTAGGGCAAGTTGGCATTTTCACTTATAACTCAAATATCCTTCATTCAGTTATCTCCACACATTTTTTAAGTAACTTTAGCGACCAGCCTTGGTTTATAGAAAGAGTTTATAGAACAGTTAATGGGATTGTGTTTGAGGCCCCGAGAGTAATGGTCAAGGTCAATATCACTGTTGCTTAAACTTGGTATAAAGGAAGACTTTAAGGTGACCAATGATGTGATTGCATTTGGGGTCCCTAGGGTCAACGTCAAGGTAACTGTTACTTAAATTAGAAAAAACAACAGTTAAAACTGAAGCTCATTACAAATGCTGAAGTTTTGTCAATTATTCAATACATGCTTTCGTCGCATTGCGAAGTTTCTTGTTTACTTTTTAATTGCATTTTTTATCTCTTTTGACAGGCACATATTACATTATTGTATTCATTCCTAAGACAAAGCGGCGTATAGTCGAGTGAGCTGTCTTACGACAGTTATTTATTACCTGAAATAGCTTGCGTCCGTATTTTAAAATACTCATTCTTCAACAGTAGATGTTTTTACTCTTATAAAACAAAATATTATAGGAGTTTTTGGTTTGTCAGATAACAATTTTTTAATTATTATTGAATATACCTTTCAACTGCAATATCTTGAATATATGAAAGTGTACTGTTTTTACGAATGCATTTCCCGTAGCGTGTTCTTAATATTACTTGTACTTAACACATGTTAAGATGTTCAAAATATTTAACAATATTTTGGTTTACATTTATTTCCATGGTATTACTTTTTGTTTTCATCTCTGATATTATTTAAAAAAGGCATTACAATTGCATTTCAATTAAGATATTTACAATTGTTTGGTAAGAAAAAATGCTTAAATTAATCATTAATGTTTGATTACTGTTAATATATTTATGCCTACACCAGGCGGATCCATGAATTGAAGTTAGAGCGGCATAACTTAATGGCACAACCTTTTGACATTCGCCCCTCCCTCAGAAACGATTAAATTTAGACGGTCTATATGAGATGCGCGCCAGGTGCGCCCCCGACTTATCTGCCAGTACTACAAGGTCATTATAAATTGCGTTGTCTTAAATTTAAACAGTATGATTAACTTTTCTGATTATGTTTGATGTTGTTGTTATCTTCTAAGTCCGTTGTTTTTTTTCCTAGGGATGTATTTAATATACCTTTTGTCATTATCCTTGGATATACCCCGTAGCTTACGTTCTGTTTATTAGTTTTTATGCTTGCTGTGTTTCTTTTACATGATGTAAACCGTTTTCAATTGTTCATGTGATTTATATTAGCTTTGTAATAAAATCCTTTTGAATGGATTCTACAAAAAGCAGCGTTCGTTTCCAAGTTCATGATAAATTTAGAAAACGACAAATCTTACTTACAAAATTCGCAACGTGAATAGGTCGAACATTTTTTTCATTTGACAAATTTATGAAACTTATTAGAGCTAGATAAGACGAATTTATTTGAAACAACCACGACGCGGTTGAATAAAGCTTTTCCATACCAGTTCGGGGCATTAGAAGGGGCATATAAAATATTCAATGACAAAATTAAGAAGAAAACATCGGCTAGATCAACGACAACGGACAGGAACTAGAGTGTGTTTATAAATGTTAATTGACTGTACATCAGATTGGCACCAAAAAAGCTTTTATTTGTAACGAGTCTCAGGACAATTATTTATTAAAATGTGTTACGCTTTGATATCATAATTGAAAAAAATGTAAAAAAATAACTGTCGGAGACCGGGTTCGAACCCGAATCGCCAAAATTGCAGTCCAGCGTCATATCCGCTGAGCTACAACTGCCTACTCTACTTGGGTGACATAATTAAGCTATAAACCTAACTCGGTAATATCACGTGATAACATCGACTAGCCAATCACGCATAAGGAATGAATTCTACTAGGTAGACATACCCAGTAATCTTTTTTAATGGAAAAATTAGAAATAACTGCAAAACTTAAATAAATTGTAAACTTTGTGGTACTTCAGTTAGTAAGTTTCAATGCATTGAACACATAAATACCATTTATTATATGAGCATCATCAATCTGAAGACAGCACGTATTCTACTCCAGTGCAATTCTGTCGTTTTCCAATCCGTGCACAAAAAAATCAGTGCACAAAAAGTGTCTATGATAAAATTGTGTTTATTATGTTTAAACGTGTCGTCTATGTGAGTATACCCAGTTATGTATATAATAATATGATTATAAGTCTCGGGTGATGAACAAAAAGTCTACATTTTACTGCAAACGCAAGTATTTTGGGCCGATTGATTGCTAGTCAAGGTAAGTTTAATTGACAAAGCGCAAAAAAGAATGCATTGGTGAGTCTTTCGAACGAAGTGACTCATTTTCTGATGACTTGTAGAGTTTAACTCTCTAAAACTACTATTTCACTATTATTTTTGGTGCCCGCCATATGCTTTCGTTTTTACAGGGTGTGTGTCTTTCCAACCAATGAAATGGATCAAAAATGCACTGTGCCTAACTACCTTTGTAACGGATATGTTGATTGGTTGTAGAGATCCTATAAAACCAACAGAAAGAAATCGAGTTTAATGCGGTAATGAATCATCGGAATAAATATTTCTGAATTAAATACTTATTTATGGTATGTTGTAATGAATAAGTTATATTGTAATAACGTTTCTGCTGAATTCTTTGATACTGTTTTGGATCAATAGTTAAAGGAGGGTGGAACTTTTGAGCGCGTTATTTGCAACCGCGCCCATGAATGCAAGACCACTCTTTATCTCCTTTACAGGGAAGCTTCAAATTCGTCTGACCAGCATCATGCTGATTTTCGTGAAACTCAAGAAATATTATTTGCTTAGTCCACATGGACAATGAAACAACTGTAAATTCGGTGTCATTGTCTCAAATTATCATCCAGATATAGCATAGAAGCATTAAAAGTTAAGAGTTAAACAAAACCATAAACCATTTAAACAAATATATTTCAATAAAATGTTTGTTGAACAATACATTCACTTAAAAGTAATACATTTTACAGAAGAAAAGATCAACTTAAACGCTACATTATTTTTTGTCATTATAAATATACTAACATATTAAAATGTATTACATTTCATGACAAGAGTGATAATCTAAGATATTAATTTCTACCTCCTGTGAGTTACAGGTCAGACACTGTCGCTGAGTCCTAATCTATATATGTATATATTTCACTTGTTTTCCTGCTCGTAATAATAAGTATTCGATGATGCATGTATCCATGTACACATTGGAATAGATCAATAAATGAAACATGCCTTGACTTGTTGTAATGTTCTGTGTTATGTATAATTAGAAAATTAAGTAACAAACCATTGTATATATGTAAAGGGGTAAGTCAGACCCGAAACGGGAATTGTATAAAATATTTATTCTTTACAACAGTTTAACAACAACTAACGTTGATTTTTTAAAAATATGAATGCAATGCAGTGAAAGCTATTCGCCGTCTAGACGTTGTACTGATACGCGGTATATCAGGGACCACTAAACTTGGAACATAATTAGAGATTGCTTTTTTTTAAAGAACGCTTGTCTTCCAACGTTGTTAGGTTGTATGTGAAATATGATCAATGATGGACACGAAATGTGTACTTTTGGACTGCAAACGAACAAATAAAGGGGTCATATTCTGTTATGACCAACCTTCATACCATGTTTCATGAATGAAGTTCCTAGGTCCAAGCGTTCTTTAATAACTGAGCGAAAAGAATTGTGACGCACGGAATGGTGACCAACAAATTGTTTCTCACCTTAAGATCACTTTGACCTTGATCCACTGATCCAAAATTCAATAGAGATTATCTACTTACAAATATGACACAGCAAACCATGTATAAAGTCCCTGGACCCAACAGTACTTTAGATATTCAGAGAAAACCGTTGTTTTACCTTAAGGTCACCTTGACCTTTAACTACTGGCCTTTAAATCAATAATGGTTATTTACTAGTTTTGACCATCTCGCATAACACGTATGAAGTTCCTATGTGCAAGCGTTTTCAGTGATTAAGCGGAAGCCATTTTTACCTCATTTGACCTTTGACCTATTGATCCCCCAAAAATAGGGGTCATCAAGTAGTTATGACAAACATGCATACCATGTATGAAGTGTTTACATGCAAACACTCTTAAGTTATTCAGCGGAAACCGATTTTTTCACATCAAGGTCACCGCGGCCTTGACCTTTGTCCTACTTATCCCAAAATCAATAGGGGTCATCTACTAGATATGACCAAATGGCAAACCAAGCATGCAGTTATTTTTAGTGCAAGCGTTCTTAAGAAATTGAGCGAAAGTCATTTTTCAGCTAAAGGTCATAGCCAATGTATCTTTTTACTACTTAAGGTAACCGCGACCTTGATCTTGATCCACTGCTCTTCAAAAAAAGGTCAAGTTCTGGTCATGACCAACTTGCTTACCAAGTATGATGGTCCTGGACCCAAGGGATCAAAAGTTGTTAAGCATGGATATTTATTTCACCTTAAGGTCAACGCAACCTTGACCTGGACCTTTCTGATCTCAAATCAGAAAAGATTATCGACTGGTCATAACTAACCTGCAAACTTTGTATAAAGATTCTTGGTGCAAGTGTTCTATAATTTTTATTTTAAACTGTTTCCCCCCTCAAGTCACAGCATCCTTGAATATTGACCTTCTGATTCTACAATCAATATGAGTCATCTTCTAGTCATGACGAATTGACATACTAAGTATAAAGTTCCTGTATGCAAACGTTCTTGAGTTATTGAGAGCAAACAATTTACAGCTGAATGGTTAAATATAATTGTAATGTCAAACCGTACAAAGTGGTTGAAGTAATTTATAGGCTAGGAATTCCAAATATGTTTCAAACAAGGCACTCGACTTTCAAAACAATCATCAGGGCGAGTTTCGACACCCAATAAAAATGGTCCACTTTTAGAATCCAATATTTGGCGAGTTTTGTGAAAATTTAAAACGATAGGAACTTGTATTGACCGAGTTTGGTCGATATTGCGCGAGTTTTGGCATTTTTGTCGTCAATTGACAACTGATAGTGCAATAATTGTCGCGGTATCACGTCAAATACGGTTTTAGGAATTTAAAGCTTAGTGTAAAAGTAGATTTATTGAGCACTCAGCGACAGGACTTTAAACTACTACATCTTTGTTGGTTGATTCTTGTATTTTCAATGGACCGAAATCCGTCCCCATTTAATATTTCAACGGTTACACCGTCAGAAGTTACGGACTTGTACGGAAATATTGGTTCCCGGCCAAATGTATAAATTTAAATTTCAAATGTGATTTCGTATTCGTGGTATTGCAGTTCGTATCCGTCCAAGTGCATTCGTATAGATTTTATTTCAGTGTTATGTAACCCACTTTGTATTCTTAAAAGAAAGGCCGTTCAAGATCATAAGTTAAAACTAAATTATTCAAATTGAAAAGGAAGAAGTATGCAGCATAATATCTAATCACGTAGTTTAAACAAGAAGTAGAAACAATTGATCTTTACATTCTGCAGTATCAAAATACAAATGTTTAACTGTCAATTAAAAAGTAGCAATTAAACTTGTTTAAATCAATTTAAATTTATATGATTATAGATAAGAATTTAAAGAATACGAATATAAATTAGATAAATAGAAATTGAAAGATAAACAGCGAATAAATACCCAAATTCTGCTCCATAAAACCCCATTAAAGTGTTACGTAATATGTAACGATATGAAGTGTATTCTAAATATAATACTGGTAATATAAATACTGAAGGACAAAGATTTTATTTCAATAACGTGGGGTTACAACAAATAATGTCATTCAAATCGTAAATCTTGATATTTATAACAGTTTGTTTTTTTGCTCAATGCGTACCTACTGCATTTGGCATGCTCTTACTCGCCATTTTACCGTCGTAGATATGTATAGTTTTGTTTGAGGACATTCAAAAAGCTGAAAGTAATTCCCAATAAAATATACTTGACGAATTCAGGACGGTGTGGTTCAAAAGATAATCTTGCACACACATTAATCAAAGTAGAACGCATGTATGGATGTCATTTGGTGCGATGAATGCTTAAAACCCGTACTCTACTGTGCTCTAAAGACGTTTGTACTTCAATACGTGGGCTTTAATAAGACAGCATTTGCCCTTGAAATAAATCGTACAGGTTAACGTTTCAATAAAACACTTATCATCAATGAATAAGAATATTTTTCTTTAAAGGTATTGACATGCACAATCTATTAAATCTATACAGAAGCCAACTTACGGAGGCCCATTAGTGTCATTTATGTTATAATGTATAACTTCGAAATCAGAAACTATAAATCGTTCTTATATATAAGAACTTCCATCTGGTGATTTATAAGATTTGTTGACATGAACTCAATGTCGTCATGGGGATTACGGGGTTGAAGACGGCGGCGAGAAAATAAAACGTTGTGTCAATTTGTGAAGGAAATAGTTAAACTGTTCTGAATGATAATATTTTTGTACAACAACACATGTATCCAATACTCTATAACTCTCGACATATTCATATAAAGCATTGTATAACATATGTCTCTCCCGTTTTATTCAAAGGAAAGGCGATAAATCAATGTCATACATTCGATGAACTTTCTTAAAAGAAGTAGTAGAAAGTGTAAAAGGATAAATGTGATTATAATAAGCACAAATAAATCATCCCTACTGAATCAAGTATCCAATGGCATATAAGGTTCTTAATATACTTTTCCTAAGTTTGAACCACTTTAAGTCCGTTTAATGTATATTTTTTTGTTTAAAATATTTCAATGTTTGCTATTTGATGTCGCTTATAACAGTTTTTGTAAACATTTACATGTCTTCATATAGTTTAGGTCAGATTAAAGCAATGCAAATACAATACAAACTATACGCAGCATTCAAAGGACATAATGAAAATATAAATATTGTCGCGGTTTCAAAGTCACTAAACCGCGGGATCTGCCTTTTCACATAATAAACCGGAACTCGTTGTAATATACTCGTTCACATTTATTCCATACAATCAACAAGTCTACAGTCAGCATAACAGTACGTAATGGAACACATCTTAACACTATTGTACGTATAGGAACGTAAATAAACGCTAAGGAACGTTGGAACGTTTAAACGTATGAACGTATGAACGGTTATCTGAAATAACCCAAACACAATAATCAAGACACATACATCATATCCCAAGCAAATAATCTAAACAATGGGTCTGATTAATTTGTTCTATTATTACTACAATGAATCATAATCGTTAGCGACCTACAAAGCTGATGAATTTAATAAACATATTCCTAGCTGCGGCACATCGCCCCTCAATGAACCTTCATTTTGAAGTTCATTCAATAATTTACCTCAAGCAACTAGGAATTAAATGCTCCAAAATACAAAATAGGATCTTAAGGTTATACAATGCGTGATTTTAAGACGTACACAAATGCATGTTGTATACTTACCAACCATCATACACTACAAGACCAACGGCTTACTTTAAAACTACTTCTACCCTTCTATCGTTTTAAACAACATGTATGTGTTTATGCACTGTTTTCTAGCAGACATAACTTCGTAATAGGTCTCACCTTCACTGATCCATTCATACGTACTCTACATGAGCGAACCAAACCATCTCGTCCCTTACTTACCTCTTTTACCAGTCCAAGAGGCCAACATCCACGTGGAAGTGACTCATCACACACAAGAAGAAGATCATTTACCTCGATATTTCGTTGAACATCATGCCATTTTTGCCTCTCAAGAAGATTTGGTACATACTCTTTTACCCAACGTCGCCAGAATACGTCTGCAAGATACTGAGCTTGACGCCACCAACGCTTACAATAATTGTCATTCTTGCTAAAGACACCAAGTGGTACACACGTATTTGGGCGCAAAAGCAACAGTTGGTTCGGCGATAGTGCTTCTGGATCTCTGCTAGCATCACTTACCTTTGTAATCGGTCTGTCATTTACAATCTTTTCTGTCTCCGTCATGAGAGTATTTAGTGCTTCGTCATTCAAAAGCTGCTCTTTGACTTCCGATTTTAATGCTCTCTTTACTGACTGAACCAGTCTTTCCCACACTTCACCCATATGACTCGCATATGGAGGAATGAACTGCGATTCTATGTCTTTCTGCACCAATTCATTCATGATACGACTCTTGTTCCATTCGGCAATTTCTGCTCTTAATTCCCTTTCTCCGGAAGTAAGATTAGTACCATTATCGCTGAAAATCTTTTCTGGTTTTCCCCTTCTACTCATGAAACGTTGCAATGCACATACAAACGAGTCTGTTCCTAAGCTATGTGCGATTTCAATATGTACTGCTCGTGTCGTCAAGCAGGTAAACAGGCACCCGCATCGTTTCTGTTGGCTACGACCGACCCTTACATACATAGGCCCGAAATAGTCCACACCAACATACGTAAACGGAGGTTTGTTCGGAGTAAGCCTCTCAACTGGCAACGGTGCCATCTGTTGTCGTTGTGTTTTCCTGAAGCGCCGTTTACAATCCATGCATGCCCTGACTACATGTTTCACTGTCCTTATTCCGTGAATTATCCAATACGACTGTCGAGTCAACGATAATACATGATGAGCTCCCATGTGATGATTAACCTCGTGATATTTCCGTACTATAAGTTCTGTCACGTGGTGTTTGCTTGGTAAAATGATCGGATGTTTGCTATCCTCGGAAAATTCAGTGTCGCCCGCCAACTCGTAACAGACCCTCATTAAGCACTGGACACAGTTTACCAGCGAGCTTGATGTTGCTATCTTCTTATTTGAAGTCAGTTTACTAAATTCGTCA
The DNA here is from genome assembly GCF_026914265.1 of Mya arenaria. Classification (NCBI taxonomy): domain Eukaryota; kingdom Metazoa; phylum Mollusca; class Bivalvia; order Myida; family Myidae; genus Mya; species Mya arenaria. The sequence continues at coordinate 38,468,100 of NC_069123.1, read as the reverse complement.
CCGTAGGCACTTTCCTGCATCTTCATTAGTATCAACTACCTGGCAGTTTGAATTTCTCTCAGTGACAAACAACCACCTGTGAAAATCTCCTTTGTTTCATGTTTCAAGTATCTGTGTATCATAAATGTCTTGAACCTAAGCAGCCAAGCAACAGCTCGTTGCAGTTTATTCCAATCTGAATATCTGTTAAGGATATCAGATACCACGTCCTGGCATTGAGACTGGATCATACTAGTCACTACAGCTGGTTTCATTTCAACATCTTCGTACTCCATCAGGTTCATGTGGCCAATCATCTTTTTCCATGTTCAGAAATTTTGGTCCGTTCAACCATATAAAAAGTTTCCCTCCTTCCTCCGGGTGTACACCCCTGGAAGCTAAGTCAGCTGGATTCATGTTTTTGGGCACGTACCTCCAATCATTTGGGGAAGTCAATTCATGAATAAGAGCTAACCTGTTAGCAACATACGTCTTAAAACGCCGTGAAGTATTTCGAACATACCCTAGAACAATCATTGAGTCGGTCCAAAAATAGCAGTTGTCGACCTTTGTGTCCAGTTATTTAACCAGCATCTGATACAGTCTTACCGATACTACTGCAGCTGCTAATTCAAGTCTCGGTATGGTTACGGTCTTGATGGGCGCTAACCTAGATTTCCCCATCACAAATGAACATTTGCCGTTTCCTTGTCTGTCATATATCTTAATGTATGCTGCTGCTCCATAGGCGTATTGTGAAGCATCACTGAACATATGCAGCTCTACATTGCATGAAGAGATATCAAGGTCACCCGCCTTTAGACACCTTTCAATTTGGACAGATGACAACTTTGGCAAATTTGTAAGCCAATCACACCACTTTTCTATGTCGGATTCATTGCGTTTTTGATCCCACGTTAAGCCTTGACAACATGCGTTCTGTAGTATCAACTTCGGAATCAATGTCACTGGAGCTACAAATCCTAACGGATCGTATAAGGAGCTCGCTACAGATAAAACTCCTCTTCGTGTAGGCGCCTTTTTTTCAGATGTACGTCAAAAAAGAAAGCATCATCTTGGATGTTCCACTGAAGACCGAGTGTTCTTTCGAACATCTTACCTTATCTTCTAGATTGACAGTTAGGGACGGTTTTGCTCGCTCTTCCGGTGGGATTGAATCAACAACTTCTTGGCAGTTCGACATCCACTTTGTTAGTCTGAAGCCACCTCGACCGAGCATTTCTCGGAGATCCTTACAAAGCAAAACTGCATTTTCCTTGTTGTTTGTTGACTTTCATAGATCATCAACATAGAAGTTCAACTCCAGTGTTGTGGCTACTTCCGGTGCATTCATTTCTGCATTGTCAGTCGCCGTTCTTCTTAATGCATACGCTGCGCAGCTCGGCGAGGAAGTTGCGCCAAACAAATGCACTTGCATCTGGTGGCATTCAGGCTGTCGAGTTAAGTCCCCTTCGGGCCACCACAGAAATCTTAGCGCTTGGCAGTCTTCATCCATTACTCGCACTTGGTGAAACATAGCTTCAATATCTGCCACTAACGCAATCCTTTCCTCTCTGAAACGCGTACGTACTCCGACTATACTATTTACTAAATCAGGACCTTGAACCAGCCGATCATTCAGTGACATACCTTTGTATTTTGAAGCGCAGTCAAATACTACTCTTACCTTTCCTGGCTTCCGTGGGCTTACAACTGGGTGATGCGGTAGGTACCAAATCCTGTCACTTTTACTCTCTGTCTCACATTCGCATACTCGTTTTGCATGACATTTCAATATATATCCTTCCATTGAATCACTATACATTTTATGCAAATAATTATTTCCTTGCAATTTCCTTTTCAGGCCTGCTAGAGGTGTAAGTGCCATGTGTTTGTTATGTGAAAAACATTGGTCATCGCGCCAAGGTAGTCCGATTTTGTAATGTCCATCCTCTTGAGTTATTGTCTGCATCATCATACCTAACGCTCGTCGGTCGTCTTGTGACATCTCCCGTTTATCGTCAGCTACGTACTCCGGAAAGTCTGTAGACCAAAGTTTGTGCATTTGCTGTAATACATCGGCTTGTTGATAATGCACATTGACATTTAAATGTGCGGACACCTTACATGTAGGCCCAATGATCGTCCAACCTAAAATCGATCTTAGCAAAATAGCATATGGTTCGCTGCGCTTACCTCTTCTTTCTTCTTCCACCCAGAAGGCTTCCGGTGTGTCACTGCCAATCAATAGCCCAACTTCATTTGCATCTATATTAGGCAACTCAATGCCAGCTAAGTGATCCCACTTAGCCAACTCCAATCTTCTCGGGAGTGAATCCAGAGACACAGACAAACGTTCTACAGACCACACTCTTTGAAGGGTCAAATGCCCATGTCCGTCAATAGAACTTACCTCTGCATGAAACTCTATGCCCTTTTTCTTCTTCTTACTTCCATTAACAGTTGTTATAGAAAACTCTATAAAGGACTTACCTTTGGCGTCTAGTCTTTTAACTAGGGAATCGCTACAAAGTGTGACGTCAGACCCCGCATCCAACAAAGCATAGGTTTGCACTGTCTTCGATCCCCGATGCACGGCTACCGGAACGATTCGTAGACATACCTTTGTGCCATAACCACTCACATTCGTCGATGTACAACTGCCCGTCGCTATACTCTGGTTACCTCGATGCAGCATGGCATGATGTTTCATTCTGCATCACGGTACGTCACATCCGCTCTGCTTCCTACAAAACTTTGCAATATGCTTGAAGTTTAAACAATTGTCGCACATTTTGTGCTTTCTTACAAATGCTATTTTGTATTCAACATCCTTTTGTTTAAATTCATTGCAGTCTATCAGTGTATGCCGACCCTTACAGAATACACATGACAAGATACGCGCTGCTGGCACAATGTCATTATTACTTACTGATGTGGCTAAAGTTGTAACTCTCTCACTTTTCGGCCCATTCACACCAGATCTCTCTCTCCCTTTATTGACCCCATCACCAGCTAAATCTTGCCCATACATAGTATTTGCAACGGTAGCCCGCTTCTCAACACACTTCATCAAATCATTAAAGTTTGGTTTTCGGCCTTCGTCAATATTTGAACTAGCCTTATCAACCCATTTTGTTTTAATGTGCATAGGTAGGCGTTTTACTATTTTCCTCAAATTTTCAGAGCTATTAACATCTGACATAAAACCTAACTGAGATAGTGTAATCTCACATTTTTCCATTTCTATGGATAATCTCATGAGACCCTGAACATCATTTGCTTTTAACGGCTGACCATTAACTAAACGATCTACATGGGACCGCGCGACAAGATGCGGCTTACCATACCGTGAAGCTAAAATTGCCTTTGCTCTTGAAAAGCCATTTTCAGGTGAAAGTACAACGCAGTCCTCAATAGATCGCTTAGCCTCACCTTGACAATATTGAATGAGATAAGACAGACGTGACCTAGAATCAGTAACTCTACTCTAAATGTTTGTTTCAAAAGTTCTCATAAATTTGCAATAATTTGCCGGATTACCACTAAAAGTTAAAATGTCAGGTCTCGGTAAATTAAAACTCTCCTGGATGGTATTGGCCATCGCTTGTAACCCCTGGAAAATGCCTCCATCTCCGCCGTCTCCTCGAGGTGCGTTCCCGCTTCCACACCTAGCCGTCAGTTCGTCAGCACCGCAGTTCTGCTGCCCTACAACGTCACCAAACGTTATCCCCCTCGATGGTTGTTCAGTGAGAGGTAACGCTGCAACAGAGTGGTTCTTATCATCTGTGTCATCGTGTTGCTCCGTGAATATTGGCAATTGAACAAAAGGTTTAATGTCTGCCAAACTGGGCAAGTCATCTTCGTCACATAAAGATTCTTCAAGTTTCGAACGTTCTATTTCATTGATTAATTCTTGTTCTTCTATTTTCATGTTTAACTCCTTTTGTTGTAACTTAAGTCTTTGTTTTTCCTTTAATTGTGAAAGTTTCAGTTCAGACAGTTTTCTCTGTATAGAAATATCTCTTTTACTTTTTGACGACACTGATGAGCCAGTCTCATGTTCTTGTCTAACGCTCCGGCACCAGTCTATAATCATGTTATTATTTTCCACAAATTCAATTTGTGACCTTTTAAACGACTCTTCCAGTTCATCTCTGCCCTGCCCACTTAACGAGCTGATAAGCCTCTCATAGGTAACGGCCAGAACCTCGTATTGTTCTCGTATTTCTTTCTGTATGCCAATTAGCGAGGTGTAATTTGACACGTACTCGCTCACCATAAGCAGCTCTGCAGTTTTGTACTGCCTGGCTAACAAAGCCGAATTCCTAGCTAGATCATGATTTAGCTGTTCACCGTCGATCGCCGCTCTCTTACTGCCGTCTTCAGAGACGTCGACGTCACGTATCGAACCAGTTGACATCGTAATCCAATTAAACACTTAATCCACTTTGCACATTGCAAATTTCAATGTTTAATAACTGTCGCGGTTTCAACGTCACTAAACCGCGGGATCTGCTTTTTCACATAATAAACCGGAACTCGTTGTAATATACTCGTTCACATTTATTCCATACAATCAACATGTCAATCAGTCAGCATAACAGTACGTAATGGAACACATCTTAACACTATTGTACGTATAGGAACGTAAATGAACGCTAAGGAACGTTGGAACGTTTGAACGTATGAACGTATGAACGGTTATCTGAAATAACCCAAACGCAATAATCAAGACACATACATCATATACACAATAATAATCCAAATAATGCAATTAACATAGCAAATAGATGTTCACAGAGTAATATCAAGACATTCTAAAATACTTAATGTTACGAAAATGCTCTGAAGTTTTGTAGCCATCAACAATTAATTGCCTTAACTAACCTTTCCGTTATATATTGTAGATTAACTTCATTTATAAATAACAAAAATGTTACAAAATGTAACTTACTAAACATTGGTACGTATTCCGATTTATTTAACAAAACCCAAACATTCGTTCATGTCATTTCACTCGCACCTCACTTAGTGACCAAATTTACTTTCGCCCGGAGCCCTCACAGCTGCCAGCCAATCAAAACACAAAACATTCTCATGGTAACCATGCTAAATATATTTTGTATACGTATCTTGATTATCCCAAGCAAATAATCTAAACAATGGGCCTGATTAATTTGTTATATTATTACTACAATGAATCATACTCGTTAGCGACCTACAAAGCTGATGAATTTAATAAACATATTCCTAGCTGCGGCACAACTATTAATATGCTCTTTCAATGGCTGAAAATACCTTCAAAAACAACTAATGTCCTAAACTTCAAACCTGCAACATCCATTTTACTATATTAGTGTTTATAGTAAAACACTATACGATTTGTGTACAGATTAAAACGTATTAACCATAAATGTGTTTCTTTTAATAGACAAGTGGCCACAAATTCTCGTTAGAAAAGTGCCATAATATAGCTAATATGTGTATATATGTGTATATATGTAATTAAATCATATGCATTTAACATTTGATCATTAAGGTCAAATGAGTAAGACATAATAATGCATAAATATTTTATATATTTTGGGGCATCAAACTATATATTGCGCATAAATTTCTCACCAGATGCTAAATTTATAGAAAAAGTAATAAACCAAGTCTTTGATAGTGACAATAGCTCAAGTCTTCCTACAAATGGACCAGCGCATCAATATGATTTCTTTCATGGCTGTGATAACAGTATATAAAACGTCTGTTCCCACATTTCAGACAATAAATAGGAGCAACTAGTAAGGACCAACTGGCATACTTATAAGTAAGTTCCTTGGTGCAAGCTTTCTTTAAATATTCAACGGGAAAAAGGTTTTATAACTCAATGTCACCTTGATCTTGACCTTGGACCTACTGATCCCAAAATCAAAAGGCTCATGAACTAGTCATGACCAACTGGCATACCAAGTACGAAGTTCCTTGGTGCAAGTGTTCTAAAGATATAAAGCGAAACCTTTTTTCACCTCAAGTTCACCGCGACCTTGACCTTTGATCTTTTGCTCTCAGAGCCAATAGAGGTCATGAACTGGTCTAGTTATTGAGCATTAATCGTTTTTTTTCACCTCAAGGTCACCTTGTCCTTGACCTTAGACTTTACATTTTACAGCTTAATGGCTAAATATAACTGTCATATCAACCGTACAAAGCAGTATAAGTATTTTATGGGCAAGGAATTCAAGATATGTTTCAAACAAGGAACACACTTGTTAAAACAGTCGGTAAAACGGAAAACAAAATGGCCCCCATTTAAAATAATTTTAAGCATTCTCATCTTAGGGCGAGTTTCGACAACCAGTTAAAATGGTCCGTTCCTCGAATACCGTATTTGGCGAGTTAACTAGCCAATTAAAACGGAAGAAACTCGTATTGACCAACTTTGGTTTATATTGGGCGAGTTTCGGCATAAATTTTCGTCAACTGACAAGTATTAGAACTACGATTGTCCCGGTATCGCGTCAAAACGCAAAAATTATTTTATAATTATGGTATAGTCATTTAAACGATAGCGTTGCATATGTGCATATCAAACTTTTTTTCCAATAGAAAAACCTGGTAATTATATAAAAATTATATTCCAAATACTTACTAAAAGCTATTTTTATGTGATCAATTATAAGTACTAAAACTTCTTCGAGCAATCTATGTTATATGGTTTTAGTAAATAATATGCCAACAGTTTCCAAAGCCATTGTTATTTTCACCAGCATCATTTCATACAGCAGTAAGTGATGAAATTATTGTTTGCAGCTGTGGAAATGTTTTTAGTTCTCCTTAGATATAATTGGATATATAAACCCTTTATTTCCAAGCACTTTTTTATACACTTACGTCCAAACCTAAAACGTAATTTGGTATTACAAGATTAAAACACAATTTTATTAAAAAATAAAATCTAAAAAGATAATATAAGAAAACATAAGGGTTTGAAACAAATCTAGTCAGCAGCAAAATTCGAACTCGGAACCCCTGGGTTGCTTAACCAGACTGCTTAAGCTAGGACAATAGTAGAAAATACACGTGTTATAATAAACATGACTATTTCCAAAGGTTTCTTTCATAAGAACAAATGTACTGACCACAGCCGAAAATGTGGCTTAAAATAAGAATCAGTGACGTGGCCGGAAAAGTCGAGCTCAAATAAATACCATTAATATTGCTTCTATTTATACTGAATAAACTGACATGTTTTAATACATATAGACATTGATTCAAAATAATTTTAAAATTTGTGTTAAATAACCAATTCATCTGTCTTGTATGGTACAGACATATTGATCGGGACATCTAAGGCGAACCGCCCAATGATGTTGCGGACAAGAGTAGGAGATGTGGCGGTTTAACGCGATGTGTTTTGAAATCAACTAGGAAAACAAGAATATTGATGTTGTACTTGATTGTGATTGATGGTTATGTTATACATATATTATATTAAAAATTCCATTTCACTACACTAAGAGTTTCCATTGATCTTTTTTAATCAGTCTTTTATATAATAATAAGCTATTACGCTATTTTTCTGTAGCTAGGTAACATTAAGCTTTCGTTCAGAATTCATATTAATTTTTCATATAACTAATGTCTAAACATGAAGAAAAACTATACGAAAACAAAGGTGTTTGAAATGAATCCATTCAGGGACAGGGCTCAAAATCGGGACCCAACGTTTGCCTAAGCAGACAGCTGCAGATTTCTCCTCAGTAGTAGCAACATATGTATATGTAACACATGTTATGGTAAACACAAATCATGACTGTATCGGAATAATCAGAATTGCAGCAAATGCTGTAGCATTCAAATTTGTATGCTTATTGCTGTAGATAAATTGAACAGTCGAAATACTTCACTATTTGGTAAACACCAAAAACAGTAGTGGTTTTTTTTATTCGAAAATTTAAATGTATAAAATGACCAACGCCGAGAATGTGACTTAACAAAGGAATTGGCGAGATGGGAAATACTCCATGTATTCCATGAATACCATTAACGTTACCTCTATCACTGAATACACAGACATCTTTAATTCCATAGAGAAATTAATCATGGAAAAAATCACGCAGTCGGCGTTCACTTTACAGAACATATATCTTGACAATTGCGTTTCAGACAATATTAAGTTGTGAACAACAGTAGGTGATGTGAAGGTTAAAAGCGAAGAAGGTAAATGGTTTTTCACTTAATAATTGAAAAGAGCCATGTCTTATGTTTTACTAACTCGGGACCGCATAGTACAATAACTTGTTTTGTTTTTGTTGTCTTTGTTCCGTTATGATTTCAAATACTGGACCATCGAATAGTTTAAGAGAGGGATGAGGTCATTAGGTTCTTTCAGAACATCAAGACTAGGACATCAAGATTTTACTGGACATGAACTCAGCAGCAATTCTACGTAGCAATGCCTTCGCCAAGAGGGAAGCAATCGTAAACAAAATACTTAACAAATGAATTGGACGCGAAAACTTTACGCCATAAATCAATGTGTTCAATGAGTGTGCGCTTGCTTGTACGTATTACACGTCTTTCATACAGCAATACTCACAGTGATGAGTTATATGGCTTTTGTGGAGGATTACAGTTTATAATATTTTCTGACTGAAATTTTTAGCAGAAGTTATGACCTCAAGCTTATAAATCAGAATATATCAATAAAATGTTGATGTTGAAGACATTTTGACGCCAGACAAATTCAATCACCTTATCTATGTGAGGAATTTGAGGCGCTAATGGGCAAATATTGAGGTAATGTGCCTAACATTTGTGCAAATTATCGTCATAAATGAAATATTTTACAAGGATAATACGATTAATATACATAAAACTGGACATATTTTCTGCTATTGGTAAGTTTCGTTGCACATAGGAGTAGAATGCTTTTAATAGAGTTTGGTTAAAAATTTAGACCAGAACAAGAAATACCTTTAATCATATGAAATTTGAGGATTAGAGCAGATAAATATTTTGGTACCTAAATAGAAACAAACGTTTAGCCGAATGACAATCCATATTAATTAAAGGTTTATATGCTGTAAATTGGTTAAGTCTCGCTAGGGCTTTATGTTCGCGATCTACTGTTAACGATATTAATGAATTACATAAGGACGGTTATATAAAATCATATTTAAGGATGTTTAACAATTGGAGGTATTCACTTAAGAATGATCTTTCAAATAATGACCTCTAACCATGTGTGCCTGAGGTCGACTGTTGCACACAGAGCAATCCCTTTTAGAATTGTTAGGTTTATAGAGTTTTTCTTTGTGATACACATGTAATATATAATATATTCAATTTTACTGTAGTGTTGCAATAACATCAAATTCATTCCAAAAGAAGCCAACATACTTATTGAATAAGTATATATCTCACCTCCTACATGAATGATGATATCCGATTGGCCTAGAGCGGTCACGTGCACGACGTGTATAATCCCCCCTCCCCTGTAATTTCCAGTATGTTTCATACCACCCCTGTAACTTTCATAATCCACAAAAGACATAACAAAATAGCGGCCGAAATATTTCTCTCTCGGCTTATCTTTTCACTGTAGGGGAGCTAACTCATTCAGAAGAGACGCTTTGATGCAACAAGAAATCTGCAAATGTGCTGAGGAGTTACCTTCAAGAAATTGTTAAAAAAATAACTGTTAAAAACAGATAGCTGTTGTTTTTTCCTTTTTATTACATTTATTGACTGTGATACATCTTTCTTGTACAGTCAAAATTTAACATAATCTTACTGAGAATATATATATATGCTGTCAAACCATGTTATTACTAGATTTACATTGTTATTGTATTTATTCCAAATAAACTTGATTACATAATCTTTTTGTACTTTTTAAAATATAATTTTGAGACAATATTTAAGCGTCACTGAATATTTTCATAACAAATACATTATATTTTAATATAATCTTATTATTAAAGGTACTCGGTGAGATATATTCGTTACACTGTTGGTAGCTGGGGGGAGCTTCGCTCTCGCATGGTATGAAACCACTGGGGTGTATATCACATACCCCCCAGCTCCCCAGCTACTAACAGTGTAACTAATAATATAGTTCAATTAACATGTTCAAATAATAACTAATAATTCGATATTGTTTGTATCCATCATTATGTCTCAATATAATTATTAAATAATAAAAATATTTTCCAACCCCTACATTTTCGTTCGAAACGCTGTTCTTTGAAGTGTTTAAGTAATGACATTATCCTTTGGTAGCTATGGATGAAATTTAGGTTCAAGTTAGAACATGAATTTTAAAGTCATATGTGCTATAATAATGTCTTAACATAAACATTCTCAATTTGGTATTACAATAAATTGAAAACAATAGTTATATATACCATATAATAATTATATAGTTTAAGTAAATAGTTCATTAGAAATAAAAATATATAGCAGGATTCGTACTTCGGACCATTTATTTGCTTCACCAGACCGCTACAGCTCAGACCACAGTTGAAGCTATACATGTTTATGTAACACAAACTATGACTTTATCGGTTTTATATGCACTGTATCAAAATTCACATGTTTATGATTATTGCTGTAGTTAAAATGAACATGTTACAGAATAACGCTTTCTTTCTTTATTCTAAAATAAACACACTATAAATGCTGACTTACGCCGAGAACGTGACTTTATTATAGGAATTGAAGAAACGGGAAATATTTCAACAAATGAAGACCATTTACATTGCTTCTATCATTGAATAAATGAATATCTTTAATTCAATATAAAAAAAAACGAATCAAGAAATGATACATTCGGCGTTGACTAGACATACTATTAATCTTGCAAATTACGGTTCAGAACATTTTATCGCGATATTTAGGGTCAACAATAGGAAAAGGAGTTGCCGACAAGAGAAGGAGATGTGGCGGTTGAAAGCAAAACGTTGTCGGGGTCTTCGCCAATCCATCAGAAGACAAGGAAAGTAATTAATCTTTCAGCTGATGTTTTCCCGGAAGGAAACTAGTCCAAGGTGTATGAATGACGTACTTCCATCGGACAAACCAATCTTTTGTGTCTTCTTTTGTCCACATTTTGTCATCTTAGGAAGATAAAAACAAAGATATGAAAGAATGAATATTGATTTTACACTTTTCTGTCTTAAAGAATACCAGTTTTTCTTCCATGTAATATATAATTTAATCGTATGTGATTTTAACAATGCCGCTTGTACTGAGGACATTGCATTGTTTTTCGCAAGAAATGCGAAAATCTACGTACCGAATCGTTTGCAACCTTTCCTTTGCAATTTATATTTACCATACTAAAGCACTTCAAGTGATTTTACCTTCATTTCAGGTAAATAAACTGACATTTAATGGGTCGCATCAGAAACATATATTAGTAAAAGAATGTCCGTAAGTTATTGATATATTTGCTTATAGTATGTCAGATCAATCACATGAACCATGTATGAGATCATGAGCACTGGATTCGGGTTAACAAACAGACAGAGGCAAAACCTGTAAGGCTGATATATTTAATGCGACCTTTAGAATAAGTGTGACAAAATATTAAACTACTGTAGGTAGCAAGGCTATGACAATACCTTGTCTTTCCTCTCTGAAAAAAACAATAAAAAAGCCTAACAAATTGAGACCAAATTTTAAGCAAAGTCGACCATTAAAGACAGCTGGTTGTTGTTGAGTCACGTTGCACACAAATAAATAATTGGAAGCTTTAGAGCTAATTAAAGTACATTTTGTCTGTTAAAGTCGTAAAAGCTGTTTCCCAGACAGAAAGCTTCGAAGATGTGTCACGATAGCCTTAATTGTACTTGGTCATTTTGTCATTATACACACTGGGGATTGGGCGAGTCCAATCGCCGATTTTTCGGCCGTGATGGCCGAGCGGTACTGTGGATCTCACTCTGGATCACAGGTTCTTTTTTTCGATCCCAAGGTATTACATATAGAAAGTACAGGTTTTCACCAAGGAATGGTATATTGTATGTAGCTACATGAACATAGCAGATTGTAAAAATCTGTAGAAATGTTCGTCGATGAGAAGATCTTCTAATTATTGTCTTATTCATAAAAAAATAGCTTTAAAAAAAAGTTTGAAATGTTCTCTTCATATTTTCCACTTTCACTAGTTTTCCTCCGTTTAGAAATATGCAAACAATAACAAACATGTGTTAATATGTATATTGAGCAATTATCAGTCGAGTTCCTGGTCTTTTCAGTACAGTATTGAATACGAAATACTCGTTTATCTTTAAATATTTGCTGATTCAGCAAGATTTATGAGATAAATAATGTTTGAGATAAATTCATTTCTTGGAGGTATAGATTTGGCATTTGGATACCAGAGAAATTAAATCACCTAACCAATGTCATTAATTTGCAAATATTGAGATACTTTGTTTGAATGTTTATTGCAAGATTGTGCGTCACAAGAAGATGCCAATAATCGTCCGTGTTCATCAGGAGACATTACATTACACATTCTTCCGTACATTTTTTCGTCAGAGTTATAGTACGGTTCATACAAGAGCTATATTAATAACGAAGCTCTTGTCAAGTTTAAAGTTGATACAATAAATGCAGCTTGTGTTTATCTATTCATTGGTCATACAATGGAAACTCTAGAGGGAAACCCATCATCCCAAACAACACTGCAAAAACATCAACATCAAACAGATAACCACAGAGAATCGCACAAGCCAACAAACATTAACAATAATTATGATTTCCTTTTGACTGGAAAACATTATAAGCAAGCATTTAGGCCTGTTTTATCAGTTTTCGCATAAAGTGTGCTTCATATTCATAAAAATCTCATTTGAATAAAAAATGTCAAGTGTGAGTTAGCGCTTTATTATTGGCCCTTTTAGTTGTTGCTGGTGTGTTTTCCAGAGAGAATGCAACAGAAAAATATGTCATAATTTGCTGCATATTAAGAGGACCTTTTTGGCGCGCAAAATAAATAAATCCACGTGTCGACTCGTTAGGCAAAATTTCCTGTTCAATTTAAATTAAACATATTAAACACTTTACGTGAATCTAACTAAATTTCATGTTACGAAAATGACATTTAGTAGGTCTAACCAATTAGAGAAGATCCGTAATTTCTTGATAGCTTTGCTCCATGTTTATACGCATCGAAAACACTGGTTTAGATAATAAAATAATTATTCATCCAATTCCGATGTTGCTTATATGCGATATCAATCTTGTGAACATAGTGTAGTGTTTTAACATTAGATCTGGGTTAAGAAAAAGAAAATAGCAAGAGGACAACACACATGGGGAGCCATATGTGGAAATAGCAATGCTCCTAGTTAAGTTTATCAAAGACATAATGCAACATATCCTATAACCAGAGTTTTGTATCTTTTCAATATTTTCTGACTGTAAGTATAAACACGTTTTATGGCCTTCAGTTAATAAATCAGACAATATCAGTAATTTGTTTGTGTAAAAGTGGAGACGTCCCAACGTCTATCCAAAGTTTACAGAAATGGAGGCATTAATATGTCAAAAGTGAGATACTGAGCTAAAACAAATCTTCGGATATTTGTAACGAACTTGTTCTTCATTTAATTAATGGTTGCATTATAATCTAAGAGATCGTAGGCTCTTGTTAGGAGGAAATGCAAATGTCCACGTGCAGACCCGTTTCCAACATTTCCTTCTTTCTTCTCATGAAGGATAACGTGTGGCATTGGGAAGAGAGGTGCAGAAAAACACGATATATGTACATCATAGACGATAGGTGATCACTGTAAACCTTTAGGAATTCACCATCATTTAATATTTGTGCGCATTTAGATATTAAAAACCTCGGTTACAATCGTGTTATCAGTAATTAATAGTTCACACATGTCAAATACATTATTTAGTAAGTACTTAAAAGTTTATCCTTCACAATTTATGTTTGTTATAAATGTTTATGTATTGATTTTGAATAAGAGTGCCACTTTAAAACTATACTTTTCGCAATTCAAAGCTGCACTCTCAAAGATTAAACTTTTTTTTTTTTTTTTTGGCTATCTTACGATAATGCGTCAAATCATGATTATTATTCTTGTATAAAGATGATAAATACTGGATTTTACACAATGACTGTGTCAAAATATCAACTAACAGGAGCGACACAAGTAGATGCCAAAATCGTCCAATTGTAGTTAAACAGGGGGAATAAAGCAACGCATACTTTCGCACATCTTTTGTCAGAGTTATGAAACGCGCTATACATTAACTGTAATTAAAAAGGAGGTTGTGCTAAGGTTAAAGTTGATAATTTTATATTTAATGCGGCACTGACAAAACTAAGCCATGACAATATCTCATCTTTTTCAAATCGAGCAAAGCATTGTTGAAGTGAAATATCCTTGCCAAGAAATCAACATGAAATTTAGATTCAATGAAAATATAATTAAACTGTTTAATGCGAAACGCACAGGACCAGCTTTGCGTACAGAGATGCTTAGTCATGTTCAGGAATTGGCGAGTACTTTGGCCGATTTATCAGTGACTACGACCTAGTGGTTGGCGGATTTCGGATCAGGGGTTACGTAATTAGATCCCCGTCGGGTTCTTTGATGAGATAACACTAGTTAATACCCAAGAATGGTTAATTGTTCTAAGTCATATGTTAATAGCAGATTTTAAAACCCTTACCCTAACATTAAGATCCATACGGTGTATATTAAATGTTCAAAGGTGCAACGCAAAGTTAATCTTACCTTCAACTTAATTTTTAGACTATCTGCGCATGCGCTCAGGTAGTCTTAAGACCACATTCTCAAAAGAACTACTTCTATTCATGTCGTTTTAACCCATTTTTTGTCTCAATGCGCTCTATGTTTAGCAGAATGACGTCGAAACAATACAAATAGATTGGTCGTGTTGCAGTCCGAGTATGAGTTTTTGCTTGTTCGGCTATTTCCGCGCTGTAATTATGTATCCCGGCGTTTTATTTTTAGCAGAATATAACTATTTTTAGATCGTTGTATTTATCAGATTAATGAGGGTCAAGATAATGGAGGCTCTGGTAGGAAGATAACACACAGTACTGATATTCACTCTAGTTTAGCCCGTGATGTTTCAGAAATTATTACCGACCGCAAGTGTCCCAGCGCCTGCAGGATTTGTTATTTAAACCTGACGTGACCTTGAAACACGCTTATTTGTAATGGTGATTTTTTATTTGACTTTTATGAGATAAGAAACAAATATAATTATTGTCGTAGTGTTAAAATAGTTGTATCCCAGGTTTCGCATTGCTAATGCTTCAAATACTATACATTGTAATTTACCTGCTACACAATAACAAGATACTATTCATTTTATGATTTTAGGCGTTTATATTTCTAATGAGATGTTTTCATTTTTTGCATAAAAGCTTCTTCCGGTATATTCTGGGCATAGTTTTAGACATAAGGCTTTCAATTTATATAAGCACACATGCCCTGATACGACAGCGAGTCATGCATACGTTGGGTGAAGCAAAGTAATTCGGATTAAACCTGTTTAAACTCCAAAGAGTACGAAGCATTCATAACAGTACTAGTACTATTTCTACACAGTTATACATACTTACATAAAACATTAATAACATTAAATTTATCAATAAACTTTAAAAAAGCACAATCATATTCTCATTTATAAAAACAGACTAGTTCCGATAATCCAAAAATAGTTTCAACTACATTAACTGACCTATATTCTAAACATAGTTTCAACATACATTAACTGACCACATGTTTGTCCTCACCGCGGGAAAACGACAAAATCTGATAAGCTCTGCATTTTAAAGGGTATTATTGCTAAAGTTGCTCGTAAAAATAAAATCATTTTCCTTAAAGAATTAAAACGTGTAAGTTCTTAAAAGTTGTCTAACGTATGCTATCTAATCAAAGCACCAAAAAAACGATTAAAAAGATCATTTACTGTAACTTCAAATACATGGGGATACGTCGAATGAATTGATATAAAGATGTGCATTTTGAATGGAATTATTGCTGAAGTTGTTTGTAACCACTTAAAGTGTGCAGACGTGTGAAAATGGGACAGTTATCGTCCAAAAGAGGTAACAGTGGTAAAAGCGTACACTCGGTACTAGTTTAAACGTAGAACTGTTGTATCCCAATTATTATGCCTTACGTCGAGCAGGGTAAAGATCCGAAAAGTAATTTCGAAAATAGTTTAGGTTTCGCACCCGACTTCCCCGTATCTAACTCAGTTTCTTTAAATCTTCTAATATATGGGTTTGGCTGAAAACTCTAAATATCGCATGTCAAATTTGACATTTGAAAAGCATTTATATTTCGGCGGAGTCAAGTCATAGAGAAGCCATTCGGCGCAGGCAGACCCTGATTAACTCTAATAAACCTGCATGACTCTCTGTCACAAGAATAATCGCCCGATTTAATTACACATGTCAAGACAATCGCACCTTTAAAAACATGACGTTTTTGGCACAGGTACGATTTTTCAAAACTCAGGGCAGACTTATGAACGTTATGGTGCTATCGCAATGGTTCTGTTATGTTTTACAGACAACAAATGCCCAAATTATTGTTTCTCATAAATTGATGTTACTCGTTTGAGTACATGTATTTGTTTTGATACAAAGTTTACGAATATGACACGAATCCTGTTGAGGATAGGTGGTTTTTATTGCCGATATTCATTAACAGTTGTATAGTGTAGGTGTAGGAATAGTTTTAGTTTATCTCGATTTTATGTCTAATTGAAGCTTTAATAACATATAATGGCGACTCGGTCTCTTTATTTATAAAACTTCAACACAAGGTATCCGAGCTTTTCTGATTGGTTTACAACGTATTTTGTAACAACTTAGATACATAGAGATATAAATTTTTTGATAACAAGGTATTTTAGATAAGAAAATGACATGTCATACCACAATTACTAAATCATCGTACGTTCGCTGATGTCAGCATTATATCAGTTATATTTGTTTAAGGGAGTGAGTTATGATCAGTTTGGGTCTATCAGTCACGAAGAAAGGAGGATAATAATTAAGGTTTTATTTTTATTTTTATTTTTATTATATCTAATTGTGCTGTTTATTTTACAATGTTTGTCTTCGTTTTGTAAAGCGTAGTGGCTTTTTTTTAATTATTGTTTTGACAATCAACTTGATATCAAAGTTTGGAAACAACTATTGAAAGAAAAGAAAGGAATGAAAAATACGCTGGCGCTTTTAAAGTTTATTTCGCAGAATTTTCCTGTATTATTAATAAATTTCAAAATTTAATTTATTTTGCATATTAATTGTATATCGTAAATCAAATAAAAAGGATATGTCAAGAGTTTTTATATACTAATCACTAAAATAATATTTACGGCGGCGCTTTTATATTTTGTTTCGCATATTTTGCCTGAATAGTTAAGAAAATGGCAAAACTTATAATTTATTTTGTAAATTGTTTGTTAAAGGACTCTCAATGGCTATTTTGATTTTATCGAATATATATATAAAAGGATCAATCATGAGTCTGTATAAATTTAACATTTTTATTTAGCGAGTTAGGAAATAGGTTAGTATGCCCACCTTTGATAAGTGTGCATACCCTAAGACGTATGTATTCTCACCTTCAAACTTAATTGTAAGTACGGTACAAGAAACGTATCATTCTGTATTTATGGTAAAAACATACGCAATTTACAAATGGTAGTACACTATATCAAAAAACTCTAAATGTTATATTACCATTATATAGAGCATAGAGTGTTCACTGTATGTTATTATCTCACTATACACATAACTTGTCTTATCTTATTATTTATTTAATTATTTGTGCTATTTTAACACTCTTTATTGTGTTATCATATCTTTGTATATACATAAAACTAGTAAATCAAGTCACGACAAATATCTTATTGATTTTTGTGCATCGCGAGCTTGTTCGCTTTTAAATTAGGTTTTCACATAGCGAAACCTGGTTGTAAGAATGGCGCAAACAACGGCTTTGTTCGGATGGGCAGAGTCAAACTGACTTATGATACTGAATAACTTGTGTATGGGTTGAGATAGTCTTTCCAAACTTTAACATAATCCTCTATGTCATACATCTTGCTTTCTTGTGTATTCTTCTTGTAATCTACATTCGATGGTGTCTTTTCCGGCTCTTTGTCTGATGCTTTTTTATTATTTCTGTGTTCTATCTTTTCTGCTGCCTTTGTGACTCTGGTACCTGCGACAACCCAAGTGTCACATATCTGTCCTGACAAGCACACATTGCAATAACAGCTCACTTCTCGGGTTTTAATCTTCGATTCACCTAGCCCAATTATAGCATGAATCTTCATAGTGCCCTTTATAGGTTTAATTGGCCTTTTCTCTATTTTCTTTTGTACTTCTTCACACTTCTTGGTCAAAACAAATCTGAAGTTGACATTAACCATGCTCGACTGTATAGCCAATCTGTAGAAGCCCTCTGCGTCCTGTATGACTACCTTTCCGCTTCTCATTGCTTCATCTGCAAGTCTTTTACATGTTCCGCCTAAACCGTCACACGGTCCCCTGCCATGGCCGGCTTCAAAGTAGTTCCATCGTGATTTGATACCATATACCGCCTCATGATTTGCGACCATATCAAATATATGTTTGTTTCTGTATTGGCTTGTGGGCGAATCGCTCCAGTAGTGAATTTTGGTCAGATTGACGTTTTAAGGAGCAGCACAAGTTCATCACCATTTTACGTGGGAAATGTGATGTTTCTTGATACTTTTATATAGAATGCCACCATACATCGTGTAACATTTCTGAGGTATTTCTGAGGTACTCTTCGTTTTTTAAACACATTTGACATACTGCCAAAGAACTCTAAAATTAAACATACGACCTATTTCTGTTTGTCAGGATTCATAATCTTAACAAATTTAAAAACACCTTTCAGCATTTTGATTCATTTGAAGTGGGTTATTTTAAAAAGAACTCAGTTACCCTGCCGGTCCCCAGCTCGGTCCAAGGGGAGGGCGCTTGCAATTGATCACGTTAGTGTATTAAATTGCTATAGATACATACATACAAATTATGACGACTATAAAAATAAATGCTCGACCCTTTTCTGCTTGTCGCGGTTCATAACTCTTGCACTTCTAAAACCATTGATGCATTTTTCAGGATTCAGGATTTTGATGCATTCGAAATGGGTTAGCTATATAAAGAGAAAAACGCAAATCTGCAACAAAATGTCTGCCGATCCTCATGCCAAAAAGGGGGAGGGCGGTGGCAAATTATCATGTAAGTATATGCTATACACTGTTATAGAAACGTACTTGGAAATACGTATAATAGTCAACCGTATATACAATGCCAGTTTGTCTCTAATTGACGTTTTCTGTGGCCCGTCATTTTTTTTTTACTAAACATATTCAATCTTACATGAAAAAAAACGATAACAAAACTAGTAATAGATGATACATTAGAAGACTGGATTTGAAATGTATTGTTCGCCTCTACTGATAATGTTTTATATCAAAATTCGTCTTTATCAATATATACATAATTAACCAAAAATTAGGCCTTAGGGTAAAACGGCCATGACGAGAGCATTAAAATCCTACGCGAGAGACATGAGGTTTCTTGTGGCTAAATGTTGAATGCCGTCATCCATTGTATAATATAGTATAGCGTTATGTAGCCATTTTAAGGGTTATCTGTATTTTAAGGTTTTCTTCGTTTTATATTTGAAATTATTCCAAAACACTTGCAATTCTAAACTTAAAATGTGTCTTATTTATGCTTGAAGCGCCCCATTATTATTATCACCAGTTTAAAACCATGAATGCACTTTTCAGCATTACGGAAGCATTTAAAGTTGATATACCACAAACACCACCGTAACCCTGCCAGACAAACTATGACGGTCCCAGTAAAAGGTGAAAGTAGTTGCGATTTATCATACAAGTATTTGAAATTGTTATAGATATATAAACATTTTATTTAAACAACAAAAACAACGTTTTAATTTATTCAGTTATATTTCTCTTATTTGTGCATTATTTGTATCATAGTTTATCGTTTGGTTTATTGGCTTAGTGATGTATTTGGATTCAAATACAGTATGATACATATAAGTTGGGCGTACTTGATTATGAGTTTAATATATCTTTACATTTGGAAAATAGAGACCATGAGAACCACCAGCATTCGGTTTAAATTCAAAAGGATGGGTCTTGAGTGCACGTTTGAAGAAAAAACATTACGACGTGCAACTGTTGGATTATTCATAACGACAATTGTACAGTTACTCCTTTTACTCTTCTTGACTGTATCGTGGAGAATCCATATGGAACCGCCGCCATTGGAGAGCAGCATGCACTGTGTGACATGCGATGATATCACACAAACGTACCCTTACACTGTCACAGAACACGTCATTGATGCATGGAGACAAATATCGGTATACTGTGGTCCAATTCGCCAAATTATGGAGCTCCGCATTAAAAACGTAATGAACATTTTTCATGGTTTTGCCTTTAAAAAGAAGTTAATTAGTTGATATGCATGTTGTTACTATAACTATCAACCAAACGTTCTTAAGCCAGTAATATAAGTTGTACACAATTCAAAATGGATTCATGATTTTATTTCTCAGTAGATGACAAAGCACTTCGAAACCAGTCATTTCCATTACTTTTTTAATTTCTCAAAATAAAACATCGATTTATTTTTATAACTGTTGTGAGAAGTTAGAAGTGCTTACAAATATTTTATACTAATGCAACATTCCTTTTCGTGGTTTTGCCTTTAGAAAATAAGATTGACAAGAAATGTTCGCTGTGCATATGTCTAAATGGTGTTTATAATGTTTGCTTTTTTTCTCAGGAGATGACAAAACAATACCTGGAAAACAGACAAGCAAATTCGAGTTAGTTATGCATTGACGAGAATCTACCTAAAATGATAAATGAGAACAAGTTAGAAGATTTAGAAAAATGTAGTTTGGCACCCCATTTGTATTTTATGTTTGAATACGTTCATTTTAATCATTTGAATTTTAAATGTACTGCATATATAGCAAACCTTATCAATTTTATTAAAACATAACATTTGCATGCACCAACTTTAAATTTCAAATATATATGTTATTTTTAATAAAAATCAAGGAAAGGTAACGAAAATTAATTGTTTTATTAATACCTTAATATAGGTCAATTTGTCGGAGAATCGTTTATCACCGACTGTGAGTGGCAGGGGATCAAAACGCCTACAGCAAAGCTGGTTGAAGTGGTAGATAGCGTACCAAGTGATATAGTCCAAGGTAATCATAACACCGTCAACAACGTTTCAGTGAGATTCTAATTTCGATATTATAATTAAATGATCATATAATGTGATTTAATTTTTTTTAATGAAGACAGCACAATGAAATATATAAAAATTGTATGTGTTATTTAAAAAGAATGTACATAGCCGTATTGGAACTTGTATCCTATTGATTGTGGTTGCCGGGAAAGTACAGCTTCTGACCTGTGTATTATATTGCATGTATTTATGTTCAATATCCAATATCTCAAAAAGACCCAGGGTAGAGAAAGCTAGTGTTCTGAAAAAAATATGCATATGTAAATGTTTAAATAAATCGGACATACAACGACAGAGTAGTTACGAATCCGCGGTCTATTGATACACATTTGACTGTTAATCCAGATGTTGCAATTTCGATTTCCCTATTTACAACTAGCAAAAACTTTCTTTAAAAATGAGAATTGGTGTGTTAAAAAATATATATATGTTTCACCGAGTTTGATTGCGTTTAAACATAAAATTAGTAGAATTCGTTAAAAACATGCACTGTAATGATCAAAAATTAGATCCAAGTCAATGTTTTTTATTAAAATTAAATGCAATCTTTACACGTTTTTGTCTATGGCACACAACGACTAAAACACTTTGGTGTATTGTGTTATAAAATTAAACAATCAACTTAAATGTATACTCAACTACATTAAAAGTTTTACTTAAAACACTTATAGACGTCAAATGAACACGTTTACGATATTCTCAAAATGAAATAGCAAATATATTTTTATTATAATTTCAAGAATATAAAATTAACACATATGATTTATTTATGTATAATAACAATATTAATTACAACCATGTGCAATTTAATCCGAATGTAAATTTTGAATGTCCTTCCCGTGAAAAAAGTGCCCTCTTCGTAGCCCTTTCCGTAAAGCATTTTTTTTTCAAACTCAATTAAACATGTCTAATAATAATCAAAATGTACGAAAGTACTCAAATTATACATCTTTAGTATAATATCAATATTATATAAAAATCGTGAGCAATGTTTTAATTATAATGTACAGTTTGCATGATCTATGCGGAAGCATGCATCCACTTTGCGGAAGGAGTCGAGTCATTTCATTTAGTTAGTGAATCTTTGAGGGTACTATAAAAAAGCAGTTTATTTGTTGTAGTCCTACAGTGAGATGATTGCACGAAATGCTTTAATACGACGTCGAAACCATCTAAATTAGCAATTATTCTTTATGACACATTTTTGAATATAGTATAGGTAGATGCTGGTGAAAAAAGTGAAAAAAGGGGATGAGTGAATTAATTAATAGCGATAATTTTGAGCGTTGGATTATCTTCAAAATTATATAGAAAAACATTTTTACGTAGTTTTAGGTTTTCCTTTTTCAATTCGTAAACATTTACCAAGTATTTCAGGTCCCAGTATCACAAAAGTCAAATCTCAATCTCAATCTCAACTCATTTTTCCACATTACAGTATGACATTATTAAAAAATACTAATGTTTTACTATTTTTAAAAGCACATTCTCACATGCATTATGTTCATTATCATTATTGTTCAATATTCTAAAAACAATTATTTCTACAGCACAAAATGTACTTGAGTCAAACTCAAAAATAATAAATTTGACTCAAGTACAATTTTTGCTCTCAAATATTTTTTCTATAAAATATTTATCAATTTTTTTTATCAACATGATGAATGAGAGAATGCAATTTTAAAAAGGGTAAAACGTTTATAATTTTGAATCATATGATGCTGTAATTCGATAAAAAGGGTTGAGACTGAGATTGAGATTTGACTTGAGTATTATCGTGATATTGGGGCCAGAACAAATTACTTGCAGAATGCAATTAGCTCTATAAGGCCATTATGGCCAATTAACATAGGCGTTACGGAGGCAGCAGGACACTAAATTTGTAAGGTTTAGGTTTTGACCGATCATCACATAAAAGGACATCCTCCCATTAAGTACGAAAAGATAAACATATCGCTGATGCACCTAAAACACAGTCTGAGGGACATCAGACGGAAGAACTGCGTGACAGTGATGTACGCTGGTGCACGTTCTATAACCAGAGTAGCCTTAACCAGCGTTGCATCCTCTATGTGCACATTACCAACAACCTTTCAAGATATTTCAATATTCTATATTGAAGCCACGTCTATATAAAGTCTGATGGCGTCTAAAACACACACACACACACACACACACACGCACACGCACACTCGCACGCACGCACGCACACACGCACACACACACACCCACACACTCACACACACATAACGACAGATATATTTAAGCATGATCCTTTGTGTAACTTTAATACACTATATTAATACCAGATTTCTTATTATATTGTCTTTAAAGGTCATTCAAAACTTCGATGGAACAAAAACAGCCGCACATTCACCGAAAACAAATGCATTCATCTCGAGCTCGAGGGAGAAATCTTCATCAAGAGACCAGGCTACTACATAGTATCTTCAACGCTACATGTTAATGCCACAGGAACGAACAATACAACAAAAACATTCAGTCACAACCTTAATATGCAGTCCGACAAATTATGGATGTTTGGTGTTCTTATGCAACGCAAAAGATCCATCAGAGAATCAAACAATGTTATTTTTACAAGTTTTATATCCGCGGTTTTTAAGTTTTATGTAAATGATAGGATATCTATATCTGTCAGCGACCCAAAGTATTTAGCTTATAACAATTCTAACCACCATTTCACTGCCTACTACACGTACGACATGTTTTAAATTCGATTTCCTGCTCAAAAAGAAATCTGTTCAACTTGTCCATAGTAAAATAGTATGTATCGGACAGCACGGATTAAATTGTGTCTATAAAAATTTCAATGTTTGATTTACCATTGTTTTTGACAATGACTTCATTCAATGTTTTTTTTTATATTCGCTGCATCAACCAGACACATCCAAGCGTTTATTCTTTGCTAATGTACTTAGACAGCGGCAAGGTTGTTGTTTGTATTGCATTTGACACTGATGCATTCATTTATAATTATTGGGTATTATCGCGTTAGACAGCTTCAGTGTTGTTGTTTGTATTGCATTTGACACTGATGCATTCATTTATAATTATTGGGTATTATCGCGTTAGACAGCTTCAATGTTGTTGTTTGTATTGCATTTGACACTGATGCATTCAATATTTATATTGGGTATTATCGCGTTAGACAGCTTCAGTGTTGTTGTTTGTATTGCATTTGACACTGATGCATTCAATATTTATATTGGGTATTATCGCGTTAGACAGCTTCAGTGTTGTTGTTTGTATTGCATTTGACACTGATGCATTTATTTATTATTATTATTGGGTATTATCGCTTTTGATAGCTTAAGTGTTGTTGTTTGTATTGCATTTGACACTGATGCATTCATTTATACTTATTATTGGGTATTATCGCTTTAGACAGCTTCAATGATGTTGTTTGTATTGCATTTGACACTGATGCATTTATTTATTATTATTATTGGGTATTATCGCTTTAGACAGCTTCAATGTTGTTGTTTGTATTGCATTTGACACTGGTGCATTCAATATTTATATTGGGTAGTATCGCGTTAGACAGCTTCAGTGTTGTTGTTTGTATTGCATTTGACACTAATGCATTCATTTATTATTATAATTGGGTATTATCACGTTAGACAGGTTCAATGTTGTTGTTTGTATTGCATTTGACACTGGTGCATTCATTTATAATTATTAATAGGTATTATCGCGTTAGACAGCTTCAATGTTGTTGTTTGTATTGCATTTGACACTGGTGCATTCATTTATAATTATTAATAGGTATTATCGCGTTAGACAGCTTCAATGTTGTTGTTTGTATTGCATTTGACACTGATGCATTCATTTATAATTATTGGGTATTATCGCTTTAGACAGCTTCAGTGTTGTTGTTTGTATTGCATTTGACACTGATGCATTCAATATTTATATTGGGTATTATCGCGTTAGACAGCTTCAGTGTTGTTGTTTGTATTCCATTTGACACTAATGCATTCATTTATTATTATAATTGGGTATTATCACGTTAGACAGGTTCAATGTTGTTGTTTGTATTGCATTTGACACTGGTGCATTCATTTATAATTATTAATAGGTATTATCGCGTTAGACAGCTTCAATGTTGTTGTTTGTATTGCATTCGACACTGATGCATTCATTTATAATTATTGGGTATTATCGCTTTAGACAGCTTCAATGTTGTTGTTTGTATTGCATTTGACACTGATGCATTCATTTATTATTATAATTGGGTATTATCGCGTTAGACAGCTTCAATGTTGTTTTTTGTATTGCATTTGACACTGATGCATTCATTTATAATTATTATTGGGTATTATCACGTTAGACAGCTTCAATGTTGTTGTTTGTATTGCATTTGACACTGATGCATTCATTTATAATTATTGGGTATGATCGCTTTAGACAGCTTCAATGTTGTTGTTTGTATTGCATTTGACACTGATGCATTCATTTATAATTATTGGGTATTATCACGTTAGACAGATTCAATGTTGTTGTTTGTATTGCATTTGACACTGATGCATTCAATATTTATATTGGGTATTATCGCTTTAGACAACAGCAAAGTAGTTGTTTGTATTGTGCTTAACACTGATTCATTCAATATTAATATTGGGTATTATCGCTTTAGATAGCTTAAGTGTTGTTGTTTGTGTTGCATCTGACACTGATGCATTCATTTATTATTATTATTGTGTATTATCGCGTTAGACAGCTTCAATGTTGTTGTTTGTATTGTGCTTGACACTGATTCATTCAATATTTATATTGGGTATTATCGCTTTAGACAGCAGTAAGATAGTTGTTTGTATTGTGCTTGACACTGATGCATTTGTATATTATTATTATTGGGTATTATTACTCTAGACAGCTTCAATGTTGTTGTTTGTACTGTGTTTGACACTGATTTATTCAAAAATATTGTGTATTATCGCTTTAGACTGCTACAATGTTGTTTTTATTGTATTTGACACTGACCGATTAATGTTTATAAAAAGAAAAGCAAGTGCTTGTGTAAACACAATGTAATGTTGTTATGTTTTATTGCAAAAGAAACATTTGCATTGTATGTGTTGTAACGTTTGAATCACGGATCATACCAACTTGCTGTGTAATACTGTGAAATCATTAATGTTCGTGGGCATGAAATTTCGTGGTTTGCCGAAAAAAAACAATTTCGTGGGTACTTAAATTCGTGGATTTTCATTTTTGAAAAAAAAATCGAAGATGCGATCGTCCTAGATCGTCTGCATAATATTCACGCGCTGGCCCGTGATTTCTGTCTTCTACGTCACTCGGTTTATGACACTCGTTAATGTGGTACGACATGCCAATTAGTGCATATATACCCATGTCACTTATCGATTTAATTGGGAATAAAGGTAATAAAAGAAGATGTACCCTGATCATAAGTACAGATAGGGGAAGCCATTTAATGCCAATTAAGAATTTTGCAAACTGTGAAAACACCGAAAAGATGCGTATATTGTCACCTTCGGTGCTTAGTAACCTTCAATAAACTAGTAATCGATTAATTATTTCATTAAATTAAAAATCGAGTACAGACACTCATCACGCACATCTTGTAAACTTGGAGATTTTCATTAACAGCACACGTTTAAACACGTGCTTATAACTGTCATTTGCTGCATAAAACACATTTAATTGATTTGGTTCATTATTTGTTAAAGGCAGTTATAATATATTAACAGAATAATGATCGTAAGTTATACAGTGAGACAGGTTTTAACACTGTATACTGCGACCTCTGTAAATAATATACTAGAGTATGTACGTAACAAGGCAATTGAAAAAGTGAATAATGGGTTTATATTTCGTGGGATCTTGAATTCGTGGATCACCTAACCCACGAAAACCACGAACATTAATGCCCCACGAACATTAATGATTTCACAGTATGCATTTTTTGCTTCTAAAATCTTAATTATAAGTGAGTTAACTCTTGTACCTCTAGTACCTTTAATTCCTTTACGGTAATTCTACGCTTGATTTCCTTTATTTGGCGCTCGTATTCATTATTAGAATTTAAGTCGCGGGAACGGTCGTCTTATATTTTTAGAAGAGGAGGTGCTTCTTTTAACTTTAAGTGTAGAGTTCTAGATGCTATTTACGTTATTTACTTTTTTTCTGACGAATCTTTGATTCAGGCCGTTAGACATGTAGCTCTGTCAATTTAATTTTTTTGGCAGAGTTTTTGTTTTGGGTGATTTGGCTGCTATTGTTCTGTATCATATGTTTGTAATAATTATGCAGCCCTTTTCCGGCCAAAATATATTTTTATATCATGTGTTTTAAGTATTCCCGAAATAAATCACTGATACTTAATATAAATTCTTCTCCTTCGACAAAAGTTGTTATTCTAACGAGTATAAGTGCTAAAACTTTGACGATGATTTAATTTAAATGTAAACTATGCAAAGGCTTTCATGAAGCCACATCGATTCACTTCCATCCTTTCTGGAGTTTGCTAGTTTACTTTAAGGTACCTGCAACCTCAGATGTTATATTGATTGGAGAAGATGTGTTGAAACTTTGATGTACATGAAATCAGCATCAAAACAAGAGATGTTTGTCAAACATAATGCGACCTCCCCAACGAAAGTTCATGCTGTCAGGAATGTTTGGACAATTGAATAAAATATTAAATGGACAGAAATGCATGCTGATTTATCATTTCACATTGGATGCCTATGTTTATTCGAGTGTGTATATCGAGGAAAGAAGCTACAGCTGAGCTGATGACTGATATTCGCAGATAATCATGTATCCTCCTTGCAGCATGGTCACTGGCAATGTCAATGTGATCTCCAAGTCAAGTTTATTTACCAAAGATCCATGCATTTTGAGTTATCACACGGAAAACGTTTTGCGTTCATATTCACTTTGAACTGAACCTTGGACCCGGTGACCCCACACTCCATATTCTGGCCATGCCATGTTTGAGGACCATAGGCCTAAGCTTTGTCTAGTTTTGACTCGGACGTTTGTGTTACATCAAGAGTTCCTACATTGATATAAAGAGTAGTGATTTAATGAGCACATAAACGAATTGCTAAAATAGTATACAAGTGTACCTGATGGGTAATTTTGCAAAAAAAAAATAAGCAGGACGTTCTTATTGGGTAACAAATTGCCTTTTGTTATAAATATTAACGGGTCTTACAGCTCGTGTCTTAATTACACTTATATTAAAGCACGCTTTTTCTGATTCTGCATCGAGTAAAAACTGCATACAACTTCCACGCCAGACATAAAAGGTGTTTAAACTTACAAGAATTGGCTATGTTAAGTGCACAAACTATCGGAAAGAAAAAAAATGCAAAACCTCAATAAAAATAGCTGAAATAGGTACAAGAATGGTACACTTTGACTTAAAACACATTTTCAAGTCACGCAACTTCCATTTTCACATCGTTTAGCTTATACTATCACTATGTTAAGGTCTTCCACATCCAAACAATTGCTTTGAAGGTCTGACCAAGATTGGTGCATTCTGGCTTAAGGGCGTTCCACGTCGCAACAATTGCTTTGAAGGATTGAACAAGATTGGTGTATTCTGGCTTAAGGGCCTTCAACATGGCAACAATTGGTTTGAAGGATTGAACAAGATTGGTGCATTCTGGCTTAAGGGCATTCAACATCGCAACAATTGGTTTGAAGGAATGAACAAGATTGGTGAATTCTGACTTTAGGGCCTTCTAGGGATTGAAAATCGGACCAAAGTCATAATCGATCATCGAAAATAATCGGACGAGCCATTTCGATCAATCATCGATTATATAATCGAAACGGAACAAGTGAATATATTACAAATATATCCAAAACTATATTGGTTTGTTCATACATGTCTTTAAATGAATCAACATATTACAATCAGTTATGTTTTATATGCTGTTTTGTTATTCATTCCAGGTTACAATTGATAATTTAGTAAAATGTTTTTAGAAGATAACTTAATTCTAAAATTATTGAGAATAAAAACTTGATCTTCCCACACTACAAGTATATACCAGACAGTAGTTTGATATTTATTAAAAAGATCAACCATAAACTGATGAATTATTTACATATTTATCAGCATTTTAATCACTTTAAAACAGATATAACATACTTTGGAACAAAAATGTAGTACAAAATGTTTTTACAAGTAGCATTTCTAAAAATGTTCCAATCTTTTACATGAAATACTTATCAATTGTCATGACATCATGTTGAAATGAATTTAATTTTTTTTCTAGCAAGATTTAACATGGGGAAATGCTGAATAAATAATTATTTTTACTGGATAAAAAAAAATATATTTGTAATTACAATGAAGATGATTTTTTACTTAATAAAGACACATTCGTTCATGTGAGCTGAAATTTTGAAACGGATGTTGCGAGAGTTAGCTCCCCTGATTTCTAATTGCCGTATAACCCCGTATAAGTCCGTACCGTTTCCCGTTTTAAAGAAAATCAGTACATACACAACACGGTTACTTCCCTTTGCCGTACATTAGCGATAATCGATTATGGAATAATGAAATTGATTATCGCAGACCTCGGACACAAATAATCGACTTTCGACATCGTTTTATCCCTAGGGCCTTCCACATCGCAACAATTGGTTTGAAGTTTTGAACAGGATTGGTGTATTCTAGCTCAAGGGCATTCAACATCGCAACAATTTGTTTGATGGATTGAACAAGATTGGTGTATTCTGGCCTAAGGGTCTTCCATATCGCAACAAATGGTTTGACGGATTGACCAAGATTGGTGTATTCTGGCTTTAGGGCCTTCCACATCGCAACAATTGGTTTGAAGGATTGACCATTATTGGTGAATTCTGGATTCAGGGCCTTCCACATCGCAACAATTGGTTTGAAGGATTGAACAAGATCGGAGTATTCTGGCTTAAGGGCCTTCCAATTTGCAACAATTGGTTTAAAGGTTTGACCAAGAATGGTGCATTCTGACTTAAGGGCCTGCCATATTGCAACAATTGGTTTAACTTTTTGACTAAGATAGGTGCATTCTGACTTAAGTGCCTTCCACGATGCAACAATTGGTTTAAAGGTTTGACCAAGATTGGTGCATTCTGACTTAAGTTTATTAAGTTCTTTATTAAGAATTGTTGGGATAAGAGTGAGGTTTAACTGGTTTAAACCCCAGTAAATTTACATTTTACTGACCGTTCCAAGGTGGTACCTAATATATTCTTGATAAACATACCTATTTTTTCATATATATTATGTATGCACTGTGCTGTTTGTGGAGTTTTGTGCTAATCTTTTATGTTTCTTGATTGTGATTTTATGTTCTATGTCTTTGGCGTTAACTCAGTGCCACTAAACCGGGTCTATGTTTAACATGTTTGCTTATGAGCTTGTTTCTGTAGCTTTTTGCATAAATATTAAGTGCCTTTCACATTGCAAAAATTGGTTTAAAGGTTTGACCAAGATCGGCGTATTCTGGCTTAAGTGCCTTCCACATTGCAACAATTGGTTTAAAGGTTTGACCAAGATCGGTGCATTCTGGCTTAAGGGCCTTCCACATTGCAACAATTGGTTTTAAGGTTTGACCAATATTGGTGCATTCTGACTTCAGTGTCTTCCACATTGCAACAATGGGTTTAAAGGTTTGACCAAGATCGGTGCATTCTGGTTTAAGGGCCTTCCACATTGCAACAATTGGTTTGAAGGTTTGTCCAAGATTAGTTCATTCTGGCTATCGGGCCTTCCACATCTAAACAATTGGTTCGAAGGTTTGACTAAAAGATAAAACTTTTCAAATTTTCTTTTTTTGTTTTGGTTTTGAGTTTGAATATTTAGCACGCATTGCACATACATTCTTTGCAACATGCGAAGGTGTGAAAATGAGAAGATTATTTGGCTTGCATTTTACGGGGAAAAGTGTTTCTACACATTACATACTAGTATGTTTTTGTTTCAAA
This sequence comes from Mya arenaria, assembly GCF_026914265.1. Taxonomy (NCBI): domain Eukaryota; kingdom Metazoa; phylum Mollusca; class Bivalvia; order Myida; family Myidae; genus Mya; species Mya arenaria. The sequence continues at coordinate 38,436,782 of NC_069123.1, read as the reverse complement.
ATATTCAATTCCACCCAATCAACAATTTTATTGTATCTTTGTGGTGATTGTTTCAGTTTTAGAAAGATATTTGCGTTTTTGTACCGAGGAAGTGATTTTATTTCACTTGTTTTCACTATTTTAATGAATATCTTACATATTTGAAAACATGTAAACAAGAAACTACAAAATATCGTTAATTTGGTATTCTTTGACATTTTGACACAAATACATGTCTTTACAGTATTGTCGACAGATCATTCCTTATTACACCAAAACATGTTGAAAAGGACGTTTGTTTCACATTATGTTATTCAAAACTAAATAAAACATGTACATTTTAAACATTTTAATATTTGGTCTTTTTACCCATTTATTTATTATGGAATGCCCTTCAGAGATACTGGGGAATGTGTTTATTCTATCAACACTAGAATGCGTATATTCACAATACAGAAACATTCATAAGCAATGTTTGGAACACACATGGCATATTCTATCATTACGTTCTACAGTATATTTTAAAAATACCTTTATACGTGTAAGGAAAAATCACTGCGATTATGGGAATAAGAGTGATCTGTTGACTGTCAGCCATTGGAGGTTTTGTTGTATGATGCTTTCCAAATCGTGTTTGTTTGTTTCTTCTTTCTGGTTTCTATACTTTCTACTTTTACTTGCTGATGACATAATAAATGACATTTACACAGTTGGAAAGGGAAACAGAGATTTAATTTTTTTAAGGATAATGATGATTTCTTTACATTTGCATGCTTTCATCGGGAAGCTAAATTAGATGTATTTTCTGGATACCGATTTCGGATGAAAAAATAAATGTACATATAGGTTAAAGAACACAGGGGCAGGGCGAGTGGTTATGCAACACCCTGTTGTGTCAACCGTAACGGGCAAATCCAACAGCCTCGCTGTTGAGCTAGCTTTTATGGCAATGCGGTTGTGGTGTCTGCTGCAGGTCGAATGGTACAGGGTTTAAACACCGTTCAGGCATCCACTCTTTCTTTCACAATAATGATGTCAGAAGTAACTCGGTTGCGCCTGAATGTAATTGGGCGGTAACAGGCGGTATCAGAACCTGTACAGGTCTGTACATCTAGGTTAAGGGGGTTTCGGTCCGGTCCTTAATAAGGTAAAAGAGGGAGGAGTGTAGTGTCCATATCGCATCAATTGATTTGAAGGTTTGACCAAGTTTGGTTCATTCTGGCTAAAAGGTCTTCCACATCGCAAAAATTGGTTTAAACGTTTGACAAAGATTGATGCATTATGGACAGGGTGAGTGGTTATGCAGCACCCTGTAGTGGTAGGGCACTTCCAACAGACTCACTGTTGAGCTAGCTTTTATGACAATGCGGATGTGGTGTTGGTGGCAGGCCGAAAGGTACAGGGTTCAAACCCCTATTCGGGCATACACTCTTTCTTTCACAATAACCCCTACAGCCCCCTCACTTATTAACAACCACACACCTGTTGTTACAGACCACTTATTAATTTTCCTAAATATTTGATAGTGAAAAAACACTGCTTGTTAGAATATAACGACCACTACAACCACAGGCACCAGATTGTATCATTCAATGCCACATTTATCCACCTTTTTACTTGGCAAAATATTAATTCTAAAGGATATCTAGCTTGCAAGTATGTGGTAATGTTGTGGAATAATGATAATTTGTTGTAATGGTACCAGTACAACGAATTCCAAAGAAAAAACATAAAATTTAGTACATAACTTCTATAAAGGGACCTAAACCACTGTGGTTTAAATGTCATTTTCGTTTTACAAACCAATAAGATACAATTCCTATAAAGGAAAAAAACCAGCCAAGTACTGATATTGTATAACCATGTTAAGATTCTGTGCTATTCTTTTTTATCATGATTTGCCCTGAACCTTTATATTGCATTTCACAATTGAGTAGGGATTGTGTAGAAACATTACAATCATGCGTGTTTAAGATTGTAGAATTATTTCAGGTTCCCAAAAGTAGAGTAAAATCCATGTATAAACAGCATCCGGATTAAGTTTGCAAATCCGGAATTTTTGCAAACTTATTTTTTTTATTTTTCACCCAATGTTTTTTATTTTTGTATTTTTAAAATGTGTTAGGTAATACTAATAAGAGATATTTTTTGTTTCCTGAAATTTAATTTAGAAATATGTTTTTTCGGCATTTAAAGTCAACTTTTCCAATGGGAGTCCCATTGGAAAATGGCCTTCCCATTGGAAAATGGCTTTTTCAAGCTTTTCCAATAGGAAAACTGGCTCTATTAAAATTGTGGGAGAATTTGGAACATAATTTTTAAAATTGAAATTGACTGTTTAATTAAGAATATTTTACACTCACTACATGAAAAATAATATATTCATTAAAAATGAAAAACCGATAGATTCATTTAAGGCATTTGTTTGCGAATCCTTCCCATGAGTGAATCTTTCCAATTGGAGGATTCCCACATTCAAAGTGGGTAAGTATGAACATTGGAAAATTCCAATTGGAATATTTGGTTAATGGGAAAATTCCAATTGGAGAATAAAGTTCAGTTTTAAAATGGGAAATTTCCAATTGGAAGGACAGGTAAGATTTTGTAATGGGAACATGTAGGAAATGGGAATATAGAAAAATATTGCCATATTTAAAGCAAAAATTAGCAAAATGACACTTCTTACAATGTCCTTACCTGTCAACTGTCGACTTATCCATATTCCTCATCGCTGTTATACTATACAATGGTTAGCATGACGTCTAACCATCGTATTGCTTCATTAACCCTGTATCAGATACTAGTACAATTTTTTATCCGATTGAAAAAAAAGACAAACAAAAAAATCCATCTTTCATCAATGTCACAAAAACGCTGTCGTTAAGCTTGATTACAAACATCTTGCCATTTAACCGATTATTTTCAAGGTTAAAGGCAACTAAAATTTGGTCAAGAATTAGCATTAATGAAGTTCTTTGAAGTCGAAGATATAAACTTTTTTACACTTCTATCTTTGTTAAAGACCACATGATTATGTTCATATATTTACACAAATTATAAAGGAGTCGGAGAGGTGATGGAGATCTATTGTATGAAAAGGCTTAATTTATGGTATTTATGGGTAAAAATAGTGAAGGGCAAAAACAATATGTCTCCCCCAGAGAGGGGGAGACATAATTAATATATTCTTGTAATGAAGCTGTTATGTGCTAAAAATAGAACCCAATAAAAAAATAAGCATATCCTAATAAGCCTAGCTTTAATATTATGAAGTATTTACTGAATCAAATAGACATATATAGGCAAATGACTGAAAAGCTACCATAATTAAAGCTGCACTATCACAGATTAAACATTTCGACAACTTTTTAATTTTTGTCTTGGAACAAGCCAATTTTTGCTACAATCCATGAAAACCAGTTAATAAGACTGCAGACAAAAAATTAGATCGCGGATTTTTATATTTAAGTTCATAAATTGATGTTTTATGCATTTTTCTTAAACCGTTAGTAAGGTTTTAAGCTCTAAAACATTTTCGAAAATATGAAAATCTAAGATCTGTTTTTTTATCAACAATCTTACATCAATGGGTTGCAGATATTTACGCAAAAATTTGCTCTTTCCAAGACAAAAATAAAAAAAGTTGTAAAAATGGTAAATCTGTGAGAATGCAGCGTTAAGAGTATTTTTTAAACTTATAATGAAAGTCATTTGCATTTATTTTACATAAGCACGAAAACTAATGTGTTACTTATTCTGAACTCCTTTATAAAAATGTAGGACAAAACATCCCATGTCATTTTTGACTAAGGGGACAAAACACGTCCAACCCATTTAGACAGGGTTGACAAAACAACCCAGATCATTTTGACATGGTGGACAAAATAACCAGGAAAATATTGGCAGTTCAAAAAGTTAAGACCCCCCTCCCATCCTACCAACACTTGAAAGATTAAAACTAATTGGCCATTATCAAGATGTGTTTTATTACCCCCAATAAACACCCTTTTTCACTTAATTTATTAGGTTTAGAAATGTTACTATGGAGATCTTTATCACAGCATAAGGAAGACACAGTGACTTTAATCATAAGGATACAGTACAATATTAAGTTCAGCATTATGATAATCCTTACTTCAAAACACTCTTCTTAAAAAGGTGTTCAAGGCCAAAATCTAATATTCATATTCATTACAGGCTGCTTTGCATGACAATTATTAATTTCAGATATTTGCTTTAAGCAATTTATTTTTAATTATAAAAACACTTTCTCATAGTTTTCAGTTTTCATCTTCTTTTTGATATTGACATGTTAATATTAAAGGGGCCTCATGTGTTTTTAATATTTACGTTAGTCTTATATTAAAGCTGCAACCTCACAGATTGAACGTTTTGACAACTTTTTAAAAAAAAATTGTCTTCGAACAAGCGAATTTTTGCGTAAATATCTGCAAACCAGCGATAAAAGACTGCTGACAAAATATCAGATTGCAGCTTTTCATACTTTCATCCAAAATTGATGTTTTATGCATTTTTCTTAAACTGTTAGTAGCAGTTTAAGCTGTAAAGCATTAAATTTGGAATGGAAATATCAAAATCTGAAATCTAATCTTTAGTCAGCAGTCTTTTATCACATAAGCAGGTATTTACGCAAAGAAATTCTAATACATAAAGTTTAAACAAAAAATAAAAAAGTTGGAAATCAATACATACACAAGTTGACTAACATATATTTTGAATAATAAACCTTAAATTACTTTCCAAAGAATGCATTTAAGGAAAAGTTACTTACTGAAAACAAGACTGTAACAATGCATGTATTTTAAAGTGAAAACCCATATATATTATGTATTTTAAAAATGTAATCCTTTATACTTTTTACTCTTTCTGTTTTTAAAAAGGATGTAACCCTAACCAAATCATTTTATTTTTGGCCCTACTATAACACAATCAAGAATTTAGCCCCACATTCCAGAATGCAGGGCTTAAATTGTGTTATCATTTTGATCACTGACATGACATCATTGACAAAATAAGGATTCAAAAATCTTTGTTTCCGCCCAACTGACCCTATTTTTATCCTTCTGATCCTTTTTTGTTTTTGGTGTTTTGACCAATATGTGCTTTTTTAGTAAAGACCTTAATAATTCCCTGATATAGGTCAGTTTGCCAAAGAAACATGGTCCTAAAAAAAAAACCAGTTACCGTATGCCTACCTTTTTTGATATTTAAATGGAAACTATGAATACTTTTTTTTGGCCTAAGCAACAATTTTTGTTTGAAGCCAGATGTGCATACTGTGTATTTTTTTACTTAATTACATTGTATTGTCTGCGAATTACCAATATCAAATCCATTGTCCTATTTAACAGGATAATGGTTTTGATATTGGTCCCATGTATTATCATTATAAAAAGTGTAGGAATTTTATTCAAGACCATTTGCAAGATGACTGTCATGTTTGGTGTCAATATTATGCTTGAATTATCATATTTTATATTTGTCATTGTTAGATATTTAATTTGTATAAAAAAATTAGCAATAATAAAACGTCTAAAGTTTTTTCCTCAGTTGGTAAGAATTACACCTGTTGTTGTTGTTGGGTTAATAAAAGTCTGCTTGCCTATGGCTCCATTATGGCTTGACCCTGTCACACCCCCTAGTGTGACTGAAACATATTTGTGAGGCCAAAGGGGGATCTATCTGGTGGTGTTAGTAGTTTATACTCCGGGTCCCGGCGTGAGCACATTGAAGGGTCCCAGAGTGTCAGTTCAACCACCGCAAACCTATCCTGGGCGGTGAACCAGTACTAGGTGCCTTCACTTCTGAAAGGAACTGACAACTTCTGTACATGCCAGGGGCAGTGGTACAGTGCGAATGGTCGTAGAAAGGATTTCATAACCAATCACAACAGAAGTGACCTGGTCCGCCCGGGAATCGAACTCGGGTTGTCCGATTAACAGTCCAACGCTCTACCGACTGAGCTAACCTGGCGGACGGGGGATCTATCTTCATTGAATGTCAGTATTTATATTAGCTCCACCCCTTTTACTTGACCTGGCATCGCCCCTTTCACTGAACCTGACATCTGATTGGCTGAATGAATATGCCTTTTAAAGGTTTCCTTATGACTGACAGCCCCCACCCCCACAGAGAAAGACTGGTCATTTGAGACAATCACTATCATATCTTGAAAAGGCGGCTATATGCATGACTATGAATTGGCTTGTAATTGATTTAAGATAATGATCATTATCTCACGGGCTTAGCGCAAAACGGTTGTAACTGACATTTTGAAAATTGTTCAGGAGAGCATAAAAACTGATTTATTTTCCTAGTTCCTATCATTTTCAATTTGTTTTTTAATTATAGATTTAATTTTGTGTACTTTTCATGAATAAATCACAATAACACCTTGCATTCATTTTCTAAAAGAGATATTTGTAAATCAGTCAGTTACAACCGTTTTGCACACAAAAATGAGGAATTTTCTAAATTTATTTTTGCGCAAAAGGGTTGTAACAGTCAGTTACAACTGTTTTGCCTGAAAAATTGAAGATATTTTTAAATACATTTTGCGCAAAAGGGTTGTAACTGAATCTCTTTTATTAAAATTTCTTTGATAGCTTTAAGATATTTGACTTTTAATCACCATTTTTTACTTGCAATGTAAATTATACTTAAATACATCAACTGATGATAAAAGCTATGATGTTTTCCAATATTTTTTTGAAAATTAAGTTGTTTTTATATATTCTATGTATATTTTTGTTAATATACTTAACACAAACAGGGGTTTGGGTAAAATTTTAGTTTAATATCACATTTATTATATATGAAAAACAATTAAATAATTAATTTATTTAAACAACAACAATATAAACAGCAATTATCTTGAACATCATATTTTAAGTTAATAATCAGCTTTAATTTCAAGCTGTAAATGATGAATAACTGCATTTTGTTAATACAATGGTGAAGTGAATAGCAATTTCATTAACTAATTAAGATATGCATGTATATTTCTTATTTCTAGTTTTTAAGTTAAAATGATATCAAGAAATATTTTTACAAATCACCATAGCATGGTGTTAGTAGTTTATACTCTGGGTCCCGGCGTGAGCACATTGAAGGGTCCCAGAGTGACAGTTCAACCACCGCACCTGGGCAGAACCAGTACTAGGTGCCTTTACCTTTGCAAGGAACTGACAACTTCTGTACATGCCAGTGGCAGTGGTACAGTGCGAATGATCGTAAAAAGGATTTCATAACCAATCACAACAGAAGTGACCACCATAGCATACTATTGACATCAGCTCTTACAATGACCATCATTGTGTAAACAATATACAAGAACTTGAAATTTAAATAATCATTTAGCAAAATTATTTTAAAATTGACAATGACCAATTCCGGTACCAAAAAATCGTATCCTGATGAAATCATTTAAGGGGTAAGATATTTCCAAAGCTCACAAATATCAGACTTTCATCTTCCAGTACTCCTTTACTCAGCACAAATTCCATCTCCTTCGCCCATGAATATCAGAAACTTTCCATCTACTCTTAACAAATCCTTAATCCCAGCATGATTTCGATCTACTTGGCTCATGAATATCAGAATACTTTCCATCTACACTAAACATCATTAACCAGCATGATTTCCATGTACTTGGCTCATAAGTATAATAATGACTTTTATTGATCTTCTCAAAACAAACCATTAACACCAGCATGATTTCCATCTACTTGGCTCATGATAATCAATACGACTGCAATGTACTTTTAACAAACCATTAACACCAGCATGATTTTCATTTACATGGCTCATGGATATCAGAACGACTACCATCATCAACTCTAAACAAATCTTTTAACCCCAGCATGATTTCCATCTAAATGGCTCATGAATATCAGAATTACTTCCATCTACTCGAAAGAAATTATTAACCCCAGCATGATTTCCATCTACTTGGCTTATGAATATCAGAGTAATTTCCATCTACTCTTAAACAAATCATCAGCCCCAGCACAATTTCCATGTTAGCACATGAATATCAGAATGACTTCCATCTTGTACTCTAAACAAAGCATTAACCCCAGCACAATTTCTATCATCTTGGCTCATGATAATCAGAATGCCTTTCATCTCCTCTAATTAAGTCATTAACACCTGTATGATTAACATCTACTCTAAACAAATCTTAGCATGATTTCATCTACTTGGCTCATGAATACCAGAATAACTTCCAACTACTCTTAAACAAATCATTAACCGCAACACAATTTAATTCTACCTGGCTCATGAATATCAAAATATCTTCTTGAAACAAATCATTAACCCCAGCATGATTTCATCTACTTGGCTCATGAATATCAGAATACTTTCCATCTACTCTTAAACAAATCATTAACCCCAACACAATTTCATTCTACCTGGCTCATGAATATCAAAATATCTTCTTGAAACAAATCATTAACCCCAGCATGATTTCATCTACTTGGCTCATGAATATCAGAATACTTTCCATCTACTCTTAAACAAATCATTAACCCCAACACAATTTCATTCTACCTGGCTCATGAATATCAAAATATCTTCTCTAAACAAATCATCAACCCCAGCACAATTTCATTCATCCTGGCTCATGAATATCATAATATCTTCTCGAAATAAATCATTAACCTCAGCATGATTTCATCTACTAGGCTCATGAATATCCGAATAACTTCTATCTACTTGTTGACAAATCATTAACCCCAGCATGATTTCATCTACTAGGCTCATGAATATCAGAATACTTTCCATCTACTCTTAAACAAATCATAAACCCCAACACAATTTCATTCTACCTGGCTCATGAATATCATAATATCTTCTCGAAATAAATCATTAACCTCAGCATGATTTCATCTACTAGGCTCATGAATATCCGAATAACTTCTATCTACTCGTTAACAAATCATTAACCCCAGCATGATTTCATCTAATAGGCTCATGAATATCAGAATATCTTCTATCTACTCGTTAACAAATCATGAACCCCAGCATGATTTCCTTCTTCTTGGCTTATGAATTTCAGAATAACTTCCATCAACTCAAAAAAAATCATTAACCCCGGCATAATTTCCATTTATAAAGCTCATGAATATTTGAATGATTTCCATCTTATCTAATTTCTATCTATTTCTTATCCAGTAGTTACTTGTAGTAGTGACCAGTAGTAACCAGCATGACTACCATGACAATGATGACACCAACTGCATTCTATGACTTGCAACTATTCCTACTGCTTAGCCAGTCAAAAACACCAACATGGCTTAACTGACATAGCTTATGAATACCAAAATGACTTAAATTGAGTTACTTCTTCGCTAGTCATAAACACACCAGCATGACTTCAAACTGTATAGCTCATGAATATCAGAATGACTTTACATAGCTACTTTTAAAAATTTATAAACACCAGCATGAACTCGACTACAGAGTTCATGAATATCCAAATGATCAATAGATCTACTTCTTCCTAGTCAAAATCATCAGCATGACTTCAAACACCAGAGTTCTTGAATATCAAAATGACTTCACTAGATCTTCGCTAGTCATAAACACCACAATGGCTTGAAACTATATAGCTCATGAACATCAGAATTTCATCCATAAGATTTAGTTCACATCAGCATGAATTCAAACTTTAGAACTCATGTCGAAATGATTTCAATAGATTTACTTTTTTGCTATTGAAGATCATTCAATCAAGCGAAAGCTCATGAATATCACATGAACAAAAAGAAAGAAGGAATTTATTTTTGACTCGGAAAGTGACTGTCAAGAAATGCAATAAATCAGTTGCAAAATAGCTTCCATTGGATAAAGTTTTCCGCTGGAAATAAGCGTGTTATAGGATACGAAATATTCAGTCAAAGTATATAACATTCTTCTTGAAATGGTAGGGGAATTAATTTGTGTTTTCACCATTCATGATGTACCTTAATCATTAGATCAATTGCCTTTGTTTTTCATTAGTTTATAAAAGTTATGATTCTGTGTACAAAACATGTCAATATTGCCAAAATATGAAATTTCAACATGCAAACTCATTTTACCATAAAAAGCCCATGAAATATAAATAAATAATAAATATTATCAAATAAAAACTACTTATAAAAACAATATTCTTGTAAAAAACACACATTTTTTTCCTGTTTTAAAATCATGTTTGAACTTTACATGGAAGACTAAATTCTTAGAAGTGATATTTAATTTTCAAGTTTTAAACTTAAAATCACTTTCCTAACCATATTTTTTTCTTAAGCAAGAGCCTCAAAATACTATCGAATTTTTTCAATTCTTTTTCCTAAATAATGACTTTTTTATCTTATGGACAATATATCATACAAATTAATAATATAGATGAATAAATAGTACTAAAGGAATAAAACATGAGATATTGTTCGTAATAGTGATGTTTTAACATGCATTTTTTCATTTTATTGGGAGTTTATTTTAAAAACAAATCATTTTTCATCAATTTGACTATCTCTCCTCAAAAACAATGCTAAATAATCATGATGTCATCAATGATGTCATCATGATATTGGAGTTACATCCCATCCCAATGGTTTATTGACTCAAAGTTTTCTGTGCAAAACGGTTGTAAGTGCAGTTACAACCGTTTTGCACAAAAATAAATTGCCATTTTCAGATACAACCTTTTGACAAATATGGCTTTATATACATTTATCCTTAAATTACAGAGCTAATTTTTTAGGATATTATGGAGGCTTGTAAAATAGGTTAAAAAATATGAAAATATCACTTTTGGAAAAAATGTCAGTTACAACCGTTTTACGCTAAGCCCGCGAATTCTGCAGTTATGCACTTAAATTCATAAAAAATTCATGTTCCTTATACTATGAAAATTTTGGAAGAAATACATGACTGTCAATTTAGAATTGAACTTAATTTCCATGTAAATATCCTTAAATTGTATAACATGTCGAAGGCAAAATGTAGATTTTCACAGATTGATACAATTGCTAAAAGGCATGTTCATTTTTTCAAGATAATGACATTAATAGAAGGTTTCTACTTTGTGTAAGGTTTTCTGAATTTAAACATTTTTTTTTGTCTTCAAGTCTCTTAACATTACCAAATAAAAAGAACTGTCCTCCAGTTTGTATTATGTAGAATAAGATGTAATTTGGAAGTAACTGTAATTTGTTACAAAGATGGTTTAACCAAAACTTAATGAAAATCCCACATTGATTTCGTGCATATATATATATATATATATATATTAATACATATAGCCCGGAATAGTTCTAGCCCGGAATTATAGCTATTCTAGTTTTTCCGACCTAATCCTCCGGTACAAACAAAATTAAACCGTTGTAATATACACACATTACTTCGGAAACAATAGAGTCATTGGACTGTTACACGAATTTCAATAGCTCGAAATTCGCCTTTTATTTGTACCAGCATTTAAGATTTAAATAATGGAAAATTATTTGAACTTGATTTTGAAAAATAATTATTTTTTATCCTGACTATATAATTATTTAGTCTTTAAAACAGACTCTCTTCCTTTTAAACTCTAAAATATCTTTAAAAATAAAATAAAATACATTTAAACCCGTTAAGATTTAATTAATTATTTAAACAGGCCAGTCTGCACTGCCTTTTCAGTAAGGATTTTAGTCAAAATCATATCTTCGTAAGAACAAGACAGTACACCATAGGTAATTATGACCCCCCCCCCCCCATAATTATGCATATTATGCATATTTGTATACATGTATTAGCTAGACAATATACAACGTGTATTGTATATATTAGTGAGCAAATAAATGCATTAATAAATAAATAAATACAGATTTATACTGGTAAATAGATTTATAAATATAAATATTTTAGGAAAGATAAACATTAGATAAAAAATATTATCAAAGCCTTTTTAGCCATATTGTATTGGCTGGTGGGGTTACTCAAAATTACCGTGCATGGTCCGCTTACAACCAATTAAATATTTTCAATAGCTCTGAGAATGATTCATACAATCTTTGATATTATGTCAGTTTTTTTTACATGGCATGGCTTGACTTGATCAATATAAATTTTATATTATATGACTTGCACAATTCACATGACTTTTCATATATATCCTTTAAGTTTTGTGTGATAATAGATCTTTGATCTAAATTTGTGATTCAAAACTTAAAGATACATATATATATATATATATATTTACTGCTTCGGAATCACACTTTACACACAAGACATGTTAAAATAGATTATTGTACTCACTGTTTTTTAATTTAAGTTTATTCATCAAACTCTGTCACTCTAGCTGTCTCTGTATTATCAGCATCACACATCAACTAAAAAAAAATAAGAAGAATTATAACAAGAAAGGTTCAAGTAGTTAAAAAATATATGGGCTGTCATTGGACATATAATATAACAATTTACCATGATTCCATGAAATATTTTTACAAACTAGCAAACCTGAACTCTTTAGTATTTTTTTACATCTTTGTGAGATTTTGCATAAAGCATCTATCTAATTCTTTGTTAATTTACCACATTAAAATTAAAATATATTGATTAACTGTACTTTTATTTATTTTATAAATATCTTATATGTTGTGCACCAGTCAGTTGTAACCCTGGCGCCCCCAGGTCCAGGGAATAGCGGGGACTTTGACTTTCGGTCCAGCCAACCCTGGGTCTAATCCCCTCCCCTGCGGGAACGAACTGTACAGTAAAACCCCGGCCAAATGCCCCTGCACACCAGAGACTCTATATAAGGCCCAATCTCGGCTAAATTTGGCTCAAAGACAAAACCACTGCGGTCACCCGGCCTTGCGTGGACACATAGAAAGTAAAAACACGGCCCATTTCCCGACTATTCCCAGTATACCCCCGGACCGGGGGGGGGGATGTGGTTAGTAACCGTTACAATTGACTGGTGCATTGGTTATAATAACTGAGAGGCCTCAAAGATGCTCACATTACTATGACCTTTTTGACCTTTTAGCAGATTAGAACAAAGAAAGGATTTTTAAGAAATATACTCAATGAAACAGAGTGAAACTTTATTCAGGGGCTATACACCGTATGATGACATAGCGAAAGAAGAGAAAATTGTCGAAAACTGACATGAATTTGGTATCAATGTGTACAAAGCATTGAAACTAACTAACTGAAGTACCACATAGTTTACAATTAATTGATTTTTCACATTTTTTTTCCATTAAAAAAGATTACTAGGTGGGTATACCTAGTATAATTAATTTTTATGTGTGATTGGCTAGTCGATGTTATCACTTAATGTTACCAAGCTAGGTATATATTAAATCAAATAAACAAATGTAAACTTTCATAGCAGTGGATACAACACTGGACTGCAATTTTGGCGACCACAGTTTGAACCCGGTCTCTGTTATTTTTTCTTTACATTTTGATATTTTTTTACCAATTATGATATCAAAAGGATAAACATTTTATTGAATAATTGTCCTGTATACTGGGACTGACCCTACTGTTTGTATAGTCCATTGGTTAAAGAAAATAGATTAAAAAAGAGAAAAAAATAATTGTAAAGTGTGTGTTTAAGGTAGCACTACCCTAATGAAAACCTCCACTTGAAATGCTTCATTTTGATGTTTTATCCTTTATTGTTAAGCACATACCTACACATCTTTTGTGGGTTCATGTGAGCAGTTCAACTTCAAAGCAACCCAGAAGCTGACATACATGCCATATCCCCCGGAGGGGGAAAAATCCCCCGGAATTTGGACCCATCCCCCGGTCTCCCAGAGGGGGATGAAAATCCCCGGAATTAAAAAAGTGTGTTTAAAATTACGCAAAATTATCACAGGGTTTAATTATATATGCCTGTTTGCAGTTATAATGCCCTTCTTGTCTTAATTGGATTATCAACTGATGGTGTGTTTTAACAACACCAATTGGGTGACACTTAATAAGTCAGCAGGGCACATTTCATACATTGTTTTGATTGAAACTGTCAGAATTTGCATAAGAAATGTCAATTAGACTGGTCAGATAAAAGGACGATTTTCATTGGTTAAAACTATAGGTTTTATCCAATCAGAGAGGATGTAACAAATTAAAGTGTTTAAACATGTGTCATTGTCATCAAAATGATTTATGATTTAAAGGTGACAGTACATTATTTGGTAAAGAAAAGGATTAAAATAACTAATAGACAATGCTGTTCTTTGTTATGACCCACTAATATGTTTACATACATGACATGACCTTCATCTCAAATATCGGAAAATAACAGAACTTCCAGAAGAGAAACTGAAAGTAGACAATTCGGATGAAATGACTTTTATTTATTTTAATATTATGGTGGTGATGTTTTTTTTATTTTTTGATGAATGCCAAAAGATGATATGTTTATGAACTTAAACAATAAATTATGCATTTGCTTTTTATCAGAAGCAAACAAATCTGACTATTTGGGAATTGAAATGAAAAATATTGATAAATCATTCCAGTCTCTCTATTAGTCTGAAAGTCATCATTTATGATCATAATGAGCAGATTTTGTATCCAATTTTAGAGGAAGGTAAGCCCATTAAATTGTCTCTGAAACATATTTTTCTGTGAAGTATTCTATTTTGCAAGTGAGTGCTTTTATTATGCAATATGGCTGTGTCTCATTAAAATATAGATGAAGTGCTGGAAAAAGGGGTAGACAAGGTAAATTGGCACGTGTGTCATGCCCGTAATGCTACATGGCGATGATGAAAATTCTCTGGTATGTGACCCAAATCCCCTTAAATTCTGGACATAATCCCCTCGGGAGTCTTTCAAAATTATGGCAATTTGTTTTTTTGTACTTAAATACTTTGAAATTTTGTCGAATTAGACCTGCTAAAAAAAAACCCCTGAATACTACCAAAATCCCCCTGAATTTTCAGACTTTTGAACATTAATCCCCCTGAATGGTCTCAAGAAAATATGGCATGTTTGGTAGCATCTTTTTATTTTCCATTTCATTAGCTTACATTTTTCAACAGTAGTTTTATTAGAAAATAGTTATTTTCTTATACCGAAGGTAAAACATACTGTTGTTTTTTTTTGCATAATGTTCCTAAAAGTTTAAAGATATTTCATATTGATAAGGAACAGGTCATGAGTATTTTTTTAACTTGTTGATTTCGCTGTAAAATGACATTCACAAGCTAAATCTTAGTAGACCAAAGAATTGTACGTTTACGGATTTTTGTATCTTTTTTGATATGGCAAATCCTTCACATACAAATTGTTTAGTATCAAAAGTGGGTAGTTATTCCGATCGGGATTCTGGGTTAAAGCATTTAACATCTCAAAAATATCATAAAACAAGAAATATTACCAGATTATGTAATTTTATATCAGTTCCATACATAAAAATGTCATATCCTATGAATAATTATGAGTTTGACGTTTATTTTTCATTTCTTGCTGTCAAAACATAGCGATATATACATGAAGGGCACCTGCAAGGCTTCAGGGCACAATTTTTAAACAATTGGAACATTTCGGCCATGGCTGAGTTGTTACGATTGTATTTACGAGGTCTATCTAGAAGCTTGTCAGTGGTGGCCGAGTTATTACGATTGGGTCGAGTTGTTCCGCTTGGCATAATTGTTGTCTGTGTCAGTCAACTTTTGTTTTATTGGAAAGATAAATAATGTGTTTTAATGCAAAATAACTTTTCACTTACATGGTAAAGTATGAATATAAACCTTTATGATCAATTTAAACCATAAAATACTTCACTTAATACAATTGCAATATTTTTCAAAACACCCCCGGTTTTTGCACAAACCCGTTTAGACGTTACTGGCTAAGGTCACAAATCCGAACACTTTCTGATGTTTTTTACAATTATCTTGGAGAGTTTATGTTGTAGTAAGTTAAACTTTTGTATGAAACATCTTTGGTTCATGTGAAAACAGCTGTCAAAGTACAGATTCACGATCTCGTCAATATTATGTCGAAAATCGTTCAATTTTATGGATAGTAAATCACCCTTCAAAATACGCTATGGAGGGCACAAATACCGAACACTTGAAAAGCGAAAATACATGGTCATACAATTATAATTAAAAAGTATGCTATATTAAATAAATGGCATTTTTTAGAAAAATGCTTAACAAAACAAGATGAAACTTCGCAAGTGTGACCAAGGCAAGCCTCTGTATTGATCTAGATCATCGAATAATCGATCACGGTAAACAAACGCGTGTTTTAGCCGGTGTTCAGGATTTGTGCCCTGTTAGGAAATGTACCCCGTCAACCAGTAAGGATTGGAAGAATGTATTACACGTCTATAATTTTAGACTGGGGGCGGGGGGGGGGGGGGTAGCAACAATAATGAGCGATTAGGGATACTTTTTTTATTTTTTTGACATTTCATGTGTATCCCTGTAACTGCCATAGTCTTAAAATCGTCAAAAGACCCATTGAAGGTGATTTAGGTGGACTATGGGGGGGCATGGTTACAATTGACTGGTGCAACCACTGGGACACCATTTTTTATTATTTTGATATTTCTTAAAATACTCGTTGACGGCTATTTAGGCAGAGTAGCCCCACTCCCTGTCGAAGTGTGGATAAGAAGAGGTCTGTTTCAAGTGAACGTTATTAGATGTCCTACTTATTGACTGTTTATATATTCAAAAATCAAGACAAAAAATTAAATGGAAAAAATAAATGACTTACCAATGGGTGTTTGAGATATCCATTTGGCACCACTTTAGTGCCATTCATCGCTCTTCAAAGCTCCATAAAACAAAATCATTCGTCTAACACATTCCCGACATCTTAACACAGATGGTATTGATTACTGTGACATGTTGGTGTTAAACCGGTTTGAAGGTGCATTCACTCGAGTAATAAAGTCAAAGATGCACTCTAAAGTACTGCCAGATAAGGTTTACCACAATTAATAATGTTGTCTCAATATTCATAAAAGAATGAATAAATGTCGAAAACAATGGTTCTTATGAAGGATATCGAGTTAAATTTGAAAGAAATGAGCATTACACACGGTATTTCTACCTTATGAGACTATAGTAGACCACAATAAATCTTTTAGCATTTACCAATCATTTAATATTTTTTGCGCTTTCTGCTATTAAAAACACGGTTACAATCTTGTTATCAGTAATAAATATTTTCAATAAATGCATTATTTAGTATGTAGTTAAAGGTTTATCAGTCACAATTGATGTTTGTTATATATGTGTATGTATTGATTTTGAATAACAGTGTCACTAAACAAAAAATAAACAAATTTACGCAATTTCACAACCTTTTTTCCAGTTCTTCTGGATTACCATGTATCCCCTGCCTCGAAACGAAAAGTTAACTTGGACGACATCGGTACGTTGTGGTTGCCCCCCCCCCCCCCCCCCCCCTTCTGGCCACTAGTGCAATTGCAAAATTAATTTTGATGCGTGAGGGATATACTTAAGCGACGATGTTAACCGTTGCTTCAATATTTATGCATGCATATATGTACTTGTTGGCATTTTGGGTGCCTCATTTCTACATCAAAAATGCTCAACCAGGTATGAGTTTATTGTATAAGTTATAGCTCGTAGTTTGTAAAATGTGGTTCTTTAGCAAATTTGTTTTAAATACGAAATAAAAGGTGTTGCTTCCAAGGTATGCATGATCAAAATATCCATAAATTATGTATGAGTGGTTATGCTATTTATTTGTCCATGACGTAAAAAGCGTAGGTTCACCCCTGATTAAAACAAGACTTTATTTTCATACTTTCATTGTATTTTGTTCTGCAATTTCAGTATCAAAGAGTTAACTAATTATTTCAGACACATTACCTGGAAAATGATTATTTGGTGCCAATGAGGTACGAGTCCCTTTAAGAATGACAAAGTGTTTTTACAATCAGCTAGATAACAAGTTCATTTTTTCCACATATACAAGATGATTTACAAGTAATCATCATATGTGTATTTTTGCTTCACTGCTATCTTGTAGGATGACTGGCTTATATACTACTACCGGGTATGTAGTAAAGTGACAACATGGCATTAATTACCAATAGCGTTTATTTTGTAATGCAAAATTCACCAGCCTTACATGTTTGTACAGTTCGATATTTTTTTCTAAATCATATACTAGTATTACTGTTTGAGGAAGGCATTGGCACATGATGCATGTTAACATTCTAAAATGCCTTGCAGCATTTTTAATGATGTTTAGCTTGGACCAGCTCAAAACCAAATAATAGGGGTTGGAAAGTCTTTGATTTAGGAGTTAAAAGGTCTTTAATATGGTTATTAAAATAATTCAACTAGGGGTTGAAAAGTCTTTGATATAGGAGTTAAAAAGTCCAAACAGGTAGGGGTTGAAAAATCTTTGAAATAGGGGTTTAAAAGTCTAAGGGTTGAAAACTGAAAAGTGTTCTTTTTTAGAAGGGTTAAAAAGCCTCTTGGGGTTGAAAGGTCCTGCTCCCCTGCAGAACAGTGTGTATGAAATAAACTATTATCTTAGGTAAAACATTTCATATGGATTTCCATCAATTAATTACATCTTCATTAAAAATCAAGAAAATGGTACATTTTCTGTGTAAAGGTACTGACAACCGAAATAACATTTTCAAGCGTAAAAGTGAGTATAGCTTTGAAAAAATGAAAAAGTTCTTAGTCGTTTGTAACCACAACTTAATCGATTAAAAATGGCGTCTGAGGAGATGAAACTAGTGAACAGATAATTAAAAAATGGAATTTGTGTCACTGGTTGAGTAAGAATACTTCAGGTAATTTTTTATATGATTTATTGCATTCAAATTCATTAAAAGATGCTTAAATCTTATCGCTAAGATATCAGCACAGAAGTATTAGCTTGGAATTGGATGGATACAATGTCAGGACACAGGTAAACAATAAAACAAAACTTCAAATATATTCCTAAATAAATAAAAAGGTGTTCTTTTAAGAGATTTAGGAAAGTTGAAATATTTTCCCATTAAAATTTATTGCCAGAACCTCCAATTGGATTAAGCCCATTGCCAATGTTACCAATTGGAAGATTCCAATGGGACAATATTCCAATTGGAGTTTTCCAATTTCCTGACTTTTCCCATATTGAATTGTGGGAAACATCCAATTGGAAAAAATGGTCGACGGGATTTTTTTTTACAAAAAATAATAAAAAGTACTATAAACGCACTTTTTCTAGATAACATTATAACCATTAATGATAATGATTGTTATTAATCACTAATTCCTTTTTTGAAAATGTGGGAGAATTTTCCAACAAAAAATGTTGGGCTGATTTTCCAATTGGAAAAACCATTTTTCCAATGGGAAGGCCATTTTCCAATGGGACTCCCATTGGAAAAGTTGACTTTAAATGCCAAAAAAACATATTTCTAAATTAAATTTCAGGAAACAAAAAATATCTCTTATTAGTATTACCTAACACATTTTAAAAATACAAAAATAAAAAACATTGGGTGAAAAATAAAAAAAAAAAGTTTGCAAAAATTCCGGATTTGCAAACTTAATCCGGATGCTGTTCATACATGTACACGCAGGTTTGCTTCACCTTAAGTTTTATGTAAATATTGATCGCCATAAAAACATATTTCATGTTAACAGTTGAGCGGTATCAAAAAGCACATAGGAGCATTAAGTTCTCCTAATGTAATCCATTATCATGTTATAGAGTACTTTAACCTAGAGAGTATCATAGCCAAGGACTGAGTGTAGTAATTCTGATTACCGCGAGAAGAATTACTGGAAGGAACGCTACACAACAGAAGAGAGTTATGATTGGTTCACAGGATACTCGTCATTCCAACATCTCCTGAGGAGAGACATTCTGCCACAACAACTAATACTTACTATTGCTAACTATGATAAACTTATGAATGTTAAGTGCATGTTACCCTTTATGACTCAATATACTATATGGTTGATATGATTTGTGAAAATGGCAATCTGCAACCAAAAAAATCACATTGAAACTTTATTCTTCCATACTGCATTGTAATTTTCATGACATTATTTTGGACATGTTTCTTCAAATATTTACGTCTAGTTAAGTATTTTGCATGTTTTTGCATCACCCAAATTGAACAACAATTAGATATTTGCATTAATAACAAATTGTTAATTTAATCAGCCTTGAATTGTGCTGTAGTAGTTTATTCTAGTATAATCATGTATGTTGTGCAAGTTGTGGAAACAGCTCCGTCAGCACAGACATGTATGAGGACGGATTTAAACACAAAAAGCACACATATCTGACAGAAATGAGCTGCCAGGTAATATAATTATCATTTATACGGGCTCTAAACCGAGCAAAGCTCGGCATAGCCCTATTACGGTCACACATAGCACTACTTTCGTTCAAAAGTTGCACATACTATCAGCGTGAAAAAAAAGACGTAAAGATGATGGAACCAGTATTTTTTTCTGTTCATAAACTATATTGAGCGCGTGCATGCCGGACACCAACGTCATCAGAGCGTGACGACACAGAAGAAAACAGGCCCATGCAATTTAAACTATGCTATGCGGCGAAATAGCGTCCCACTAGTTATTAAAATAATTCAAAATATGCTTATAACAATTACTATGAATACTTTTGATAAACTCAAAAAGACAAATAAAACAAATTTCTATAGATTGTCTGAGATATATTCTTTGTTTTCACTTGTTTATTAAAGATATTCATACGCATTGTTTACCATTCTATACGAAGGTCACACTTGACCGTTAGTAGAACATTGTCATTTTAGGCTTTACAATATCGATACTATTTAGATGTTTGACAGTTGTTGATCGTATAGAAATTGCGAAGAATTAATTCCTGTTGGATTACCGATTTAATTACGACCATGGATTATACCGGTACACATAGCAGAGCTTGTCACGTCAGCCAGGTACAGCATGATTATTTTGTAAAAACACGTTTCAGTAAATCATGCAATGAAGATATCAATTACATAATCTTAAGACATGCGGTTGACCAGTTCAGAAATCGCTATGGCTGAGCGAGATATTGTCACTAAAGATGGATGGGGTGTACCGTCTGTGAACCTCAACAATGGATGAGTGAGATGTTTTTACTGAGATCAAAGGATGGGAACACCTTTCAATTACCAACACGCTGGTTGAGAGATTGAAACTAAAAAGATATACAGGAATTGTGTGACAGGTGAACTCTTGTGCCATGCAATACCACTTTTGTGTAAATTAAGAAGTTGGGCGGGGAGGGTGCTGGAGGGGTATCCCCTCCTGCCAATTGAAAGCATGGCGGAGCACAAGATTATGACTGAAAAGATCAATGGACGGTTGCGGTCCGACACCATGTGAATGATAAAGATTGTATGTAATATTAAAATATTTAATATGTAAAAATATACGACCAAAAGTGGATTATTTGTTTATTATATGTATCATAGAGTACACAGTGACAAACACATTTTTTATAATTCTCAAACCAAGAGATCACCCAAGGGACCGAATCAGATAGCTCGACTTGCCACAACTGCAATCCAAATACCAGGTAACTGAAATGCAACACCACTTTTTTGTGACAGATGTTATTAAATTAAGAAGTTGGAAGGGGAGGGTGCGGGAGGGGTTTCCCCTCCTGCCAAAAAAACCCCATTATTACTGAAAAGATAAATGGATGGGTGCGGTCCAACACCATGGCTTTGTGAGCTATTGTGACTGTAAAGATGAATAGTTTTGCTTTGATCCACAGATTGTGTGAAAGATTGCAAATAAATAGTGCCGAGTGACCCCTCGTGCCATGCAACACTATGGGAGAAGAGAGATTGTGACTGAATATGTTGAGATGAAGGCTGACACCATAAGAGTGCAAGATTGTGATTGAAAGACAAATTGGCAAATGCGGGTTGATGGTTTTGCTGTGGGCCACAGATCGTGTGAAATCTTGTAACTAAATAGTCAGTCCAGGGTGTGGAGAAGGCGAACCATCCTGAAAAACAACCCCCATGACTGAGTGAGAGTTGCCATACCCTTACAACGAAACAACATGGCTTTGTAAGAGAATCATCGATGTTACTAAAATACACTTACTTTACAGGTGCACCTGTATGTTATCAAGCTGTGCAATTCTTTATTCATACGTTCTGTTCTATATATATTTTAAAACTTTAAAATGTAGGTGCACCTCTTACATAAATACAACTGCACCTCTATATTTAAGATGGAGGTGCTCATCTTTAATATACAACTGCACCTCAATATTTAGACCGTCATGCCTTTTCTTAGACCTGCACCTTAAAAAATTAGGTGCAACTCCATTTTTTCAAATTACATCGCCGTTAAGTAATTTTTCACCCAAATGGTAAGTCAAACTGTACTGGCTTGCTCACACTCAATTTCATGGTCAAGTTTGTTATAAAATTGCCATTGTGTCAACTTTTCTGCTTGTTAATAAGTAAAAAAGTCTAAATGAGATGCCTAAAGAAGTTGATGTGTTGTTGACAGTAAATAATGTAAACACTCTCTGCGATTCACTCAAATCTGCATGCGATAATGCACCAGTCAATTGTAACCCCCCAGATCCGGGGAATAGTGGGGACTTTGACATTTGGTCCAGCCAACCCTGGCTAAAATCCCCGCTATGTGGGGACGAACAGATGGTAAGGTCCCCGCCAAATGCCCCTGCACCCCAGGGACCCTAGATAAGGCCCATTCCCCGCTATATTTAAAGCGAAGACAAAACCACCGCATTCACAGGTATACACGGCCCATTTCCCCGTCTATCCCCTGTATACCCCCGGACCTGGGGGGGGGGCGTGGTTACAATTGACTGGTGCATAAGACCCCAGCTTCTCGATAAATCTTAAGCGTAACGGACTTAAAAAGCTTGAACCTGTTATAAAATGTTTCCATAAATTGGGGCAAAGAAACATGACATACAAAATAAAAAAGTCATGTACATACAGTGTACTAATGCTCAATAGCAATATGTTTGGTCATAAAGAAGTTGTGTTACTAAAGTTAAGATTTCAGTGTAAATCACTTGTAAATGGGATATGTTAGATAAGCACAAATTACAGAATTTTTTTGGTATTTCAGAATGCATCCATGCCACCTGGTTTTTGACATTACTGCTGTGGATAGATTTTCAGCAATGCAGGAATTGCCATGTTATGTATTACTGGAGGCAATAAGTTCAGAAATAAACCAGACTTTTGTCAAGGATTCTCTGAAATAAATTGCCAGTATGTTTCTTGTTCTTTGATATTAACATTCGCTTGTTATGACATCATGATCAGTGTTTATTTCAATAGCTCATTGATGAACTGTTTCTTTCCGAATTGAATTTCTTTCATGCCGTTTTTGTTGCGGCTTTGAGATAACATCATTTTCTAATAAAACTGCTGACCTTCATTGGTCTTTGGACTGTATTGTGCATCTATTCGCACATTTTGTTTGCTCTTTTAAGCAAACATTGCATTAATTGCAAACAAGTATCACAACCTACTACACATGATGCAGAATTATGTTTTATTTTGTGTGCATATGATTTTAAGCTTATGAACATGAATAACATCTACTTAAACAATCACAGCAACACAATGAAATCCCTATCTAAAGAAATATTGGTACTTTTCATTCATTCATACTGTCAATCATTCATGAATATATTCATTTACTTGAAGTTAATACATTGACAAATTTTACATCTCTGATGGCAAAAGCAATAAAAAGTAAGCAGGGGGATAAGTACCTTTTCCCGTTATGCATTAAAGAAAAAACCTAAATACACTCAAAATGCCTTAAAGGGTACACCAGATTGGCACCAAAAAGATTATTTTCTGTAACGAATCTCGGTACAATTGTTTCATAAAATTTGATCAAAACGTTCAATCTGTGAGAGTGCAGCTTTAATAAATTAAAACACTAATGCATTGTGGGTTTTTTTAATATAGCCACCCTGGTTGCTGAAGCCACAGAGGTATTTTCAAGGACAAGAACCAATGCTGATCAAAACATGGTCTAGTGATGGAATTCCATACCCGTTCTTGGCAAGAATTATTTTAGAAAGGAATATTGTCTGCAAGTAAGAAAGATTTCTAAGAAAGTCTGGTTTAAAGGCTTTCAAAATGCATCTGGGTACTCGATTAGTAAAGATTAACCACTGAGTTGTTAAAAAAGTTATTGCAAATCGTCCAAAAGACTATATATTTAATATTTTTGTCATAAATATTTTGGAATTAATGAACTTTTCTGCACATTTATCGCATTAATGCACCAGTCAATTGTAACCTGGACCCTCCAGGTCCAGTGGTAAACCGGGGATAGCCGGGGAAAAGGGCTGTGTTTTTACCATTCAGGTGTCCCTGCAGTGCCGGTTGAATGCGGTGGTTTTGTCTTGGTGCAAAATATAGCAGTGCATGGGCATTTGGTGGGTATTTTAACATCATTTCTTCCCTGCAGGGCGGGGATTTTACCCTGGGTTGTCTGGACTGAAAGTCAAAGTCCCCGCTATTCCCCGGGCTTGGGTGGTGTTTACAGTTGACTGAAGCATAATTCCTACATAAAAGGTTATGTATGTCTCAAATGAGTGTTTACAGGCATTTTTCATACTTTAACAGTAGAAGAAGATACTTTATTCTGTGTCAAACACTGATTTTGTGTCTTGCTTGCAGAATATGATGTGCCAATAAGCTTCAGTTTGCTGTGGCTTTTCGCCCATGGCAGTGGTCCTGCAATCTAGATCCAGGAGTTGCAGCTCTGAATCATATATTTCAGAATGAAGATGTAAGTTAACTTTGTAGTACTTGTTTATGTGTAAATGATTCCAAAGAGTGAGATTGATATTAATTAGGTGTAAATAAGCAGCTTATAGACACTGGTTAAGAGCTGTAATCTTAATTTTAAGGCAAATCTAGTCTTCAAAACAGATACTTTAAGCATTTTTTTTAAAAACAGCATAATTATGCTATCACTGCATTTTCTACATCATGTAGCCATCTCACACATGAAAACACTAGCAGTAGTCATGAAACTTTCAGTTTGGGTGTGTTTTTTTTGCCATTTCCTTTGCTGCGCCATTTGTCCCTGGAAGCATTTCACTTTGGCTCTATGTCATTTTTTATAAAAATGCTAAGGTGATAAAGTGGAAATTTTTTATTTTGCTTTGAAAAAATCTTAATAGAGTAGGCAGGCCATTTCTATGGTGATGTCTATATATATATATATATATATATATATATATATAAACTTTACTTGGTCAGATTAATTCAATGCATGGGGAAATAATGGCTCTTTAAAAGTTTGCGGCTTACTGATTGATGGAAATTGCTATTTCTGCTTTTTATGAAAACACCACAGGTGCTTATACTCATTCTAAAAGTGTTTAATATATCATTGCCAAACTTTCAGGATGTGTTGCATACAGCCTGAAATTAAACTATAGAAGTTTTGAAGTCTGTTTTTGCAAAAGTATTATATGAAAATACTGTTTTGAAGAGATACATTGTAAGCTTGGTTAGTGTATATATGAAACATATAGTTAGAAAAACTGTGGTCTTAGGCCATATTTACATATTTTTAACAACAGTGACTTCATTTGTTAGTGTGATAGTCTCTTCATCTGCGTCATTATAAACAAATTGACCCTTGTATATTCTGAGTTGAAAATAGGTGTAAATCTGTTTCAGATCGGAATTCATCACTATAGTACCGTATTCACCAGTAAGGTTTTATCCAGGATACCAGAGTGGCATCAGGATTTGATCACTTCAGTACTGTATTCAACAGTAACATTTTATCCAGGATATCAGAGTTGGCATATGGGACGATCACTTCAGTACCCTATACCAGAGTGCATTATGTATCTTGAATCGATGACTTCAGTACTGTAATCATCATGAACAATTGAAATAAGAGACAAGAATTGCATATGTATCAAATGCAGAGAAAAATGTCAATTTTCTTGGAGAGTATTCCCCTATCAATAGATCAATACATCATATAGTTTATTACAGTCATCTTGTCAGTAGGCTGCTTAACTCTTGCTGGGGGGACGGGGCAATTTACTATGTCTAAAATACAGTGACATTGTTAAAATTAAAACAAAGCCTAATACGTTCTGAACAATTAAGTGTATTGGCAAAGTATATACTTTTCGTAGTTTTGAACTGAATGAGCTTATGAATGAGCTAATGTAAGCATAATTATAGTACATTTTTGTTCTGATAATGTTGAGAACAGTTAAATTGCTTTATTGTGCATATATTACAAGTTTACAACATCAATATATATGTATCAATAACAATAACTAATGTTTTGTTGAATTATCTATGTGCTTGTTTTTAGCTCACCTGAGCACAAAAAACATACTTGAATGGAATTTTGATAAATGAAAAATGGTGTAATTTAACTAACATATAGATAATTCCTATCTAAAGTATAAAAACTCTTAAAGAGGTACATATTATCCAAATTATTGAAAACCAAAAATAGTGAGTTTAGCTTAATCCGGTTATAAGGGATATAAGAAGTTTCGAGAAATTGAGGTCTGAGGTCTCATTTATGACTGTATCTTCCTGAAAGTTGGTCAGAATGTTTATATTGATTAGCTCTAGGCCAAGATCGAGTTTGGTCATGTGCGGTCAAAAACCTGGTCATTAGGTCAAATCATAGGAAAAGCTTGTTACCACTCTAGAAGTCACATTTATGACTGTATGTTCATTATACTTTGTCAGAATGTTTATATTGATTAGCTTTAGGCCAAGTTTGAATCTGGGTCATGTGCAGTCAAAAACTAGGTCACCAGGTCAAGTAATAGGAAAAGCATGTTAACACTCTAGAGACCACATTTATGACCATATATTCATGGAACTTGATCAGATTGTTATTCTTGATGATCTGTATTGGATTAGATGAGCGATACAGGGCCGTCAGGGCCCTCTTGTTTTTTTAACTGTTATAGATGTATAATTCAGTTTAAAGACTCATACTTTAAATAATTAAATATTTTCATACTTTCTGCATACATCGTTATATTCAATGATGGAATGGTGCTAACAACATCAACTACATGGAATTTATATTCATTTCAAACTGCTGAGATGGTCAAACCATTTTTCCAGGTTATTTGCAGAACCTTAAAAATCTAAAATATACACAATGCTGTTTTACATATTAAAATAGTTTAGTACAGGTTAATTGTCAGATAACTGTAATAATTAGATTTAAGTAAACTTAATCTGTTTCGTTTACCTTTTTATGTTTAAAGTAGGAATCATTTATTTGTACTGTAATTGCTTGTATGATATTCAGTATTAGGTAAACTAATATACTTGTGTTTGTTATTATGATTTTTTTCAAACATTAAAATATTAAATTTGCATTGCCTTAACCTTACTTGTTATGCACCTTAATAATCTAATTGGTGTAGTCAAAGTCATAGTATGTCATATAAAATGAATTTTTGCCTTTGACACTTGTTTACCTAAGAAAAAATGTACTGCATTAGCAGTTTCTGCAGTTGATAACATACCTAGAGCCCTACTAAGGCAGTGCCTTATTTCATATTAATGATTACAAATAGCTACGTGTATTTCAAATAATTCAGTAACATCTTCATCACGATTAAAAAGATGAATATTTGTTCACAGTACATATCTAAAGAACAGATATTAAGTTTTGGTATATTATTTCAAACCTTAAATTCTGCTATTGAGATATTAAGGTATTATAATCAATAGCATAACTAATTTGTTTACATGCCTGCCGTTTGGTGTCATAAAACATGTACATGTCCGAAAACTCTATATTTATGTCATATATACTGGTGATGGACATGTGTGACATCAAAATTCCTGAAAAGAGTTTTGATATTGTTTTTAAGAAGGGGACGCTAGATGCTGTGATGGTCCATTACAACAGGTCAGACAATGCTTTCAATGATATAGGGGTTGAGAAGTGGACGCTAGATGCTATGATGGTCCATGAGACACATGGAACACTTCACAGGAAACATTGGACCTGATTGATATTCTTACAACAGGTGAGGTATCATTTCCTAGGGGGGTGGAGTTTAGAAAGGGAGGCTAGATGCTGTGATGGTCCATGAGAGAGAACCAGGTCACACTTTACAAGAAACCCTGGACCTGATTGATACAGTCTTACAAAAGATGAGGTCATATATTCTAGGAGGTTTGACATGAGACGGGGACGCTTGATGCTGTCATGGTCAATTAAAGTGACCATGGAAACCCTGGACCTGATTGATGATTCAGTCTAACAAAAGATGAAGTCATATCTTCTAGGGGTTTGGCTCGGGAAGGGAACGCTTTGTGCTGCCATGGTCCATAAGAGAGATTGCTAAAAATATAAATGATGATTGATTGATTGATTCAGTCTTACATCAGGTGATGGTCCATGTCGCAAACTCCAGACTACAGGTGAACGAAAATAAATGTGTGATTTAGGGTTCGAGATGTCCTACAACCGTTGAGTCTGGCCCAAACAGATAAATGTACAGGAAATTGCCAAAATGCACCTTGGACATATTAAATACCATCATTGGTAAGAAGAATTAAAGATTCATTAGCGTAAGGATAAACATAAACCGCAACATTATGTTAGAATAGTTGCCCATCTTTTTCAAATAAATGTTTAAAATTACGACAGATAACGTATGTTTTTATAAAATTTTGCCCCGTAGAAACAAAAGTACAATCAATGACCCATGTTTGTGCTCAATTTGAATTAATGTTACCATAGTCCCGCAGCAGTTTGAAGTTTGAAGGGGATATATTTGAGTCACCATAAGGGCGAGTGGTCGGGAAGACAAAAAAACAAATTCACCAACAGTCTACTTGTCTAAAAGTTTCGTGTTCTTGAACATGAATTTTACAGTTTGGTCAGAAGTTTTGTTTGTCAATAAGTCGTTAAGAGTTATGTGTTTATTTATTTATTTACTACTTTTCTCGACATGTATATTTGGTTTTGGTCGTTTCGTCTGATACTTGGTACAGTCAATGATCAAGATGAAGTGTACTCATGCCAGACGTATATCATTCTTACGCTATTTTCCTATAGTTATGAGCCCGTGAACTTGAATTTTACATTGATTGTTGGACAGGTTCCACACTTCAACCATTGTTTTCGATATTTTTTTGCTATACCCTTAGCAAATTAGAATCCCTTTCTTTGAAATTATCATAAATCCTACAGTTTGATTTTAATACCTTCCTAAATCAATAGTATAAATAAAATCTTGCATGCGTTCTTGACTATTCATTGGATTTAATATTTCCCATTCCTTACAGTAATTAATTATCGACGGCCCAGATGTATCAAACAGAGGTGTAAATGTGTGTTTGTCTTTTAATTTACTTAATAACATGTTTATAGCCATAACGTCTTTACTAGCTACGGTATTTCAATTTTGACTGAACAATCCGTTCGGGTTGAATACAGTACCAAGGAAATTCATTAAATTAATAGAGAATAAAAATACTCGTTAACATCACTTCTTATAGAGCAAGACCTTCGATTTTCTTTCATCTCCAAATAATTGTTCAAATACAGCTCAAATTTTTCCAAGCAGGAAGTCTCTCTTTCCCGGGCAAATATAAAAGCTTTATATAAGCAACAGTGTTACAGTAATAGAATATAAAACACTTTTCACATGTCAAATACATTTAAACGCAACAAATAACGGCAAATAACAAGTGATGTTTATTATGACCCCCTCCCCCACCCCTGAACACCATGTTGTTGTCAGGATTATTTGGACAATTGAATTAAATATAAATGCCGGACAGAAATGACAGCTGATTTGTCATTGACAATGGATGCCTTTGAGGCAATCTTAAGAGTGTGAACATTTAAAGTGTGAGGAAAGTCGGTACAGGTTATAATCATGTTCGGATGATGACTGATATTTACAGATAAAAATGTATTCTCTTAGCAGCAGGGAATAAGTAAATATGACGTAAAATGTAATAATAAATATGAGTTTTGACCTTGACCTTTGTATACATGACCTCAAATACATAGGGGTCATCAACTGGTCACCCCCAACCTGAATGTCAAATTTGAGGCCTATGGGTGCAGGCATTGTCGACTTATCACACAGACAAGCTTTTTGCGTTCAATGTCACTGTGACCCTGACATTTGACCTGATGACCCTTTAAATCAATACGGGTCATCTACTATTCAGGCGCAACCTCTAAGTCAATTTTCAGGGCCATGGGTGCAAGCATAGTCGAATAATCACTCCGACAACCCTTTAGTATTCAAGGGTACTTTGACCGTGACCATTGATCCAATGACAGGTGTCATCTAATAGTTATACCAAGCCTCCATGTTTGGTAACCATATATCTAGGCATTATTTAGTAATCACTAGGACAAGCAGTGCCAATCTTTTACCATTTAAGGTCACTATGACCTTGACCTTTGACCCGACGGACCCTCAAATCAATAGGAGTCATCTACTGGTCAGCCCCAACCTTTATGTCAAGATTGATGATCATGGAACTAGGCATTGTTGAGTTATCATTCGGACAGGCTTTGACAACCTTTTACCATTAAACGTCACTGTGACCTCGACCTTTGACTCGATAACCCCTAGAATCAAAATGGATTATCTACTGGTCAGGCCAAGCCTTTATGCCAAGTTTAATGACCATACATTTAGGAATTGCTGAGTTATCACTCGGTCAAGCTTTGGTCTACCGTCGTACTGACCGACCGACCGACACGTGCAAAGCAATATAAACCCTATTGTTCGAAGGGGACATAATTATATATGGTTAAAATTTAGATTTAATAAAATATAATAGAAAATAAAAACGCTTGAAATAACCCCGTCGGCTCCAGGATTCTAACTCGGGATCCCAATATTGTTCAACAGCCAAGACCACAGTAGAAGCTAGGTGTGTTACTAAGATTATAATTCATATAACTCATGACACATCTGAACTACACTGCAGCAGTAGTTGTCTACATTAAAATATCTATACTTTATGTCTGAGATTAAATCTTCATAATGAAGTTTCTATCAGTGTTTTCGACACTTTTCATGGTCGCATACTATGGTGAAAAGTATCGTTTAAGAAGAATTCACACTTAATGTTTAGATATAAACAAATATAATTTATCAATGCCGAGAATGTGGATTTAAATATGAATTGACGAGATAAGAAATAGTTACCACACATGTTTCCTAATTTATTTATAAAAGGGACCAAACTGCTTTGTTTAAAACGTGTTATTTTTGGTAAGAAATGTATTGCATTTCACTATTTCTGGCAAATTTTCACAATTAAATGCATTTATCTTGTCCGGTTGATCAAAATATGCTATTTCCTGGTTTTCACAACTTTCGCAATCTTACGAGCACTGAAAATGTCCAAACTTGGTGAAAATTTGACTGCGAGAACTTGAAATGTGTGCAAAGATGTGAAGAACTGCCCCATTTGATGCTTAGAATGCCATTTGAGTCAAGGTTCAGTTGAAAACCCTCAAAGAATGGCATTTTGGGCCAAAACGCCTTAGAAAATACAGACGCACAGGCACTTGGGTGACAGGCAGTGAAACTGGAAAATCTGACACAGACTATCAGATTGTGCTAGCTTTGGGTGTATTTATGTATCATTATTCCTGAAACTTGTATACCTTAAGTATCTATTCTTGCTTGATTTATCATTTAGAGTAGAGATTAAAGCATAAACCGCTGCCCTATAGTTGAAAGGTCATTTTGAAAGAACTGTCATGGCGGACGGTGCAATTTATGGAGTTTGTTTTTCAAGTGGAGTGATTTTTCTTAGGAATAAATTGACCCCCATTTTTTATTGGCTTAAAATGTAATTTAAAGCTTGTACTTTAAGAATATATGTAGTTATCATAGCCTGCATTCGCTCGAAATGCCTTTAAATGTTGTCTAAAAATTATAATTTTACATTGAATTATATAGGGAAAAACAATGGTGGTGTGTAACCTTTATATGAAGACATCTTTTCATACAGATGTTAATAAAAACATTTTATCGCTGTTGAACAGTCAGACTCAGACTATTTCATCGCGATTTTCGTAGTTAACAACATAAAAATGTAACAGAGACTGGTGGTTAAAATTAAATCTTTGTTGGGGTTTTCGCTAGTCATTCATAAGACAAGGAATGTTTATCTTCCAGCCGAAGAATCCCGGAAAGTCGGGCTTTAATACCACGTATAAGGACAAGAATGTCTAAAAATATGAGTATTTTACATAAGCATACGTTCTGTCAAAAGGATTGTGCACACACAAGAAATTGTTAAAAACAGCGTGCAAGCTTATAAAACCACTTAGTCAGCCGAAATTACAAAATAAACTAGCGGTAAGGATTAAACAAAGTCATATATTTACAACTTCATGAACATTTATGGGTATAACCTCAGTGAACAATTCAAGAAATACACAACCGAATTGTAAAGCACAATATATGTGTACATTTCTATTCAAAGGTGAACATGACGAGATCATTGGTGCAATCAAAGTGTTCCAATATTGAAAAAATCATGCTTAAAACGAAAATCAAACTTCACACCGCCAATTAAACATGCCATGCCGAAGTAAAACGCAGAGATAAGACTTCAGCCCAATTATGAATTTTAAAAAGCTCTGGAAAACAGTACCATATCTACCATACCATACCTCAGCAACGAGTATGAACATATACTGCACTTATGATGTGTATTGTCAATATGCACACATAAAGAACCACATCAAATTTAATGTAGGTAAATAAAATATTTACATGATTGATTTTGAACTGTCAAATTTAAGCACACCTACACACTTGGTAGTACGAACTGCGCGAACGAAGTCCTTAATGATGGAAATGCCAAATTGGGGTTTAAGATGTCTGCTTGTTTTGGCGTGAATTCCGATGGCGGCCACTTCGTCTTGTTTGTTTATTTCAAAACCATACAGCAAGGAGCATCGAACACGATAGTTTCCGTCCGTAAAGTTTATGTCAACGTTAAAATGATTGTTTCAACTGAAACGAAACTAAATTAACCATTTAGACAGTTATTATAAACATCTGCTTGAACTTAACCGAAACTTAATGGTCACCTTCCTCGGCCATTTTATTTAGTCCCCTATATATAAGAGAATACCCACATTATTCAATAATTTTACCGCTCTCATTTGTTTCAACGAGACTCCTTACGAGACGTTTTTGTCTGTAATATGACAACAGCAAATAATATATAAATTATCAAGAAAAATAGTTATCAATCAACACAAATAAGGGTGGGATGGGTGGGAAATGTTGCAATTGTCAATGAATGTTATCACTGCCAAATAAAAACCTCGAGGGGCGAACCATTGCTTGACCTTCTAATAAACCACAACATGAAAACCTCGTGCATTCCCGCCAATATCCTTCCGCCACCATCTAACTACTCAGGCAGACGACAAATCGTCATTTTTAGAAAATAATTTAATATATCGATGCTCTTTACAGGCTAAACATTTCAATCTTATGCATGTGATTGTAAACTAGTGAATAATATGTTAATAAAAGTAGTTTGTACTTAATATTTAAATAAAGTTTGCTATGTTTATAAAGTACGAAAACTAATGCTCGACGATCTTCTTTTTATATTTGATCAATAATGACAACGGTTTGATAGTAAGAGGATACACTTTCAACTATTGTATTGGGAGGTTATTTCTCGAAGTATAAAATGATCTGTGACAAAAGAAGTATATTCGTTAAATGCAAAAGTAACTTAAACTAAACCCCAAGTATATTGTTATCATAAAGTTATATGGTATCATTTAAAGCGATCAATTATAATCTTTTTAAAGTGGAACGTATTTGCATTGGACCATTCAAACCCAGTTTGATATCATCCACAGTGATAAAGCATGCTTGTGTTTTAATCAATACTTGATAACGATAAATAAACACCTGAAGATATTTTAAATATCATTAGTAGTGCATGCGTTATATGACTACAAATCCTTGAATAATTTCGAACAGATCATAATTCGATTAAATGCTCATCACAGTTTATACGGAAGCCTTTAAGTGTCATTTTCAGTTTTAACGCATATTACTAAATTCATAAAATTTAATATTAAAACTTATTGTATACTTTGACAGCAGCTAAAACCCATCGTGGGGGAGGGAGAGGAGAAAGACGTTATGATATCTAACTTTGTTTCTTAATGTCTTCTATTATCTTGTCAATGTGTTGACTAGAAACAGCAGACACTTCTTTCTCCTTTCACTTATGGCAATCTAAAACGCCCTAACTCGTGATGGCGGTACGGCGGGGTCAAGCCATTCTTCATGCAATGGACGTTGGCAGAGTTTCACATAATATAATAAACCTGCCTGTAGCTCATAGTTTCGAGAAAATCGCGCGTAGTCATAACATTAGGCATGAAAAACAGAATGCGATGCGCTGTTTCAACACAACTGTGCAGTCAATAATTTCCAGAAGCACAGGACATACTTATGGAGATTATGATGCTATTGTATTCGTTCCGGAGGAGGGTTTCATGTTCATCAGTGCTTCTCATAAATATTAAATATATGTGTCTAATTTGGGTTTTTGTATTCGTTTTGGAACCTCTCTCACGAATCGGATACGGTTCCTTGCGATGGTCGATGCTTCTCATTGTCAAAGGCATCATATTTATTAGAGTTTCTAAGCATAAAAAACACGTATGATAAATGAATACTAATAGCATGTAAAAAACCTCATGAAATTTATATCACTTGCGCAAATAGAGGTATAATTGGTACGAAAAAGATTTTGCCTGACGTCATTTGCATAAAATATTTGTCCATTTACATCGTATTTCATAAATCAAGCACTCTTATTATTATAAGTAGTAGTATTATATTCCAGATTTTATAACTCTCATTTCATGTTCAAATACATAAGCGCTTTATAAACTTCATATCGCAGATTATTGCCAAACAATACAACATGAAATTAACACAGTGCAAGTAACAAAATTACCTTTTATGATATAAAATGTTTAAAATTAATTCCCAATACCTAATTTTAATTTAAACTGATAAAAACGTTTTTAACAAAGATCATTTTATATACAATTACAAAATAATTAAAACAGTTGTTAAAGTTAATGTGGTTTAAATATAATAACAAAATATACGATAAAGTTTTAAAATCATATAATTGTATTTTTTACATCAATTTGATATTGTAAAAATAATCAGTTCCCATATACTTCAGTGAAATAGTGAGTTTTAGTGCCTTTTTGAAACTTGGCAATGTGTTACAGTCCTTTATACAAAGGGGAAGCGCGTTCCACACTTTGCAGCTGCTGAATGAAAGCTCGTGTCAATATATCTTACTGTTCGACTTTTTGGCACCCCTAGTTGTTGGTGCTTGGTCACTGAGTCGTTTATAAGTTGGTTATAGAATCTTGTACTCTACCCTGCACTGCAGTGGAAGCTATTGGAGTCCACGTAAACACGGGAGTAATGTGGTCATATCTAGATATTCTGGAAATAATTCGAGCTGTCGTACTTTGCAAATACTTTAGTTTGTTAATTGAGAGTTTTGGTATTCCTTATCGAAGAGCATTTTAATAATCCAAACGTGATGTGACGAGCTAATTAACAAGAGATCTGGTTCTGTTCGTTGATAGGTTTT
This sequence comes from Mya arenaria, assembly GCF_026914265.1. Taxonomy (NCBI): domain Eukaryota; kingdom Metazoa; phylum Mollusca; class Bivalvia; order Myida; family Myidae; genus Mya; species Mya arenaria. Next base: position 38,401,108 of record NC_069123.1, on the reverse strand, counting down.
GTCTGATGTGACTGAGTATCTGAAACTGTGCAAATAATTTTTACATACACTGTTAAAATGTTTTTCCACTTTCATGTTTGAGTCCAGAAAAACACCGAGGTTTCTAACGCTAGACGATTGCTTGATTTCAGAATTCAGCTCTTAGTAAAATTAAGCATTTTTTTTTAATTTCACTTGAAATATGCTTTCACGACAAGATTGCTGTGGGTACATTTTGCTTGATTTCATGACGCCTAAGTGATTCCCTAATTTTATACAATTTAAAAACACGATATCAAAGCATGTTTTGATTAGTTTGAACTTTTATCTAGTTATCTGCTCTAAATATAACTAATTGAATGTGTTTAGTGTTAACTAAATGATAACCCTTAACAAAAACGAGCACGTGCACTTGAATTTCTAGTGCACCATAAGCGTAATATGAATTATCAATGTTTTAAGTGAGTTCGGATCAGTCCCCAGTCAGGAATAAAGGAGGATGGAAGGTTTGATATTAATATTAGCTTTTTTATTGTATGGTTTGCTTTCGTTTTTTTAAAACTTAGTGACATTGGTAGAATTTCCCTCGACATATTTTTGACAACTTTTCATTATCAAAATTCAGAAAAATATGTCCGTTTGAATAGACAATTTTAGGGCCATCTCTTTCTATGCTAGTGTTACATTATTGAGTTGATGCTGAAAATGAATTTATCTTCGGTCATATTCTTCGCATTTGCAAATATATTGGTGTAAAAAAGGACTGCATCCGGATATCCGTATATCTTTATTGCTATCGAAAAATAGTATTCTAACAGAAATTTGTTCTCCTTTGGAGTACATGTATTTGGTAGTTTCTTGCTGTGGAAATATGTGTAGATGTACTATGTTTAGGGAAGACTCGACCAATAGGCGACTGATTTAAGCCTAGGAATTATATTTAGACACAACTTTATCTAATAATACAGATACAGAAGAAAAAAACTACCTATTGTTGGCCGTGTTGGAACAGTTAAATCGGAAACGAATTATTTATTTTACATGAGTAACAGGATAACATAATTACAAATGCTTCGGGGTGGTTTCGGTAATATTGTTTATTAATATATAAGTCGAATATCAAGTTTGAACAGATTCATTATACAACCATTATTCAAATGTCTTTTCTTAAATAATTATATCATTTAACCTTTTATTTAATGATTCAGTCGATAATTGAGAATCAAATTTATTGAATATCTAAATGGAAAACTACAAAAACCATTAATTGGCAAAGAATAAACGCCAAAGACCAAAAAACACTAACAAGAAACATTGAACTACAGCACAATATTACACAAACAACACAGTGCAAGTATACTTTATATAAAGTCATAAACTGTTTTTTTTGTTATTTTTTTAGAATTACGTAAAAATGGCATTTTAAGTCACTTTCTAAATGTCAACATTCGATGAGTGTTCGTTTTTACAATAATTCATATTTGTGTTGCCAGAAAGGTAGATCCAAATAAGTGTGTATTCGATATAGAAAAGTCATACAGAAGTGGTTAGCCCTAGACCAATAAACCTAGAAATATAAATGTCGAGTTCCTGTCTCATTAAGCAAAGACAAGCTTCATTAAGTCAAGAAAATAACTTAGTTAAAAAAAAGCAGTATCTTCATCAATATCATCTTATTCTACAATTGCAGGAGACTCTAGAATACTCTTTTGTGGATACATGTTGATTTATGGGTAATATTTTCATCAAAACAGATCCCATCGGCCAAATCCTCAGGATTGACAGGTTCAGTGACCAGAAACATTTTGGCTAAAAGCCTGGATGAGATGTATCTCACACTACGTTTACATAACAAAACTCCACTTTCGTCAATCATTTTGTATCGATGAATCACTCGTTTTTTCTTGCATTATATCAGGGAAAAGAAGTTGTTTTCTGTGATATGTTTAAAGTGTTTGATCGCGTGAGGCACAAATGTCTTCTTTTCCGGCCTAAACTCGTACAATCTAAGAAACTCTATTAACCTTCAAATTATTGTGGGTAAATCACAAACCGAAGTCCTTGTTGCCATATAGTATATCTTCGTGTAATGCTCTATCAGAAGATGTTCGTTCTTCTTCGTCTTGCCGTTTTTCAAACATAATCTTAACAAGAATACAACTACCGTACCCGAAATATATTGTGATGACATTCGCAAAACAAATGTTGCTCAAGCAGAAGTATGTATGGACTGTAGTAGTCTCAACGAATATCTGTTCTCGAAAAAACATTGTCGATAGCCCGACTGACATTTTTGAGAGATCGTGGATACATATCATTTCTTCTTCACCTGTCCACTATATCATGCTCAAAGAAATAATCTTTCTGACCAGTTATCCGATATCAGTTCATTTTCTCTTCAAATAATACAGTTTGGATCGATCAAAGAAAGACATATTTCAGACAAAGAGAATGATATTTCAACTAAACGCTTCAGTTTTCATACATAAATTAGATCAAACATGAATCATTGTCGTGCCCTGTCCACATCTCCCGATCAAATCGTTTTCCCTTTCTAATCCTTCCTATTATTTAGATAATTGTTTATACCACTTTACTATTTTTGCCTCATTTCCCTCATCTTATTCTTCATATCTCATTTTATATATAAGTTTTAACACCATTATAAATGGCAGAATGTAGACATAGCATTAGCTTTTAAGCGTTCTTCTCTATTCTGTATACTTATTGTTTAGTGCATGTATCACGTGTATTTTTTTCACGTAATAAACCCATGCAAATAATCTATGTTTATGCTCAAACTTTGTACAAATTGTAATTAAAATATTTGAATAAAGATTGTCTTAACAAATGATATTACAACCTTGCACGGAAACAATCAATATTCTCCATTTATTTTACATAATTATGGATAATTAAATATAATAAAAAATAAGCACTAGAACTTAATATACAAGGAGGAGCGTATGGAAATCTTACGTGGAAAAAATGATGTCTCGTGAGACCAAAATGGATTGCCGACGTCCATTGTTTACATGTTAATGTCATCGCTATTTCTTCAGTTTTGAATTCTATGTTTATTAAGAATACCAAACTGGAATTTCAACTTTAAATGTATGACTTCATTCTACTGTTTGGCTCATAGTTCTTACAAATTTAAAACCATTGATGCACTTTTCAACGTATTGTTTGCATTCCAAGTGTAACCCTGTCAGACGGAGTCTGCCGGTCCCAAGCCTGGTCAAAGGGGAGGGCCGTTGCAGTTTATCATGTAAGTATATGCTGATTTTTGGATATTTGCTTTAAAAAAACTTTTATAATTAACCTTTAATTCTTTTCAATATTCCTCTACACTTTCTGTATAATGATTTAAATAATTGCAATTTCATAAAGCAGTATGCAACATAGAAAAAATGCGTTCTTGTTTATAATCTAATATAGTTATATTCCAATATATAATAACAGTTTGATTCTGTTGCCCGTACAGTTTATTTCTAAACAATTCCATATCGAACATTATAGAACGCAAACAAAGCTATTTTGTGTTCAAAAAGGATCCAAATTTACAAATCGAAAATTGAATAAAAAATCAATTTGACGTGTCGCGATTTACAATTTTTTCTTCATTTTGTTCGAACTCGAAGTGGATAAATCGAATAGAAACACCGTCACCCTGCCAACGAATTCTGCCGGTCCCATGTCCAGTCAAAGAGGAGGGAAGTTACACTTTATGATGTAAGTTTCTGTAATTGTTACAGGTGTATGTTTTAGAATAAGTATTCTATTTCGAAATCATAATGTAAAACCAACAACAACAAACAATCTTTAAAATTTCATCAATGCTATTTCTCACATTTTTGCATTATTTCTTGTATTTAGATTAACGATTTGTGTCATAAGCTAAGTGATGTCATTGTGTTACGAAAAAGTATGATATATAAATGTACGCGTAATTGTTTGTATGTTTAATAGCCAAAATACATAAGAAACTAGAAAGCCATTGGAACCACCTGCAGTACGTATCTCTTGAAAAATATGGGTCTACACTGCACGTTTCGTGGAAAGGCATTTGGACGTTTATCTGCTGGATTAGTCTCATTGACAATTGTACAGTCCCTGCTTTTGCTCGTCTTGACTGTATCGTGGAGAATTCATAGGGAACCGCCTCCATTGGAGAGTAGCACTTACTGTGTGCCATGCAATTATATCACACAACCGTACCCTTACAATGGCACAGACCACGTCATTGATACATGGAGACAAATACATAATGAGTCGGTATGCTGTGGTCCCATTCGCAGAGTTATGGATCTCCGCATGCAAAACGTAATGAGCATTTTTATGGTTTTGAGAAAAGAAAGTTTAATTAGTTAGTATGCATTTCTTACTATAACTTTTAACAAACTTTACTTGAGCTAGTAATTTTAGCTGTACACAATTCTAAATAGGTAGATGTTTTTGTTTCTCATGTGATGTCAAAGCACTTCGAAACCAGCCCGTCATTTCCATTCTCTTTGGAATTCCTAAAAAACCCGTTTCATTTCGATATATATTGTGAGAAGTTAAGAACATGTAAGGTTAGCTGTGCAAATGTATCTTTTGCATTGTGTTTTTTTCCTCAGGAGCTGACAAAACAATACGTCGAAAACGGACAAGCAAATCCGAGTTAGTTATTCATTGATAACCTGTTAAGAGCTAGTATCAAAAGGATAAATGTGAACAGTGTAGCAGTTCTTTAAACAAATATAGTTTGTCACCCATTTTTATGTTATGCTTGAATATGTTCATTGTTAATAATTGCATTTTAAATGTATTAATCAATTTAATTAAAGCATTACTTTTGGATGCACCAATGAAATACATTATTTTAGAGGTCTTTATGGAAGTTAATGTTTTACTATGATTTAATGAGGGGATACCAATTACCAAAAAATAATATAGAGAGTCTTGGTTTAATTTATACAGGCCTATTAGTCGGAGAATCGTTTATCACCGAATGTGATTGGCAGTGGATAAAAACGCCTACAGCTAAACTAATTGGAGTGATAGATAGCGTACCAAGTGATATAGTCCAAGGTAATCAACACAATGTCACCAAAGTTTAAGTGAGATTTTAAATTCGATATAATACGAATTAAATGATCATATGATATATTTTAAATAATAAAATAAAGTCAGCGAAATGAAAAAGATATGTTAGATATAGAACATGCACACATCCGTATTCGAACTTGCATCCTCTTGAGTCTTGTTGACGCGCAAATACAGACACTGACCTGTTTATTGTATCTACATGTTATTACGGTCAATATCCAATATCTCAAAACGTTACGGAATGTACCGATGATTGACCGAGGAAGTGGATAGCCTCTGCTCTGACAATATTTTTATGCACATGTAGCAGTTTAAATAAATCGGACAAGATCATACAACGACAGAGGAGTGGCGGATTTACGGTGTAGTGATACACATTCGTCTGTTAATCTAGAGGACGCAGGTTTGATATCCCGACCTAAAACCAGCACGAACTTTCTTTAAAATAATAATTGGCGCAATAATTGCGCATAAAGATAAACGAAGTTAAGGGGAAAACGCAGTTAGAGTTTCTGTAAGATTACTTTACAGAATGGTTGATTTGTTCTAGTCATACAGACCGATGACTATACGAACAGCTTAAATACAACGTCGAATACGTCTTCATTGGAAAATATATAATTCTTATCGATGCAATTTCTTACATTCGTACAATAACGCAAAAAGTCATATTATTTTGTAAAACGAAATGAGAAATTAAATAAATTTCTCGACCCCCCCCCCCCATTAAAATGAATTCATATTACGTCATGTGTCTGTAGATGCATACAGTGAAACTAGGCAAATGAGTGAATTAATTCAACGCAAGTATTTTGACCGCTGGACTTCAAGCCTTTCTTCGTGTTTTTTATTTAGAAATTTTTTTAGAACAATTTTTATAAGAAGTGTTTTCATTCGTCATTCTATAACATTCTGACGTTTACCATGCATTTCTGAATAAATTACTTCCATAATTAAATTGGCTCTATAAGGCCATTATGGCAAATCGGCATGGGCGTCAGAGAGGCAGTAAGACACTAGAATGTAAGGTTTAGGTTTTGCCCGATTGTCAGATAAATAAGACACGGTCCCATTTAGTACGAACAAACAACTATATGGCTCGTGCTCCAAAAACACTAATTGTCTTCCGGGAGGGACATTAAACGGAAGTACTGTGTGGCATTTAGCACGTCGATACACGTTATATACGCACACACACTCAAACACACACACACACACGCACACGCACACGCACACGCACAAACACACACGCACGCACGCACACACTCACGCACCCCCCCCCACACACACACACTTAACGACATATGTATTTCAGCACTTTGCTTTATGTAACTTATAAATGCGAGTGTTTTTATCATCTTGCCTTTATAGGACATTCCAAACTTCGATGGAACAAAAACGGCCGCACATTCACTGCAAACAAATGCATTCACCTAGAACTGGAGGGGGAAATCTTCATCAAGAGGCCAGGCTACTACATAGTATCTTCAACGCTGAATGTTAATACCACAGGCATTAACAATACAACAACAACATTCAGTCACAGCCTTAATCTGCTGTCCCACAAGTTTGGAACAACTGGAGTTCTTATGCAACACAAAAGGTCCTTCAAAAAGTCCGACAGCGGTGATTTCACAAGTCTCTTATCCGCGGTTTTCAGGCTGTATATGCATGATAGGATATCTGTATCTGTCAGCAACCAAAATTATTTATCTCGTAACATTTCTAACAATCAGTTCAACGCATATTATACTTACGACATGCCCTAAAGGCGAGTTCCTGATCGTAATTATATTGGGACTTATTATCGGCACAATATAAACAAGTGTTTACTTCTTAGTATGAAGTTGTATATATGTTTTAATTATTACAACTAAATACACGTACTTTGATCAGTTAAGATACATTTCTGTTCCATTAATAAACCTTATTTCCAACGTTGCCTTATTTTAATGATTATAATCCTGAGCATTTTTTAGTTTTAGAGTTATAAACAGCTATGGTATTTGGTAATATGTTAAAGAAGTGCTTGTTATTCCTATATTTTAATGCTTACAAAAACAAACCTTTCTTTATGACCCAAAACAGTCACATACATCGTAACTGAGGTTTGCAACAAGCATTTTAAATGTTAATGAAACATTGAAATAAAAATTCTGAGAAGAATAACAGAAATTGCTAGGTTAATAGTAGAATTTCACGTTATGGGAAAAGAAACACCAAAAAACCTGATACCGTCTTGCTTATATAATAAACGAGTGTAGAGCAAACAAGGTATTGCAGGAAATGCTTGAGCAGGATATGACATCATAAATCATGAACTGAAGGCTAGTTTTTACATGAGAAGTAGCTTTATTTACTTGCAAAAAAGGTAAAAACGGTAAATTCTGGTTGAAAAATATTTTCCTTTGAAACATTTCTATTTTATCCATGTTTTAATGATGTAAACATGTAGAAGAACTATAACTTGATTTTAAACCAATAGTTTGTATCATTTCCTAGGTCTTAAATGTCTAATGTCGTGTATATGAGAATTTTACATGGACAGATCACGTTAGGTATAATAATATTAGATATCATACGACAATAAGAATTCAATTTGTATCATCTGTAATTACGTGAAGACTGATAGAAACACAAAACCTTACTGCAAAGATTTTTTTTAATCCAAAACTATCTACTTTTTGATTATCACATGTGCCAGAAATGCTTAAAAGGTTATTTATTATTTTCTTCAAACTATTTCCAGAATTGATTCCATCCATTGAGGTATACGATATAAAACTCGATGTCGCGTTATCTGGCACCGCCTAGCTCTAAGTCTAAGTTACACAAACTAAGCTATCGTAAAATGTCTGAACAAGTTTAAAATCCTACGACTCGATAATAGAACCGAATGGTTTATTAGGAAATGATTTGCCTTATGTTATGGCATAGAGTGAATATATTCGGTTTCCAGTGCATTTCTTAGACCAGATGTCTCGTTTACGGCATCTAGTAGACTTAGTAGTCGGCTTCGGATCTCAAAAAGGAGGCATAGAGAATGGTTCTGGTAGCAGAATTTGTTAATGCATTACTTAATAATGGATTCTTCAATGACAAAATGATGGACGATATTGTAAAGCCAGATTTTAAAATGGTCCGTAGAGTTATCACTAATTAGTGAATACCTATCGCTAATTTTAACATTAAATTATAAACTATTAATCATCTATACACAGACGTAATGTCAAACTTAAAACCTCCTCCACCGTCAAAAATAAAGCCCTTTATGTGAAATGACATCAAAATCTTTCAATCGACGTTCAATTTGTCCGTTAAGTAAATCTCGCATTTTTTTCAATCATCGTAATCTTCTGGGGTATCGAGGCAAAATGTTATATAAAATTAATATTAGTTGTAAGTCATTTCAAACAAATATGCATTTGCCAAGGATGATAAAAGACATCTATTCTGCTTGAAGAAAACATTTAAAACTTCGACTCACATCGAGTAGCTCGCATGCTGAGTAAACTGAGATAGTGCGGCTGTTGGAGAGCGCCAGTTTACCACTTTAACATAAATTTCTAGATTTTTTTAAGCTTTTCCACAATAATGAACCTTTCGTCTGTTGATTTAACACAAGGAAACCATATCAAGGCAATTTCCGGGTTTTTTTTGGCAATCCTTAATTTACATTTACTTTCTATAACGTCCATGTGACACATTTATTGCCGCATCTCTTGGATTGATTTTTATCTAGGTATTACTTATTGGGATATGCCCGGCGGAATTTTATACATTATCTGTATATACAAAGCACCGGCAAAACGAGCAACAAGATATCCCATCTAGAGGCCATCAGACGGTTATTCGGTTTTGTCGATTGTTTACCTTGTAGTTTGTTCAATTCCAATACCCTGAGATTCAACATCGTTTATAAATTAAATGCTTTAAAAAATCTCAAAATAATCTCTTGTAGGCTCTTCCATAGCAATTCTTATTCTGTCACATTCGTAAACCTCATCTTCGATGCAAAGGACTCTAGAAATAGGTACATATATTATACCATATTGCCCTTCTTCCAAAGTGTTTTCAAAGTAATAAAAAAGAAGTATAGTCAACAGAAGTGTACGTACTCAATACTTCTCGGTTTGCTGAAGCAGATCGCTAGCGTGTTTTGTTCCAAATAATAAAGGTTAGTGTACGAAAGAATATTTTTTTAATTGAACAGGGCATGAATACATGACCAAATTAGCACAGGCCGTTATTTACTGAATGAAAAATCGGAAATGTCTAACGTGTAAATAAAACAAGGGTGACTACACATTGGTTTAAAAAAAACATTTTTCCAATTAAGAGTTTAATTTATGATACATGGTAGTTAAGGCACAACTCACTGCCAGAGATCAACCTGATGCGCTTAAAGACGGGTCGTTTCCCAGACCACCATGGATCGTCGACAATTTCGTAGGTAGATGTGAATTTTACGGGAAGTTCGTACTTTAAAGTCATACAGTTAAAAGAGATATATTTTAACTTTCTAAAATGTTATGATTTTAGTGAACTCCTTTTTATGCGCAGTCACCCATAGCCGCTTATATGTTAAACCGAACTTTTCAATGTACAGTTTAATTTCGTCCCGTTCAGACGTACAATATATGAAGTTGAAAACAACAACACTGATTGCATTCGTCATTGGCATACCTGGTGTTGTACACCGGAAAATTGAAGTTCTGTCATTATTTCAGTCCCCAAAAAATTACAATGAACATTATTTTACATTATTATTAATACACCCTAAACGTTCAATTTTTAATCCTGATTTCAAGATTAAGGAACACTGGTCCTTTGATAGTCTCCATTGAAAATTATTCAAACTAATAAATTCCATGCAGATTTCTGTTTGATTGTGGCAGCAGTCGGAAATACCTTTAAACAGTCTTCTTGTCCAAAATATTATCATGGCACTCTTGTTACAGTCCGTTATCGAGAAGATCAGTAGTAATTGGGTATTTTGTGTTTACATATTTTCAATATTTCCAATACAAGTTAAGTCAACTGTTCATTTAGAAGAAACATACCACCGGTCCAATATATATAACATACGTGAACAAAATACATGAGTTGTGTCATGGCAATTAATCGGTACTTGCCAAATATCAAAACAGGATTACTTCCCCTTAAGTTTAACTATCTATAATCAATTGTTATTGTTTACACAATGCGCTAGTTGGCATTGATCTTCAGATTGCGTTTAATAAGCTGTAAAAGGTTTCTAATTCCGTACCATTAGAAAACCAATTAAAAACGTATTGCGTTCGAATGTCATTAAATTTACAAATATAAAGAAAGCATGGTATTCACAGTCTACAATTAAAACATTAACATTATCAAGACAAAACCCACAAACACGTTCTTCTCTTGAGATATGATTATGCCTGCCAGGTTCAATTAATCATTAATGATTTAAACATTGAAAATTGCAAAATGCTAATTAATGTTTCAAAGGTATCTCTATAGTAAATAAGGCTCTTCTTTTAACAAAGTTTTCAATTCTTTATAGAGAAAACATCGATTCGAACTGCTAATAGATTCGTGCCCATGTTGGTTAAAACAATCAATAGTTCGCTATTTAAATATACTAAAATATATAGTAATGTTGCAAATATCTTGAAATATCTAAATATAACCAAATACATACATGAATAGCATTTCTTAAAATAAGTAACCCAGCAAGTACGCCCAGCTTCATTGAAAGATTTAAGAAATAAGTCACCTTGATTAGGGTACCTATTACTAGAAATTCGCAATGGTTAACAGAAATATATCAAACTGTTAGAAAAATAAGAAACGCACAACGGCAATCTTTCACACACCCCAAGAACCAAACATGTATTCAGATGTACATGTACTCTTATTTACACAAATATGCTTCCAGCAAAAATGATGTTGTATCTATTCAATCTTAAGACAAATTTTATAGCCCTTTTTTTCTGATCCAAAACATAGTCTAGGTTTAATGATAATATGAAACATTTTAAATTCTCTTGTTGGGTAACAACCAAAGGGTTTTAATAACGTTATATTGCAAGAATAACCTTTTCGGCCCGAGCTGCTTATTTGGTTCGTGCTGGTTTCCATGATAATTGTGGACTAAATTGTAGACCCTTGTGTCTTTATAAACATATGTTGTGTAACATATATGCCACGACAATACCATTATTTCGTAGATGGTCGCCATTTCTAAAATCAAGAATTTCAGTCTTATCAAGGTTGACCTCCACACCTATATTTGAACTTAAGATATATAAGTTTAATTGTTGTTGTAATTTGGAAACTGTCTTGCACAATAAGCCACGCCATCTGCAATCAATAAGCATATAATATCTGGTGTTTCCTTAGTTATAAAAATCCCAGAAACACAAATTTCCTTTAAAAGGGCAGATAACTCATTAAGAATACGACATAAATTGTCTAACTTGACTTACCCCTGTCGTGTACTGATATTACATGGGAAAAATAGTTGCACCACCTAAATGTCTTGAAACATGAATTTAAATTGTAATACATAGATTTTAGAACCCTTAAAATTTACCATGTATACCTATTTTTAGGAGTGATTTGAATAGTTTAACGTAATTAATTTTGTTAAAGGCCTTACGAAAGTTTATCTATACACAGTAAAAGCGCCTAGCTTTTTTGAAAAATGTGTCCGTACCATGGCTTGTAAACAGAACATATTATCGACTGTCGAATAATTACGACGAAACCAAGCTTGACATTCATCATTCTTATCGTTGCTTTCAGCCCAATCGTATAGTCTTTTGTTAATGGCACCCGATAATATTTTATACATGGTATCAGTGATAGATAACACCCGGCTGTTCCAATGTACAGTATTAGGTCCGGATTTGAACACTGGATATATGATACTTTGCCTCCAAGAATCAGGGTCAATGCCAGTTGACAAAATCCTACAAAATAAGTGAAATAAAGTAAGCGGATGTTGTCTCGGGGGACAAGAAACATCATATCTAAGGCTGATGGCGTCATTAAACTCCAATTGAAGGCATTCACATCTATCGACGGTGTTACAAACAAAGTTCTGCAGGCGATCGAGATGTGGTTTGTTATGGGGTTGGATGGCTATTAGTTCCATTGCAAAATGCGTGGGAGTTTAGGTGCACGGCATTAACATACTTGTTGGTGAGCTGCAGTCTCGCACGATCAGTTTTAGAGACAAACATATGTTTGGCTGTGCAGCGCTCATCAAATTGTGACGGGAACATTGCTGTATCCTTGGTGCTAGACTTAACATCAAGATCTACTGAGATATTAGAGGCGTCTTCATCCTTACCTGAATCAGACTCCGACTCAGAAAAAAATACACTCTTCACGTGTTGTTTTGGCCTGACCTGTTCATAATTGATATGGTATTTAAATGTTTGTTTCGCCAATTTCTATTGCTTTGGAAAACTGTGAAGTATCACTTATTTTTGAGAAGTTTATTTCGTCCATAAATACACACACATGTTCGCCTATGCTATGAGAATTTCGTTCGAGTTGGACACAAAAGAAAGAGACCTCACAGCAAACAAATATTAAGTTTTCCGAGTAATGATCCATTGTATAAAAGCCTGAATCATCGAATATCACCTAATTTAAGAACGTTGAGAATTTTAACAAATGGGAGGGGCGTCACTTCAACCGAAACATAAGCGCTCGTTGATGTAGTAATAATTATATCTGTGTTTCATTCATAGAAAATTAAAATTAGCACGGTGAGATATTATTTGCCTTAATGCTAATTATATTTCATCATTTGCACTTTTAATCTCACGCTAAGACAAGTAAACACCCATTTGGAACAACGTATATTGGAAAGTGCGGACATCATAATGCTTACGACGGCTTCCCAAACGATACGCCCATGCGTAATGAGGATATGTCCTAGATGATAATGTTTTGTGATTAAGAAAAATGAGTTTTTGCAGGCAATACGTTCATTAGTACACATTACCAGAAAAATGTCCACTGCATATGTAGTTTTACACAGTTCATAATGCAAAATTATAAAAGCTTAAAGGTCATACACACTCTGTTTTATCAAGATATATTTGTCATTTTACAAATAAAAAAAATTATTGGTTGCCATATCTTACTAAGCTTATATCTCATAGCCATACATGTCGACAAAAATAATTGCTTTGTTTAAGTTACAAACGTATGTTTACCTCACCTACAAGACGTAAATATTTGAATGTTTACTTAATATCTAATTGAAATGAGTTTCTATTATAGTTCTGGTATAATCAATTGAACGAACATTATCATTGCAGTGGTCGCTTTCTTATTGATTTTCCTAGGTGTTAAGGAAACATTAAAATGTTTTCTTCATTCACTGCACGCTATTCATAAAACTTTGTTCTTGATATCATAATACAAAACTGGTAAGACACTCGCAACTCTTATGATTAAAAGTATACATTAGCAATACAGCCTTCGTAGGTTTGAATCAATAACTCAAGTTGCGGGAGCCGTTCTGTTTTACAGGTTATGAATGTGCACCCAAATAATAATTTGTATAGGAATAGAAATATCTTTAATTTATTGCTTATTTTCGTTCTCAACTTTGTTATGCTTAATGTAAGTTTTCCCACGAGTTCACAGTACAAACGATTAAGTGTGGTTTTGCTAATCCCTTAGGCTCGTTGAACAATGAAACATGGACTGCATTTAATATTCAAACCATACAAATTGATTCACTTCTTGACATTTTCTCAATAAATAAACATATATCTGACAGGAGCCAAAGTTTGCAAGTGACTTAATTGTATAATTAAATAATAATAATAATAGGTTCGCCTCTATTTTGTACATAACAAATTACTCAAGGTTACTTGCGACCAAAATGGTACGGCACACATTTGAACTAGAGATTGAGTTTGAGAAAGTCCATACTGTTCGTGAGTGCTAGTTATATTTTTCCAGATCATTAGCTCATTTTATGTTTTGATTTGTTATGTTTGTTTGTTATTCGCATTGGGCTAATGTTTATTTCTATTATATACCCGACTTTGAATGAAGATTCATGTATCTTGTATTTTGTAAAATTAATTTAAACTCCAATTTCAACTATTCAAGTCATAATAAAATATTTACAACGCTTGTACTTTAATGTGTATACTGTAAATAGACATCAGTTCACATTTTAAGATATACGCATTTAAAGGAAAACGAAACCCATGATGAATCATAAATAACATTAGGGTATTGACATTCGCAAATGATAAAATGTATAAAGACGTAGTTTAAGCCTGGATGAGTCACATATTTCATCTTCATTTGATCTGATACGTACATTAAATTAGTTGTCGCCTATGTGGTTATCAAAAGTATGAATATATCGTTTAAAATGATCAGACGCATATGTAAAATCGTCACGAGAAGCTGTCCAAGCGTTGAGATCACAAATGATGGAAATTTTACAAATATCACTGTATTTTTATATTCCAATTTATAATTGCTCGAAACAACCTACTTCATTTAATTTAAAATAAACGAGTTCGTTTTGAATAACATGTGCAAAAGAGATACAAATATCAGTTATATTTGCACCTCAACTTCCATTTCTTAAATGAACTGTCTTTCGTCAATTGCGGTTATCATCCGATGAACGCAACATCTTCGGATAAGTTCGGATCGCGAATCATCGCATAACAATATACATGGAAATTGTTGATCTTCTTATGTTTCTATTGCGTCAGCAGCTCTCATAAAATATAAATCAACATTTTAGAAAGTGTAAGTTTATGAAATTTAATTAACTTTATTCATATATTACCATTGCTATCTTTTTCTAAAATATTTATATCTTCTGCTACATTATCGTTAATGAAAAACATACCACCATTACGTCCTTCACTCTTAAGATTTACAGACATACTTTCAGTTCTATGAACACACACACACATGCATAACCTTGTAATTAATAATAATCTGTTTTGCCCTGCCAAGTTTCACAACAAAATATAACGTCAAAATTATTTACAAATTTCACAAACTCATAACCGTTTTGAAAGTATCTTATACCTTAAAGATTCAGACAAACAATATAAAGTTCCGACTCTACCCGGTCCCCCAATGGGTGTTATTGCCTTATTTGGAAACCCACCTCTGGGAACTATGTCATACAGGTACAGTGTATTCAAAAGGTACATGTAGTTTTGAACATAAACTAAATAAACATTACGTTTATTTAGAAAAGGTTATAATGTAATCAGTAATAACATTCTAGTATATTAAGATAGTTAGAATATAAAAAACATCTTAACATTTTTTTTTTAATTATTTGCAATAAAATAGCCGGCGTAAATACTCATATTCATTAAGATTTTTTTTTTTTTGTTTATAAACGTTCAAAAAGAATATATATTATAAACAGCATTTAAGCCATCCGAGTAGGATTGAGTTAAAAGACAGTGAAGAGCAAAAAAGGACTTTATGTATAGAAATGTGGTGATAATTAAGATCTTTTGACACTTTGATATTTTAGTGCCATACCTTGTAAATTTTGAGTGAAACTTTGTGCTAAATTGGAATTAAGCAGTGTTTTGTGACTGAGATTAATGTGATACAGTGATAACTTGTTTAAGGAGAAACAACGCTTATATTGAACATTTGTGTTGAGATATATTGAGGTGTATGATTCATTTGATGCCTGACATACGTCATGGTCTTATTTTGTGAAGATATGCACTTAGAGATTACACGTTTAAGCAATTGTGTTGAGAGATGCATATATGATGACAAGTTTAGCAAATGGAATATAGATGAAGTTTTGTTCAGATGTAAAAAGTGCATGTCGATATAATTAAATTGATGCATATTGAATAATTGTCTTGATATTTCAATCCAATGTAATGTAATAAGGTTATTACTAAACAAATTGTATTGTAATATAAAATACCGATAAACTGGTTTAAAGTTCTGTGATTAAAAGCATTGTGATATAGTACCAGGGAACACATTTATATGTAATTCTGTGTAATTCCAGACGATTTTGAAAACATGTCAAATTACCGTGTGATAGTGTGTGATAGCATGTGATATTTGACACAAAAGTCTGCACAATGCAATCAATGATTTTACAGAACAGTAATGTTGTTTTAATGGCAAGGCATGGTGTGAAAAATAACACGGCAAAGTATGACTTAAAACTTACATTTCATAGGGTATTCCTATAACTGATTTTTCTTGAAGTTTATATCAGCCATAAATACACACACATGTAGATATAGTGTCAACAAACAACACATGTGTGAATACTCATTTTTAGTGTTATCTTCCATAGCAGGATAGGATGAAGTAAATGTAACTACAAATTAAAACCATTGCATGTAATCTATTAAATACATTTGCTCGAACATTTTATTTCTGCTTGTGGAACAAATCCAGTGAAACTGTCAGATGTGACTGGAAATGTTATAGCGGTTGTTTGGGAAATTTTGCAAAACATTGTAAGATAAGCTAGATGGCTAGGCAGCGACATAATTCAAATGCAAAGGTATTTCATTTACTAAATATAAACCATTATTTAATCTACAGACTGTTATAATCAGAATTGAATAAACAACAATTATAGTACTTTTAAATTGTTTTTTAATTGTTTACAGTTGAATAACGGTGCAGTTGAGATGCCTTCGCATACCATTGAGTTAGATAATAAGTTATGCATACATTTATGCATTTCATAAGAGAATAAATTATTTAAATACAAACATTAGTAAAACATTATTGCACTGAAGTTGTTTCCCTGATTGTACACATTGTTTTAATGTCAGATTGTATGAGGAGCCATGACAGCCGGTAAAGGATATTCCCACCAGTTACATCCTCAACTGTTCTGACAGCAGTAGCAGCACCACCACTAACAACAACGGCTGTAATAACCGCAGCATCTGCATAGAAAGCATGGAACTGAAAAGGGGAACTCCAGCTTGAGGTCCAGATTTTGGAAAAAGACACATAGAATGCATTAAAATACGTTCTTTACATGAAGCTAAATAGTGGCATCTCTCTTAATGAATAAACTATAACCTATTCTTAACTTATATTTAACTAGAATTGAGTTTACCAAATATAAAGTTGTTTTACAGGCTCCTTTTACCAAATGATATGAATGGAATTATATAGAGGGAATGCCAAAGCAGCTTTTAAAGTTAATTTGAATTGCCTTATCGAACAGCTTAAAACTATTAAAATCAATTTTATGCCAATGCTTGGTTATTGGTTGAAGTTACTATGAGTAATTATATAAATTGAAGCAAACATTCTAATAATGTTACATATTATGTGGATGTTTCCAGATATGTGGAATTTAATGATATAACCTGATAAGACCCCCTATATATGATTCCTTTGTCAGTAATGTAAATACAAAAACCATATTTTAGACCCTTATTGAAATCTAGTATAAAACACTTATATCATCTGGATTATTCACCCGTGAGTAAAATAGGATATAATTATTTACAGACAGAAAGCTGTTACAACGTTTTTCATTCACTGCACGCTATTCATACAACTTTGTCCTTGATAACAAAGCTGTTAAGACACTCGAAACCCTTATGATTGAAAGTTTACATCAGCAATAAAGCCTTCTTTGGTTTAAATCAATAACTTAAGTTGCGCGAGCCGTTCTATTTTAAAGTTATTAAATATGCACCCAAATAATAATCTGTATGGGCATAGAAATAGCTTTGATTGATCGGTAATTCGTTGATTCGTTCTCAACTTTTTTATGCTTGACATTGGTTTTTCAACATTTTCAAAGTACAAACAATTGAGTATGATTTTGGTAATCCCATAGGCTCGCTGGACGATGAACCATGGACTGCATTAAAACCATACAAATTGATTTAAGTTTTGACATTCTCTCACTAAATAAACATGTATCCGTCACGAGACAAATTGTTCCATTACGTAAACCATTTTGGGGTTTTACAAACTAAAAGAACGTTCAGAGCGCTCTACCGCAAATGTATACTTTTAATCAGAAGGTTTACGAGTGACATTCTTCTAATGGCTCGCCTCTATTTTGTACATAACAAATGATAGAAGGTACAGCTCACATTTGAGATTGAGTCTGGGAAATATTTTTGTGAAAACCTACATAAAAAGCAAAGTAGCCAAATGTTTAAACATAAAACCCGTTTAATGCCACATGGTAAACGCCAAACACATGGAACACAGAAACAGGACTTGTGTGCAAGTTATATTTTCAAGCAATGTCGTTTTTCACCCTCCCTGTTGAATCAAAATACAATATCTCACTCAACCTTAAAATTGGAATTCAAATCAGAACATAATTATGCCGTTAAAGATGTTTTCTTGGTCAAACTCCCTCACTTGACCAGAGTTGGTTGGTAGGATTGGAAACCCTCTTGCACTAACCCCATCTAACGCTTAATTCACAATCTCTCAGCCAGTCATGGAGTAAGTTGTGAGAGGAATTCACCCTCCCGTATCCTTCACATCAATATTTGTTTTGCAATGTCTTTACCAGACGCAGTGATGGTTTGCGGGAGGGGGCTGCACTAAAGCTTTGTTGAAATAAATTTGTCCGGCATTCACACACTCATTATGATTTTTGAATCAAATACTACTGGTTTTATCACAGTTAAGTCTTTCTGATTGGCTCCGAACACATCTGATTTTTAATGTTCATCTTAGATATGAAAACTGTGCCGATGTGCCATCAGTGAAAACAAGTAAATGTGGGAATTCCTCTTCACCCTTTGAGACCAGTCAGTTAAGTAACAGTATCAGAGAAGATATAAGGTGCTCTTAAAACTACATGGGTTTCCGAAGGCTGATCCGCATCTGGACGACACCCTCTTGTAAATACACAATGTGCAAATAGTCTTTCATAACTTTAAAATTAAGAAGTAATTGCGAATTATAAAGAGTTTCACTGAATATATGCTATCGTTTAACTCTATGGAAAACAAGTTGTTTTCAGTAGGATGGCATACTCCCACTGGGCCTGATTTGGCATTCAATTCAAATAACAGTCTGAGAAACGATTTCAGCGGGCAATTTAATAATGAAATATATATCAAGCTTATATGAATTTATGTTTGTTTCAACTTTTTCCATCATTAATATATGTTAAACACGTACAATTTCTTACAATGTATGTTTTCCAGAAAGTATGAGTTAAGGTGTAACCATTCTTACACAGTGATAGGTGCTGATATTGTCTCAGTTGCAATGTAGTGATTTGGAAAGTAGGGATTGGCCATGCCTTTGTTTGCTACTGTTTCTGATACTGTCAGGAAAATCAAGTAGCATTTAAATAAATGATAAATTAAGTACCTCCTCTTCGCAATAATTCCCGAATATCTATTCTAGAAAGCTTAACTAATTACAAGTCATTTTACCATGCTGTAATTCCTTTATATCTCCTTACAATTATTTTAAAATGTATACCAATATCCTTAATATTTACCCCTGGTAAAACTTGCCATTTTCAGTGGTTTGTTAACCAAAGAAACTGTGGGCATGTGGACTCGCCGTACAGCCGAGAAAACTAGTTGATGTCAACATTGTATACATCTAATTCATCTTACAGTTTGTGTTGGAATGCGCAAATTTACTTTGAAATGGCTTTTGTAAATAAACGTTTTAATATTGTAATATTTAAAACTATATTCGGAGTTTTTAACGTCACCAGCCCATTTTATGTTCCGATATGTTATGTTTGTTTGTAATTCATGTCGGTAAGTAGCTCATTAAGCTAATGTTCTTGTTATAATACGCATATCCGAATTTGAATAAAGATTCTTGTATCTTGGAAAACTAATTTAAACTCCAATTCAAACTATTCAAGTTATAATAAAAGACAAACCATACTTGTACTATGTAAATACTGAACATAGACAGCACTTTACATTTTAAGATATACGCATTTAAATGAAAAACGTGACTCATAATGACTCAAATATTCTTTAAAGGTATTGACATTCGCAAGTTATCATATTCATAAAGTTTAGAGCTCATTTACGGTAGCATATAAGTGCCATTTTAAGTTTTAACTTTCAACTCAAAAAAACACCTATAACTTAGTACTTATGTTTTCTGATTTTATCATTTTCGACGTATAATAAACAATTTCAGAAACTCAAACACATCGAGGAGGGCGGGAAGGACGGCAAATAAAAATGCGGTATCAATATTATAAAATTAGTCCCATTTGAGTGCTTATATACGTTTGGTACAAATGGACGACTGCATAGGCAAAAACGTATCAAGTGGCACGAAGTTTCTGAAGAAATTGCATTAACAACGGGTTTAGAATTCAAAGATCAATGTCAAACGCAGCTATTTTATAAGCTAAACATAATCAGAAAAACGGTACAGATGTGGTTGCTGATTTAAAAGTGAAACTGAAAGTACATAAGCTTAAACGATTGCTTTGAGTCACGTACTCTATTTGACCTGAGTATTGGGTTATCTTCAAGGAAAGCACCCACAAATACTAAACACATACAGTCTGTGGTTTTGCTGTAACCCGAACCTTGCACACTTTATGTTACGGTATCAAGGGCGCTAACTCATTGAGGATGAGGGTATCATTTTACATTTTTGTTGCGCTACGAAAGTTTTCAAAATTTGAAAACTTCACAGATGTATATGGAGTTTGTATTTCTCATTCGTGCAGGGGCCAACATTCATAACGCTTTTATACCAAGATTTTGAAAATTGCGCAGCAAATATCGTAACAACGAAGGATTAAAGTCATGAATTCACCTGCCAAAATTAATGAAAAGAAATGGTACCAGTTGCTCCCTCGACTGGTTTTCGGCATGAAAAGAATACTGTAGTCCGTGTCTCGATATTTCTATGTCACTTTTAAGAAATGTAGGTGGTGATGGCGTCACTGCGGGGTCAACCCATAAAGCAGCCTATGGGCATGGCCAGCCCTTCATAAATCGTGCGAATCCATGTCAATAGGCAAGACCGACAAAATGCGATGAACTTTCCAGAAAAAAACCGTACTGCCTCTGTCTGAATTTAAAACATAGGACAGAGATATAGACGTTATGATGCTATCGTATTCACTTACTGTTTGAAAACTTACAAATGTTTAATCACGGTCCTTCATGAATAGTCTTGTTAAAGTACGTGTAATCGTTTTGATGTATCGTTTACAAATATGACAACAATCCTTACGATAATCGTTGACATTCTTAAACAGTCGTATTATATTTACAGAAGGAATGATTTCAATTTGTACAAGTTTTATAAGCATAAAATATACATGCATAATGACTGTATACTCTGTTTGAAATTTAAAACACGAACATGAGTTGAACTTATACTTGAAGAATAAGCACTTGATTGTCCCACTGTATTTCATGAATCACGCGCTCCTACGCACAATTTCAAATGTTTATAATTATGATGCTTACAAATAAAAATTATAACTTTACTTGAAATATGTTTCAACAACATAATTGTTTTTTTATTAACAATCAACTATTTGGTTTGGAAAGAGTCCTGTGGGATCATTTTATCTTGAATTTATGTCGCCCAAGTGCTTCCTTAACCATACATAATTTAAAAACTTGGTAATCGAGCGTGTAACAATTGTTAGGACGTATAATGCTTCAAAACCTTGATATTTGAGAAGTGTTCTAAATAGAATGTTTAAATAATGACAAGGCTATTGACAAAAATAGACATGCAATTGACATCAATGGTTACCATGTGCAAAATAGATAGTTGCTTATGGATTTAATGTTATTAATCCGCTCGTAATGGAATTTGAACCTTATACCAAGCGCGTTTAGATCAGTTGATGTTTTTAATTTATGAGTAAGGGGGACAGAACATTAAGTTTTAAATATTATTTAAACTTTTCTATATAAAGTTTATCGTAACTGGGTCGGGTCGTTACGATGATAATGTTTACAAATATAAAAAGTTAAATAACCAACGTTGAACAATAACAGTTTATAGTCAACCTTTAGAGTACATATCAATTCTTAAACTGTAATAAAATGTATACTTTTATTTGTTAATACCATCGTTGAATGAGAAGTAATATAGTTAGAGTCAAAAAACGATCTTAGTACTGTATGATATATATATTAAAATGGCATCTTTTGTAGCTTACTTAATGTCAAAAATCGTACACGTATTCTTATTTGTGTTTATACTAACAATTACTTTCTACTACTTATCAACACGCTGAACCCTAGCATTCCTTTCCGAAGGCTAAAATTTCGTTAAAGATTAGTTTGAAAATTTCCACTTTTTGTTGAATATAAAAGTAAAAAATAAGACTTTTTATCATTTTAATTTAAACAATTTACAGAAAAAGCATGATATTGCTTTTGAAAGCTCACTGTAGTCTTCACCTCTTACATTTAAAATCAACAGGGACATTCATTGTGGGTAACTATAGTCTTTTTTAAGTCCATTGGGTGATTCGTAAGGGCTTATCAGAACCGTTTGAATGTTAAATGCCTGAGACATTGGTCTGTGATATTTTAATTACTATAAAGGAGTCATCTAATTGTTATGCCCAAGATTTTATTTCAATTTTAGTAACCCTTTCTTTGGTAATATAAAACATAACTTGATTGCAAAACCAATGGGTCCCATGGCGTTTTTGTCATGGCTTATCAACCTTTTCAACCCATCCGTTTTTTGTTGATTCTTTGTTGTTCAGAAAGCATGTGTTTGAAAAAGGGCACTGTGATATTGTCTATGACTTTCTGACTGAAGAACTTTATGAGTTATACGAGATTACCCTTAGCTTAATCTTTGATTTGTTTTAATGGAACCCATTTTATTGCTTTTTATCAAAGGGAGCTGTGTCTTTTTGTCTTGACCAATGTTTGTAAAATTTGAGTAACCAGTCCTTAGAGGTATTTATTTATTGATATGTTATTAATTTATTGCTTTAACAAACAATACACGTAACGTAAGATATAATATGACCACCTAACTTTCATTTCTAACCTTTTTTGAGTTTTAGAGATATAGGGGTTAATCCACTTTCGTTATTATCACAGAACTAAACAGGCGGACGAACTAACAAAGTTATTCCTTACATCTCAACCTTTCGGAAGATGTCCAATAGCATATTGACATAAGACAATGAAAAAGGTATTTTATACCTGGAACATATCTTCGATTTGAGAGTAAAGAGAAACTACATTGTATTTATTTGATAACATACAAGAGCTGTTACCCCTTCCTTTTAGTGTTTTATTAAATATCTAACAATTTACCAATAATAAAACAAACATTTATTTTAAGAAGCAAAATCACTGTGTCATCTCTCGTCAAAAAGGCCACTTCTAGAATACTTTAATTGTTGCTTAGGGACTATTGGTTTCTTTTATCCAAAACGGCGGAATTTCTTCAGGTTCATGGTTTTATAACTTTCTGCCAGGTCTTGCGGCTAGCCATGACAATTTGATGTTCACAACATTCCCATAAGGGTTGACTTGGCTGTCTTTATAGATGGCAAATGCAGAAGCCGCAATTCGTTTGCAATAAATTTCATGCTTCATACAACTTGTTGAGACATTTCTTCTAGATTGAAGACGAGACACAAGTAAAGATGGCCCCTTTCACTTTTATATAGTTTCCCAACGATGGATGCAGTAATATATTTTACGAATGTCATACTGCAATGTATTTCTTCTTTATAATATAGTCACAAATTCATTTAGTTGACATTGGATCATATTGGTCATTTTATCACTTGCAGGTAGGTAGCGGAAATGCATGCCATTATATACATTCATTACTGAACCATCTTTTTGCTAACTTATTACCGACCTTCTTGGAACATTGCCAACTTTATTATTTACAATTTTATTATCATTTTGCTGGAATGAAGGTAATATCAACATGTGCATCTTTCGTCAAACTATTCATATGTTCTTTTCACTAAATGGGGGAACTTCTTGTCGGATTATAAAGATTTGACCACATTAGATGGTCTGGTCTGTTATCCGTTTGAAGTGGCCAGAAACTTGTTTGTATTTGTTGGACCGCTTTTGGGCTGCAACGATTTTGATACCTCCCTGTAGAGCCCTTACCCCGAGCTTATATTTGACAATGGTTTATAAGGCTCCCACTACAAGGCCACAATGTAAACACTATAAGCTTGATATCGCTAAAATCATTCTTCAAAGATACCTTAAGCACATTCATTTTAAAGTTAAATTATTATGGATGTTTATAAGTGCATATTTGAAAAATCGTTGTGTATATTGTATTCTTAATTAGTTATTGTTTAACGATACATTTCCCCCATATATATATATATATATATATATATATATATATATATATATATATATATATATATATATATATATATACACACACACATATTTGTGTTTTGATTGTTTAATACCCGGTAGTGTAAATCAAATAAATAAAGGATTTATCATGATAATTCAAATATAAAACACTATAAATAATTTATTCAGTGGCGCTTTCCTAGTTTGTTTCGCAAATTTAGCTTGAATTATTAAAAACTCATTTTGTGTATTGATAGTTTATGGCCCATCAGCGGCTGTTTTGATGTTATCAAATCTATATAAAGGATCTTTCACGATCCCTTATGAAATAAACACTTTTATTCAATGAGTTCAGGAAATATGTTAATATGCTTACTTTTGGTAATTGTGTATTCCCCAATACGTGTAAATTCTTTAATTATAACAGTTATTGCATATATTAAACAAGTTTGTTTTATAAATATGTCAATATGGTACATAACATTATTTAATTGTAAGCACTTGCAAAAACTATTTTCAATCCATACCTGTCTGATAAGAAGTTCGTAAATCAAGCTTTTAACAATCTATTGATATGTGTATACCTTTTCAATTTATATCTTTCTGATAAAAAGGTTCGTAAATAAGCATTTAAAACATATTGATATGTGTATCTGTTGATTACGGAATGCCGTTAGGGACATCGCCTCTGAATGTGTTACTCTGAAACGCGAAACTCGATAGTACGAGGATGAAAACGCGAAATCTGGAAACTACGATAGCAAAAACGCGACAAAACGATGATCAAAACGCGACAGTACGATAACGATAACGCGATACTACGACTGTACGATGATAATAATGCGATATACTGCTTGTTTTCATAATTGTATTGTCGCGTGATTTCGCGTTTTCGTAATCGTAGTATCGTCCTGTCGCGTTTTCATCATTGTACTGTCGCGTTTTTATCATCGTACTGTCGTGTTTTCATCATCGTACTTTCGCGTTTTTATCATCGTTCTACGGCGTTTTCATCATCGTACTGTCGTGTTATCATCATCGTAGTGATGTTTTATCACTATCGTACTATTTTCTTCATATTTAGAAGTGGTAGTACACTTTATCATAAGTAGCAAACAATGCTTAATGTTATACTACTTATATACAGTTTAGAGAGTTGACCACCAAATGTTTAATATTTGTACTCACTATACACATAGCTTGTGTTATTTTATTGTATATGTAATTAAATATGCCATTTCAATATTCTTTATTGTGTCAACATGTATTTTTCTATACTTGAAACAAGTATTTATGGTGCTTAAATAAACAGATTTATACAATACAGCAAAATAGAGTTGTACATATAAGGGCCATTTACTTGTGATGATCAATATTTTATTGAATTTTGTGTAACATGGGCTTGATCTTTTTTAACCAGCTTTTCAGAAATATTTATATTTTTTATGGTTTAACTTTTAATCAATTGTGTATGTTGTTACTATAACTATCTAAAATACCTTAAGTTAATTAAATGATGATAGATGTGCACATGTGTACGTTTTATTATAGTGAAAACTGGTTATAAGAATGACGTACGTCTTAGTTTGGGCGACGGCAGGTCGGGTGGCGTCTAACTCATCTACGGAACTGAATGACTTTAGTTTCGGTTGACATGTCTTGACCAAACTTTGTATTTAGGAGGGGATTATGGCGAGCTTTCATCGGAATGCGTTTTGAGTTTAAGGCCAAGGTCATTTTTACTAAAAAGAAAAACGGTATATACTGAATAATTTTAATAAGGGTTGACGTATTGTGACAAACACAAATTGGTATGAAGGAAAGGTTTATAGAGACCTTTCATGGCATTGCATTTGGGGCCCGTAGGGCAAAAGCTAAGGTAACTGTTACTACAATAGCAAAACTGTTGGAATTAGATATATTTTGTTAGGGTTGACACCTTGTGACCTAGCGTTATATAAAGGAACAGTTTATGTTATTTGAATTGTCGTCTTCAAACACGATATTTGATAAAATATCAACATTTGCATAACAAAATCCTCTACTGGCTAATATAATCATCCGGAAATTTGCTGATTTCGGATGTCAATGTCTGGTACCATAATCACATATTTTAACCATATAACAATGATTTTAAATGTTGTCGCGATGAGTTAAAAATTTGATCCAAGTTTCAAGGAAATTCTTTTAGTGGAATGAACGGTAACAAAACTTCAATGCTCGAATCCAGTAAACATTAAAGAACCCCAACACTTGAGTATGGTTTGATTTGAAAGTGTTTTAGACGACATATCTGAACGTCAGGTTACGAAAATGATCATAAACATTATGTTATATTTATCCAACGCGATTCTAATACAATTCAAAACCAAATGACAATTTTATGATATTTCAACGTTGAAAAGTAAAGTTTGGTTTGATAGCCCAAACGTCCAAATTCCAATATATAAACTTATCAAGTATCTTTTATTTTATATTCAAATGCATTTTTTTCACCTGACTTTGTAACGTCATATGACACCCCGTTTTCTCCTGAAGTTTACCACATTCACAAAATAGGTTCGCTGAAAGTTCCTGTGAATCAGACAAAACCAGAAGAAAAAAACTCATCAATAATTTAATCAATGTGTATCAGGTTTGATGTTTTTTACACAAGAACAAAACACAAGAGCGTTGCCCTCAGATGGCTTCAATCGCCTGTTTTAGTTGACTCACGTTTACGACTCCTCCAAGGTATTGCCAAAACGTTGGTGTGGTCAATAGCGTTGGTTGCTTATTGAAAGCAAAGAGCGATAACAAGGCGTTTTGGGACCATCAATTCAGACAGAAAAACACAATTACGATTATGGTGCAGATAAATTCATCAAAATTACTCGCACGTTAATCTCGTTGTTTTCAGGTGATGGGTCACTTTGTCAAGATATCCGCTATAAATTGGATAGGTATGCACGTCGATACTTTTATACTCTGTTAATCAAATAACCATTGTGCCGAATTGTGTTGAATATCATAAAGTACCATATGCTATATATATATGCATATACTATATGTTGAAAAAGTTGAAATAGATATTATAAATCATGCTTGTTCTTGATCTTGTAAATGATCAGCAATGGTACTTGAAACATGAACAAACACAGTCGTTAATCGAAATCAATAACGTTTTTGGTGGCCCTAAATTGTTTCCGATAAGTGCTTGGTATTACCTTAGATGAGGTTATGTAATTGATGGATACAATAAGCTAGTTTCATAACAGTAACTTTTAAACAGTTATGTATGATCATTGCTTCCATCTCGCTAGTTAATTGCTAGTATAAAGTTGATTAAATGAAATACAGTATTGGCGGGGGACGTTTTGACTAACATTAACGTTTTTAATAAACACATAACCATTTTCTGCTTTATTATCTATAATAAACAATTTCCCTCGGTTCCTCACCAAGGTTTATTTAAAACTCTTACTTTAAACATTATATTTTTACAACGATTGTAAAGAAAGTCATGAAACCTTGTACTCTGCCACTCTCGTCGGCTCGCTGTTGCGCGGGAATGTGATGTCTAGCTTATCCATCCTTTATGTGCTCATATATTTCCTTGTTGGAATTGGAATGTACATCCTTATTACAAAAGACATTAAGTGGCATATTCATATAACTGAGAAAACCGCAGTTGAATTATTTCCGAATTTTGGTTCTTCGTACCCTACAGGATAAGGAAAACGGCCTATTTATATAATTACTATAGGAAAATCAACTAGTATTATTTCATGGTCACACCTTGCACAAAAAAGGTATTCGAATGTCACTTGATCGTTCGCTGGCCGTTTAAATATATCAGGATTGCGCGCCATTCTTCAAAATTCAGGCAGATGCCGTCTACGTTTTTACCAGCGATTCACAACGTTTCATCACGAATTTGTTAATCGGGTGCTTTATTGTAGCCAAAATCTGCTCCGTAAACCTTGCCGTTCGGCCCCTGTCGCATCGCGCATCATTACCTTAACATATTTTTCTAGTTGCTCTCCGTGCCTAACGTCGAGCAGGGTAAAGATCTGAAAAGTAGTTTCGAAATGAGTTTGGGTTTCGAACCCTGACTTCCTCGTATCTCACTATCTTTCTTTCAAATTTATTATATACGGGTTTGGCTGAAAACTGCTACTATCTCAAGTCAAATATGATATTTAAACATAATTTATGTCCCGGCGGAGTCATACAGAGGCCTTTCTGCGCAGGCAGACCTTGATTAATTACACATGGCAAGACAATCGGACTTTCAAAAACATGACCTTGTCGGCACAGGAACGTTTTTCAAAACTTAGGTATCGCAATGGTTTCGGCACCGTTTTAAAGCCAGCACATGCCAAATTAATGGATCTCATAAATTAATGTTGCTCGTTTAAGTATATGTATTCGTTTTGTTTAAATGTTTACGAATATTAAACGAATCCTGTTGAGGACATGTATTTTTCATTGTCGACATTCATTTACAGTCGTATTGTTTTAGGTGTAGGGATAATTTCAGTCTATCAAGATTTTATATCGCCTTAAAGCTTCCATAACATTATAAAATGACGTCGCGGTCTCTTTATTTTTAGAAATAAAACCCAGTGTATCCGAGCGTGTCCCGATTGGCTTAAAACGGAGTGCGTAATAACCTTGATACTTCGAGATAAACTCATTTTGATAATAAGGCAATTTGCAAACATTATAGATACGAATGACATGCAAAACTAAAACACCGAGCCTTAATCATGGATAAAAAAGGAAGACAATGTAAACAAAATATTCAATCACAATTCTATAAAAATAACAATTGGACCTTTACAAAGCGAAAGTCTTTACACCATTACCTGAAATATCAAGCATATTTGCAATTTTTTAATTTGACTTAATTTCAACCCCTTATTTCGTATTGTAGTGCCAATAACAAGGAAGTTTAGATAACTTTGTCCTAAATTGTTTCACGACGCATAGCTTGACACGGTTAAGAACCCTTCTATCTCAAGTACGGCTGTTTTATTTAGACAACAATTTTGATTCTCAAGTACATGCTCAAGTGAGAACGATATAAGTTTACATTTTACACAAATTGTATGTCTACCTTGTATATCGGGTATCTGAAAAGATTTAATGAAAATGTGATGTTTTCAGAACTTAACACCATCGAGCAGGTACTGATTCATGAACATTTTAGTGATGTGCAAACATTACCATAACTAAACTGCAACGGAGAGTGACTCTCATATCCATTAACATTTTTAATTAGCTTTTTTGTTAACCCGTTGAAGAAAACTGAAAAGTTCATGATTACTTGTGAGTGTCGTGATTCATTCGTTGCAATTTGCTTCTTGTATGTTTGTCTGAACGAGAAATATGACCTTAAGAAACTTAAAAGCCGCATTTAATTCTTTAAATAGTATAGCGAATGTGTTTAAAAATCACTCAACCTATCTTAAGCTGATAATAAAAAAGTTCGCGAAAATACATTAGAAGTACTATCGTACCCAAAACTTACAAGTGCCTGCCAAACATTGATTGGGTATACTTCTCATGAAATATTAAAAACTTCCCTTTTGCTAATATTTGCTACCAGCTTTTATAGACATCGACATGCACAGCTTGAAATTTAATTAAATTTGACAAATAGCAAAATATTCGATTAAGCATGCTTGTCGTGTGAAAGAACAGCTGTGGCCCTTGACACTCCATGAACAAACACGGTCGTAAAACCTCAGAGGTATTATCGGACAAAACATTAAAACGTATAGGGGAGCCTTTTAATGCCATTTTCGTCATTTATAATAACTCAGTTATTAAATATATGACTTATAATAAACATAGGTAGGATTTTAAACTTATCTTGGATGAGGACGGGGAGGAAGACAACGGGGAGAAAAATATGGGGTAATTAATGTTCACATCTGTAATGCTTTTGAAGTCTACTATTTTATCCTTCTTATCATTGATTCCATTTGGTGAGCGAAGTTAAATTGTTTCGGAATTTAAAATTCAATATTAAACACCTCTAGTACCTTACACAAGTCTGAGTCAGAAGTAAGGCTTATCTAATCTTTATTGACTGATAATCTACTAATTTCATTTCATGGGTTTTTCTTGCACGAAAAAGGTATTCGAATGTGTCTGCACCGTTAGCTGCACATAACCGGTATAAAGCGGTCCAAATATGGCAGGAGAAAGTACAAAATCTTAACAGATTACCTTAAACGAAACAAAGAAAAACATTACTTGTTGTATCCGGCTCCTTCAACACTTCTGATTAACCTAATGTCTTACAGCGGAACGTATTGACAAAGTAGAAAAATCGGTTAAAAGTCAAAAGCAACATACAAAAAATAAACATCAGTATTTAACTGTACATATCTTTCGCTCGAATGCTTACTTGTGCATCAATAACATTAAAATGTTTTTTTGAAAGATACATATACTTAACACGTTTAGATTCAGCAATTTTTGTATCTGTTGTCTTCAAATAATGAGACTTGGACAAATTGTCATATTGTTTTATGCAGTAAGAGACCATTTATTGTATATGATGCGTTCTTGAACAATCATTATTATTATAGTATTTGATTGCTTTGTAAAGAAAACATCAAATTGCAATATCGCTTACACGACCCATTATTTCAAAAGTCAGTCAAGATTTTACAAAATCACTCTTATATGAATATTTTTAACAACCAGAACAAACATGTATAACTTTTATCATACAATGAAAAGTACCGGGACAAGCCAAGAAATAGAAAAAAAAACTGTTTGGAAGCACAATGCAAGTGCCCAAACGACAATGAACTAGTGACAGAAACACATAAACACCCCATACGTGAAAAGAAATCAACTCGCTTTAACCCTTAAAATGTATGGCAATGCCACAAAACTATAAGAAAACGTAAACATTATACCTAATTTATATTTTCATGACAATACGTTGATGCGATATTTCAACGAGACTTGTCCGGTAGGTTGAATCAAAAGTATTATATACATAATATCGTAATCTTTTTTGTTATAAATACATGTATCGACTAAGTATTTACATTCTTGCAGTCATTTAGGCATGTTGTTGTTTTTTGTTCAGTAAGTGTTATCTTAACTTTCTTAACTTTGAAAAAGGAGCATAGTCGGCACTTACGAATATTACACAAACTGTTGAAAAATAATATAAAAACCTCTTTTTGATTTGGATGATAATGATAGTTTCTGTTTTTTGGTTTGATTGGAACATTACACGCAGAGCATATTCTTTATACTAATACATCAGAAGCGCTTCTTCATGTAGAACGTATATGGAGATTATTTTTAAATTAAATGCTATTGATTAAAGCGAATCGTGGTGAAGTTCGTGTTTACGCCACGAGACTTCTGAATAGTTCACAACTTACCCTTCTAAATATGCGTGATTCTTCACGATTCATGAAGATGCCGTCAACGTATGTACCGGCAAATTGCAAACTTCAATCACAATACTTATGAATAGTTCAAATTTTCGTTACCCTTCCAAATACGCGTGATGCTTCACTTTTCATGCAGATGCCGTCATATGTACCGGCAAATTGCAACCTTCAACCATGATTTCGTTAATCGTGTGCTTTCGTAGACAAATTATTGACAGTTAGAGCCCTTGGTCAGTTGCTCAAAAAATCTGTTAATACAAGATCATGCATGATCATTTTGATAATTTTTTACTATTTGTCTAAATAATGTTACTTTAGAAAAATAAAATATAAATGTCACATGACAATCTGATGAAAACGGTATTTAAAGAGAACTCGGATCAGTCGCGAAGAAAGGGATAACGAGAATAATTCATCTTAATTCATTGATTTGAATTAAAAAAAAAAATACATTTAAAACTGAACTATGTATGTTAAACTGTTTGCATATGTAAACTGTTTGCATACGTTTGTATGTATTCGAAATCCTCTCGAACACGTTTGCCAATTAATCATCTTTGCATGAATATCTCTAAAGAGCATCAAGCCAGGCTTGAATAAAAATATGATCGTTTGCGAACAAAGCGATGTCGTCCGAAAGAAGTAACATATTTAGGTTATGAATATGTCTATTTGTCAGATTATCAAAATCTACATTGTCTTATATATAATTTATCAACAAAATCAATAAAAGAGGAGAAAGGATTTTCCCTTGTTTCAACACAAGATAAATATAGAAAAAATATCTGAATATGACAATCATATTTAACAAATCCTTGACGCATGCCTCTAAATTCCATATAAAGGCATTAACATTTTAAAACTTTCGCTACTTATACCAGATTGGATTAATGTAATCCATAATGAGTCACTTATAAAAGTGTCAAAAGCCTTTTTATAGTCAATAAGTGCACAACATACGTTTCGTTTCTATGATCACGCGTTTTGAATACTATTATGCAAAATAAATATACAATCCACCGTTCTGCTGCTATCGCAGCCAAATTTGGCATTATTTAAAAGTAAATTTACTAGCAGCAGCAAAAGCAGTAGCATTTTCAGTGAAGTAGTAGTCGCAGTCGCAGGCGCAGTAGCAGGAGCAGGAACAGGAGCAGTAGCATCATAGAATAATGAATGCGAAATAGCTATTATGAAAAAAGATATGTACGATTTGTAAACATTATGGTCAAAGGCATTTCAAGGGTATTCCTTCTTTATATTTAAAGGGACTAGACACCCGCTCGTCCCAAAATCGGCAACTTCAGTATTTGTTTAAAATAAGCTTAGAATTATCAATACGAGCTGGTATGAGGCCGATTATACATTATTTTACATGATTGAACGAATATGTTATGTCTCGGATAAATTAACCCTTTTTAAAAGTGTTTGACAATTTTCTCTTTTTTTTCTTACAACGGTGTCATCTGGTGTCTGGGCCTTTTAACATATATGACATTTTGCCAAACAACTGACACTTCAACACATACATATATGACATATTTTGCTTTCTGTGGCTCATTATTTGTACCAATTGTAAACCATCAATGTATCGTACTTTTCATCATTTAGGAACACTGTAAACCTGCCACAAGAAGACTGCCGGTCCCAAGCCCGGGATAAAGGGGGGTTGACATTGCAATTCATCATGTAAGTATATGTTCTTGTTATAGATATATACTCATTTATTACTAAAATTTAGCTTAATATATTTAACATCAAAACGCAAACAAACATTGTTATATATGATACATTAAAATAGATATTTTGAAATGTATTGTTTGCTTCTACTCTCGATGTTTACTTTTGTTTCAAATCGATATTCGTCCTTATTGAAATACGAATAGTAAAATAAACAAAACATCACCTAACCGTGAAACAGCCAGGACGCGCGTATAAAATTCCTATGCCAAAATTTTAAGTGGAATCTAAGGTAAACATAGTAACCCTTCCAAACAATGTCTGTCGTTTTCAAGCCCGGTAAAAGGGGAAGGAAGTTGCAATTTAAAATGTAAGTATATGAAATTGTTAGACAAATATAAAAATGTTTAAAAATCATATCAATATATAAATAACAAAAAACCTTTGTTTTTCCCGCAATGCTATATCAATTTTTTTTGGCATTATGATTATCATAATTTACGGTTTGTGTTACGGTACTTGTGTTAGATAAGTGATGTTATTTAATTTAACATATGATTCCTATAAATCACGCGTGCTTATTTTTTTGTTTAAACGTCCGTAGATATTAGAATAGAGAACCATGGGAACCACCTGCAGTGAGTTTCTCGTTGAAAAGATAAATCTGCATTGCACGTTAGAAGAAAAAACAGTACAACGTGCAACTATTGGATTAGTCACATTGACTACGTTGCAATCATTCCTTTTCCTCGTCTTGACTGTATCGTGGAGAATATATATGCAACCGCCGCCATTAGAGAGCAGCACGCTCTGTGTGACATGCGATGACATCAAACAAAAGTACCCTTACAATGGCACAGAACACGTCATTGGTGCATGGAGACAAATATATAACGAGTCAGTATGCTGTGGTCCCACTCGTGAAGTAATGGAGCTACGCATTCAAAACGTAACATTTTTTTAAACAGTATTTATTTGATTTTATTGTACAAGAGAGAATATACAAGCACAAATAATTAAGAAATATGCATTATGGTACATACGTATTTCAGTCATAATTTAGAATAAAGCGTTAAGCTTAAATACAATGAATTGTTTCTGTCATTCATTCAAGCAGCTTCAACTAACATAAGAATGCAATATAGTGCCTTACATCATGGAAATTATCTGAATGGGCTTAGTGATGTAGGTGGACGAGAGTTAAGTTATTTCAATAAAGATAGAAACGAAAGGAGAGGAGTTTGACAGGTCAATGTCATGAGAGAAGGTCAATGCCATGAGGAAAGGTTAATGCCATTTTGATAAATAATCCACATGTGTCGATATAATTCGAATAATTAGAAGTGTAATGTACAATTGCGGCATTCTTTTTTGGTGTTTTTTGTTAATTATTCTGTGTGTGGTTTCTACGGCAACAAAAACATATGAATGTTTTCTGTCCATGCAAAAGAAAATGTAACTTGCAATTACTCGAGACGTATGCAAGCTAGGTATATGACAATATGCATACAAGTATTTAGGGGACAATAAAGAAATTATGCCCTTCATTTAAAAATATTATTTCTATGACAATAGCGCCGATAGGAGATTATTGTATTTCTGCCAATACGCGACAATATGCGACGCTATTGTTTAAACTAGTAATATGAATTTTTATTTGTCAAAGTATAAAATATTTCGTCTTTGTCTTGTTTTTAAGGAGATGACAAAGCAATACTTCAAAAACAGCCAATCAAATCCAAGTAAGTCATTTTAGTAACCAGTTAAGCATTAGTAATAGTATCTAAATAAAATGATTTAAGGGACGATGTTGCTGATTTCTGAAAATGTAGCTTGTAGCAAACATGTTTCATGAAATTGATGCGATTTGCTATATAAATATTCAGTACATCAAAACTGAAAATATTTATAAATCATCGAACATATTCTTATGAGATATGCAAGCGAGTGTGAAGAATGTGATGATAAATCATATAGAGCTGACATCATGTTACGTTTACCAATGACATTATATTTCCACGATTTCAATGTGAACAAGCTTTTGACAAGCATTTTAACGGTTTTACCGAAATAGTACTTTAATGCTTACTGATACTTTGGGAAAGTCTGTTATCATATAATATTATAATGTAGTTAACCAGTTATCAAAGTTCGTATAATGAGTCTTGGTCTAATACCTTTATACAGGTCTACTGGTTGGCGAATCGTTTATCTCCGACTGTGAATGGGAGGGGATCAAAACTCCTAAGGCTAAACTGGTTGGAGTCGTGGATAGCGTTCCAAGTGATATAGTCAAAGGTAATCATAACAACGTCAATGAAATTTAAAAAAAAAAACTGTTTCCGAAAATTAAACATCCATCCAAAATAAATATTTTGCAACATTTAAAAACTTTTATCACCATAATTGCAAGATAGTCCAGTGCATATGTCAAATAGCCAATATGTTTGAGGCTGCATATACGAAAAATATGATAACCTTGCCTTTTCATTACTCCAAACAATATAATTCAGTAAATGAAAACTGGCTGTGTTGAAGCGTAATCTTTATTGTTGGCATGGTGTTAGTAAGAAATTTGCTAAATCATAAACAATAAAAAATAAATGATCATTTGAAATGATTTCAACAGTGTAATACAGTCTGCAAAAGGAATTAAACAACATGTCTAAGCTTACAGGTATGCAATAAAGAGAAGACACTGATTTGCTTGTTTTATTGTATATATTTCCAATCTAAGACGGTAACGGAATGTACCGATAATCGACCTAGGATGAAAAGCGGATGCACTGCCTGTGCTTTTTTACCTTTGACTGTTTGACTGTTTGACTGCAAATACATGGGTCTCACGTTCGATCTCCCGCCTCACCACTGTATATTGCTGTTTATAAAAAGGCTGTCCTTATACAAAAACATAAAGCCAATTAAGGTTTAAACATATATATTCACGTTCGAACTTGATTGTTAGAAATTTCATTTTGCATGAACCGGTCGACCTTTCGTGACCTTTGTAGGCGGAGTTTGACAAGAAAGTAACTCTCTGATTTTGCGATGGTGAATCACCGTACGTTGCGATCACACTATGATCGACTTTTTTACCAATTATAACAGGTCACATGCACATAACAACTGATAAAATAACACAAATGTGTCCAGTTTAACATTTTTGAAAAGTCCAATAATGTCGAAATGCATTTTTTCATCATTAGAATGGTGTAATGGTATCTCTTATATAATAGAACATTTTAAAATTGCATAACTTATTATAAAACAACATTTAAATATATGAAATGATTAAAGACTGTCGAAGTGACATGTATTTGTAGATTAAGAACAATCGTCCAAAATTGTCAATTTGAGAAGACTAGCACATCATTAAACTTCATTTGGATGGAAATACTTAAAGGAAAACAAAACAAACATCAAATTATGATGCCATTTTTCCTTGAATTGAACGTGCTCCATAAAATCATCGTGACCACATTTTAATGCCCACTCGCCTGTGTGTCATGCATATGTAAAACAAGAGTTAATATATATCTAACAATTTCTTGATTAAAACAAGAATATTACAACCAAAATCATTATTACCACCATATATTTTACAGTAACCACCGAATGATTAAAAAGAATCTTGGATTATCTATATTTTTCTTCAAATTATTTCTAGACTTTATTATGCGGAGGATAAAAAAACGCCTAACTTAAAATCAACAAGAGCGACAAGTGCTCTGACCATTAACATTTGCTCTCGCGTTTCGTTCCCTTTATTGTTATTAAAGACTTGTTCTCGAACTCTTTATGGTCGAAAAAATAAACCAATATAAAGGAAAAATGTAAATAAATCTTTTATTCTTATTTTTTGGCGTTCATGCAGTATGAACGCTCGGTCGCGATGTGCAAATTCATTGGGAAATCTGCAAACTCGCCGCCGAGAGTTCAAACTGCATGAACGCACAAAAAATAAGGAACGATCCTTAACTAATTAGGTATCGACCTAAATGGACTTCAGGGGATATATGGTATACAATTTAAATGCATCAAACGGTCCCCTTCATAACAAACCTGTATGGGGTAATGCCCTTGCAACAAGGAATTTATAAACCATCTTTTTCGTGTTCGGCAGACACTGAATTATCGCCAAAAAAGTATTTTGAAACAATATGGTTGCTGTATAATGTAATGAAAGCATTTAAATACCGTCATACACAAATATGCCTAAAACAGTTCTAACACTGTTAAAACGTCAAGCAAACATGTCTACGACACGGTGTACGGCATTAAGAATAATGAGTGAATAAGTTTGCTTAGAATTAACGTATAACACACACATACAATGATATATGTATTTGAGGTTTATGCCTTATTTAAGGATTAAAATTCGACATGTTGCATTTTATTGGGGTATGGTATGCAATGGGGCTGTTCAAAATGGGTGGAGTCCGAAGGACTCCACCAATATTTTGAACTGCGCCATTGCATACCATACCCTAATAACATGCAACATGTCGAATTTTAATACTTATATTTACATTCATTTAAATCTACATTTCTGCTAAAATAAATTGATTATTCAAGAGCATTTTCTCTTTTTTCTTTCTCTCGTTGTTCTCAACGGTGGGTAAATTAGAACAGCTATCGCAACCTAATTTTATACCACAATGAATGCACAGATAAAATAGTTCCTTATTTATATGATTACTTTCTATCTTTTTAAGGTCAAGACTTTTATAAATACGTATTATTGCTTAAAATGTATGTTTTCGGTCCGTTATCGTGGTGTATTAAAACGCAAAAACCCGGGCGTTATCGGTAGAAAACGTGCATTATTCAGTAAATTCACGTGCCGTTAATGCCCGGTTTTTTATTTTACATATGCGCTATCAGGGCCCGCATCATAACAATGAAGGCTGAGCGACCAGGTTTTTGACCAAAAGTTGGTCAACGATGCTAACTTTTGCACAAAAACATATTTTAGCATATATAATGTAGCTGCATACAAATACCAAAACATGAAATAAACCACATATAACTTACATATTTTCTACTGAGTTGTCTTTTCCTGGCAAGCTGATGTGTTTACTAAATAGTTTTTTCTGCAATTGTTTTGACTATTAAAAGCACTAAATTATGTCTAAAACGACTAACTCCTCCGAACTGTAGTTATTTCTGTCGATTTTATTCAGAATATACGACTTATATGGACATGATTCCATTACGTCGTATGCAATGAACAAAGAAATTTCAAATATGTTTTCTCTGATGCTGAAGATGCTGTTCATTTTATCAAGAACATGTTTACCAAATTTTCAGGCTTAAATTAGTTATCAAAACAAACAATGGTTTAAGTAGGACTGAATAGGTAATTAATTGATTACCCAATAGGTATTGTGTGTAAATAATCCCAGTAATCCAGTCAATTTTCGAAAAAACAACACTTTCAAAACGAATGAACACTGCAAAAAATGGCGTCGAAACAAAATGCAGCTGCCGAGTTATGTTGCGGCCCGAATCGAGCTTAATGTAAAACTTTTTCAATGACATCACTCATGACGTCATACAAGCACCCGTTATAGAGGTTATTTTGAACTTACTGTTTTTGCATTTTCGTGACATTTAACAGCCTTTTTAAACACCAACGTTTCTTCAACTGTTCCATCCATCATGAAACCATCTACATTAAAATCAATCAAATTATCGTTGCTTATCTTTTTTTAACTGCTTTACTGCAGATTACAGTTTTGCATGTTGCCAATATTGGCAAAAAAATTACTACGATTTCATTGAAAAAAATAGTTCCGTAGTAAATATGCCCCGCCCCTTGGTATTATTGCGCCCAATGACAGGACAGAAGTATCGAACAAACGCACGCGATATCGATGGGAAATGCCATTGCACTTTATACAGAAATAAAGTGCAATTGATTAACAACAACCATCGTTTAGGAATGAAGTGTGAATGTAAATATTGCAACTTAAGATCAATAATTCGACATGCGAGTTTTCATATCATCTTTTCTTTTACAGGTCATTCAAAGATTCGGTGGAACAAAAATGGTCTCACATTCACTGCAAACAAATGCATTCACCTCGAGCTTGAGGGAGAAATCTTTATCAAGAGACCAGGCTTCTACATAGTATCTTCAATGCTGAATGTTAATATTACAGGAATGAACAATACTACAACAACGTTCAGTCAAAGCGTTAACCTGCTCTCCCACAAATTTGGAACAACTGGTTCTCTCATGCGACGCAAAAGATCCATCAGCGAATCAAACGTCTTTGTGTTTACAAGTTCATTGTCCGCGGTCTTCAAGCTACAAATGCACGATAGGATATCTGTGTCTGTGAGCAACCCTAATTATTTAGCTATTAACAATTCAATCGACCATTTCACTGCATACTACACTTACGACATGTCCTAAATTTGGATTCCTCCTCGTATTAAGATTTGTACTTGTCAATTGTAAAAAATACAAGATGCCACGGACAAAATTATTGTGTTTTCAACTAACCTAACTATTTTCTACTCTCTTTCAATCTGTAGTGTATCATTTAGACAGATCCAAGGTTTTATCTTACACCGTTTACCAATGGCTTTATTATTTAAACAGAACCAAAGATTGAGTATTATTGGGATT
This sequence comes from Mya arenaria, assembly GCF_026914265.1. Taxonomy (NCBI): domain Eukaryota; kingdom Metazoa; phylum Mollusca; class Bivalvia; order Myida; family Myidae; genus Mya; species Mya arenaria. Next base: position 38,360,996 of record NC_069123.1, on the reverse strand, counting down.
GACTCCGACCCACCCATTTATTATTATTGTTACCTTTGCTGAAATATCAAGATAGCTTCAATGCTTTATTTTAATTGTGTTTGAGTTTAATTATTATTATAATTGTTACTTATCTTCGATCCACCCATTTATCATTATTGTTACTCTAGCTATACTATCAAAATAGCTTCAATGCTTGATTTGAATTGTGTGTGATTTTAATTATTATTATTATTATTATTATTATTATTATTATTATTATTATTATTATTATTATTATTATTATTATTATTGTTACCTTTCTCTGTATTATTTAGACAGAACCAAGGTTTGAGTATTGTTGTATGGTGCATCTGACGAATCTTTTTTATTTTAATCTTAACGCTTTTATATTTTTAGTAAACGAGTATTTATCATTGAATTGCCATTCTGATTATAAATCAATTTGCCTTACCTGAATGCGTATTTGCATTTTAGGGATCGGAGACGGTACTCATAATCTGCATGTTAGTACAACTCGGAAACAAATTTACGATTTGTTCAGATCTGTGCGTATTAAGAGAGTAATTCTGTAAAATGAAACATTGCTGTGCTGTACGAACACAAATACAGTAGTCAGATAATTCTGGTAGAACAGTCTTAAACAGGTACCGTACCGCCCGCACGATGATATAGTTAAATGACTTGAAGTAAAGTCGGAATAACTCGGAATGGGCGGAGTGAGCGTCCTGAGCTTACTTACTAAGAAAACGACCTCATTGCCTGGCATATTGAGAACACATATCTGACGAATAAATCCTGAGACCAATCCTCGAGAAACTCGACATTGATATACTTAGTCTCAGCCTTAGTCATCTTGTTTGAACTAGTAAGTTATTTAAGCCGTTGTAAGGAAGCATTTTGACCCCAATAAGTTAAAGATCAACGGTCAATATTCTTAAGAAAAAATGACTCATTTTCTGTAAAATATTGAAGTCCCCTATAATAAAAAATGAATGTTGTATTTGGCTTACATCGACCAACTTCTCATAGACTTTGAACGATTTATTATAGAAGTATGGTTATGTCAGTCAAGGGACGTAATCCATCGTTTGCAGATGATATTTTACTTGTATCAGTCACTCCCCTTAATCTACAACGCCTAGTAGATATTGTCTATACATATTGCCAGAGTTGGAAAATTGATGTTAATGTCAAGAAATTAAACACTATTGTCTGTACAAAGCGACAAACGGCACCACCAATAGGAATACTATTGTAAACATGTACATTGAACAATCAAGCTAAGTAATTCATCTTGGTATAAGGCAGGACTATAATTTAAAATATACAATTCGCATTGAAGAAAAACTGCAGAAGGTGAGAAACGCATTTTATTCCATGTTTACGACAAATGTTAACTTAGTCAATAGGTTTCAACTCTTTATTGTAAATATAATACTTGGATTCACGAAATTGATCTTATCTGATATGTGCGAAGCGATAGTTGGCTGACATAAACTAAGTTGAGATATTGAAATTAGAAAGCTTAAGATTTTGAATAAAATCTTAAGCTTAAATGTCCACTGTACTACCAGGAATCTGTTTATTCGTAGATATCTATTATATTTATCACGCGTTGGAACTCATATGTATGGATTTCTATCTGGTATATGTTGTATCCTACGTAAATATGGTTTACAGACAACTGTTAACGATGTGATAGTTAATCCATCAAAGCTGCCACCCGAACCAAATTGGAAGAGCCACGTAAAGGCCTTAGTTTACCAGAGAGCGAGTAGGAAAACGAGTGCTTTGTGACGACTCGGTGCTCCTATCTTACCACTGTTAAACGAAGAGAAAAACCTTGTTTTCCTCAAACGATCATTTAAGTTCATTTACGAATGTGTTCAATTTTCCCTCTACAATGCGTAGGAGTATGCGTAATATATATACAAGTATTGTCGTACCCATCCAAGTTTTTGTCATTGGGCATATTTATCTTGAATCATCTAACTTTACTTTTGCTCAAATATGCATACCAGGTGTTTGAGTCATCGACATGCACAACTTGAATTTGAATTTAATTGTAAAATAGCAGAATATGATCATTCTTGATTTTCTTATGAATAGACAGCAATGGTCCTTGAAACTTCAGGTGGTAAAACTTCAGAAGTATTATCAGGAATATTTAGAAAAGTGATGTTTGAGGAAGCCTTTTAGCGCTATTTTAGTCATATTTAATAACCTATAACTAAGTTATCATATATACGACATATAAAGCAGGACCTCAAACTCATCGCGGAGGAGGACGGGGAGGAAAACGACGGCGAGAAGAGAAATGGGATAGTTACTTTTTACATTTGTAATGTTTTTGTGGTTTAACTAGCTCAGCCTTCTTGTCATTACATTCCCTTCATGACATTGGATTGCACTAACTTATTGCAAAGGGTACCTCAAACACTACTGTCACCGAAATGACAGCTGATTGTCATTGACATTGGAAACCTTTTAGGCAGTTTTAAGAGTATGACCATTCAAAGTTTTTAGCAGCAGTGAAGTGATTAAGGCGAAATTTTAATTGTGAATATGAGTTATGGCAATGACCTTTGACTCTATGACCTCTAAAACCATATGATTTATCAACTGGTCATCCAACACCTTAATGTCAATTTTGAAAATGGGCCATTGGTGCAGTCATTGTCAAGTTATCACACAGAAAAGTGGTCTTGACCTTTGAAGCGATGACCCCTTAAATTAAAAGAGGTCATCTACAGGTCAAGCCCAACCCTCAAGTCAAGTTTTAGGGCCATGGGTCAAGGCATTGTTGAGATATCCCTCGGAGAACCTTCGTTAACTTCTTCGCGTTCTAGGTCATTTTGTCCAAAATCAATAGGGGTCATCTACTGGCAGGCCCACACAATTTTGATGACCATAGGTTCAGGAATTGTGGAGTTTGGCTTCAAGGTCATTGTGACTTTGACCTTTGATCTGATGACCCCTAAATCAATAGCGGTCATCTACTGATCAGGCCCAGCCTCCATGTCAAGTTTGAGGGCAATGACTGCAGGTATTGTCGAGTTATCACTTGGACAATCTTTTATCATTCGAGGACACAGTGACCTTGACCTTTGACACGATGACCCCTAAAATCAATAGGGCTTATCTACTGGTCAGTCTCAACCTCCAATTTAAGTTTGAGGGCTATGGGTGCAGGTATTTTACAGTTATCACTCGGACAACCTATATCTTTCAAGGACACAGTGACCTTTACCTTTGAAATGATGACCCCTATAATGAATAGGAGTCAATTACTGGTAAGGTCCAACCAACATGTCAAGTTTGATGACCATACGTCCAGGAATTGTTGAGTTATCACTCTGACAAGCTTTAAAATCCTTTTACCATTTAAGGTCACTGTGACTTTGACCTTTTGAACCGATGACCCCTATATTCAATAGGGGTGATCTACAGGTTAGGCCCAACTATCATGTCAAGTTTGATGACCATACGCCCAGGAATTGTTTAGTTATATCTCGGACAAGCTTAAAAATCCTTTTACCATTTAAAGGGACTGTACACCAGATTGGCACCAAAAACCGTTTTTCTCAAATCTCAGACAAATCTCAATAGAATGTGTTACGCTTTGATATCATACTTGTAAAAAAGTACCAAAGTTTTAAAAAAAATATGTTGGAGACCGGGTTCGAACGCGTTTCGCTAAAATTGGAGTCCAGCGTCGTATCCACTAAGCTACGACGGCTTACTTAAACGGGTGACATAATTAAGATATACACCTTACTCGGTAATATCACGTGATAACACCGACTAGCCAATCACGCATAAAGAATGAATTGTTCTAGGTATACGTACCCAGAAATCTTTTTAATGGAAAACTACGAAATAACTGCTAAACTTAAAAAAATGGTTCTTAAGTTAGTAATTTCAATTAAGGAATGAATTGCGGGGTTGATGTCATTTTCGGGGTATGAACGCAATTGGGTTGGTCAATGTGTGTGGAGTCCGAAGGACTCCACGCGTACTTTGACCAACCCAATTGCGTTCATATCCCCGATAATGACATCAACCCCGCAATTCATTCCTTATATTTACACAAATAGTTCATTATTTTATTCAAAAATTGTTCAAAAAATACTCCATTTCATTTAAGAAAACCTTTCAGTAATTCGTTCTTAACCATTCTGTAAATAGAACGACCCGACTATAACCGGAAACATTTTTTTCAAATGACGTCACAATAACGCGGGAAAAGATCAACCACTTGAAATCACTTTAAAACATAATTGAAACACTTCTTGTACCAATATATTTAAAATATGATAACTTACACTTATAAAAATGATGCTCTATATTTTACGGGACCTGCAGACACAATACAACCAATAACAAGATCAATAGCTTTCATGTATATTGTTATGCAATGAATTACGATCCGAACATATCCGAAGATGTTGCGTTCATTGATTGATGAACGCAATTGCCGAAAGACAGTTCATTTAAGGAATGGAAGTTGAGGTGTAAATATTGCATTGTACACATTAATACCAAGTTTATGACAGTTTTCGACAATTTTCTTTCTTTCTTGCAAATTGATCATCTGTTGCACAGTTGTTTTAAGGTCACTGTGGTTTTGACCTTTAAACCGATGACCCCTATAATCAATAGGGGTCATTTACTGGTCAGGCCAAACCATCATGTCAAGTTTGATAACCATACGTCCAGGAATTGTGGAGTAATCACTCGGACAAGCTTTGGTCTACCGTCGGACCAACTGACCGACTGACCGCCCCCTCAAAAGGGGGCATAACAAGTTATATGGAGTTTCATTAATTCCAATGTGAATGCAGTTGCTGATTGTGCGTCTGTTGAATTTCTTTATAGATACACTCTTATACATTTGTTAAAATACAAATCCGTGTTAGAAGACTTCATAGTTGATATGATATTCTTGCACAGTTCCAGACGTATCCGGTGTAAAAAAAAATTGTTCGGTATCAGATGTCATGTAGGGTGATAGCAAATAAAGTTTACCCTAGTAACCATCTACTTATGTTAGCGCCTCGATTGACATTATCATTTTACGGTTAACATCTTATGCTATTACCCTCTATGGCATCTGATATTAACATAGAGCTATAAGTAGTACCCTATACTACTTAAACACAAGAAATATGTATCCCATGCTATTAGATGCCAAAATCCAGACGTGCTAATTTCCACAATCTGCTTCGTAATCGTACTAAAAATCTCTCACATTGGTCAATGTCGACGTGCTGTTTGTATCTTTTATGCCTCTGTTTACCGTTTTAATTTTACATTTGTCATTATGGTATTCACAATGTTTATCTGCCATATCTACACTGCATAAAATCACTGACACATCGAACGTTTTACAATTTGATGGTGAAACTTAGAAAGTCGAAACATGCATTTGTGAAATTGAACTCTTGCAGTCGCAAAGAAGACACCCGCGATCGCATTCGGAATACCTGCCAATTTTCATTTACAAAACTTAATTAACAAGCTCAGAAATACAAGGATACATGATTTTGTCAATCCCTTATATGGTAAATGTAAACGGGAAAAATAAAGAATGGGAGGAGGTAAAAAATCCTGAAGTTGTCAACTCAAGATATTTCTAACCACGACCAATACGAACCATACACTAAAGTCCTTGTCAGGAACTGTACTGTATTTCCCATTATCCTTATTATACATGTTGTTCTTTTTCTTAGTATTGTATATATTTTGTGAACCAAATTTTGTCCGATTTAGCACTCAAAAAATACTTAAAATAATTATTCGAAACTTAACGGGGTTTATGTTAAAACTTTTGGCTACTGGGCTTTTTCTGTAGTTTTTCATATACATATTAAAATATATATTGATAGTGATGCGCAGTTGTGCATTCTACAATAATTATTAATCTGGGGCACTTTATTACAGAGTGATCTCTTCCTGTTCATTTTTATAATGCAATTTTTGTCCAGGCGACTCGAAACAAATTGATTGAATCTTGGGACATGGATAGACATTGATGTGAAGTATTGCACCTTGCATGCATTATAGGTATCGAGGTATTTTATTGCAATGTTATCTCCTATTGTTTACTTTTAAAATGCTAATGTAAAAACTACTTTACACCCTCCTTCTTCTAATAAGACCCTGATTAAGCGGAGACCTCAAGGCAGCGCTGCAAAACAACGTTTCTAATTGTATTTTTATAATAATTCACGTCATCTATCAAATAATTACATTAATACTCCTAAAGAAATAGACGTTATTCGTTATAATGTATGCGTTATGTGAAGTTTTTATTTTAGTGTATTTTAAATATCCATACAAGATACTTGGTAATTAACCTTTATTCTCAACAAGTTAAACAACTCATTTGATTGTTATTTGTCGTCAAAAGAATATTGCTGTTGTTTTTTTACAAAATAAAAATCATTAAGATATATTAAGATAGGAATTGATACCAGTTGCATTTCATCACAAGCCTGTGAAAGATGTAAGTACTTTACATAGCATTCCTAAACCATGGTCCGTTACAATATCAATTATAGTCCATTAATACTCCAAACAATGGTATAGTTTTTGCGTGTATAATAATTCAAAAGAAAATAGTATAATTGGACTTTTTTATTATTTAAGTATAAATGATTGGTACTTACTAACATTTTGCTCTTTTGGCATTAAATATCATCTTTGTGTACATGCAGATCAATTCATGCGTTATGTGAGTATTCCATTGTATAGCCTAAACTGTTTTAATATCCTAGTTTCCGAATATTTATTGGCAATATCGGCAATACTTGTATTTTAGAGTCCCTTGGTCCCGTTTAAAGAGCTGATCTAAAACGTTTAAATGCTTTAATTAACCTTTGAAATTATTATTATAAACTATGTAGAGGAATTCTACTTTCTACTTTCTACTGTAACCTTCTTTTGAAATTGTAGAAATAATTCGTGTTTTTTCTCATGTACTTGTTTAAAGTTATTTTATTGCAAAAATGTCAGACTGAAGGTCATGAACCTTCTGACCGAAAAATCAATTGGAGAAATCTACTTTCTTGTCCAGTAAGCTTAACAATGGGGAATATGTACTTACATAAACGATGTTTGTGAATATTGAGTAGCCACTTCTCAGTTGTTTTAGAGTTATTTATCTGATAGTTATGTATTGCATGAATGAAACAATACATATTAAAACCTTTGAACGCGAAATAAAGTGGGCCACTCACTTGTCATGCCTAACCGTTTTGTGAATTTGAAACGCCAGTTATCGAAAAACCAAACGGACGGACGAACAGACAGACGAACGTGTATCGGCGCTATAGCGTATTCAATCATTATATCGAACAAAAATATGTTAACCAATAAACAAAAGCTAATAAGCAGCAGAAAAAGTGGGTCCATTCATCTGTAAACGAAACACATTTATCTGTGTGTTTAAGGACTTATCAATAAATTAGTAAAATATGTAATGAATCGTTAGACGGTCATGGAATATGACAAGACACAAATAAGAAATGGCTGCTGTTCGGCTTAACATATAAGTTGCAGTCATGTTTTATTTTTCAATCAAAGAGAGATTCTTGAACGTTTAAATTGGAACAAGGTCGGCACTAACGAGTGTTCCAGAAGTACCGTGGGATTAGACTAGTATTGGATGGCAAAAGCTTCGTATTTACGTGTAAAATATTACAGTGACTTGAGTGTGATTCGAGCTTTACACGCATTGTATATTTTATAATTCCCGCTTCCAGAAGCAATTACTCGTGCAGGGGAAATAATTATATTTTTGAACAGATCAAAACTTTATGGCACTTCCCGATGTATAAGGACTATACGTAATTCGACTCATACTGACTCCGTCCACATATGAACTGTGGATTTGCAACGTTTTACAACGATTTGTAAATCGCGTAGTCAAACACCTGACAGTATTAGCAAGGTCTTAAATAATGCATGTTCTGTGTATTTGCTCCGTAAACCCCAACGCTTGGCACCCGGCCACGTCATACAAAAAGGCAGTTACATATCATACCTATAGTGTATCGGTCCTTTATTCCGTCATTGTTAAAGAAAGAGAAGAAATCTGCAAAATACTATGGAATTGCATTCGGTCGAACTTGTATCTGACTCAATGTCTTCAATTCTTCATATATCTTGTTTGATTTGGAATTGCAGTCACTTCAATGGCGAAGGTTTTACTATAGGGTCAAGCAATAATGCAGTCATTGGGCATGGACAGACTATCACAAACAATAACATACCCTACTGAAAATCTGAATTACATTAATCACTTTTATACTAAAAAGTATTCAATTACATTTCAAATAAGTTTACACAAAATGATTATTTTTTATTAACGATCTTCCATTCGTTTGGAAAAGATTGGTGTAAAAACATTCTATCTCGCATGTGTGTCGTCTAGGGGCCGAGCTTTTTCCGATAAGTTGAAAGTGGTATGCGTAATAACCTAGATATAGATGCATATTCAAACATTGTTTTGATAGTGACAAGTGACATAACAAAATGACTTTGTACACCAAACTTCAATGATAAAGATATTCAAGTGAGATATTAAATAGTTACACTCGCCTTCAACACTTTGTTAAGTTATCTATCGCTGGCAATCTAACAATTGACATTGTGTCGAGCGTATTCGGATCAGCTTGAGTTTATAGAGGATTAAGAAATAAGGTTTGATTATTATTTTAACCTTTTATAGGTATTTTACCTTGTTTGATTTCAATTGTCAAATCGTAGTGATCGTAATTGACAGATCTTGTATTATTTTTGGCAATGTATTAGTATCGAACTTCGGAAATAAATATCCATTCTTTTTTAAATTTTCTCTAAAAAGAAAAGATTAAGTATGGTGGCTTTTGCCCATATAACTAACTAGTTAATTAAGTGGTTAACTAGTTACGTAACTAGTTAACCACTTAATTAACTAGTTAGTTATGTGGTTAACTACTTACGTTACTAGTTTTTTTTTCAATAAATAAAATATCATAACGGGAAATAAATGCATGTTAGTGCCTACAACTGCCATTCTTGAATTTTTTACCAGCTTAATGTTAAGTGGTTAACTAGTTACGTAACTAGTTAACCACATAATTAACTAGTTAGTTATGTTGTTAACTAGTTACGTAACTAGTTAATCACTTACCACTTATCCAAATTATCGCTAACTGGTAAGTGATTAACTAGTTACGTAACTAGTAAATCACTTGACTAACTTGTTAATTGGAAAAGTCCCACTAGCCAATACATTGTATTTAGAAAGGCCATGATAATAATCTAATGTAAATCATTTGGAAAAAATGTTTCTTTTATCTATTTCTAAATCGGTATTTATTTATTTATTAATGCATTTATTTGCTCATTAATATATGCAATACACTTATCGTCTTTTAAGTCAGATACAGTTACTCGTATTTTCTTCAAAAGTGTCCTCGGACAAACTTATATTGTTACATCTACCGAATATCACGTCACAATTTGAAAGAAAGCAAACTTCGGCAAAAGTTTATTGTATTTGTTGTTATTCTTTCTGGATATAATCATAGTACACATGCTACTGAAAAACAGAATAAAAACGATCGCATGTGTCTGTGGCTTTAAATTATAACGCGCACTGAATTTCTGCAATGCATGGAGCGCGGAAAATGACATTGCTTTGTGGTATTCGGCTCATCACCAGAGCCGGTGAAAGAGGTATGTCGTTTAATGCTTTTACCAACTGGAAAAGCATGTGATAAAAGGAATCCGACACTCGTAATCATATAATACTTATCTTATTCAACTTGGCAAGAAAACATTTTAGTGAACTAGTCAAAGGCTTGCTAATTATCAAATATACTGAACTCTTTGGATGTAATTGTGTAATATGTAAGGACTCGTGACCGTTCCTATATATCCGTGATGGTGATTAATTAAAACATACCAACATTAGACCAGTAGAAAACCACAATATATTAAAAACGATTTCAAACCTGTAGATATTACGATTCAAGCTGAACATTTATCGATTTTTGGACAAATAAATCCAAGCAGAAAATATCCAAACGTCTCATTATAACTTAAACGCAGATAGCGATTGGAATCTGTTTCATGAAGCATTTAATCGGACAGAAATTAAATAACTGGTGGGCCCTTAAAGATTAACAAATATTGTCTCATAAGGTAGAAATACCGTGTTTTTGCAACTTTTTAAAAATCAAACACGGTATCCTTCATAAGAATCATTATTTTCGGTATTTATTCATCCTTTTCGGTAAATTTAAAACAACTGTTTTAATTGTGGTACCTCTTACTTTGGTATAGAGTGCATCTTTAAATATTACCCTAAATTGTTACAACTTATACAAGCATATTATTTCAATAAAATAAATATCGTTTTACTTAGAAGTCAATAATTGTCAAATGCTTATTGTCCAACCAGGCTCGTGCAACCTGTGTTCTGTAATCTAAATACCTATACTTAGTCACAGGTAATACGTTTGTTATTAAAGTAATTAAAATTTTATTTGGAAAAAACGTAGGTAATAGTTATAGGAGTATGAGCTTTATAATCTTAATTATGAAATATTTTTATATTCTGATGAAATTTTTCTTCAACATACCGACGGTTGATTTCAAAATTGTGTAATACTTTGGAAAAATACTTGCACGTACAAATCTATTCTGAATGCGAAAGAGCCATCTTGAAAATCACACTTAGTTTAGATTGACGAAAATTGTCTATATTATATTAAATGAAATAAGAAGATAGTCCACCAACAGAATATAATTTTGTCTCTCATCAACTCATTTGTTGCCATTCCCTTTTTTCGACTGAAAATCAAACAATTCAATATCGAAAGTGAAAAATGCTTACAAAACTAGCTAAAGATGATACATTAGAACAAGTCGTTTGAAATGCATTGATTGCTTCTGCTGTTAAAATGTTTTGCATTGGTATCTTTTTTTATTATATATGGATTATATGGATAAGAAATGAGCGTCATAACGTTAAACGGCTAAGACGAGCGTATAAAAATCGTACGCGGGACATTATTATTATTTTTCCTGTGACTGAAAAAAGAATGCAGCCGTCCATTGTAAGTGTATTTCTAAGGTACTTTACTGTTTTTTGAACATTTTTAATATTTACGAAAACAACGGGAATCTTAAAATATATGTATCACTTATTATTGCGGGTCGCGGTTTATAATTATTACCGATTAAAAACAGTTGATGCATTTTTCAGCATTTTGATTGCATTCGAGGTGGCTTTATCGATGGAGAATACCGCACCCCTTCCATACAGTTATTTCTGGTGGGCCCTGACCTGGCCAAAGAGGATAAAAGAAACAATTTACCATGTAAGTATTTTAAAATCAGAGACATGAGGCTTAGTTGTATTTCAAAGATATATGTGTTTATACATATGTGACCTTGTTTAGATATATTTATAAGAAAACAGAGGGTTGTTCGTATATTTTGTGGCCAAGACCAATTTCATTTCACCAATTATTATTGAAAATAAGGGTACTAGAGTAACCTTATTAAACAAAAACGCAGACTTATTCTAAGAAAAGCGTTAACACAAGAAATATTAGGTTTAGTACATATAACAAACACATGATCGTTATCGTCTATAATTACAATAGAAAATTAACAGTTTTCGAACGTAATACAAACGTTTTATGTAAACATTTACATAACCATACAAGTATATTTTTTTTAATTCCATAACACTTGGTCTAAGTTATTAAGTTTACTTTAGATTCATTTTTTCGAATGGTTTCGTAGGTTTTACAAACACTTGCAAAATAATACTTATCACCTAGATAACTAGAACCACACATAAGACAGTATACTTGATTATGATATCTTCTATCAATTCCATATCTGTAAGTTGCAATGAGTAAAGGGTGTCAGGAAAGCCTTAGTTTTGTAAATTCAATGCGATAAGTTATCGGAAGTTTGTCCAAAATCGATGAGATCAAAAACAAACACTGTACACTTATAAAACAGGGCTTATATATAATGGATACATGATTTAACTGATCTTACAGCCTTGTTTGAAATTTACATGCAAATATTTCAAGTTTATATTAAATGGGTTATTACAAGTATCTCAGAAACCAGCATTGTCTAAAAACGTCTTAATATTAGATGCTTGATTGCTTTTTTTCGAGCAATATCATCTAAAAATCATATAGTTTTTGTGCAATAATATTATTATTAAGTATTTTACACCAATGTTTAACGTTTCTAACATAACAAGCTAGCCATACACAGCTGGTGTAAATGTCTGAACATTTTTTCACATGTTTCAATGCTATAAAAAAATTCAAATGTATATGTTGTTTTTCCAAAATTCTTACTTATTTCACAGATATCATATCCGCAATTTAATATTGAAACAACAACGACATCCGATAACAGAAAAACCGTACCTGGCTTTTAAACAGGTTAAGCGTTTACTAGAGATGTGTTAATTGAAGTTAATGCCTTACCAGCTCAAGTGCTTTGATTAAGTACAAAATTTAAATATTCAAAACAATATGGAAAAAATAAAAACGACATAGCATCTCCTTGTTTCAAACCAAAAGAATATTCCTAAAATCTGATTAAGAATTGCACCATCTAACACGAATTTTGATCATATCTTACATTTTTTTTAATTATGGGCACTAATGTTTAAAGTGTACAAAACATAACCAATTTCTATAAATACTCTAAATGGCTTCTAAAATTCAATAAAATTTAATGCACATGGTACTCGCTTATTTTTGTTTGAGAATTTATTAATAAAACCATTAAAAACATAAAATGCATGCACTGTGACCGTCTCTTCCGATTGCCAAGTTAGCATCACATTTTTGCTTTCAGCCCAATCAGTGACTCGTATCTAAAATCAATACATTCACATGTATGCAAAACATATTTTGAGTGAGAAACTTGAAACTTTTTTGTTGAATAATGCATTATAGGAAAATGTTAATAACTGATAACAAGATTGTGTATGTGTATTTAATAGCTGAAAACGCACACATATTAAATGAACGGTTAGACATGAAATATTTACAGTTAATGACTATCGTCTCATAAGGTAGAAATACCGTGTTTTCTGCACCGTTCTTTCCAATTAAACACGGTATCCTTCATAAAAAAACATTGTTTTCGATATGTATTTATGTTTTTCGATATATCAAAACAATTGTAATAATAGTGGTGTATCTTATTTGAGAGTAACAGTGCATCTTTAAACAATATTGTTTGTATATAAGTCCATAAAGCAATGACATAAATTACATACATGAAAAGTAGGCATCGAGGAGAAAGCTTAGAGCCAATTGTTATACCTCCTTTCTTCTCTGTCTGTTTGTATAATCAACAATGTATTTAAATACAGTTCAGTGTAGTTCGAAGGTTGTTTTAGTTGTGTCACTAGTAAAAAAACAAGATTTCAATGGATAAAACAAAAATAAACATATGGGGTAGAACTAATATTTTGCAATACTATTCTTTTATTTATTGTTGAAGGGATAAAAGAGATTGCAAATAGTTATGTTTTGCAAAAGTAGACCCTTATCGTAGAAGAATTCCTCGAGTTATACAAAGTAAAGGTACGTACTTGGTGTGATACCAGAGATGAACGATATTGTAGGTGTCAATGATTTTGTCATCTTGTAAAACAAAATGAGTTCCCTCATGTTCTCCTAAAGAAGTGTGTGATTCAAACCCAAATTCTTTTTGCAGTTCTAGTGATAATCCTGAGTACTTCGTTGTGAAGTCTTTCTAATAAATAGCCATCTCGTTGGGTTAGATTTCTCTATACAACATAACAGCTTCCAAGTTGGGTCTGATCAATGACTAATTATTTAAGTCACCTTCTGTCAAGAGTGAACTTAAGTGACCTTAAGGCATGCACTTTTCCCATGACTTTTCTATTATCATACGAATATTATCACGCCAGGTGCCATTGATTGAAAATATAAGAACGAGGTGTTTGTGTGACGTAACCTCTTGCATTTGTGTGTCATCTGTAAAAACTGGATGACGAATCAGTGTGTTTGATTTTTTCACATTATAATTGACTTTGATGTTTGGGGATTGAATAAAAATAATCACTTTTGTCCATTGGTTGATTTCTGAATGTCAGTATTTAAAGATACCGAAGCGGTAACAGGATCGTCGAATATAACATGTAAGCTATAATCGTACCCGAAAAGACGTATTGCTTACTGAATATGTTTAATGTAATTTATAATAACATAAGACAAAAATTACCCAAGGTTGGATCCTTATAACACACCTGATTTGAGTTTCAATAGAGTTTATTCAGTGCTATTCATAACAAGTCTTCGTGAGCGACCATTTAGAGCAAACCAACTGAGAAGAAAGAAAAAAGTCTGATTCAAGTTTATATAAATGGCCTTTGTGCCTAGCCTGTCAAAAGCCTTAGAAAAATCACAAAGTATTACTTAATTATCTTTTTTCTTCACTTGAAATTTGACAAAAAATGCATGGTAGAGAAAGGACAGCTGATTGACTGTGGAATCATTGGGCACAAAATCGTTATAAGAGATGTAATCCCGTTTGTAGAAACGAAAAATAACAAGTACTCTGTGAATTTTATTTCAGGAGACTTAGTGATAACGGAAAATTGAGATATTGGACGATAATTGATTCTTGTGGGTCATTATTTTTAAAAAATGCACAGACGTTAGCAATATTCCATTGTGTCGGAATTCGACATGTGAAGGGTGAATAGTTAAATAGGTTTTAAAACCTTACTTCAATTGAGATTTCCTTCGGATTCAGACTATTGACTTTGCCATTGTGTGTCGCTTTGCAGTAGCTAATGATTTAAGAACTGTATAGACATAACATTGAGTTATGTTTACTTATTTGATTTTAAACAAAGCACCATATATTACAAATGTGATATGTTATACTGTCCAGTACCTTTGTCTTGAAGTCAAACACTTTAGTAAACTACACTTACTGCTTATAAAATTAATGATTGTCTTACAAGTAAAACATTTAATGTTGATGAAAGCACAGTCTCTTTATCATCATACATTTATTGATGTTGATAGATTCTTTTCTTTCACCACATCATTATGATTGCATGATTTCTTAAAAGTAGGGATGACCGAGTAGTAGAATTGGTACTCGAGTACTCGGACAATCTTTCGATCTAGTACTCGATTACTCGGAAAAAATGAATTTGTTTTCGGGAAAAACAAGATCGTGTAATTAAAACATGTATCATTCATGGCGTGTGTTGTGCGTTGGTCGTAGTATTGGTCATTTTTATCTTTAGATCAGACTTTCATAATGTACTTTAAGAGAAAATTAGATAAAAGGAAAACAAACATTGTTTCAGGCTTTTATCTATTTTTTCTTTAATTTTGATGACTTTATATTTAAGTATGCACTGCAAATTAGCTACAATATAGCTGGAAAGTTAAACCCGGATTTTTTTCGAGCGTTAATAGATAATTGAGATTTATAGATAACAACAATCCGAATTACAATGAACACAAATCAATAGCATTCATAAAAATAATGTACGAAATACTTCGTACTGTATTATTGTTGTTTACCTCATTAATATTATAATTCTTGATTTAAGATATCCAATCAATTGTGATAATCATTGCAAAAAAAACGCCCTTTATTAGGCATTAAGAAATCAATGCTCATATCCTTTCCGCTACCATAGCCGCCCAATGCAGACCCTAAATTTTGTTTGAGGTGTCCCCATTACCTCTATCATACACCGGCGAACTACCGCAGCAGTGTAAACTGTACTCAATTTATCGACTACCGCTATCGCACAGCGTCGGAATACCGCTATTTATTATAATTTCGTACATGTTTTGCTAAAAGCGGAGTCTTAAATCTCATGATCAACATGCGTTATCAGTTAATTGAAACGTTTATCAAATTAAACACAGTACTCATTCCTACTACAATTTAAGAAATTAATTACAAACATTATATAATATATAAAATTACATAATTTAACACCCTTATTAAATCAATTTTGAATTTCACGAATTAGTGACGTATACATTTTCATTATTTAGGTAATGTTCTTGTAAACATTTACACTTTTCTTTCTACTCAAAACCTTTTATACACATGTGAATGAAATAAAATGTAGTTTATCGGTTTTATTATGTATGTATACCCGGTTCGCCTTAATCGAAAGCGGCCGAAGGACGGGAACCATCGGAAAAGGATTGAGTGTTCTGGTGGTTCCCGCCCTTCGACCGCTTTCGCTAATCGATGAAGGGGAGCCTGGTACCACGTCATTTTGACAGAACAATGGCTAGCGCTTGTGATAATTCGCATTTGAAGCATTTTTGTCATATACTGTTTCTCTTGACAAGAATACCGGTTTTAACGTGTATATAACGGGCCATTGCATCTATGAGCCACGTATTTTGTTTGTAGCTTACGAAGAAGTTATAATTTTCAATGAGAATTGGTCTTTGTTTACATTTTCGCCGGGCGAACATTCTTCACTTGTTTCATATTACAGTATAGGGTATTTTTTATTTTTGCCAAATTTCATTTTATGTTTATGGCAATGTATTATTTTGATGATATACATGTTCAAGTATGTATAAAATATAATTTTGGTTAGTTGAAATTATTTATTGTGACTTTAATGAGCTTTTGTCATCAAGCCACTGTGTTCTTGGCGGCTTTTTGCCCAGACCTTCGCAATGATGTATCAGAAACTAAAGGTTGACACCTGAACAATATTTTGTTATTATTATTTCATCAATACTTTATTGAAAAGTTATTAAAATACCTGATTGATCTAAACGGCGCTTTCTTGTACTAGACTCTGAAATCAAAGATGTGCCATTGAACAGTGGGAAAAATTTAATGTATGCATTTTCATAAACTTAAGAAATATACCATTTATTGTATTGATTTAAGGGACGTTTTAAAATGCAATACTATAAAAAAACATACATTATTAAAAATGTTTTACATACTTGAGTTGTTTATTACTTTCCACGGTGTTTCTGGAGTCAAAGTCTTGGGCAAGCTGACTGTGCACTGCACAGAGCCAAAGGGGTCAAGTTCAGCAATGTCGCTTGTTTGTTTGGATTTCCTTATACGCGTGCTATTCTCTGACACCGATAAGTTGTTCTGCAACCTAAAACAGATACATACAATATTAAACAGCTGGTTAATTTTAAAAGATGGTGTTCATGTTTCATTTTGGTAGTTCACGCAACGATCAAAATGTTATCTAACTTGATTATGGTTACGTGTTAACATTCTACATCATGTTTGTAATTTACTGTAAAAGAAGGTATACTTACCATTCTCTGAAAACAGTTTATGGGTAGCCCGAGTGTTGACTGCCTTGTCTTGATGAAACTGCTCACAAGCGAAATATCCAAGGCAAACCACACTGAATACAGCCAAAAACGAACGCTTTGCGTTTGTACACTGTTATTGATGTTGAGATGGTCATGACTGTCCACAACACCCATGTACTTATATAAGTCAACAATTGCGGAATGCGATACATGATTTTTCCACTTTCCTTTTTAAAATTACATTTTCCCCTCATAACCTTGTCTTGTCATCTATTTATTATAAGATCGAAACCTGTAATCGTGTTGCACACATGTTTATATTAATTTCATGAAATGGAGATAAGCTTCCTTTCCGAGGCCTTTCGTATCATCTGCTGAGCATCCTAACATTATCATCTCTTTTTTGTGGACTGATTTTGTGATTGGCCAATATTTCCTCCCGGTGTTAAATGCGCCACGCGAATGTGTAGATTTGCCAAGCACCAGAAGAACTGTTCTTTTAATCGTGTCGGCAAATACAACATAGTTTCGTCCTGTGATGTTTTCTCTTCAGTTCGCTACAACTGTTTGAGTCAAACCTACGTCTGTCTTTCGACATAAGTACACCTGGAAATTCCAGAGATAACCCATGACAGCATTAGGACACGCGAACATTTTAATTCCTCTTTTTTCGGGCTTGTAAGAAGCACCAACGATTTTTAAATGGTGACCGTGATATTTGATCATTGCTTCATAAACATATATGTATTAATGCATGTTGAAATAAATCATGCGGCTTTCTCATACAGCTTCTATAAGAGGGGTCACTGCAGATCCAATGTAACCTTTACAGCGACCTTGTGATATTTGTCCGGTTGATATAGTTTCTATTTCATAGATTTCCATTTCAACTATACAGCTTTTTGGTAATGAATTTATTGTTGATATACTGGCAGTTAAATTGGTTTCCATGATAACTTTATAGCGATCAGGTAATAGATGTCCGGTTGAATTTATAAGAACCTTATTGCTAACTTTTAAAAAGTTAAAGGGGCTACACGCCGTATGATGAAATAGCGAAAAAAAAAATTGTCGAAAACTGACCTAAACTAGGTATCGATGTGTACAATGCATTGAAACTAACTTTTAAATTGAAGTACCACATAGTTTACAATTAATTTATTTTTCGCAGTTTTTTTCGTATTTTTCCATTACAAAATATTACTAAGTATGTCTACCTAGTAGAATTCATTCTTATGCGTGATTGGCTAGTCGATGTTATCACGTGATATTACCAAGTTTAATATCGGTATGTATTTTAAATATTCCTGCGGTTCAGGGTAATCCTTCGTATCACTGTGGATACAACAACACTGGACTGCAATTTTGGCGACACCTGTTCGAACCCGGTCTCCGACTCGATTTTTATTTTACATTTTGGTTTGTTTTTTTAATTGTGATATCAAAGAGCAAAACATGTCATTAAATAATTGTCCTGAGATTCGTTACAGAACAAAACTGATTTTGGTGCCAATCTGGTGTATAGTCTCTTTAAAGGGAGCGTAACTAGAGTTAAATGACCTTCAAATTCAACTTTATTCGCCTTTGAAATAAGGTGTTATGCTGGTCACGTATTATGTTTATACCTAAAATACCGCAGCGTGGTTTTGCATATTTCTAGATTTGAGAGCGCTACCACAGCGCACTTAAGCGACTGATTATAGTTTAATTTAACCATGTAATGTCTACCTTATCGAAGTTAACACACAGGTCCGTAAAACAAATCTTTATCTCACAGTAATACAACTGTGCACTTTTGCTCATTTCTTAAATTTGACAGTGATACCATAACACACTCTTGATACAAGAGCATAACATAAGCTTGCTGTTTTATTAAAGCAAGTATACTAAAGCCAGAGCCGAATAATGAATGACGACTTTTGAAGACAAAGCCGTAGTGTAGTAACTGTTTCTAAGACAAAGTACCATAGTGTACTAATGCTGGTTTTAACATTCATAATCCTTATTTTAATAACAAACACACCACAAATTTGTGAAAAATGTGCATTTTGCGGCTGCGGAACTGGATGTAGCCATTATTTTGGTACGTGATGTCGTTTACAGTATTCATACAGTAAAACAGTAGCGGTAACCAACACCCTTGAAAAATTGGTCTGCATTAGGCGGTTACGGTAGCGCGCCGATGTATGGTAGCGGTATTCGAAAGGATATAAACGGTCGCTACTCGTTTGCTCGTTGGCGTCCATGTTTTTATACATAGCATCCCTTTGTAAAGTTCTGTTCACCACTTTTCATATGCCATTTTTCACTGCTATAAATTTTGTAAGTCTAAAGCCGAAATAAACGTATTGAATTGTATTGTATTTTATTGTAAATCGTGTATTTGGTGTACTCGGATACTCGTTGCCATCCCTACTACTTCTCTGTGTTTCTTACATTATCGGTCACACTTTCTATTCCTTTTCTTTTTATCTGTATGGCTTGTCAGCTTGTTTCTAGGGTGTTTCCTTTGGTAATTTGCTTTGAATGATAGGCCTCTATTGTACTTGAACGCAAACATACAAAGATATAACTATCTTAATGCATTGAACTAGGGATGGCATGACTAGCGCCATAGACTCATGGACAGCCAAGTCATTAGTTTAAATTTTGAACTAATGACTTGGCTGTCCATGAGTATATGGCGCTGTGGTGACATACATCTCAATCCATGACCAGCAATAGTTGCTCATTTAGCACTTACGTCTCGGCATGTTTTTAGCAACCTTTCTCTCCTGCATTATAATGAGCAGATTTAAAAAAAAGGACATCCTTTTTGCATGCTTAATACATGTGATATACTTTCCTTTACTTACTGAAAATAAGTAAGGTCCACATGTACATACATATGTATATTGTAACTGAATGAACTTTGGATGCCCTTATATTTAAACTATATTGATTGAACTGCATGTTAAACGTAGAAAAATAATCGGTGGGACTTTGTATTGGCCCCTAACATTACCAATTTCAGTTCTTTCGGATATTGAAACATCCAGTGGATCAGTCTTTGACAAGCCTTTCATTTTGAAAACTTGAAATATCAATATTGATGTACAGAAACCTAAGTCTGGGGCTAAAATTTTAAATATATTCACACTAGGATTGGAGCAATTTATCTTAAACGCAACCTACTTCACTGATATATCATTTCGCATTATATATCTTTCCTTAGCCTAAAATAGTGATATTGTTACAGTAGGTGGTATTAGTAAATCCATGTTAGATCATCCAATTCGTTACCAATATCCTGCGTTCTGTTTCTTTAATATATCCAAACCTAATAAACTTCATTTAGACACTTGATTTGGATATTTGACCGTGGGAACTATGAGCTTTTTTTTTAATGAAATTATGTTTTTTACTGGTCCTCACTGCGTAATGATAGTATAGACACATATGCACATAATTTCACATCACAATTATTGTCTTTTTGCAAGGAACAATCAAAGTGTTACCACAAGAATGTCCAAGCCTATTATGGATGCATAATAACATCAGAACTATCATCCTCAGACGCAAGCGTTACATAATACGAAGTATTTGATAATATCGCTTGGGATGAATCGAATAATAAACTATATCATGCAAAATTTCATGATAATAAACATAAGTTTGACAGCATCATTAACTATATGATAAGCACATTTTAAGATTTAGGTGTTAGTATGGACAAACCTTTCTGAACTTGAGTATTATATATATTAATTCATATGGCATAACCGTGCATAGTTCAAATACAAGGAAAACAAAAATTATTATCGTCACCATGGTTTAACAAGAGTTGTTTACAGACAAAAGCTGTGTTTTTTTTTCACTTTAAAGTAACCATTGTGATGTTAATCGTAAATTGTTTGTAGAGGCTAGAAAATATGTTTGCTCTTCTAAGGCTAAAGCAAAATTACTTTTTTATACCAAAGAGAGGTCTACCCTTTCTTTATTAAATAGAAGAAACTGCAGAAAAAAATGTAAGTGTATTAACAAATTTAAGGGCTCCCCAAAAGGAAACTCTAATGATTTTGGAGTTAATGCCTTTGTTATTTTTTTTTTAAATATGTCTAACACTCCACACCCCAGTACTATCAATGCAGACAAATTTAATAACGACACGAAGGACGAGGTTAATATCGACGAATTTGACTGCCCGTTCACTTCTGAAGAAATATGCAAAACTATTTTAAACCTTAAACGACATATAAGTTCAGACCTTTCTAACAATGTTGCAGATTTCTTTATTAACTCAAGAGCGTTTATTGCTCTGTATCTTAGTACCTTGATTTGCAATTTTATATATGATACTAACGTTTACCCGGATATATGGTGTAACGGCGCAATCGTACCAATACGTACGAATGGTCCGCGTCAAATTCCCACGAACTATAGAGACATTACACAAGTAAATGTTATCGCTAAAATAGTTCCCTTAAAAAACGCAATAGAATTAATCAATAATTTGAAAAAAACAACAACGAGGAATTGACAGCTTTCCAATTTAGTTTTAGAAAGAAAAGAGGCACAGCGGACTGTATTTATAAAATTAAATTCTTTATTCTTTGATGGTAGTATCTGTAACAATGAGCTGTATTGTGCATCTATTAATTATTAACAAGTTTTTGATACAGTCATCCATGATGATCTATGGATAAAATTATAACTGGCTTGTTCTAGCTCTTCAATGATTAATATTTATGAAAAAAGCTACAGAAACAAGCTCAGTAGCAAAATGTTTAAACATAATGTTTAACCCGGTTTAAAGTCAATTTACAGAAATGTTATTTTTTCACAAGGACTTGAGCAGTATGTCATTTTCAAAATGTTTTGATATTGCACTTTGTGTTAAACATGGTGAACCTCTGTCTCCATTGTTATTTAGTCTGAGTATAAATGATGTAAACGATTCAATTTATTCTACAAACATGACTGAGACGGACTTCATTCTTTTATCAATATTTATGTTGTTATTCGCTCATAATATAGTTCTCTTTACAACAAACCCTGCTAGTTTATATTGTCAACAAGACGCTGTCTATCAGTATTTTTGTAAATGGGGACAGAAAATTAACACGATTAAAACCAGAATATGTATATTAGAAAAACTAGTAAAAACTAGTAAAAACTTCGAATGGCCTATTAACAATGAAGAAGTAGTGGAAGTGTTATGGGTATTGCTGTTATAACTTTGAACAGGATTTAAAGGTTTATAGCAATCTGCCATCTTAATTAAGTAAAGTAAAGTTAGATGTATGTCTTTGTTTGGTTTTTATGTGTTGCCAATATTGGTATATAGTTCTGACGTATTGAGTATTTACGACTGTAAAGAGATTGATCTATTGAATATCAAATTATGTAAGATGATTTTGGCGTAAAACCTTTCTTAAAAACTAATTTTAAATTTGATTAATATCTCACTGCTGTTAAGATTGATAAGCATAAAAAGAAATCGAGTAACTTTAGAGTCTCAATTGATTAGAGAAAGACACGGGTAGATACACCAACATCATTAGAGAAAACAGAACTTGTAAGTTGTGTACAAAGAAAACTGTAGAATCTGACGCAGGCACGCGTGCGTGTTTGCGTTCGTGCGTGCGTGCGTATGTGTGTATCAGGTGTGTGTTAGGCGTGAGCGTTTGTGCGTGTGTGTGTGTGTGTGTGTGTGTGTGTGTGAGCGTTTGAGTGTTTGTAAGTGTGTCGCTCTCTTTATCATCACTGTTATACCATATACGCTACTGATGATGATAATGTATATATATCTTTTCCGTTCCATAATGTGATCATATTTTGTAAATGATAAAAGGCAAATTACGTCGATTGTCAATAAATTTTATTTGATTGATCGATAAACTTAAATACGTTAAGGTCAATTTTACATAATCTGTGTCTAAGATGGTCCGAAATAGGTCACTCTTTAAAATATTAGATCAACATTTCATCACAACGATATATCATATATTGATATTCGTAATAACGAAACATGTGCACGAACTTAAGAACATCCCTCTTCTATATATATATACATAAATTTGGTCATTTCTTAAATGTTTTATCTGTTTTTTACTCTTTTTTTAAATTTTGATAAATCGTTCATGTCCTTAAATATGAATTTAATTGTGTAACAAAAATGCCTTTCGCGTACTTCTTTATACTTGTTGTGATAATCTCTAAATATTGCATCAGAGATTCATAGGAAACTCTTGTTGCAGTCAATTCATCAAAGGTCTTGATTGCACGTTTGAGGTAAAGAGACGTTTATTGATTGGATTAGTCACATTCACAAATGTTCAGTCATTCTCTTTGCTTGCCTTGGTTGTTTCGTGGGTAATACATATGCAACCGCAGCCAATGGAGAGCAGCACGTTCTGTGTCGTTTGCAACGATATTACACAAACGTACCCTTATAATGACACAAATGTTATTGATGCATGGAGACAAATATATAACGATTCGGTATGCTGTGGTCCTATTCGCAAAGTAATGGAGCTGCGCATTCAAAGTGTAATTTACATTTTACTTTTATATAAATCATCGATTCATTTCGTAATCTGTTACACGATGTTAGAAATGCATATTATATTATTACGACAATCATTTTTGATGGATTTGTGTTTAAAAACTTCAATTAGTAATGGAATTTGTTACTAAAACTATACACTAAACCTTATTTAAACTAGATGAGAAATCTGTCAAATGTCAATGTTTTATTTTTTTCTCAGGAGATGAAACATTCTTTCCAAAACAGACAACTAAATCCGAGTAAGTTTCTCTTTGATAAATTGTCTATAATTGATATGAGTATCTCAGTTTACTGATAACTCAAGACAATGTTGTTGATTGTTAAAATGTAGATTGCATAATTAATGTAAAATAAAATCGATAATATTTGAAAATACGGTTCATTTAATAGGCAAATATTTATAATCGACTGTACATATTCAAAGATGAAATACAAATGTATGTATTGGATGTGTTGGCTTATGTATACCGAGCTTACATTACGCGTAAAAATGAATTTACTTCACTAAATATTCAATATAAATCGGGCAAGAACATTTAGTTTAATGTAGTTTAGTAACGTGTTTGCATTCTAACTCATTTCAAATGTGTGTGATCTTATGAGTGTATAAAAGTATAACAGGAAATAAGAATTCATATAATAATTCCTTACCTCAAACCTAAATACAGGTCGACAAGTCGGAGAATCATTCATCATCGACTGTGAATGGAAGGGACTCAAAACGCCTGTAGCTAAATTGGTTGGAGTGGTAGATAGCGTTCCAAGTTACATCGACCAAGGTGAAAAACGTTTTCCTTTTCATTTTTCGTTTCCAAGAACCTCCTTTTCATTGACCCTTTTTTAAACTGCTACAGGCGTCTTTTTCAATGGTACGCATTTACCATATTTGTCTGCGGTAACAGTCCGTTTTTCGAGAAGTAAACATTGATCCGAAATCAATATCTTGTAACATTTAAAACCATAAATCATTGTTGCAAAATAGTTCAGTGGATTTGTTAACGTAACGATTACGCATGCTTGTATATTAAACGTTGCCCACATTTTGTCAGTAAACGGGAAAATATGTATCTTTTGTACACATGCATCAAAATTGTAATAAAAAATAAAAAAAAAGGTTATAAGTGAAAATGATTCTCTGAAGAAAGAGTTGTTAAATTTATATGTAAACCTCACCTTGCAACCCTTAGTCAACAAATAAAAATAATGTTTAGATCCTTCGTTCCATTTGTAAGAAATACCCACTAACCTAAATAAGTTTCTATTTGAAAGTTTCAACTGTTTGTGTAGCTCTTATTTGTATTTTGTTTTTATTTGATTTTTAACCATACAGTGGGCGGTATCTCGAAAATCTTAGGTTTCGTATATTAAGGTAATATTTGCAATTGCATTACGATATGTATATAGTGATATCTGAAAGCCAGCCTTAACGCGCTCGCAAGGAATCGTAATAATCGATCGGAACTTCTGATATCTGGGGTTTTCACTCCGTGCAGTGACGTCATTTTCCCGCCGTGGAGACTGATCTTCGCTTTACACAGAGGTTGTTACTTGTGGCTTGCACGAGGTGTCAATATTAAATGGATTGATGATGGATGGATGGATAAAGGTAATAAAAGAGCCAGTAGACCGATTGTTTCTTATGAGGAGTTTTACATACTTGCGGACGTGATGAGCATAAACAAATCTACGTTAGTTGGGAAATTTAGTGATACAGTAGACAGTGAAATTTCTAATGTTCAAAGATCGAGTGACGAAATAAAAACGAAGTGGATCGATTGGTCATCTGTTGTGAAAATAAAAGCCTCTAAACTGAAACTATCATTGTTAAAATCTGGCGAGGATGATAGTGAGGTGCCGGCGTTGAGACCTTTGGAGGAAAAGGTAATCGGGATTATCGGTTTAATAGCCGTTGATGGTCTGAAACTGGTGTAGACACAGCATCATGCACCGCAGTCCCAATCAATCAATTACATTGACTTCGGCTGAATACACACATGCGTATATCCTTCGTGCGTCGATGAAACCGCTCGTGCAACACATGAAAACACGTTTATTACGAATGAAAGCACAAGTGCATTGCATAATAAAGTACGAAATGGGGAAAGAGCGAATTGCTATGTTCTATCCGTGAAAACGACAAACACTGTCCAACAGTGATAGCATTTGCAATCAAAACAGTCGTTAAATTTGCACGTGTTTTGACATCTACGATTCAATTTCTTAAGGAAGCTCAGCATGTTTTTGAGTTATTTTCTTAAAAATACTTTTTAAGTACTAGAAAATGCGCAACATGTTTCGGCTGGTGAATGTTTGTATATACTGCAAAAGTCAGCATGTCAACGAGCTGTGTCCTTGAGAATGGACACTTCAGACACTGCCGCTTGGGCAAGCTTGATGAATGATTATTGTGGCAAAGTTACATTCAACACAAACGTGATCGATCAGTTTCCTTACAACTTGTTAAGGTATCACAGATCTTAATATTTTCGTCAAATGTATAATGACTTATAACTCGGCAAACTCTGAAATCAGCGAAATGATTTCAATGACAACTCTGTTATGATACCTGTTTTTAAGTGAAAGTACGCTATGTTATTCGTTTATAAGAACTTTATAATGGAAACTTATTTTACTATGCATGATTGTTAACGATGAATACTTGGTGTTAAACATTGTAAGCAAAAGTACGCTTAATTACTCTATTGTTCATGTTTTTTACTTATATCTATCAGTACATCAATACACTGGTTGAACGTTATATATCATTAACCATATGTGTGCCATTAGTGTATATCACATTTTATTTTGCATCGTCTACTCTAACCACAATATAATAAGAGTTAGCACGCCGCATTGTATATGTTGATTTACTGTATATTCATAAAAACGATGTATCTTCTGTTAATAAAAAAAAACTTGAAAAGAGAGTCTAATTTCATATTTAATAGTAAGTAACTTCATCATGTTTATATTTCATTCAAAAAAGTTGGTTTATGACAGTATATCGGTAGTTGTTTGAATCCCGAAGCCTGGAAACCCCGCTAATGTTACCGGTTAATGGACGAAATGGCGTGGACAATTCGTACATTTGTAGCATACATATCTTGTTTACGGTGGCACAGAGGTGACATGAGTAAGTTTTTTTTTATCTCGTGCGCACAACATACAAACTCGTGAACTCGAGATAATTAGTCTTGAACACGAGATACTAAGTCGTGCGACGAGATACTCAGTCGTGCACAGGATTTAATAAGTCGTGATTACGAGTTACTTAGTAGGACGTACGAGATACTCAGTCGTTCGCACGACATAATTAGCCAAAAGTATCATGCGCGCATTAAAAGAACTGATTTGATTGGCCGATTATGTCTTGCGCAAGTCTAAGTAACACGTGTCACGAGTTAATAAGTTGTGCGCACGAGATACTGGGTCGATCTCCCGAATAACTATGTCATACGCACGAGGAGCTAAGACGTGCGCACGAGATACTAAGTCGTGCGCGCGACTAACTTTGTCATACGTACCAGTTCCTAAATCGTGCGCACGAGATATTATGTCGTGCGCATGAGTTACTAAGTTACTGGATTTAGAGTATCGTGGGCGAGTTGAAAGAACTGATTTGATAGACTAATTATGTCTTAGTTAGTTGTGCGCACGACTTAGTTATATTGTGTGCACGACTTAGTATCTCATTCGCACGACTTAGTATCTTGTGCGCACGACAAAGTATGTCGTGCACACGCGATTAATAAAAAAACACATCGCATGTCACCTCTGTTCCACCGTATCTGTGTCATCGTATTTATTTCTTTTATATTTGCATAGTTATTCTCTCGACGAACGGAGACTAACGTACACAAATAAACATGGTATTCCATATGAATAATAACATGAGCTTCATGAATCGAAGACACACGTTAAGAAAAAATGTGTTTTTGACGACTGTATGTATATATATCCAGTTTACATTCATGTAAATTACACTCTGTTTGCACGTCCTGCAACCGTTTCCCTAATCAAACGGTCCCTGGTCTGCCTACCAGAGAGCACACACTGTCCATGTTCATCATCGTCATCCCTGTTTTCATCATCGCCCTCGTTATTGTCCGGCACGTCAGGCTCATCGGGCATCGGGATCCCCCTTGTGACACAAATATTGTGCAACACGACTGTAGCACAAATAATGTTCACACATTTCACAGGGGTGTACATGAGATGACAACCAGATTTGTTATGGCAGCGAAATCTTGATTTCCGAACACCGAATGTCCTCTCGATAACACATCGCGTTCTTTTGTGCGCGATATTGTATCTCCGTTCAAGAGCGTTTTTCGGACGCACTAGGCTCAGTGCGGAACGAAAAAAACGGATGTTAGTTCAGTAGAAAGGATTCCCACGCCACAGCTATCCGCGATAACAGATTGAAAACTCCCCGTTGCATAATACCGTTGAGCCAGTGTTATATGCAGCGACACAGGAAGTGCATGACTGCGAAATGTATGTATTTCCAATGCCCCACCCAGTACGTTACACGGGTGAAAACAGATTTTCTATCAATACGGTATTTACTGATTAATTCAGCATCACCCATGTAATCCATCGGATTCATCATGTCCCTAAAGACACGCCGGGCAACGTTATTTCTTCTATTTTGTAAATTCACGTGCACAAACACCGCCATGTTGCTACAGTCGTGTAAATTTCTTTATGATGTCACAATCTATGCATTGACAAAATGCGTACGACAACGCTAAATGAACCTCTTGTCACTTTAATTTATTGGTGCCTTTACGAGGAAACCTTAATTTATGAAGTTTTCAGGTAGTGGACAAAACGCCTACGAGAGGCCTGCGATCGATTAACAAGAATCGTAACACTTAAAGTGCTTTGAGATACTATCCCCAGCCTGGTAATTTTCAATTATTTACTTATTTGCTGTGAAATGTGCTGACATCCGCGTTCAATATGAACTGCATATTCCTTATTTATAGATACCGTATGATCTAGGTGTTATTGGCTTTAGTGATCTTTTAACCACTACAAGCCTAAAATGCGAGAGAATCAGTATTTTCTTTGCACACACCATACTGATTACGTGAATGCCGGACACCATAAGTTATCAGAGTAATGTCTGATTGAGAGAATTACTCTCAATATATGTATGGGAAGGGTGGGGCGGGATTGCCCCCAAAACAACACCTCTTCTGTTGGTGTAATTGTTATGAAAATTGGACGGGGAAGGTGCGGGAGTGTGTCCCATAATGCCAGAAAACACCGTGGCTGAGTCCGAGATTGTTACTGAAAAGATGGACGGGAATGGTATGGCAGGGTCTAACGTGTCTCTGTAAGAGATTGTAACTAAAATCATGGCAAGGAGGTTTGCGAGAGGTGTCTACCCTCCTGCAAAGCAACATGATAGCTGAGTGCGAGATACGAGTAGAAGGATGGACGGGGAGGGTTTCCTCTTTCCAAAATATCTATTGATGGGTGAGAGTATTTGACTCAAATGGACCTGGAGGATGCTGGACAAGAGTTCCCTCCTTCTTCATTCTCGTTTCATCTTTTGATTCACTTAACAGTCATCAGAAATGTGTTCTCATATAAATTTCAATTTCATGGCTAAATGATAGGTAGCTTTCTTATTTAAGAGGGTGGGCGCAACAACACAGTGCTTGAAATTATAACTGGCGCGCACGCCCTCTTTTTTTGATGCACCGTTTTGGTCAAAAATTGTTTTTTCTACTTTTATACTATGCATACAATAGATATGTTCCTCAAGATTTAGGTGTATCTGTATTCTGTTTTAAACCATAAAAGGAAGGTTCACATACAACTGGACCTCTTTCTTACAAATAGAGACGCACCTTTATATTTAGACCGGTCTCCTTTTATTAAGATCAGCATCTTTAAATAGTTAATTGCATCTCTATTTCTGTTCTACTTTTGACTTTAAGCGACTGTTTACCAAAAAATGGTACGTCATACTGTATGGGCTTACTCAGACTTAAGTACATGTATAAATTTATGCCTAGCCCTTGTATCAATTTATCTACTGGCTCATTAACAAGTCTGAATGAGATTACTGACACTATGACCGAATACATAATGTATTCTCTGCATGTTTTTTTCCAGGGGAAAAAAACTTATTGAAGAAGGGGGTGGTATTCGACGGTGTCTGTAAACTCCCTCTTAACTCAAGTCTGCTAGTGCAAATGGGTTATAAGGATAAGTGTTGATGCTTAATTCTGTACTTAATGTTATGCACCATATGTTACTGGAACAATCACATATGACATTATTTGCTCAGAAAAACGTTTCACCAGTTGAAATAACGACTTCGTTTGAATAAAATGTCTGGTTTATCATAGATACTGTACTATTCTTTAGTGTACAGTCTCATTAAGATTTCTTAGTCGTAAACCTTACCTACTTAAGAGGGATCAGAGACACCCATACTATTTAGGGCAGAATCTATGGAGTAAATGACATTACTGTTATATTATTGAAATGCAGTTTGCTCAGAAATCGGAGTTACGCCTAGAAAACTACGATATTTATTGATATTGATACAGTGCCCTCGGTTTACGACTTAGATAAAATATTGAAACGAGTTTCTCACCTTGAGGCATATAACTGTTTCTGTATTTCAGAATGCAGCTACCTCAACTGATGTTTGAGATTGTAACTCGTGTGGAGTGGTGTTTAGCAATTGCGGGAATAGTCTTGCTATATCCATCCGGAGGCAATCGGTTTTAAAATAAACCTGATGGTTTTAAGTTTTCCCACTGAAATAAAATCATTGAGTATTCAAGTATGGACCATTGGCAGTATGGTATTTAATAAAACAATAAGACAGTGTAACAGTTCAAGAAATTAACTAGATGTAAAGTTTGATTAAATAAAATATCTAGATACACTTGATTCGTTATTCAGATGGCCTCTGTATCTGAGTCGATTTTAACAAACTCACAAACAAACACTTATCTTTAATTTGATTATAATGTCAATTTGTTTCAGATCTGGGTCTATCACTTCAGTAACATGATTTACAAGAACACTTAATCAAGGAGACCGGAATGGAATATTGGATATATCACTTCAGTATACTACTAACCAGGGACGTTTAATCTAGGTGATAAATTTCATCTTGGATCGATAATTTCAGTATCCTGATCAACATGAAAGTTTTATTCTGTAGACCAAAGGTGCACCTCGGATCGATCAACTTTAGTATCATTAGCACAACGAACGTTTTATCCAGGAGACTAGACTTGCATCTTCAATCGATCATTTCAGTTACCTTATCAACAAGAACCTAGTATCAATGAGACAAGAGTTGCATTTTTGAGCAGCATCATGAGCACCCGGAATGTTTTATCCTGGAGACTTGACTTGCATCTGGGATCGATTTTTTCAGTTACCTAAACAACAGGAACGTATTGTCCAGGAGACGATAGTATCTGGGAATGATCACTTCAGTATCAATATGACAAGGAAAGTTTTATCAAGAAAAATAGAGATGCATCTGAATCCATTACGATTACATTAATCAGAACAACCAAAACGTTATACCCAAAAAGTCAGAGTTATATAAGGGATCAATCACTTCAGTGAACTTATCACCAGGAACGTTTTATCCGGGACTTAAGCGTTTCATTTGCACCACAAAGGGTTCTCACATAAATTTCATAAATGGTCATTACTAAGTGTTGTTTTTTTTTCATTTTAATTTACTAGTGGAACTAGTTAAATTGTTTGAAAAACTCCTTGAAAATGTACGTAAGGGAATATTGCTTTCTTTTATTTTGTTTCACAATTCCTGAATTTGCAAGAATGCATATTTTTGTGAATTATTGAAGAATTGTTTTAGATATATGACAGAAATGTTTTTTGTCAGTTTTGTTTAATTACCATTTCATGTTTTTACCACATATTCTGTTGCTGATAAACTAAGTTTTCTGTTTCGGAAAGATATAAGCCATTTCCATTTTTTACATGATTAAATTGTTCTTGACGTATAAAAGTATCAAGTTATTGATTTTTTTTAAAGAGTCCGGTTCGGCAATATATACAATACTCAATCATGGTGACAAGACTTGCATACGTTAGCCTAGTAAGTTTAGAACATATCAAGCTTATCTTTCATTGACATATCAAATAATAATGTAAATGTAGTATTAAATTGAGTTATTTTATAAATATAGTGCATTCATGTACGCAATATGTTATGATACTTTAACCGCTATACTTTACAATATTACAACATACATGTAAAACTATATATAGATATAATTATAATCGATGCATTATGTTCATTATTCAGTTGACTTTTTTCAAACTTTAAATAATCTCACTCCGATTGGTGATTGGTATATTTAAATCTATACATATCGAGGCTATTTTTGCATATATTGTTTACGTTATATTCAATGATTTAATGAACATAAAGAAGGTCATATTCAGTGGATTTTATATTCAGGGGGTTAAACCACTTGTCCTGGTTGTTTGCAGAACCTTAAGCAATTTTAAAAAATACACACTACTTCTTTGCATATTTAAAAAAGTGCATTGTATGTCATTTGATTGTAGAGTAGAAAATCAATCTGTGTCACGGGGGGCCGTTAATTGGGTTCCCTGGTGACAGTGTTATTAACTGGTGCAAGTAAAAAAACCAGGGAAGCTCTAATCAGGGTTTACATTCTGTCTGTGCACTATGCTTTAAAAACATGAAATTACTAACAATCTTATCGGATCACTTGCCGATACAGCCTTTCCAAGTGCGAGTACAGAAAAGCGTACATACTCACATGTTTCTGTGATATTACATGTTAACATTCACTGTGACACTGATATCCAAAAGCATAAAGCATTAAAAATATTACCTAAATCAGTAAAAAGTCACAAAAAAGAGTATATCATTTTTAATCCAAAATTACAAACGTTACAAAAATGATATTCTTTTTGTAATTTAAATTTTAAAAGCAAATCATATGTAACATTTTCAAAATGTAAAGGGATTTTTAAAACTTTTCTTTTGAAGGATATTCAAAACTTCGATGGAACAAACACGGACGCACATTCAGTACAAACGAATGCATTCATCTCGAGCTCGAGGGAGAAATCTTCATCAAGAAACCAGGATACTACATAGTAATTTCAACGCTGATTGTTAATGCCACAGGAACGACAACGTTCAGTCACAGCCTTAATCTTCTGTCCCACAAATTTGGAACGACTGGTGCTCTAATGCAACGCAAAACATCCATCGAAGAATCAAAGGACGATTATTTTTATTAAGTTTTATATCCGCGGTTTTCAAGCTGTATATGCATGACAGGATATCAGTTTCTGTCAGCAATCCAAATTATTTAGCTCATAATAATTCAAACGACCATTTCACTGCATACTACACGTACGACATGTAAATTTGAGTTCCAGCTCAAATAGGAAATCGTTCAACTTGTCCTTTGCAAAAGTGGTTTGAAGCGGACAGCATGGATGATATTTTGTCTGTTTATAAAAATTCCAAAGTTTGATTGACCGTTGTGTTTGACACTGACTCAATCATCCATTCAATATAAAAATTGTTTGTTCTTTGCTGTATTAACAAGACATATCCAAGATTGTTTTTATTGTTTTTGACACTGATTCTTTCATTTATCACTATTGTTTATTCTTCGCTATTTTATTAAGACAGCTTTTATGGTGTTGTTGTTGTTTATATTATGTTTGACACTGACCGATAAATCTGATAGTTTTAATTTTTCCCTGTTTCATTAAGACAGTTCAAATGTTTAATATCTGTGCTAATATGCTTTTAAAAAAGACAAACAAGTGCTTGTGTAAACACAATGTAATTGTGTTCTGTTTGATTGTAATAAATAACTTTTCAATCACTGATCATATTTACCTATTGTGTACATTGAAACGGAATACAACTTCTTCTCCATCTCCTTCTTTGTAACAGAAGTTGTTATTCTATCAAGTATTGGTACTTACAATTTGACGATTAATTTTACTTAAATTAAAACTATGCAAAAGCTTTCATGAAGGCCCAATCGAGTCACTTCCATCCTATATGGAGTTTGCTACTCATATTTAGTTTAGGGAAATCGCAACCTCAGAGGTTTTATTAGGGAAGGTGATACCTTGATACCCATGGAAACAGCATCAAAACAAGAGATGCTCGTCAAGCATTATGCCCAGCTTGAATGCCATGTTGTCAAGAATATTTGAATATAATTAGATAATAAATGCAATCAACCGACATGCTTGCTGATTTATCATTTCACATTCGATGCCATTTTATTCGAGTTTGTATACCGAGGATAGTACTTACAGTTGAGATGATGACTGATATTTGCAGATAAACATGTATCCTCCTGGCAGCAATGTGACCTTGATCCGATTACCTTCAAATCAGTTATGGTTATATACTGGTAACACCCAACCTCCAAGTTAAGTTAGATTACCATATGTCCAGGAATATTGAGTTATCACTCGAACAAGAGTTTCGCGTTCACATTCATTGTGATCTTAAGCTTGGACACGATGACCTCAAAATCAATACAGGCCATTTTCAGTCAATGTCAAGGTTGAGAACCATAGGCCTAAGCATTTTCTAGTTTCACTCGAACAAGTTTTGCGCATTGACCGTCAGTCACCTTGACCTTTGAACTTTATGATTCCAAGTTCAATATGGGTCCAACATCTAGGTTAAGTTTCAGGTCAATAGGTACAGGCATTGTCGAGTTATCATTTTGACAAGCTTTTTGCTTTCATTGTCACTGTGACCTTGACCAATAACCCGATGACCTCAAAATGAAAAGTGATCATGTTACGATCACGCCTAACCTTCAAATCAAGTATATGAGGTTCATTGATCCAGGCATTATTGAGTTATCACTCGGACAATTTGGTCTGCCGGCGGACCAACCAACCGATCGACATGTGCAAAGCAATATACCTCCTCTTCTTCGAATAATAAGATTTGGGAGAGTTATAAAAGACATTGCTATGTTAAGTTTTTTCACTTTGGTGAGATAAATATAAAAATGAATTGAATATCTGCTTAACTCCAGGTATACATGTGGAGCGATCTTTTAAGTGCAAACCTGTACGACTTTGAATGTGAATTTTCATATGAAAAGTATTTGTGTATAAATGGCTAGATTATTTTTTGTGAGATTGACGGTGTTTGGAATATATGAAGTTAAATTTGGAATTGTAAGAACATGTGCAAGTTACATTTCGGAATATATGCTTACAAGCATAAGTTATTTACAGGCATATGATCTTTCAAACACATGTCGTAAATGTTTCTTTACGTTTTAGTATCGGTGATTTTCAAAGGCAAAAAACTGAAATATAGATCTAGTTATCAAAATGAATCGAACATCAAGTACATATTATTGTAGTAACACGTCACAAAACGTTTGTTTAGTCTTTGGGAATTGCAAAGAAGGTCAAAATATGTCCAATTGCAGTTGAAATAAAGACCAAATATAAAAATTGTAATCACTTTATTTATACTGTACGTTGGTTTGAACAGTATTAATTGAACATAATTGTTTATCCATTTTCCCATCTGACGATGTTGCTTTTAAGTTTATTTTTCACCAGATTTTCACAAAATGACATTCAATGCAATATATCATTGCGTTCTTTATTTTTTTTTAAATTGTAAACCTGTGTACGTGAAAGGGGAGATTACTGCGATTAATTAATGGGGTGCTACCGTGTAATCTGTTGACTGTCAGCTATTGAAGCTTTTATTGTCTGCTGCTTTCCAGATAATGTGTGTTTCTGTTCAATATTTTCTACTTTTATTAACTTGCTGATGGCATAGGTAATGGCATGTATATACAGTGGAAATTCAGTTTTGTAAAATGTATGGATAATGATGTTGTTTAGTTTTTCATTTGCATGTTTTCAGCGAAAAGTGTAATTCGATGTAAATTCCGGACGACAAATTCGGAAAAAAACGTAGGTTAATGCAGACATGGACAGTGTGCGTGTTTATGTCACAACCGAATAACATCCCAATCAAACTCCTATCTCTCTTTCATTAATGTAAAACCCCTACTAGGTCCCGACCTAGAGATGAGAATAAAAGAAATGACAACTGAACTTTAAACCCTACCTCGTTGCTACACGCCACTGATTAATTTCCCTAAAACTCAATACTATGGTGAATTTACCAATGGTAGTTTGATTTGTGACCCCTTAAACCCTTAAAACCATATACACAATAAAGTATGATTCAAAGCTACATTTATTTATGTTATACCTGGTCGTGAAAATATTACTTTAAAGTAAAGATTCCAATCGTGAGGTTCCTATTACCCAGGGCTTTTTCTGCCCATTTTGAGAAAAAATACCCTGGACAATTGGTAAAATTTGCATCGCAAAATATGGCCAAATTGGGAAAATTTACAGTTAAAAGACATGCTTTTCAGTCTCATGCAAATGAGGATATTATTCAATTTATTTTCCCCTTTTAAAAAACCTGAATCGGCTAAATTATTAATCCTTGGGGTGTAAATATATTTTGCAATAATTTAGTACATTATTTCAAACTGGTCTCTGAATTTGAAGCAAATCAACGATTTCTGAATTCAATTATCCTCAAAACTTTACACCACATTATCTATTAGGATGTTGAAAGAACCGGTACAGTTAAAAAGACTCATAGAAAAAGTAATATAAATATACATTTCTTTTTCTATATACTATGGCATTTTCAATAAATGCACAGTTACCAACATATTTTGTCATTGTTGATTACTCACAAGCTTGAGATATTTCTTCATTAAAAATAATATGGTCTGCAAAAAAGCCTGGTACAACACATAAAGATAAATATGATTTTGTTAAATTTGAGTTATTTAAATACTATTTAAATATTACATCGTATTTTATATTTCAACAACAACAATAACTTGAATTTTTAGAACCAACCATATCACTTCCTTGCACTGTCCTAGAAACCTATTTCTGGACTGTTTTTAGTTCCAGGAATGCTATTCTATAGAATCAGGAAATTGCTTTGTCAAACACTCAAATAAAATGGCCATCAAGTTTAGCTTCAACTGAGAAACAACGATGTCACTTATATATTTTTATTCAAATAACAGTGTGCCGGAATCCATTTAAAGATGTTTCCATGATGAGCTTATTTCTGTATAGATTCAAGTATATATTGCTTATGATAATTCAAATCAATTTTCTTAATAGCAAATAGATAAAACAATATGATAAGAAACATGGACTAAAAATCAGAGAGATGACTAATGAGTATCCTATCTTATTTTGCTTTGATTACATGTATAACCCATTTATGAAGCAATAAATTATTCTTTTTCTAGAGTAAAAAACAATTATACACTTAAACATAATCGGTCTAGTATGTATGTCTTACCAGAAAGAAATCCGATGTTTTGAATTTAAATCATTAAAAGTCTCACTGTTACTAAGAATATTCCGAATACAATGTATGTCTAATTACATGAAGTCTCACTTTTAAAATATTAAAGCTACAGCTTTGAAGTAATCAAATTAAATAATTAAAAAAATAAAATATGTTTGAAAAATGAATCGCCAAAGGATGTTTCTATGCCATCAGAAACCAAGTTATTGTGGCAACAAATCACTCATGTTTTAGCTGTATTAACTCTGACATTCTTCATGTTAACGCCATCTTAAAGAAGAATGTTAAATTTGCTAGAAACAAATATTTAACCAATAACGATATAGGCAAAATTGGATATCAGGAATAAAACAAAAAAACATGTTTTCCCCAATAAATACTAGCCAAATACAAAATTTCAAGAGTGTCAATAAATAAGAGTATTATAATCAATAATAAATCAGTTTTAATATCTACAAACAAGGAAACATACTCGTATTTGATTGAAGACAAGGTTACTAAACCTCTAATCATAACATAACCAATAAAATAATAAATGATAAAATAATGCGATACCAGACAACAATAATGGTACAATTAAGATAAGGTTTTAAATAACATTTTTCCTTGAGTACGGTTGACTCCCAAAATTGCTATATTTGCAACACAGTTGAGACATACACACATGTTTTCATTAGTTGATCATCAGTCAACTCTGTTTGAAAGATCGTTCCAAATGCCTTTTAAATATATGGGGTAAATAAAAATGTAGAAACGATAGAAATATAGTACTCGGATATAAAATTGTAAACCTAATTTCATTTAAACATTATTTTTGCCACTCAGGTTATATCATTTATAAAGCATATTATATGCGGCTATATATAAGACCTGAAAAGCATTGGGTGAACGTCGAACAGTTCGCATACTATCATCACGTCGAAATGTGCACAAAAACTCACACTCTAGAATATCAGTTTGAACGAAACGATTTTCTCTTTTACCCGGAGATAAATTGTTTGTGTTTCATTACGATTCTTGCGTTTCATACGAATTATTTTAAAGGGAATGAACTATGTTTGTTCAGTGTGAATGATTCAACTTCTATAATTAATTCTCTATAAACATCATTTTAAAACGTAAGGATGTTGTCAGGGTTTTCTTAATGTATATCAAGTTACAAAGTTGTTGTTTTAAAACTGTTATCGTGGAGTGTTTGAGACCTTTACCTTTACTCCATGCTATAGACTGCTTAAGCTATAAATAGAGCGTGTTTTGAATTTCGAATTCAAGTACTTTCACTTGAATAAATAATCCCAAATCTAAATGTACGCAGTTGGTTATACATACATTAAACATACCGTCTCCGTGGCCTAGTTGTTAAGGCGTCCGCCTACGGAGCGGGAGGTCGAAGGTTCGAGTGTCACAAGGGGCTTGTTCTGACATGGCCGGTTAGTTAAATCGAGGGGTATCGATTGCCTTCCTGCCAGGCGCCAGGCATTTGGGATAAAGAATCGGGGTAAAGATTTTCACGAATGTAGGTGTCTCATAAGCCCAACGGGCTGGCGCTTAACTAAGAGGAGTGACACAGTGATAAACAAATACTTTACTTAACATATTGTATTTAAAGTCATGGCTCACGGATTACAAGTGGCGGCCAAACATGATATGAATTCATCTGGTTTATTTTGCATAATAATTAACTATTTAATACGGTCATCAACATACACAACGTGAACTTAAAAGGCCAATTTTAACTACTCAGGTCGCAAAAAATGCATGACTTCTAATTTGACAGCTATGGCAATGACACGAATTTACAAGTGCAGATGGCAATGAATTATTCATCATGAATTAACACGGTCGTATCTTTTAAGAAGTGTCTGGAATAATTTTGTATATCTTAATGTAAGCGTATTTGTGAGAGCCTGTAAGAGTCATAAGGGGCCCGCAAAAATACAGGTGCCCTGTTGTTATCCTCCTGTCCTTCCGTCTGTCGGTTCGTCCATCTATCCACATCTTTATGGGTTTCATTAATAACTTATCGGCAGGTCAATATATCAAATTACTGCATTTTTATGGTTTTGATAAGTCTTTAAAAAACCGTTTAAGATATAAAATTCAATCTTTCCATAATTTCTCAGAGTAATAATATTTGAGACAATTATGTAATTCATGCTAAAAATTGTCACACGCGCAAAAAAAAACGTCAAATAGAGAAACGTGCAAAAAAACGTCGATTTCATGACGCGTCGGAAGTGACGTCAAACTATCTTCACTTGTCCTTGAATTTAAGTGGCATGAAAATCTTCTTTTAAGTACATGTATATGACGATTGACAGATATACTCTTGTGTATATATTTAATAACATGCCTTCAAATAGCAACCATTTTTTAAATCTCCTTTCATTTGGGGCCCATATCACTCATGTGATGGCACAAGTTTTATGTTTTAACAAAACTTTTAAATAAGAACCTATAACTTAGTTCTTATATATTGGAAATAACAATTTACGACTTATAATAAACTTTGGCAGGAACTTAAACTCATCGTTGAGGACGACGAAGAGAAAGATTACGTCAAGAAAATATTTGGGTAGTAATTTTTCGCATTTGTTCTACCAATGTTGTCTGGTTTTTACATCCGTTTTAGTTTTGCTAAATGTTATCGAAAAAGGAAAAGTGTTTATTTCTCTCTTGATGATATAGAGTCTTTCAATTTCATTTCAATGGGCTCATTACTGCACGAAAAGGCTATCCGAATATGAACCGTTAGCTATACATAATATGTATACAGCAGTACATATATTTCGCTCGGATGTTTACAAGTTCTTTCAAAGTTAAAAATTGTGTTTGTAGGTTTCATGTAAGCATATAATAAATCATAAATCACTGTGTCGTAGAGATTCAGCCTCGTCTGCAGCCCTATAAAAACCCAGTTTGATCCCTACTGCCAGCGCAATGTGTTTTAGCTTTTGTTTTGATTTTTATGACTATCTTTACAACGTATCATATTAATATGTTTTCCATTTTTTAGATATATTTAATAATTGAGTGTATCAAAATTATGGGCCTTTAAGGGTTTATATTGATTTCCAACTGTGTGATTGCATAAACAATTCTCGTGCGTTTGTTTCAAAAACAGCAATACTGGAATCCGTAAGTGAAAAAATTATAATGTTCACTTCATGCTTTAAATGTTTTGTTGTTTTACATGTATGTCGAAAAACTATGAAATAACTCAAAATAACTTCATAACAAGCAAGATAACATTTTAACGGAATCATCCGATGGCCTTTTATACTATTAAAAGCATTTTTACTAAAATACATTGAAACACATTATCCATGGCATTGATTTTAGAATTGGCTATACATATTATATTGAAAACACTTTCCAAAGAATTGTCTCAGAAAGTATTTTACCTTAAACATATTGCAATACATGCAAACACAATAAAAAACCAATTGTGCATAAAGATGCTATGTTAATTATTGTTCAGTAGCCATTTACAAAGAAGACATGCGTATTTTCTTACGGTTGTGTGTGTACGCGTACTTTTTTATAAATTTTCTCGGACATCGTTTTTTGTGAATATGGAGTTAATGTATAAAATATAACTACTTTGAAAAAACAATGCATTTAATATTCAGATGTTCACTACGGAAGTGTTGTTGTGAAACGGGTTTTATGTTTCAAATTTCGACTTCTGTGCTTTTTTCTGTAGGTTTCCATATAAATATTGAAAATACACATATCGCAGTTAAAACCGATGAAGCATAGAATGTTCAATGGCACTAGCGATATAAAACATGACGCTGACAATATGAAACGTATTTATAGTTAATGCAATATTTTCAACATTTATATATATTATTTTACCTTAAACATATTGCAATACATGCAAACACTTTAAAAAAAACAATTGTGCATAAAGATGCTATGTTTATTATTGTTTAGTAGCTATCAGATGACTTCAATTGAATAAGGCTGTGGTAAGCTAGTCATACTGTTTAATGATAATAACAAAAGGTAAGGACCATAATTTCATTTTGAACAAATATCATATAGCAATGTTACTTGGTACCTACTTACATGACCTAATACTACAAATTTAGCACAGTATATTTACAAATCAGTTATAAGAATATTTACTCAACAAAAAGAACAACTAAAAAAATCACATTAGCTCGTTAAACGTTTGGTAATGCAGCAAAATTATCAGAGAAAAAAAGGCTAGTTTTCATGAGAGCGAAAATGAAAGTGTGTGGTTTGAATGTGATTCTAACCTTACACGAAATGTATATTCTTTTGATCCGATACCAGATGTGCTTCCTCGTGCGACGTGTGTATTGAGGAAACGCTTTTAGTGAGATTAAATCTAGCGTCACGACAATTGTTGACAATTTTGAACTCTTCCACTATATATGGACTACGTGGGGCTTTTCCAGATTCAGTCCATGTATGAAAAGGCCACAATGTGCCGAAATACGTTTAAAAAAGGGTACCAGTAGCTCTCTTGAATGGCACTGCGCTGAGAAAATTGTATTAACAGTTTCGTTTAAACGCAGGGTAGTAAAATCCCATGTATCGGTGCCTATAATCGAATATGTTAAACAGAAATTAAAGAGTCATCTTCACAGAAGCTTGGGTATAACACCGGATACCCATGTATCTCACTCAGTCTGGCGGGCACTGTAATTTGAAGAATCACGCGTATTCATATCAATAGGCAAGACATTGCAATATTAAAAACATTTTTTTTTGTGTCAAAGCAGGCACGATTTTCCGAAATCACAAGGTAGTCTTATGAACGGTGATATCGTAATTTTTCCGGCACAGTTTTAAAGCCACCAAAGTCCCACATGGTCTCTCATAAATAGATGTTTCTCGTATGAGTACATGTATATGTTTTTTTACGTACTCTTCGGTTATGTCACGGATCATAACGATGGTCGGCGCTTTTTATGAGCGTGTATTGCGTAATAACCTAGATAACCTAGATAAACAGATATAAAGATTGTTTTGATAATGACGAGGCCATCGACAAAAAATGGATAAGAAAATGACATGCCACCGAACGACATGCATTTAAAAAAAAATACTAGTCACATGATAACTCGGTGTTCATTATCATAATATACTGATCCGGGTATTTGGAATTTGTTAATCCACACTAAAAATAATTAGTCGCATAATAACTCGGAACAACAAAACCCACGCGCACTTGGAAATTCTGACATCATCGGTGTTTCAAGCGAGTTCGAATTAGATTGCGTTTACCGTTCACGGAGAAAGGAGGGAAGTTAATTGAGGTTTGATTATTGTATATTTAAT
The DNA here is from genome assembly GCF_026914265.1 of Mya arenaria. Taxonomy (NCBI): domain Eukaryota; kingdom Metazoa; phylum Mollusca; class Bivalvia; order Myida; family Myidae; genus Mya; species Mya arenaria. Next base: position 38,318,362 of record NC_069123.1, on the reverse strand, counting down.
TTAACCGAAGTAATTTCATATAAGAAATGCTAAAATTTGAATAACAAAAATAAAGAATAATGTTAAATTGTTAACATAATATTCTGATCCGGGTATTTTGAATGTCCATTTTTTAATCCACACTTAACATTGAACACACTATATAAGCACGGTTTGAATAAAACAAAACTTTAAACAATTATGTTTAATAAAGTTTTTTAATAAAATGATAAATCGTCAAAATGTGTTCGATGGGATTTCGAATAGAGCCACTACGTTAAATAATAAACGAAATCAAACAATGTAAGTACAATGATATATCATTTTAATTACTTAAATGTAATTAGATTTTATTTATCTCCGAAATAAATAAATATATATATAATATATATATATAATATAGTAATATATATATATATATAATATAGTAATATATATATATATATATATATATATATATAGAGAGAGAGAGAGAGAGAGAGAGAGAGAGAGAGAGAGAGACGCTTTTTAAGTTTATTTCACATGTCCTGACTGAATTGTTATGTACATAGCAAAATTTTTATTGTATTTTTTATGTATTGGTTATTTAGGTCTCATCAGCAGATGCTTTAATGCAATCAAATATTTCTAGGATCTGTCACTAGTATTCATATAAAACACACTGTATTCAACGATTTCAGGAAATACATTACTAAGCGAACCATTTGTAATTGTTCATTTCCCAAACTGTGTAACTTATATAATTATAATTAACAGTATTGAAATTCAAATAACAAAGTAGTTTAAAAAGATACGTCAATATGGTACAACAGTGTGTGTACAAGTATACCACGTGATTAATTACGTTAAAAATATTTGTGTAAAGTCTTTATTCGAAGCAAATATTGCCTTTCGAAGGAGCAGATATGACGCAATTTATCACGTGGTATACACATTGTGCAAATCATAAATCCTTTTAAGCATTTGTAAACAATTTTGTTAAATACATCTATGATATAAGAAGTTCTTATAAGGCGCTTTTAGTATCTAACTGTTGAACCCTAACACTTTATCAACGTTTATAACATTTAAATAATGCAAACACAGTTGTAATATATAGCTTACTTCATTTACCATTTAAATATAAATGATGTATTTTCACAATCTAATCAATCTATTTCACACTGTACAAGGAACGTCACATTTGGTATTCGTGATATGAGAAAACATACGCGTTTTAAAAGGGTTTGGACAATGAATCATTAGTAGCAAACAATGCTAGATTTTACAATCATAATATACAAATTTAGAGAGTTATTAGCTAAATTTTAACTGCATGTACTACTCGCACAATACACATTACTAGAGTTATCTTATAACATCATTATATGTATGTGCCATTTTGATATACTTAATAAAACTTTCATATTTCTTAGGACCACAACAGTTCTGTTTAACTTAGTATGTGTTTTATCCTTAACATATAGTGATGATTGACATGGCTTTATTAATTCATATATATTGTTTTACAATTGTTAAAATGGCATGTTTATTATTTATTTTTATGTCGACATTAATCTGTCAATCCATCCATCCATCCATCCATCCGTTCATGGATGGATTCATTAATTCATGAACATGAAACATGAAACTAGTATATTCAAGTACGTTAATAAGAAAGTTGATAAAAAAAAACATTAGCACATAATTGAACATCAACAAGCTTTTATTGAAGTTTAAGCCGATATTGATAGTTTAAAGGTTATTTAAATGCAATATGTGTCATTTATTGATCTTGTTTAATTAATTTGTAAAAATGGGGGACTTTTTGTTTCTAGTTATTGGTCGAGACCCTTTTTATTGCAAACAATCATTCTGGCCTTGAACATAAACTGGCGTCAAAACAATAGGGATAATAATTTGGTCATGACTTACCTTCCATTGAAATTGGAGGACATTGTCACATTTTGTTCATGGTCAGAAACCATATTGTTGAAAGAAGTCACTGTGATTACCTATATGACTGCACAATCAACTTTCCTGTGATATTTGAACAACCGGTGCTCAGTGTTTTTGTTTTTTTAACGGATTATGTTTGATTATTAAACAACATTTAACTTCAACGTCAATAGGGGTATCGTAGTGTCATGCCCGATGGATTTTGAGTAAACAGTTCTCAATCGTCTTTGAGCTATTAATCGGATCATGATTTATTACGATAATGAACCATACAGCTTTTACCTTTGGACGCAACATAAAATGCGGCAATCTACGTTCCATATCCTTTGCAAAACCTTCTTGTAAAATTAAGAGTCATGGCCTTATTCGTTATCTTTCGGAAAACAGATACACGAGCGAACGGACAACGGCACCATTACGAATGTGTTCCTTACATCGCAACCTCAGTAAGGACATACTGACCTCAAATTTTGTATCATCTTGAACATCTTAAATATTCACTGCAATAATAAAAGTATATATATTATAGCATGAATAGAGAATATTATGCATCGAATATATCTTCAATTTGAGAGTAAGGATAGTCCACTCATTTGATAACATGAACTTCGTTTCGGGGAATATTTGAATATCTAACATTTGATCAATAATAAAACACCCTATATGAAAAACGATCTCTAACGAATTACGATAAAGGCTGATTATGCATCACTTCTTGAACGAATATTATTCAAAAATAATTATCTAAATGTCTCATTTAAACAAAAACGCTAAATTCTTTTATGGAGCTTTAAATCGAAATTAAATTTACACAATGACTTGCATAGTGACAACTTTAACAGCATATGAGCATTTTATCTAAAATTGATCAATACTGTTATACTTTACAAGTCAAGTAAAGTCAATGCATTTACTCACTCTAATTTATTTACAACATGAAACAATCGAAGAAATTGATGTAAATAATATAATTCAGCGTCTCAAATTGAGTATACAAAGACAGAACATACATTTAAGTTAATCAAATATTTAAAGACTAGATAGTCCTGTTAAACATAAGTATGAATGCATATGGCACATGGATCATTCGATTCAAACAGTGTTACAATATCAAATTATGTATGTACGAATTACACAATTGGTTAAGTACAATGATACAATTTTAACTAATATAATGCAATAGTAATGATTGTTTTAAAGAAATAAGAATAACAAATATCATTTTACGAATATTCAAAATTTGCTTTTTTATTGGTTGTGTTTACCAGCAGTTCAAGTTTGCGAGTTTTGGGATGTCTGTTAAAATATGGTTTTATATACTGCTAAGGTTCGTAATCAAAAATGGAATTAATCCCCTACTTTGTTTAAGGTCTGGTATTCTATTTCAATTAGCGACTTTAGCGGGTTATCTGCCCCAAATCCCACTATAGGTGGCGCTGCTGTCGAGTAGGTCCTTTATCCGGGTATCCTCGGATCTTATCAATTCATCCACGCCATTGTTGTTTACCCAAGCGTTTGACAGTTATACATTGAAAGTGATTAATCATGCCTGAAACAACTTGTGTTGTACCATTTTGTTCACGAAAAGGACGTCATAGGTTTCCGAAGGACAAAGCCCGACGAGATGCATGGGTGCACGCAATTAAAAGGGGAAAATCGAAGTTCGAAATGTGGTCACCTACGAAGTACTCGTATATCTGTGAGAATCATTTCACGGGAGATGATTACCACTCTGAGACGTATTCTGGTGAGAATAATGCGTTTGTATATGTTTTAATTCATTATAAATATAAAAGATTTCAATGCAAATAAGAAATAGCAGCCCTAATTTGCGCACGGGCCATATATACAATATACATGTCAAGGAACTAAATCAGTAAATGTACAGTGCAGTCCGTATGTGTATCTTTCGAATCTGTTCTTAATGGCTCTCAGTTATTTTCCGCATACCAGAATTTTGTCAGATTATGTAGTGACTCTGCAACCCCCTCTCCCTGTTTTCTCATTACCCCTTTTATCCTCCTGTAATGTGGGTGGGGGGGGGGTTAAAACAATAAACTTGTGCAAAACCCCCACCCAAACCCCACCTGTGCAAGACTTACTTAGAAATCATAACTATTTTTTTAATCATAAATGGTGATTATGATTTTGATATTTAATATTTCTATTTCTTTTTTACATTTCAGGGGTCGAACGACAGAAAAAGGCTCTCCGAAAAACCGCCGTTCCAAGTGTGTTTTCTTGGACATGCCAAGACACATTGCAGAAGAAGAGGGCACGCAAGGACAGATGTCTCTCTCGAGATGCTAGAAAGAGGAAGCTATTCCACGACATTTCGAATATCAGTGAAGAGCCACAGCCAGAGTTTATTGCTCAGAAGTTAGAAATTGTTTCAGATGATTTGGATGTTGGGGCAGTTGAGGAAGTAATTCCAATGGACACTGAAACTGTATCTGAAGTTGAAACTGATGTGCAAGGGATACCTTCATATGTAGATGCTGTGGTTCAGACACCAAAACAACCAGCATTTTCTATTTATAACTTTGAACATGATTCAGCAGCAGTTCATTTTTATACTGGACTTGAAAATTATTTGAAATTTATGTTTGTTTTGAGTACACTTGGACCAGCAGCATATCATCTGAACTATATATATCACTCTGTTATTAGTGTGACTGTGCCTGACCAATTTTTAATTGTGTTAATGAAACTTAGGCGACACACAACAAGCTTTGAACTGTCTAGAATGTTCAGTGTTGCTGAAAGTGTAATTTCAAACATATTCATTACATGGGTTCTCTTCATGGAGAGACAGTGGAGGGAACTCAACATCTGGCCGAGCCAAGAACTTGTTAAGCACTTTGCTCCAAGCAGTTTCAAAAGAAACTACCCAAACACACGTGTTATAGTAGATGGAACAGAATGTCCAATTAAAAAACCTAAAAACCCAACCGCACAGCAAGCCACGTTTTCAACATATAAAAACAGGAACACTGTTAAAGTACTGATAGGAACTTCACCAGGGGGTTTGGTTTCATATGTGTCACCTTCATACGGAGGCTCAACAAGTGACAGGCAGATTGTGGAGCGTAGCTCATTAGCTAAGATGTGCGATAAAAAAGACAGTATTATGGCCGACAAAGGTTTTAATGTACAGGACATTTTTGCGCCGCATGATGTATTTATTAACATTCCAACATTCTTTAAGAAAAAAAAATAGAATGTCCAATGAAACTGTGATAAGAGATCGGAAAATTGCAAGTAAACGGGTACATGTAGAGAGGATTATTGGACTGGCGAAAACATACAAGATACTGACAGAGCCCATGATAGCAACAGAAACCAAACTCTCATCTGAAATAATTTTTGTGTGTTTTATGCTGTGTAATTTCAGAAATGGCATTGTGCCCTCATATGCCTGAACTTACAAAAATATTTTCACCTTTATATTAAAGCAACACTCTCATTCAAAATCAGAACTTACACACGTATAACAAAAAAAATGAGTGATAAAGCTTTTACTTCTTATTATATAATGCATTTATAAAAAGTATTAATAAGTGATAGCAAGATCAAAAGATCCTTCAAAAGAACCATAGTTTTCAACATTTATTCAACCTTTTTGGTCTATTAATCTTATTTGGGAGTAAGAGTGGTGCTTTAACATTTCCTGTTTATGTTGTGTTTTTTTGTAAATAAATATTTAAATATGCTGATGTTTTCTTTAATGTGTTACTTATGCCAACAAGGTTTTATAAAATAGACACAGTCACATGTCTCTGGTATTAGGTGGCCGTCAGGTGAGAATATCGACTCCGCTGATAATAGTACTGGTTTTCACACGATAAATGGTTCTTAATCACGTGTGTCTTGTGCATGGTATTCATTAAAGCAAACATGAATCCGTTTGTCGCTCAAAAGCTCATCAGAGCTTATGCTTCTTATGTATTCTTATGTTGAAGCCGCAGTTTTTTTAAAAATCATTGGATATGACATGAGGTCAAAGTATTTAAACAATCTGTGGCAGGTGTGCACTACTTGCACATTAGTGATAATAAAATTTGGGATTTATATGTAACATTGATTTTCATTTATTTACATTCAAACACCAGTCGAAGCATAATACTCTTATCATCTTTATACTCGACCCATCTGCTACCTTTCACGTGTTACTGTATAAAGACACCAGTCCTTTCTATTTGATAAACCAGATAAAAAATAATACAAATAAAACATTGAACCATTTTTATTTTACATTCAACTAAGACCTTATACATATATACAGCTAATAAATGGAAACAAGTGTTTCACAATGATACATTGTTCACAAATAGTTTTCAATCAACAAAGTCAGAGTTAAAGCTGCACTCTCAAACTAAAACTTTAAAAAACTGAAATTTATTCCAAATAAATGAGATAGAGATACATTCTATTGTGAACTATCTTATAAGACTTATTCTAAGATAAAAGAAATAAATATATTTCAAAACTGTACATCTGTGAGGGTGCAGCTTTAAGTTGTTATAAAACAGTTCAAAACACTTAAGTTTTATAAAAGTACTTTTCAAGAATTGCGGCTCTGAAATGTGAAGTATTGAACTGGTCAAGCTTGCATATCATGTGTGCAATAAAGTTCTCATTCCGATCAATTCTAGTGAACAAAATATCACTCAAGGTGTATATTACCAAGTCACAAAATTGTCTTTCTGCACAGAACAGCTGACCCTGAATTTGAAAATAATATGGATGCTTAGTACTCAAAGTCAGATTTCCATTTGTCTCTTTCAAGTATGGCACGGTGACTGGTGATATCTTTTTGTGTTTAGCACTGAAGGGGCACTTAACTTCAATAAGTAGGTTTTCATCTACAATGCCATCGGGTGATGCACCTAAAAACGGAAGGTTTTTTGATACAAATATCCCACATGGTTTTACTTTGACATTATTTTTGCTTTCATATTGATGGATGGCGTCCTTTTCATACTGAATTCCATGGCGCATTGCTTCTGTAGGTTTTAATCCTTTTCCCCGAACAAAGGACTTTGCCAAGTCATGTAAGTCGGTTCTTTCTGTTGCGGTACACACACGGTGAAAATTAGATGACTGAATTCTTTTCTCTCGTTCTTCAAACCATCGGTCGTTCTTGTTTTGTCCCCTAGTATACATTTCAATGTCATCCCTGTCCTTGTCACTTAGTTTGGTTATTTTACATTGTTCCAGGAAATTGTCTTCATGAGATACTTCAAAATAATCATGGTCATTGGAAATTGCACGAATATTGGCTGGGCTGAATGTCTGAAAAATTGGTGTCTTTGATATACCCCTAAAATTCATACAAATATTGTGAAAATAGTCTTGATATCCATCAACTTTACGGAATTTTTGTGGCCGAGGGTCAAAATCTTTAATGTCACAAATATCTGCACCGCCCAAGTTTAAATCTCGAGCCTTAAGGGGGGAACCAGTATGCTTTTTTGCTTTGTGAAATGACTGCAATTTTTCTGTGCATGTTGTCTCAACTTTAAATTCTCCATCTTTAACAAATTTACAACATGCATATATCATAGTTCTAATATGTTTGCAATGTCCAAATGGGCCTTCTCCTGCACCACATTCACACTGTGCTTCATGAATATATCCATTCTTGTGTAAAGAAATGTCTACAACATAATTAACCTTCTTCCTCATTTCTGCTTTACATGTCCCACGAACAAAGTCCAGAGATGGTGCCGAAAACAGTCGCATGTATAGAAGAAACTTGTCGTCGTACAGGTCTTTTACCTTCGCATCAAACTCCACCCGGTACTGGTCCATGTATTCGATGGCCTTCTCCATTGTTATTGGTGCCATTTTAGCATCTGAATTTACATCTCTGTATCCACTAGTCTTGGGCAGGCTCATGTTGAATTCTGGTAGAAGATCTTCTTCCCTGTTGAAATTCTGGTTTCTGTCATATGCCTCCAGTCTGGAAAGATACGAAATTAACTTGTGATACCATATTTTGTGTTAAAAATTTCCCCACCCACTGTATTTTGTCGTAAAATACATGTAAACACGAGCATATAATCAGCTAAAAGTCATTGCAATAAAAACACAAAAGTGTTCACATTTCAAAGCTTTATTAACATTACTAAAATGATAAAATCATTTGTTAAACAACTTAAATTATCAAGATATCGATTTAACAACTAGTTGTCCTCGGGCTACATTTTGACAAGTTTACCTTTCGATTAATTCCTTCTTCCGTCCAGTCAACTTTGCATTGCGTCGCCTTTGCTCCGTTTTAAGCTGGCCTAATGATAAGGTGCAAAAATTTGAAGCCATGTTGCGATATCAATTGAATATTTACAAATTTTATCGGAATTTTATCACCACTGTTATCGATCTGTAATACGGAAGTAAACTAGGGACCTATTCGACAACAGCGCCACCAAACGAGCACCTGTTTGACAAGGGCAGATAACCGACTAAAGTCCCCCATTACCCGTTTCTATTCGTAGTCTGTGGTGTCCTATTATAAATTTGATATTATCATGTTGATATTATAATGGTTTTGGTGTTGAATGAAGACACGTTTCTTAGCCAATTGATATTTTCAAGATTTTATGAAATTGTCTGTTGCTAGCATTTTTTTAATCAGGGATATCACGATGCTAAGAATAACTCTTTCAGCCTGCACTTAACAGTAAGTTTTGGCCAATTAGAATTTACACTTGTTGATATTTCCAAGTTTCTGGTGCATTAGGTTTGTATTTATTTACTATTGACTAGTGCATATTATTATTGCTACGTGTTTATCGATGATGATGATGATGATGATGATGATGATGATGATGATGATGATAATTATCATTATTATTATTATTATTATTGTTCTCTTTTAAAAAACACTTGCACACACCTTTAAATATTGAGTGCGAAATAGACTTTTTTCTAATGACAAAAATGATATCAAACAGTCAACAACATATGGAATACCATTTTCTGGGGCCATTGTTGTTTTAACTAAAATAAAGCAAAACAATTCATATCTTACATGAAAACGCTTACAAAACTAGATAAAGATGATAGATTAGAACATATGATTTTAAATGTATTGCTTGCTTCAACTGTAAATGTTTACTACGTTTTTTATAGATGTATTTCTTTCCACATATATATTTAAATAATAAATCAAATAGTCGCCATACGGTCAAACGATGAAGACGGGCGTATAAGAAGTATTCGCTGGAAAAAATAACGTTTTCTGTGACTCAAAAATAGAAAGCCGCCGTTCATGGTGTAGCATATTAAAGGGTCTTACTAGGTTATTTCTAAAGTAATCGTCTTCTCTTTTTAATTTATTTACATTTTGCCTAAAACCTTGCAACTCCAAAATTAAATATACGACATATTTCTGCTTGTCGCTGTTCATAGTTATTACAAACATAAAACCATTCATGCTCTTTGCAGCATGTTGATGCATTCGAAATAAAAGAACAACGTTTCTCTGCTACAAAAGGTCTGCCGATCCCAAGCCCAGAAAAGGGAATGGGAGGGGAAAACATATCATCTAAGTATTTAAAACTTTAATAGAAATGTACAACCAAATCACGCGTACTTATTTATACGTTTATTAGTCCACCGTATATAGCTATCCAACTTCCCAACACTAGAGATCAGGGTTTGTCTCTAGTAAACGTTAACTATGTCGCGTCCCATTTTTTAATAAAAATAAACATTACTATCCAATATCTAACTTGGAAAAAACGATATCTAAACTCGTAGTAAATGAAAGCGAATAGAATATATGTTTTAACATGATTTGTTCGTCTTAACTATAAATGTTTAAAATAAGTCTTAACACAAGCTACTTAGCTTGTTCTGTTACTGATATATCAATAAATATACAGAACAATAAGCGCCATATGGTAAAACGGACATGATTAGCGCACGCAAATATTACGCTGGAGATATGACGTTTCTTGTGATCAAAAATTGAATCCATTAATGCTCTTTTTAGCATTTGGTTTGATTTCAAAGTGGACATTCCTCGAACAACACCGTAACCCTGCAAGACAAAGTGTGCCGGTGCGTATCCCAGTAAAAAAAACGTAAAGGCAGTTGTAATTTATCATATAAGTATATGATTAAATTATTATGAGTAGATATGTTTAAAACATTTTATAAAATCAATATATAACCGTTGTATTTGCTCTAATTTGTTTGCATTATTGGTATCATAATTAATGGTTTGGTTTATTGGCTTAGTGATGTATTTGGATTCAAATACAGTATGATACATATAAGTTGAGCGTACTTGATTATAAGTTTAATATATCTTTACATTTGGAAAATAGATACCATGGGAACCACCTGCATTCAAAAAGATGGGTCTTGAGTTAACGTTTGAAGGAAAAATATTACGACATGTAGCTGTTGGATTATTCATACTGACAATTGTTCAGTTACTCCTTTTGCTCATCTTGGCTCTATCGTGGAGAATCATTATGGAACCGCCGCCATTGGAGAGCAGCATGCACTGTTTGATATGCAATAATGTCTCGCAACCGTACCCTTACAATGACTTAGGAAACGTCATTGATGCACGAGGACAAATGTATAACGAGTCGGTATGCTGTGATCCCATTCGTGAAGTTATGGAGCGCCGCATTCAAAACGTAATGAGCCTTTTCATGGTTTTGCCTTTAAAAAGAAGTTTAATTACTTTATATGCATTTTCTTACTATCAACTAACCTTACTTAAGCAAGTTATACAAGATTTACAAAATCGGTTCATGATTTCATTTCTCAGTAGATGACAAAGCACTTCAAAACCAGCCAATCATTTCCATTCATTTTGGAATTTCTCAAAATAAAACATCGATTTAATTTTATATCTGTTGTGAGAAGTTAAAAGTGCTTACAAATATTTTAAACTAATGCAACATTCCTTTTCGTGGTTAAAATTTGCCTTTAAAAAGAAGATTAACAAGAAATGTTCGCCGTGCATATGTCTAAATGGTGTTTATAATGTTTGCTTTTTTCTCAGGAGATGACAAAACAATTTGCCGAAAACAGACAAGCAAATCCGAGTAAGATATGCATTGACGTTTAGAGGTCGAATGAGAATCTAACTAAAATGATAAATGAGAACAACTTAAAAGATTTAAAACAAATGTAGTTTGGCACCCCATTTGTTTTTTATGTTTGAATACGTTCATTTTAATTATTTGAATTTCAAATGTACTGCACATATAACAAACCTTATCAATTTAATTAAAATATATCATTTGCATGCACAAAATTTTAAATTACATTAATTTTAATAAATTAATTGTTTTATGAATACCTTTATACAGGTCATTTGGTCGGAGAATCGTTTATCACCGACTGTGAGTGGCAGGGGCTAAAAACGCCTACAGCTAAGCTGGTTGGAGTGGTAGATAGCGTACCAAGTGATATAGTCCAAGGTAATCATAACACCGTCAACAACGTTTCAGTGAGAGTCTAATTCCGATATTATAATTAAATGATCATATGATGTGATATAAAATAATAATGAAGACAGCATAATGAAAGATATAATAATTTTATGTATTATTTAAAAAGAATGTACATAGCCGTATTGGAACTTGCATCCTATTGATTGTGGTTGCCGGGAAAGTACAGCTTCTGACCTGTTTATTATATTGCATGTATTTATGTTCAATATCCAATATCTCAAAAAGACCCAGGGAAGAGAAAGCTAGTATTCTGAAAAAAATTGCATATGTAACTGTTTAAATAAATCGGACATACAAGGACAGAGTAGTTACGGATTCGCGGTCTACTGATACACATTTGACTGTTAATCCAGATATTGCAATTTTGATTTCCCTACTTACAACTAGCAAAGACTTTCCTTAAAAATGAAAATTGGTGCGTTAAAAAATATATATATGTTTCACCGAGTTTGATTGCGTTTAAACATAAAATTAATAGAATTCGTTAAATACATGCACTGTAATAATCATAAATTACTAAGGCCAAGTGAATGTTTTTTTGTTGAAATTTAATGCGTTCTTTACACGTTTTTGTGTATGGCACACAGCGACTAAAACACTTTGGGGTAATGTGTTATGAAACTTAATCAATCAACTTAAATGAATACTCAACTACATTAAAAGTTTTACTTAAAACACATATAGACGTCAAATGAACACGTCAACGATATTCTCAAAATGAAAGAGCATATATTTTTTTAATTATAATTTCAAGAATACAAATTAACACATATGATTTATTTATGTATATTAACAATATTAATTACAACCATGTGCAATTTGATCCGAATGTAAATTTTGAATGTCTTTTCTGTGAAGAAAGTGCCCTCTTCGTAACCCTTTCCGCTGAGCAATTTTTTTCAAACTCAATTAAACATGTCTAATAATAATCAAAATGTACGAAAGTACTCAAATTATGTATCTTTAGTATAAAACCAATATTATATAAAAATCGTGAGCAATGTTTTAATCATAATGTACAGTTTGCATGAGCTATGCGGAAGCATGCATCCTGTGACTTTGCGGAAAGAGTCATTTCATTTAGTTAGTGAATCTGTGAGGGTACTATATAAAAAAGCAGTTTATTTGTTGTAGTTCTACAGTGAGATGATTGCACGAACTGGTTTAATACGACGTCGATTCCATCTAAATTAGCAAATATTCTTTATGACGCATTTTTTAATATTCGTACAACAACCCCCCCCCCGTCAAAATGAATCCGTGTTACGTCCTATAGTATCGGTAGATGCCGGTGAAAAAAGTGAAAAAGGGGATGAGTGAATTAATTAATAGCGATAATTTTGAGCGTTGGATTCTCTTCAAAATTATATATTTACATTCACACTTCATTCCTTAACGATGGTTGTTGTTTTTCAATTACACTTTATTTCTGTATAAAGTGCAATGGCATTTTCCATCGATATCGCGTGCGTTTGTTCGATACTTCTGTCCTGTCATTGGGCGCAATAATACCAAGGGGCGGGGCATATTTACTACGGAACTATTTTTTTAATGAAAACGTTGTACAATTATTAGCAACATGCAAAACTGTAATCTGCAGTAAAGCAGTTAAAGCAAAATAAGCAACGATAATTTGATTGATTTTAATGTAGATAATTTCATGATGGATGGAACATTTGAAGAATATTTTGTGTTTAAAAATGCTGTTAAATGTCTAAAAAAGGCGAAAACAGTTAGTTCAAAATAACCTCTTTAACGGGTGCTTGTATGACGTCATGAGTGATGTCACCGCAACATAACTCGACCAGCTGCATTTTGTTTCGACGCTTTTTTTTGCAGTGTTCGTTTTGAAAGGGTTGTTTTTTCGAAAATTGACTGGATTACTGGGATTATTTACACACAATACCTATTGGGTAATCAATGAATTACCTATTCAGTCCTACTTTAACCATTATTTTTTTTGATAACTAATTTAAGCCTGAAAATTTTGCAAACATGTTCTTGATAAAATGTACAGCATCTTCAGCAATACAGCATCAGAGAAAAAATATTTGAAATTTCTTTGTTCATTGCATACGACATAATGGAATCATTTCCATATAAGTCGTATGTTCTGAATAAAATCGACAGAAATAACTATAAGTTCGGAAGAGTTAGTCGTTTTAGACATAATTTAGTGCTTTTAATAGTCAAAACAACTGCAGAAAAAACTATTTTGTAAACATATCAGCTTGCCAGGAAAAGACAACTCGGCAGAAAATATGTAAGTTATATGACTTTTGTGATTTATTTCCTGTTTTGGTATTTGTATGCAGCTACATTATATATTATAAAATATGTTTTTGTGGAAAAGTTTGCATCGTTGACCAACTTTCGGTCAGAAAGCAGGTCGCTCAACCTTCTTTGTTATGATGCGGGCCCTGAAAGCGCATATGTAAAACAAAAAACCGGGCATTAACGGCACGTGAATTTACTGAATAATGCACGTTTTCTACCGATAACGCCCGGGTTTTTGCGTTTTAATACACCACGATAACGGACCGAAAACACACATTGTATGCAATAATACGTATTCATAATATTCTTGACCTTGAAAAGAAAGAAAATAAACATATAAATAAGGCACTATTTTATCTGTGCATTCATTGTCGTATACAATAAGGTTACGATAGCTGTTCTAATTTACCTACCGTTGAGAACAACGGGAGAAAGAAAAGAGAAAATGCTCTTGAATAATCAATTTATTTTAGCAAAAATGTAGATTTAAATGAATGTAAATATAAGTATTAAAATTCGACATGTTGCATTTTATTGGGGTATGGTATGCAATGGCGCAGTTCAAAGTCCTTAAATAGAAAAACAATTTAACGTAGTTTTAGGTTTTCCTTTGTCATTCGTAAACATTTATCAAGTATTTCAGAACAAATTACTTGCAGAATGCAATTAGCTCTATAAGGCCATTATGACCAATTGAAATAGGCATTACAGAGGCAGTAGGACACCAAATATGTAAGGTTTAGGTTTTGACCGAACATCACATAAAAGGACACCCTCCCGTTAAGTACGAAAAGATAAACCTATCGCTGGTGCCCTTAAAACAGTCTGAGGGACATCAGACGAAAGTACTGTGTGACAGTGATGTTTGCTGGTGCACGTTTTATAACCAGAGTAGCCTTAACCAGCGTTACATCCTCTATGTGCACATTACCAACAACCTTTCAAGATATTTCAATATTCTATATTGGAGCCACGTCAATAAACAGTCTGATGGCGTCTTAAAAACACACATACGCACGCACGCACGCACACACGCACACACACACCGTTCGGAGCTCATCGCCCATTTTTATCGAAAACAACCTCGGATAGATATGGACGGTTTACTTACTAAGAAAACGGTACGTTTAAGTTCGCTGCAAGTTAATCGCGCAGTAATTTGATTTAGCAATTACACTTAATAAACTAACTCTTGGGAATCTTAAATATGTTTGCAATGATACATTTCACTGGCAATCAATTTAAACTTAGATCTACAAATACAAGCTAATACACAACGTTTAATTAATGATATATTAATTTAAAAAAACGAACTACTTATACATATGTACCGGCATACATCCGATTTTGTTTTCAATAAAAATGGCTCAGGAGTTCCGAATGACACACACACACACACACACACGCACACGCACAGGCGCACGCGCGCACGCACACACACACACGCACACGGGCACGCACGCACGCACACGGGCACGCACGCACGCACACACACACACACACACACATATATATATACACATGCACATGCGCACGCACGCACGCACGCACGCACGCACGCACGCACGCACGCACGCACACACACGACATATATATTTAAGCATTATGCTTTGTGTAACTTTAATACAATATATTAATGCCAAATTACTTATTATATTGTCTTTAAAGGTCATTCAAAACTTCGATGGAACAAAAACAGCCGCACATTCACCGAAAACAAATGCATTCATCTCGAGCTTGAGGGAGAAATCTTCATCGAAAGACCAGGCTACTACATAGTATCTTCAACGCTGATTGTTAATGCCACAGGAACGAACAATACAACAGCAACCTTCAGTCACAGCCTTAATCTGCTGTCCCACAAATTTGGAACAACTGGTGTGCTTATGCAACGCCAAAAATCTATAAAAGAATCCGACAATGTTATTTTTACAATTTCTATATCCGCGGTTTTTAAGCTCCACTTGTACGATAGGATATCTGTATCTGTCAGCGACCCAAACTATTTAGCTCATAACGATTCTAACGACCGTTTTACTGCATACTACACGTACGACATGTCTTAAATTCGAATTCCTGCTCAAATAGAAACCCATTCCACTTCTCCATAGCTAAATAGTTTGAATCGGACAGCACGGATTATATTTTTTCTGTATAAAAACTCCAAAGTTTGATTTACAATTGTGTTTGACAGAGGCTCATGCATTCAATAATATTTTTCAATCTTCGCTGTATCAACAAGAAATTATCCACGAGTTTTTCATTGTATTTGACACTAAGCATTTCTTTTATCATTATTGTGTATTCTTCGCTATATTATTTAGACAGCTCCAATGTACTGTGTTTGACCCTGACAGATTAATTTTATAATAAGATAAACAAATGCTTATGTAACCATAATGTAATTTTGTTATGTTTCTTTACAAAAAAACAACATTTGCATTTTATGTGTTGTAACGTTTGAATCAAGGATCATTTACACCTGCTGTATAATGCCAGTCTTTAAAAACTCCAAAGTTTGATTTACAATTGTGTTTGACAATGAGTCATCCATTCAGTAATATTTTTCAATTTTCGCTGTATCAACAAGACATTATCCAAGAGTTTATATTGTGTTTGACAATGATGCATTCATTTATTATTATTGTGTTTTCTTCGCTATATTATTTAGACAGCTCCAGTGTGATGTGTTTCATTGTATTTGATAGTGCCGCATTCATTTATTATTATTGTGTATTCTTCGCTATATTACTTTAATTGGCATATTCAATGATGTTGTTTATAGTGTGTTTGACACTGATGCATTCATTTATCATTATTGTGTATTCTTCGCTGTATTATTTAGACAGCTCCAATGTGATGTGTCTCATTGTATTTGACACTGCCGCATTCATTTATTATTAATGTGTATTCTTCGCTATATTATTTAGACAGCTCCAATGTTTTTGTGTTTCATTGTTATTGACACTGATGCATTCATTTATAATTATTGTGTATTCTTCGCTTTTTTATTAAGACAGCTCCAATGTTGTTGTTTTTTATTGCATTTGACACTGCCGCATTTATTTATTATTATTGTGTATTCTTCGCTATATCATTTAGACAGCTTCAACGTTGTTGTGCTTCATTGTAGTTGACACTTCTGCATTTATGTATTATTATTGTGTATTCTTCGCTATATCATTTAGACAGCTCCAATGTTGTTGTGCTTCATTGTAGTTGACACTTTTGCATTCATTTATTATTATTGTGTATTCTTCGCTATATTATTTATAAAGCTCCATTATTGTTGTTTGTATTGTATTTGACACTGATGCATTCATTTTTTATTATTGTGTATTCTTCGCTATACTATTCAGACAGCTCCAATATTGTTGTTTGTATCATGTTTGGCACTGACCGATTTATGTTATAATAACAAAAACAAGTGCTTAGGTAAACACAATGTAATTTTGTTATGTTGTATTGTACAAAGCAAACATTTGCATTGTATGTGTTGTAACGATTGAATCAAACATTATATTAACTTGCTGTGTAATACATTGAAACTGAATATTATTTCTTCTCATTTGCCTCCTTTGCAACAAAAGTTGTTCTAAGTGCTAAACGTTTGACGATAATTTAATTTAAATTAAAACCATACAAAAGCTTTCATGAAGTCCAAGCGAGTCACTTCTATCTTTTCTGGGGTTGGCAAGTTTTCTTTCAGGTATTTGCAACCTCACAGGTTTATTGGGGTAAAGGTGTTAAAACTTTGATGCACATGAAAACAGCATCAAAACAAGAGATGATTGAATAAAATATTCAATGGACCGAAATGCATGCTGATTTATCATTTCACATTCGATGCCTATGTTCATTTGAGTTTGTATATCGGGGATAGAAGTTACAGATGAGATGATGACTGATTTTTGCAGATAATCATGTACCCTCCTGGCTGCAGGGTCTTTGTCAATGTCAATGTGACCTCCAAGTCAAATTTGATGACCATAGGTCCAGGCATTTCGAGTTATCACTCGGACAAGTGTTTCGCGTTCACATTCACTGTGATCTTAACCTTGGACCCGGTAACCCCATACTCCATCTTCTGTCAATGTCAAGTTTGAGGACCATAGTCTTAAGCATAGTCTTGTTTTCACTCGGACGTTTGTGTGTCATCAAGAGTTCCTACATTGATATAAAGAGTAATAATTTAATGAGTACATGTATAAATTCCTAGAATAGTAGGTAATTTTGCAAAACAAATAAACGGGACGGTCTTATTGGGTAACAAATTGCATTTTGGTTTAATATAAACATTTCCTACAGCTCGTGTCTGAATTAGACTTATGTTAACGTACGCTTATTCTGATTCTGCATCGAACAAAACTTCCACTCCAGACATAAAAGGTGTTTAAACATACAGAAATTGGCCATATGGTGCCCATGTTAAGTGCACACGCTGTCGAAAGAAAAAAAAGATGCAAAAGCTCAATCAAGAAATAACTGAAATCTGTACATGAATGGTACACTTTGACTGAAATATATTTTCAAGTCACGCAATTTTCTATTTTCACTTCGTAAACAAGCACTCGTTTAACTTACACTTTCAATTACTTTTCTGTTAAGGCCTCTAGGATCATAGGTTAAAAAACGAGAAAAGTTTACACGTCTGGCCTCCGGGAAGGCTTATTTATATTGCGGTAAAGTAAAATAAACATACTTACCAGGTCAAAATAGCCTCCAAAAACACCAAAAAAACTTTCAAAACCCGTTGTTTGTTCCTCATCAAATATTTCCCTCACTTAAATTACCGCAAAAATAACTAACGTTGGACCCCCTGAAAACATTATGTTTGATTTTGAGAAAAACTTTACAAAAAGAAAATATTTGCACGCACAACTTGGATTTTACGAGTAAAACGTATTCGTTCCCACAAAGTTTCGTATTCATTCCCAGGAAAGACTAGTTGCAATACCACTTTGTTGTAGAAAACAAATTCATGCAATGTCTAAGAAAATTAATTTCTCTATAAATGCGTACCTTTATGCAAATGGAATCAACTATGAAACAATTAACAACAATACAGTCTAAACTACAGGGACAAGTCCAGTTTAAATATTAACCCTGTTCAGACGCACAAATTGAGGGTACAAACGAATCTGAACGAGGGGCACAAACGTACACACAACACAACAGTCCACACATACATCAAAATAGCTTTATCAATAAATTTTGGGTTAACGCCTTGGAATGGTAAGTGAAATATGAGTTTACTGGAACACGAGTCTACAAGTTTACGTGCGCATAACCTCACACTTCTTCCAATAAATATCAATTAATACAAATTAACATATAAGCATCATCAGACACATAAGACTCATACTGATTGCTAACGGTGAACTGTTGTTATTGTCATTGTATAATACGATTTCTATTATCAAACGTTGCAATATTAGTTTTAAAACAGCACTTTGATACTATTTCGGTTTAAGGTTCATTCAAGGACTAAGTTTAAATAAAGATGTTTGGATACTTTTTTGCAAAATTTGAATATTTAATACAAAAAAATAATCACAAAAGGTAACAACATAATTTTATTATATGGATGCGACAGTTATAAACATGATAGTATTAACAAAAATTTCAGATATTGACAATGAAGTGGAAATAATTTTCTAATTGCATAGTATTTAAAAAGAATGGACAATTCAAAACGATATCGAGGTCATTGTTTAAAAAAATGTTGACAGTGACATTCATCATCTAAGGAATGTTTAGAACATTCCTGGCATATTATATCATTACGTTATACATTATATTTTAAAAATAGTTAACCTTTATACGTGTAAGGGGAAATAACTGCGATTATTGGATTAAGTAGAAGTTGACTGTCAGCCATTGACGCTATTGTTGTCTCTTGCTTTCCAAATGATTTTTTTTCAGCCAAATCAATCAAGTTCTTAGCGCCACACCCGGCTAAAATATCACTGGTCAAAACTGACACCGGACCAAACTGACAGCAGTTGCAATGCATGCCAAGTTCCTGAAACCGTAGATCACTTCATATTCTACTGTTAAATGTACGACGAAGCTATTAGCGGAGTGGAAGAAAGAACACTGGAAATACTATACAGACATTGTATACCTCATACAGCAATTACGTTGGGGTTACTAGCGGACGAAATAGAAGAAATAGCGAAAAGTGCGAAAGAAAAACCGATGGACTTATTGAGTTTATATCTGTCGAAAACAAACAGGTTAGTTTTATTTTTTTTAGAAAACACACAACTTTCCATAAATCATAATAAAAGTAACAAGAGTTCAAGTACATAAAATAAGGCACATACATTATATCGGAAAAATATTCGATTAAGTACATCGAGACCTTAAGCGACGACAAATCTGTTTTCTTTACTTTCTTCTTTTAATAACTTGCTGATGACATAATGAATGACATTCATACACCCGGAAAGGGAAATAGCGATTTGAAAATTGCAAGGATGATGATGATTTCTTTACATTTGCATGCTCATCGGGAAGTCAAATTAGATGTATTTTCCGGATGACGATTTCGGATAAAAAATGTACATAGGTTAAAAAACACAGGTCAGGGCGAGTGGTTATGCAGCACCCCTACAGACTCCCCTCCCCTAACTCCCATATCAATTACAACCACACACCCTGTCTCGTTGAAACAGACCACTTATTAATTTCCCTAAATACTCGATGTGAAAAAAACAAAACAAAAACTGCTTGTTAGATTTTTACGACCATTACAACCACAGACACCAGGTTGTATCATTCAAAGCCACATTTATTCACCTTTTCACTTGTCACATAAATATGTTATAGAGTGAAGAATCCAATCGTTTGGTTTCTAGAACTCTAGAGGATATTTAGCTTGCAAGTATGTGGTAATGTTGTTGTGGAATTATGATAAATTGTTGTTATTGTACCAGCAGTATGTAATAAGACCTAAACCTCAGTTGCTAAGAAATACATTATAGCTTAGTGGTAAGCTTAGTAGCCTAGAGGTAAGGTGTTCCTTTAGGAGCAAAAATGGGCATTTAGGGATCTTTTTTATACTTTGGACATTTTTACGTTTCCTTGTAATGTGACGCGGCCTTAATGTCCAATTCGCATACGTAAATCTCATGCCAAAAGATCTTTGCTATTATTTAAACTTTTATTATTCAATTTCACAAACAGTAATAACTTTTCCATTTCACAAAAAGTAATAACTTATTTTCAAATACACATCAACCTAAACTATATTTACACAGACAATGCCGTGATAGTTGAGAGAGACTCATGCATGGAATAATTCACAGGAAACCCTAGACCTGATTAATACAGTCTTATACCAGGTGAGGTCATATCGAGGGCTGATCGCGAAACTGTTCCATTTGACATATTTTCAGAAAATCATTTTTTGGCAAAAATATATATATAATACTGTGATACATATCCTACAAAAATATTAAGTTTATATCTCTACAAATATTTATTTTATTCAACATTTGTCCTTTAGTTCAATCTGGCAAAGCAATTTTATTTTCCCGCGAAACTGTTTCATGTGAATGCAAGCAAATAGGACAGTTTCGAAGTCAATTTAAAATTATTTTTTCAAATGGAAATTGTTCTATTTGAATAAAAGTGTTTTTTGTCATTCATTTCTTAGATTTATATGAATGAAAAGTGTGGATCTAAACTTATATGGCTAAAATATATTATTTCTATCAAAATACTTCTTCTGTTTTCAAATGGTACAGTTTCGCAGTATTTTTATCTTTGATAAGAGTTGACTTTTACTGCGAAACTATTCTAAGTGCAGCACATTTCTCAGTATTTGGCACATTTTTTATCAATAATGATATTTATATCATTAGAATATAAATTTATAATTACTATATGCTCATTAAATCAATTGAAATAAGGAAATATTCAAAAAATAAAAAGATGCAATGTCATATCTGCATGACGTGATGTGAATTGATATGTTTATGTTAATAAACGTTTCGATATTATATAGTTTAAAAAAATAATCTTATAATTACCATATTGATAAACCTTTATTTATCATTTAAAGTGACATTCAAAATCAATTAAAAAGACATACACAAAAAAGTCATGTATAACAAACATAAATTTTGAGTGATAAACCTTTAACTACTTACTAAATGATGCATATATGAAAACTATTAAAAACTGATAACAAGATTGTAACTGTGTATTTAATAGCTAAAAATATTAAATGATTGGTGAGTGCAAAAATATTTACTGTGATCTTCTCATTAGGTAGAAATACCGTGTTTTCTGCATCTTTCTTTCAAATTAAACCCAGCATCCTTCATAAGAAACATTGTTTTAAACATTTAGTCATCCTTTTTAGTATATTATAACAATTTTATTAGTTATGGTTAATCTTAATTGGGAGTAAGAGTGTATCTTTAAATATAATGGATGACTTATTATTTTATCTATACTCCCACATTAAAGATTTGCATCAGACCACACATTTTAAATCATTCAACTGAAATTTAATTCATTCTAGATATCAACTTTGTGACAAACAATTTTAAAAATTATCTTTTCACTTGACTTTACTTCTGTTTTTACCTGAAGTTACCAGTATAAAAATTTCTTACAATTTCAAAGGGACTAAAATGGCGACAAAAGTATTCATGAATATGTTTGAAGATTTAAAATTAATATTTTCAAATAAGGCAAAAAAAAATGCCCAAGTTTTGTAACTCTGCAACTGCAATTCTAATAGTTGTGGCCTTGTGCAAACTATAAACAGCAAAATTCTTATTCTTATTCAGAGTGAATTCTCTTTTTTTTGCCATCCCATTATGGCAATACCTGCGAAATTGGGAATTTGCACATCATAGAGATTAGAAATTGGGAACATGAGTCAAAGTGACATTAAATTAATAACTAAAAAGTTGAGAAATGTAAAAGTAAGAAATGTCAATAAATCAAATTGTTCAATGACTTTTTAGAGAAAAAAGCAAGTTGTTTAACACACTGGACCAGTTTCAATTCCTAAAAATGTATTGAAAATTTTTCCAAGTCGTATTAAGAAAAATATATTAAATATATTAACTTTTTCAGCATTTGGAAGAGCTGATTATTAGATATAAAAAACAGCTAAGAAAAATGGACCCGACGTTTAAATACCCTTTAACAAAATAAAAAATGTGATCTAGACAATACGTTGCATGTCATGAACCTGTCTCTTCTATCAAAGTCAAACATGGTATGTATCACCAACTCCCACAAATTTATAATTTAATCATTGTAATCAGTGTGTGTATACCACGTGATAAATTACGTCATATATGCAAAAATTGCTTAAAATGAAGACTTAAATCAAAGATAACTTTTCATTTACTACACCATTTTAAATGAAACAAAGGCAGTCAATGTCGCTTAAAGAGCCCCGCATTTGTTTTATTTCCAAGATTCGATGAGGTTATTAGTTTCATCAAACACTTCGACAAACCTGTATTCACAATAATGTTTTGACAGTGCTCCGTCAGACGGCCGTATTGTGAAAAGGTTTGTCGAAGTGTTTTAAGAAACTAAACTCGCAATCAAATTCTGGTAAAATACCGAAGGTGTGGCTCCGTAAGCGGCGTAGACAGCGCTATGCTTATGAAATCGACATGTGGAACACTAGAATAGCAAATGATCTAGAATTTATGTTATTTCGTATACTGTATCCACGTATCCAACCATGTGTCATTTACGTCGTAAGTAAACAACGATCATTTCGAAACACGACGCTAGCTATTGCTAAACTATGGTGCAAATCAACTGTCTTAAGAAACATGTACTGTATAAAATGTAATTGTATTTACCAAGAAGAATTGTCGCATGTTATTGCCAAATGCGACAACACTGTTCATCTTCTTCATGAGTTCTTAGTGCATGTATTGTCAATTTGTTCAAGTGACTTTGTAACCGAACTTGTTAGTCTTGATGCCATTGGTTTCTGTCTCCGTCTTCTTGGCGCTCCTTTGCCGCCATTACTTGATAGTTCGGATGAATACGCATTCCTTAACGTGTCGTATTATTTTATTGTGAAATGCATAAAAGCTTACTTCTCTTAGTAGAAGTATGTCTGATGTCTAGGTACATGTACACTTATAAAAGCCCCTAAGCATATTTTGCTGTCTTCCGATACACAAGTGTTAAATTATTTCGAAAGCGTTCAAGCAACGTATGATTACTACCTCAATTATGTACTGTATATTGCATATCGACTGGATATGGCACAATTGTTATATAGTGTGTGTTTTTCTCTATTGTTAACACGATTTTTTCTGTGTTCATTTAAATACCTTCTGTTTCGTTTCGCTAAGGTATTTAACACATCGATCACCTTGTATATTTGCTTATATTTATTATTTCGTTCATATATATCCATTTGACAATAGTTTATATTCATCATATATATATATGTATACCGGGGGTATACCGGGGATAGCCAGGGAAATGGGCCGTGTTTGTATCTTCCAGGTGGCCCCGTAGTACCGTGTGAATGCGGGCGTTTTGTCTTCGCGCCAAACATAGCGGGGAATGGGTCTTACCTGGGGTGCGGGGGCATTTGGCAGGGATTTTACCAGCAGTTCGTCCCCGCAGGGCGGGCATTTTACCCGGGTTTAGCTGGACCAAAAGTCAAATTCCCGCTATTCCCCGGACCTGGGGGAGGCTGTGGTAACAATTGACTGGTGCATTAGCATGTGTTGTTTTCAATGTATCATTAAAAGTATTATTTAAATATCCTTATACTTGGTATCATCCTTTTAATATGGCCTAGAGGTTAAGGCGTCGTGTATCTATTCTTTTCTTTACTATAATACCGGCGTTGATTCCAAACACACTTAAACCAAATATTAAATTTGTTTATACATGAAAAAAATAATTGTGCAATTTAGTTTTCAGATGCATTACTCTCAGAAAAATGTTAAGTCAAAAAACAATAGCGAGTGACCCGAGTACGACCCACATTAAGCTACTTTCTGATAAATCCATTAACCTGAATGTTAAATGTTGATGCCTGGTCTCCCCATATGATTTGTTGTACACAAACATGTTCAGTATACAATATATGTCCAAAGTACATTAAACATAAAGTTATGAGTTTTTAAATTTGTTCCTGAAATTTCAACTGAAATTAGGCTTAGATGAGCTATTTTTCAATATTTGATGGCAGATAATCTTTTTTTGTGATACTAAACTTGTATTTTCAGTAAAATGTTAACACATACTCTTACTTCACAAAACCCTTTCAAACTGTATTGCAAAAAAATGATAATAATATAGAATCACCAGGCATCAGAACTTAAAGTAGTTTTAGTTTGGATTCTTTGAGAATGTCTGTTTGAGAAAAATATGAAGTACAAGAGGAGTGCCTACTTTGCGCCAACGGATCTAAAGGTTATAGTGGCAATCTTATCAATGAGCCTTAACTAATTTGTGTCATATCTAGACATCTAGGTGAATAATAAGCAAGTGTCAGAAATCCAATGAAAGTATAAAATGCTATGTAATTCTAGTAGCTGTATGCCGGGTACTAGTATTTGTATGTATCGACTGAAAAATGATAGTGACAACCTATTAAAAGAAATTAAATGTAAAGAGGTGAGAGTGGTCTAGTGGTATAGGTGTCCGCCTCTCACCCAAGAGGTTGTGGGTTCGATCCCCACTAGGGGTACTTTCTCATGGCCTCTCAAAAAGGACACAGTACTGGTTTCTGCCCAGGAAACGGACTCGAGAGTGATCTTATAAGCTATCAGCTTTCGTCTCAATCGAGCTAAAATAAATTAGTATAAACCAAATTAAATGTGAAAAAGGCTATAACTCTGCAACAATGTGGTCTAAACTTTGAGTTTAAAAAACAAAAACTTGTGCTGTATTTCGAAATAAAGAACCGGCGTATGAATCGGACTACTTAATCCTTTTTCTTTATACATTTAATAATAATATCCATACAGATCAAGCCTAAATGATATAATGTAATCTAAAATTTTCGAAAAATGTTTTATACACAAGATATTTTCAAATGGTAGCTTATGTGACTTATACAATTGTTTTGCATTTCCGTTTCAAAATGCATGGCATGGCAATCAAGCAACATATTATTTTTAAAAACTTCATGAAATCACATTCTTAGACAGATCGACTGAGAGAAAAAAATGCATTGGTATAAGTAAATATTGGACCACAAGGCGTTTCTTTGATTTTATCTAATCATTAATCAGAACAGTTTCCAAAGCAAAGCTTTTACCGTGCAATAAGTTGCATGCCGATAAATAACAACAATGTTTATGAGTAGGATATGAAGGACTTGGCGTTATTTTCAACTATTTTAAGTGTGAACTAGTACATTGTGCTGCATATTGACATTAAAAGCTAACTCGGACAATTAATTAAAAATGACTTTGGGGGTGCCGACCGGAATTGCCCCCCCCCCCCCAATCATTCTCCTACAATACAACACACACACTACTTATCCGTCAAACCACTAATTCTAGTTGTTTATTTAACCTGTCTATTTGTTATTGTTTGTAAGGTTTAAGTGAATCCCAAACAGTGTGATGAAGTGTATTATTGTATAAATCATTGAGATTCATATCAAGGGTAAATAAAAATGACTAAGCAATCTTCTAGCATAAGTTAAATTTTAAAATGCATGTACATCAGATGTTTTTTGGAAAGAAAAGTGTCGAGGTGGTCTGACTGACTACTTAGAGAGTGCGAAAATTGACAATATGGTACTAAACAGTTCCATTACCCTTTTAATTTTAATAAATTATAACAAATAAAATGAATTAGTTGTATAATTTCAACAATTTAAATATGAAATCAGCTAATATCAGAAACAGACTGTTCACTATCAAATACTTTGTCAATAGACTTTCAGAATGATTCACGTAATACCGGATGAACCTCAGTTTAAATAAATATAGCAATGCCAAATTTGCATTTAAAATAACTAATAACAAACAAACTTGATAACTCTGAATTTTTAATCAGACTTTAGCTTAAGCTCTCCGAGTCATAAAAATGATCCCACATTTCATAATAAATTATAAAAATGATAAAATATGTTGAATTGGGAGGTAAAGGTCTTGATTCTGCCAGGCAAATTCATTTCAAGTGCACAAAGATATGAGACCACAATCATGCTTGGTATGCCTAAGTGTTAACGCTCATGTCTCCATTAAATGGATTGACAGACAGTTCTAATGAAAATAATCGCCAACTTTTAATAACCGTAGTTCATTTATTGGTCATATATATATACAGTTTCTTATCTAGACGTTTTGCATGCGCGTTGGCTAGTAAAGAGATATCCTTGTCAAACACTAATAAATAACTGTTTTTACTTCATTAACTATTATTAAAATTGTTTAGTAGAGATATTTTAATGTATTTGGATTATACACAGGGTAGTTATTACTGGCCACCAAAAACAATATGATTGTTCATGATCGACTGAAGACTATATGTGAATACTTATCGAGTACAGGATATCCATACAAAATTTCACACGATTAACTAGATTCTGACTGATGTGGCATTGCAGTAATTTGGTCATTATCGCAGATATAACGTGTACACATATATTTGTAGTGTTTATAACTGATGTTGTCACACATATTTAACTGATTGTTGTCACACTTTTGGTTTATTCTGTTTTGTACAATTGTACAGATGTTTAGCTCAGTCGTAAAAAATAGCCATAAAGATGGGGTTTTTTCGCAATAAAAAGTAGGTTTATAGTTCAGAGTTTACTTTAAAAACTTACATCATAGATAATGATACAATGCAATCATTTCTTCATGATCAAACGTGTTTCTTGCTTGGTAACATATCAATAATATAATATTATTTGTTCATTCAACTGAGGAAAAATGTTTCTTGAAATGCATATTTTTTTTCTGCAAATCATGCTTAATTAATGCTATTCATCTTATGTTTCAAATATTAACTTCAGTTTTCAATTTAAAAAAAAATGGTTTTAGTTCATAGTTGTTAAATATTAGTCATTTAATCTGGTATAAACATTCGGTAACTGATATATGAAGGGCGATTCGAAAACGGCAAATAGGACAGTTTCGCAGTAATTTGTATTTCAAAAAGTATATATTTGCTGCTTTTTTCCTAAAAGTGACAAATGTTCATAACTATTTTGTGTATAAAGTTATGAACCATCATTTAAATAGTAAAAATGCAATATAAACCATACTTTTAAAAATAAAATGTCATATAGAACAGTTTCGCAGTGAAACAAGATTTTAGTTTTAGTCAATTTTGACCGCGAAACTGTTCTAAGTAACATATTGTAATAAATACATATTTTAAAAAGGCATTGGTTAAAGTTTGAGTCAACCTATATTTCTGACACCATTGTGAACTTAATTTCTGAATATAGTTACAAGAAAAGCATAAATAAGAAAAATAAACAGTTTTGAGCTTCTCCTGAACAATTTACAAAAATGCAGATGGAACAGTTTCGCGCTCAGCCCTCGATATTTTCTAGGGGGTTTGGGTTGAGAAGGGGACGCTAGATGCTGAGAGCGACTGCTGAAATCGTCACAAAAAACACTTCACTTGATTGATTCAGTCTTACATTAGGTGAGGTAACATTTTTCCAAGAGTTAAGGGTGCAGAAATGACACCTGGTACGGCTATGGTCATTGAGAACCATTGAACAATTCACAGGGAACTCCAGACCTGATTGATTGTTAGTCATACCATAGGTGAAATAAAAAAAATGATCTCCTTAGTTTCAAAGGGTACAAGGTGTCCTGCTACCACTGAGTCTGTCCAAAACAGGTACATGTAAATGTACAGAAAAATGACAAAATGCATCATGGAGAGATTTTATATCATCATCAGTCATAACATTTATTGGCGTAAGAATACATATGAACAGTAACATTATGTTAAAGACTGTTCCATGTTTATACTGTGTACTAGAATACTGTTTTAGTATAGTGTAATCCAGTTTAAGATGGATTTAAGCAGGGTACAACACAACATAATCTGTACAAAGGTTAAGTGCAATAATTGTCAGGTCAATGCTGAATCCAATATGTGGCGACAAACACAACCCGATTGAATATGCTGTTTTATCCAGTACCACGTGCAAACTGGTAATACTTTGTTTAAAATTATATTGGTTGATCGTTTTTCAGGTTGAACGAGTTTTTAAACTGTGGCAAATTCATATCAATAACATTTGCGCAGCCCCACTTCCGGAGACCTCTACACGAACGAAAAAGTATGGCTGGGATAGTTAACATGTCTACGACACATTAATATTTTAAAATCCTAAAGAGGTTGTGTTTTTTACATGAATCAAGCAACATAGATGTAATAGTTTAAAGTCCTGTCGCTGAGTATTGATGCATCTAATTTTACATCAAACCAGAGAACAGGGATGGACTTCACAGTCGAAATTCCTAAAACCTAAATGACTAACCTTAATTTAATGGCGCCTTTCAAATATTTATCAGGTGTGTTTTATCACTAAAAACTTCAAAATTTACATTTGCTTAAATTTACTTAGCTAATTTTCCATTGTTTACAGTCATGGACATGCGTAACTTGAATTTAAATAATCCTTAAGTAGAACAGTATATGATAACGCATGCTTGTTTTTTGAATATATATACAGCGATGGCCCTTTGAAAATGCGAACACACGATCGTAACATTTGGCATGATTTAGTAAATGTATTACGAAAGCCTTCCACTGCCATTTTTAATAATTGCTTATAATTGAATATATGATTTTTTTTATTATATTCTTAGTTATTATAACTCACAACATACAACTTTTAATAAACAAAGCAGGAAATTATACTCATCGTGAAGAAGAAAGAGGAGAAAAACAAGCGATCAAATACATTGCGGTCTTTCATGTAAACACAATTTCCCTTTTATAGAACAGAACAGAAAGATGATTTATTTGGATTTAACATATTGTTTCTCATCCATACATATATTAAAGAAATGAAATAAACCACGTATAACTTCCATATTTTCTTCAGAGCTCTATTGTCCTGGCAAGCTGAGGTGTGTTTACTAGATAGTACTTTCTGCAGTTGTTTTGACTATATTTTTGCTTTAAAAGCACTAAATTAAGTCTAAAACGTATAACTCAACCCAACTTTATTTTTTTCTGTCGATTTTATTCAGAACAAACCACTTATATGAACATGATTCCATTACTATGTATGCAATGAACAAAAAGTGTTCAAATATTTTTCTCTGATGCTGAAGATGCTGTACATTTTATCCAGAACATTTTAACATTTTTTCCGGTTTAAATAAGATGCCAAAACATATAAAATGTAAAAGTAGGAATATATCGGTAATTATTCGACTTGCCGATAGGTATTGTGTGTAAATAATCCAAGTTATCCAGTAATGTACTAAAAAATCACTTTCCAATCGACTGAACACTGAAAAAATGGGGCATCGAAACAAAAATGCAACTGTCGAGTTATATTGCGGCCCTAATAGAGCTTAATGTAAAACCTTTTTAATAACATCACTCATGACGTCACACAAGTACCTGTTATTGAGGTTAATTTGAACTAACTGTTTTTGCATTTTCGTGAAATTTAACAGCTTTTT
This sequence comes from Mya arenaria, assembly GCF_026914265.1. Lineage (NCBI taxonomy): Eukaryota > Metazoa > Mollusca > Bivalvia > Myida > Myidae > Mya > Mya arenaria. Next base: position 38,288,040 of record NC_069123.1, on the reverse strand, counting down.
TAACACAAAAGTTGCTCATGGTGTGTAAATTTATGCAATAATGGCGATTATACACCTTATTTTGGTCGTTACCATCTGAAAGGCCCTCAAAAAGGTAAATTAACCCTATATTGTTCATGAATTTATATGAATTAGCAACATTGCAGCAAAAGTTGTCACCATTCACATGTGTATGATACTGTTGTAGGTGAGATGAACATGCTTCATATCAAAATAAGGCGAGTACACGTTTCGACACATTTCACTATCGGGTATTTGGTAGATAAGATTCGTTCAAGAGGTGCCAAATGTATTTTTTCATTATTCTTAAACATGAACATAATATTAACAAATGACAAAGTTGTGGTTTATAAATAAGAACAAGCGACGAGGCCGGAAATAGTCGAGTTAAAAGAAAAACATTTTCGTTGCTTCTTTTATATGAATAAACTGGCATTTTGATTCCATATAGACATTCATTCCATAAAATCACCTATCTTGAAAAGTTTGATACCGACATATTGATCGCGACATTTAGGGTGAACAACCGGTAGCGGATCCAGGTTTCGCCGTTGAGGGTGCGTAACCTATTGAACTTGCGCCCCACCCTTAGAACCGAAATATATTTGGTTGGAAGGGTTGGCAGGGGGTAGTCGGTAACGGCATGATGTTGCAAACAAGAGTAGGCGATGTGGCGGTTGAAAGCAAAGTGTTCTCAAGTTTATTAGGAAACAAGAACGGCGTAACTATTCAAGTAGATGTTTTTTTCCGCCTACCGTCTGCGTTTTGTTATTTGAAAAGAATTTCGCAAAGAGATTAAAATTGATATTGATTTTACGTGTTATTATTTTAAATTAAGAATGTAGGAAATAAAATAGATAAGTATTAAATTAATAAAAAATAGAATACAAATATTTTTAAAATAATTCCCGTCTGCGGCAGGATTCGAATTAGGGACCACTAGATTGCTAAACCAGACCGCTAAAGACCACAGTAACATGTATACATAAGTTGATCAGCCTTCAGGTATGCATACGATATCACGCCGTGATATACACTTTTGTTTTAAACTTTATTAACTGTATTAACAGTATTACCTAAACCTCGATTTCATCAGTTTAAACAAAACATTTTTTTCAGGGCTGGGATTCAGTATTGGTCTTAAGTGGATCAAAAAACGATGTAGTTAATCGGATAACTTGTTATTAATAACTGACAAATTGAGTGAATGAAGTCACCGATGAACTTAAAAGTACCTGCCAAACATTTATAAGGTGTTTACTTAACACTTAAACAGACATGTTTATATTTTCATAGCCAATTTAAATTTATTACATGCATCGACATGCACAACTTGAGATAATATGTGATTAGTTAATTTAGTATTTGACATGATTTAGTAATTACGTGTATTACGGAAGCCTTTAACTGCCATTTTCAATCATATTTTAACTGCAAATTAAGAACATTTAATTTTATTCTAAGTTATAAGAACTTACGAATTATAATACACTTAGCAGAAAATCATACTCATCGTTGAGAATCACGAGGAGAAATACGACGACGATCAGAAATAGAGGTTAGTTTTTTGTTTTGGTAAGATCGTAATATATTTCACCGAGTGGCGTAGCTACTCACTTTTGGTGTTCACGAGGTGAAATATATTGTGATCTTAAACTGAGTTTTCCATTTATATGATAAAACTGTTCTTATAAGACACCTAACTGCATTTTATCAAAAGATAAGACAAACTCTATGCGCACTTAACGCCATTTCATAAATGAAGTCGTCGATGAAATTTCCCAGTCACGCTGATGTTTGATTTGGATAGTGGAATGGGCTAAACTTTCATAAACATGGAAAACTTTAAAATTGATACGTTCACTGTTTGGAACTTGTTTTCTACTGGCAGCTTATTCTAATTTAAAAGTAAAACTTTAAGAATAGTAAGTCGTTCACCATATTTTGACCTGTTTATTTGCTGATATATACATACACAAAAAATAAGTGTGTTGCACTAGACCTCTGTGGAACTTTTTTATTAACCTGAGTTATATTGTGAAGCATGTCGGCAAAATGAAGAACTTCAAAAGTGTGTTTAAGAATAAACATAAGGATTTGGCGGTAAACATATTTTGCTCGAATGTTCTTTAATTCTTCCAATATTGAATAAATTGCATTGGTTTGTTTTATAAAAGCATAATAAACCATTTGTTACCGTTTTGTAGAGGACTCGAACTCCCCTGCAGATCCAGAGGACAGAGAGGACCTCGGTTCGATCTCTGCTGCCGTCGCAAAGTCTCATTTATTGTTTTATGGCAAATTTTCGTGTCGGTACTTGAGTGAAAATAAGTGCATGTCACAACTACGCCATGAATACGTTATTTGTTTTTGATAGGTATATTTTTTTTATTCTAAAGCATCATTGCAACCTTAGGGCCTTGTAGGGTTTAAATTAATTTACAATTGTGTGGTAGGATAAGAAAACATCGTGCGCTTGTTTTTAAATTGTTAAAGTCGACTTTTTGCTATAAATGTTATAGTGCTTAACATGAATTTCGAAAATGTGTGAAACAACACAACAGCATGACTGCAATATAATAAGGACAGCATACTAATTATAAATATGCAAACTATTGAACGGAAATATCGGATGGCCTAAAAACATGTTTATATTATTAATAGTAAAAAAAAAACACAATTTTTCGAATATACATTGAAACCCATTAGCTATGGCATCGGTTACACATAAATTGAAGTGTTTAGTATTGACGTATTTAACCTTAGAAATAATGCAATGCATTAAAACAGTCAAAAAAGGTAAACCACTTTTGTACACGAGGATGTCATATTTTCTGCATTGTTCAATAGCTGTTGATATCTAAGCTTACCTTTTCTTACAAATGGGTGAGCACTCGAATTGTGAGGTTATTCACATACATCAATTTTTGGCGTGTTTCGATGTGTATATATAACTTCTTTTAATGCACTTTATGTTGAGATTTTTACAAAGTAACTGTTGAAAATGATGCATATGTGTTTTATATTGTCAGCATAATGTTTTGTATTGTCATGCATTGAACATGCTTTGTCCTTCAGTAACTTTCATATGTGTATTTGGTAATACAGTCCATCGGCATCGACAATTAACGACATAATCGCGTGCTCTCGTAAGTAAAATGATTACATTTAGAGTCAGGTTAATTGAGGTTAATCCGAAAGAGCCTCTTTGTTTCTTCAAATCGTCGTGATGGCGTCACGGCGGGCAAAGCCATAGTGCAGCCATTTGGTGCTTGGAGACCTAATTAATCTATAACAAACCAGCCGGAGGCACAATGTTGAAAGATGAACCTCGCGTAGTCAAAACAATATACAAGACAATTCAGTTCAAAACGTTACTGTGTTGGCACAGGCGTATTTTTTCAAAAGGACAGTACATACTTATGAACGTTATGGTGCTATTATTTTCGCTCAGGCATATATTTAAATAATCTCTCATAATTAGCTGTTTCTCGTTTGAGGACATGTTTACGTTTTGATACATATTTAACGAATGGGACGCGGCTCCTTAAAATGATTGCTTTCTTTCATCGTCTACATTCAAATTGCCGTTATGTATTTAGTGTAGGATTGTTTACAATTGCTATAAATTTGTTTTTAGAATAACGAAACTAGGTATATATTAAAGGATGTGTAAATCTGCAAAAAGTTGATAGCACTTGTACACACATGAGTTAAACTTATACAAACGAGCACTTGTTTGACGTCATTTGCGGATGACGTTTGCGAATTCCACATCGTGTTAAATGAATAACGTACTGACATGCTCTAGTTGAAATGTTTCAATGCTAAAATCTTTGCTTAGATTAAGCACTTTTGATGCTTAAATACTGACATTTACTTAGAATATGATTCCACTGCATGCTTTTTTATACTCACGATCTGCCATTTGTTTGTATCGGTTGCAGAAGGAATACTGTAACTTTAATTTATGTCGCCTTAGTGTTTCAATAACCGTTTTAGTCGGTGATTTATAGAAGTAAAACACAGTGTATGCGAGCAGTTTAGATCGGTTGGAAATGAATTGCGTAATAATCTAGAAACACATTTACACTTTGATTGTTTGGATAAAGACAATGCCAAGGCCATATGCAGAATAATGAATAAGAAAATGACAGAACACGGAATCACTTACATTTTCTATTCACATGAAAACACAGATAAAAAATGCACGTGAACTTGAATTCATTACGGCATTGGTCGTTATCAGATTAAATCATGATATCAAATGTTATTATTTTAAGCGAGTTCGGATCAATATGAATTGGTCAGTCAAGAAGAAAAGAGGATCGAGATCTAAGGTTTGATTATTATTTTGATATATATATTTGTATATAAGGAATACTAAAATATATAATGACGCTTTTTCATCTATTTCGCAGATAATGTGTGTAGATAGAAAAAAACTTTTATTAATTTTATTATGTATTTGATTACGAAAGGCCGATCTGCGGCATGTTATTAAATATATATAAAATATTTGATAGTTTATAACATGTAAATTGTGCAAAAACAATTGCAAAAAGTTGTATGTAACTTACTTCATTTACAATTTCATTATGTTTTATAACGTATAACCTACATGTTACACACATTGTAAAATAAACGTTACATTTTGTTATTGATATTTAATTCGGTGCATACACTTCTCCTATATAACATCTTCGTGAAATTGGATGACCTATTGTATTTTTGTTTTAAACGGACACTTTAGCTTTGACCGCGAATTGACCTCAAAAGCAAAAGGGGCCATCATTTTGCCATGACTAACCTTCTTTTGAAATTAGAGGACATTCGTCTCCTTCTTTTTTTGGCAAGAAACCATTCATATAAGAAGGTCAAAATGACCTTGATTGTGACCTCTCTGATTGCAAAACCAACAGGAGTCATCTATTTTCATGTGAAATTCCAATGAATCTTAGCCCGGTATTTTTTTTTTAATGGAATCTATTTGATTGCTAAACATCCCTTTATTACAGCTTTGAGCTTCTGAACGCAAAATTTAATGCAGACACCTCTTTTTCGTACCAAAACATCTTGTAAAATTGAGAGAAGCTGGACTAAGTCGGTTTTGCGTTATCGATCGAGAAACAGATAGACGGACAAACGGATGGACGGAAGAACGGAAGACGGCACCATAATTGGACCTCCTGAGAAATATTCAGAATTAACTAAGAACATATTGATATAAGAAATGTCGTCATCTGGAAAATCTATAAAATGCAAAAACACAACTACAAATATTTTAAAAAATGACCGGAAAATATGAAAATAATAGGATAACAAGCCATTCGTAATGAAAATGGAAAATACTATTTAAGCTGAACATGCATCAATGCTTTTATAAATAAAATCGAAAAAAAAAATTCAAAATGTCTCATTAAAACTGAAACTGAAACAGAAATGGGACGTTTTTAACTGGGAATAAATTTACCCAGTGCCCTACAACGTTACAGCCGATTCACACATGTATATATATTTAATAATTAATTGAAATGCTTGTATGTATACGAGCATTTCAGTTAATTAAAAAAGCATACCTACAAGCAAATACTTGTTCATTAAATATTGAATGTGAATAAGCCATTTCTTATAATAAAAATAATAGGAATAACAGTTTGTTTTGATTTAACATGGTCTGTGCGGAATAAAGTATATAATGTCATTAAAAATCAACTTAAAAACTTTTTTTTTATCTTAAATATTATCTATTAAATGCTCCATTTTGAGAAATAATGATAAATCATTATTTTCGTGAATTCTTATGCGTATGAACAGGCTTTAATGTTTTTTCTCTTCAGTATTTATTCTTTGTTTAGTATGTTTTCATGTGTTTTGGGCGCATATGATGTTTTATGTGACTCTATTATAGAATGTCGCCTTCCACCATTATGTAGCAATTTTAAGGGTTTATGTTTTTCTAAGGTATTGTTCGTATTTAATACATATAAATAAAAGACCTATTTCTACTTGTCACGGGTCATATATTTTACAAATTAAAAAACATTTATGCACTTTTCAGAAAAACTCGGTGTTCCTGCCGGTCCCCAGTCGGGCAAAAGGGAGGACGTTTTCAATGTATTACGTAAGTCTATGGAACTGCTTTATATACATACATTCAAATAACGCTGACTTGCTATACGTTTAGTATACCACAAAATGTTGAATTCCAATTTCATCAATTGTCTATTATACGCGTTTGTTCTGTAACCCGTCCAATTTTTAACTAAAATGAAGCATGAGCTAGTCAATATAAAACGCAAAATGTACAAAACTACTTATCGGTGATACATTAGAATTCAAAATTATTTATGCACTTTTCAGATTGTTTTTAATTCGATTTGGATTAATCTAAGAAGAACACCGTAAACCTACCAGACAAGTTTGCCGGTCCCCATACGAGTAAAAAGGTAAATGTAGTTGAATTCTACCATGTCAGTTTATCAGATAGTTATTAAAAGATGTTTTTAAATTATACTTTAAAACCAACAAAATCATTATTCAATGCTTTATCGTTAAGTTTTGCATTATTATCTTCACATTTAACATTTAAGCAAAACAATTCAATATCGAACTTGAGAAAAACGCGAACAAAACTAGATATTGATGAGACATATATTATTAAGTTTATTGCTCGTCTCTACTGTCAATGTAAACTATGTGTTGTATCGATATTTGTCTTTGTTTATAGATATATACAACAAACAAAAATCAGCGCCATACTGAGGACCAGAACGACCAAATAAGTACGCAGGAGGTATAACGTTTTCTGTGACTCAAAAATAAAATGCCGCCGTACATTAAGAGAAAAAGTACAAATGGTTTGACGGTCCGTAAGCCAAAAAAGAGTAGGACGGTGGCAGATTTTCTTGTAAGTATATGAAAATGTTACGGAAACGTACATACATATTACGCGTCCTTGTTTATACGTTTGATAGTCCACCGTATATAGAATACCTGTTTGTCTCTAATAAACATTTCCCGTCCCATATTTTACTAAAAACAAGCAAAACTGTTCAATATCTTACTCTAAAAAAACGACAAGATAATCAGCTATAGATGATACATTGGAATATATGTTCTGAAATGTATTGTACGCATATACTATAAATATTTAATATTTAAGTAAGTCTTTATTAATAAATGAATATTTTAATAAAAAATCATCGCCATAGGAAAGAACGGCCATGACGAGTACGGATATATAACGCGGAAGTTTTCTTGTGACTAAACATTATTGCCGTCGTCCGTTATATAACATATTGGAGCACCATTTGTAGGGGACATCTGTATTTCTAGGTATTCTTCGTATTTTATGTGAAATGTGAATAGTACCCAAACACTAGCAGTTCTAAATTAAAAAAGAGGGCCTCATAATTCTCACCAATTCAAAACCAGTAATGCACTTTTCAGCATTCAGTTTTAAGTTCAAAATGGATACGCCACAGACAACACCGTAACCATGCCAGAAAAAGTGTGCCGGTCCTTAACCCAGTCAAAGGTGAAAGAAGTTGCAATTTAGTATTCAAGTATATGAACTTGTTATGAATAACTATATCTAAAAACATTTTATACAAACAACAAATAGCTGTTGTAATTTCTTCAGTGATATTTTCCTTATTTATACATTATTGGCATCATAGTTAATGGATTGGTGTATTGGCTTAGTGATGTAATTTATTTATAAAACAGTATGATACGTGCAAGTTAGGCGTACTTGATTATATGTTACATATATTCATACATTTGGAAAATAGAGACCATGGGAACCACCTGCAGACGGTTCATATTGCAAAAGATGGGTTTTGATTGCACGTTTGAAGATAGAACATTACAACGTGCATATGTGGGATTAGTCACACTGACAATTGTACAGTCACTCCTTTTCCTCGTCTTGACTGTATCGTGGAGAATCCATAAGGAACAGCCGCCATTGGAGAGCAGCATGTACTGTGTGCCATGTAATGACATCAAACAAACGAATCCTTACAATGACACAGGGCACGTCATTGATGCATTGAGACAAATATATAACGAGTCGGTATGCTGTGGTCCAATTCGCAGAGTTATGGTGCTCCGCATTCAAAACGTAAAAAGCTTTTGTTTATGTTTTGCGTTTAAAAATAAGTTTAGTTAGTGCATTTTGTTACTATGACTATCAACACATATTATTTAAACTATTGATATAAGTTGTACACAATTCTAAATGGGTTCGTGTTTTCATTTCTCTAGTGATGACAAAGCACTTCAAAACCAGCCCATCATTTCCATTATTTTTGGAATTTCTGAAAAAAACAACATCGATTCATTTCGATATCTGTTTGAGAAGTTAAACATGCATAAATTTTTTTATATTTTTGCGACATTCTTTTCTCGTGGTTTTATGTTTAAAAAGATTGATAAGTTATGTTAGGTGTGCATATGTCTAAATGGTATTGTGTGTTTTTTCTCAGGAGATGAAAAAACAATACGTCGAAAACGGACAAGCAAATCCAAGTTAGTTAGTTATTCATTGATAACCTGTTTAGAGCTCGTATCAGTATGTTATTAAAATTGAATATAAAAATATATAAAGCAGATTATTTTTTGTACTTCAAATGTCCTAAACATTATAATAAACCTTATCAATTTAATAAAAACATTTGCATGGACCAATGAAATAATTTCGAGATTTCAATATAAATCGAGCAAACGTAATGAATATTTACTCTTTCGTGAAACTCGATTGTTATTCAGACTTAATATTTAAAGAAGGCAAACGTTATCCTAAAATTTAATTAAGGTATATCAGTTACTAAAATGCATGCAGTGATTCTTGGTTTCATGTATACCTTAATACAGGTCTATTAGTCGGAAAATCGTTTATCACCGACTGTGAGTGGCAGGGGATGAAAACGCCTACAGCTAAACTGGTTGGAGTGGTAGATAGCGTACCAAGTGATATAGTTCAAGGTAATCATAACACCGTCAACAAAGTCGTTTGAGAGAAATAAGAGATCATAAGATATGATTTACAGAATACAAACAAGTCAGTATTATAATAGTAAAAATATATAGATAATTAAACAAAATGCACATAGCCGTAGTCGTGCATCCTCTTCATTGATGTTGTTGGGATAGTACAGACACTGACTAATTAACTATATTGCATGTGTTTACGGTCAATATACAATTTCTGAAAATATTGAAAATGTACAGAGGATCGGCCAAGGACATAGATAGCTAGTGCTCTTACACTGTTACTATGTACATGTAATAATTTCAATAAATCGGACATAATCACACATCGACCTTTTAGTGGCGGATCTGAGAGGACGCACGTTCGATATTCCTACCTTAAAACAAGGAAGAACTTTCTTAAATAATGATTATTGGCCCATTGAAATGCGTATAAACTTAGTTAAGGTAAAAACAAGAATTTAAGACTGCATCAGAGGTACATTTCATTACAAGCAAGCATAATTTTGAATTTTTAATCATCAATTAAATGTATTTTAATGTGAAATTTAAAGCGTTTTACAAAGTTTTTGGGTATGGTTAACAATGAACCCCCCCCCCCTCCCTTAAAGGCGACAATTATGAGCGGTGGACTTCAATCCTCTTTTAAAATGAAATCTTTAGAAAAAAATATTTTTACGTATTTATCTGATTTCATTAGACACTCGTAACTATTCTGATGTATACCATGTATTACGAAACGAATTACTAGCAAAATGCAGTCGGCTCTGTAAGGCCATGGCCAATCAACATATGCGTAACAAAAGCAGCTAGACACTAAATATGACTGGTTTAGGTTTTGACCGATCATCTCATAAATAGGACATACGGAAGTACTGTGTGACAGTGATGTACGCTGGTGCACGTTCTATAACCAGAGTAACATTAACAAACGTTGCATCCTCTCTGTGCACTTTACCCACAATCTTGCAAGATATTTCAATAGTCTATATAGGAGCCACGTCCATAAATAGTATGATGGCGTCTTAAACACACACACACACACACACACACACGCACACACACGCACACACGCACACACACTCGCGCATACACACACACACACACACACACACACACGCGCGCGCGCGCACACACACGCACGCACACCGATAAATACCTTTTAGCTATATACTTGTGGTGTTTCCGATCAATATATTTAAATCGATATACATTTCATATTTTCTCTTTTATAGGTCATTCAAAACTGCGATGGACCGAAAGAGGCCGCACCTTCATTGCAAACGCATGCAGACATCTCATACACGAGGGAGAAATCTTTATCGAGAAACAAGGCTACTATATAGTGTCCTCAACGCTGAATGTTAATACCACCAGAACAGAGAATAAAACAACAATATTCAGTCACAACGTTAATATACTATCCCATCAATTTGGAACAAAGGGTGTTCTTATGATAAGCAAAACATCCCTGTGCGAATCGAACGATAGTGGTTTTATCAGTTTTATGTCCGCAGTTTACAAGCTGCATAAGTACGATAGGATATCTGTGTCTGTGAACGACCCAAGCTATTTAGCTCTTAGCCTTTCTAACGACCAATTCACTGCATATTACACTTATGACATGGCCTAAATTCGAGTTCTTGCTTAAATAACAATGTGTTCAAATAATCCATTTCAAAATAGTGTGTTCAGATTTACACGGATTATATTATGTCTGAAATCCTTTGAATATTATTTTTGCTCGTCGCAGTTATATTTAGTCATCTGGAACGATTGGTGTTTTGTTGTATTTACCAATGGTGCATCCATTTATTATTATTTTACCCTTTTCAGCATTGATTCAGCATATTTATGTTTTGTCGTCACTGCATACATTTGATAATATTGATCCGTTAATACCTATATCATTGATGATTTATTAATTCCATTGCTTGTATAATAATTACCAGTCTTAGAAGTTACCAAAAATATATATTTGTGCTGTTTAATATTTTTAAAGATTATTGCATTACCTATTTGCTTAATCGAGTTATGTACTCAACTGTATAGTTCAACGGACTACAGAAGACAATTATATTAGGCTATGCCTATATCAATGTTAAATTTAGGCATATAATGCTTGGGTAATAGTTAACATACTTGTAAGTTAAAATGGCTTTATTGGTAGAGTGTAATATGATTAACAATACCTGTCTGTATTTTTAATTGGATCAATTGATTTTATGGATAGTTTCATAGTTCTACCGAAATAATTATTTAATAATAATGTTCGATTATTTTGAAAAGGCAATTTAGTACCTGATTGTATTACTAAATCACATATTGATTCTGATTTTATTATAACCCTCTATCTCCATTTCCTACACATTCTCTCTTGACATTGTTTTAAAAACAATGTCATGTTTCATATTATAATCAAGATTTCCTCTTTCTTCTTTCTATTCTTATTGTCCTCAAGTTTACATGCTATTCGCTTCATGAAAGTTTGTGGGTACATACCAGTGACATTTAATGTCGTCAATCGCAAGTTACCGGCGGTCATTTTGTTCTTGTTTCTTATTCACTCTATTTCATGAAAACATCTTTTAATATGACCCCGGCTGCTTGTTTGACACAAATAAACGTCAGGGGAAGTTGGAAAAACAGTATCCTTTTTATATTTTCAATTCCAATCATGTGCAGTGTGTTAGCTGTGATTTCTCTTAAATCATACCATGCTCCGCCCCCAATACCAATCACTGCTCTTAATTCCCTTTCTCCGGAAGTAAGATTAGTACCATTATCGCTGAAAATCTTTTCTGGTTTTCCCCTTCTACTCATGAAACGTTGCAATGCACATACAAACGAGTCTGTTCCTAAGCTATGTGCGATTTCAATATGTACTGCTCATGTCGTCAAGCAGGTAAACATGCACCCGCATCGTTTCTGTTGGCTACGACCGACCCTGACATACATAGGCCCGAAATAGTCCACACCAACATACGTAAACGGAGGTTTGTTCGGAGTAAGCCTCTCAACTGGCAACGGTGCCATCTGTTGTCGTTGTGTTTTCCTGAAGCGCCGTTTACAATCCATGCATGCCCTGACTACATGTTTCACTGTCCTTATTCCGTGAATTATCCAATACGACTGTCGAGTCAACGATAATACATGATGAGCTCCCATGTGATGATTAACCTCGTGATATTTCCGTACTATAAGTTCTGTCACGTGGTGTTTGCTTGGTAAAATGATCGGATGTTTGCTATCCTCGGAAAATTCAGTGTCGCCCGCCAACTCGTAACAGACCCTCATTAAGCACTGGACACAGTTTACCAGCGAGCTTGATGTTGCTATCTTCTTATTTGAAGTCAGTTTACTAAATTCGTCACCGTAGGCACTTTCCTGCATCTTCATTAGTATCAACTACCTGGCAGTTTGAATTTCTCTCAGTGACAAACAACCACCTGTGAAAATCTCCTTTGTTTCATGTTTCAAGTATCTGTGTATCATAAATGTCTTGAACCTAAGCAGCCAAGCAACAGCTCGTTGCAGTTTATACCAATCTGAATATCTGTTAAGGATATCAGATACCACGTCCTGGCATTGAGACTGGACCATACTAGTCACTACAGCTGGTTTCATTTCAACATCTTCGTACTCCATCAGGTTCATGTGGCCAATCATCTTTTTCCATGTTCAGAAATTTTGGTCCGTTCAACCATATAAAAAGTTTCCCTCCTTCCTCCGGGTGTACACCCCTGGAAGCTAAGTCAGCTGGATTCATGTTTTTGGGCACGTACCTCCAATCATTTGGGGAAGTCAATTCATGAATAAGAGCTAACCTGTAAGCAACATACGTCTTAAAACGCCGTGAAGTATTTCGAACATACCCTGGAACAATCATTGAGTCGGTCCAAAAATAGCAGTTGTCGACCTTTGTGTCCAGTTATTTAACCAGCATCTGATACAGTCTTACCGATACTACTGCAGCTGCTAATTCAAGTCTCGGTATGGTTACGGTCTTGATGGGCGCTAACCTAGATTTCCCCATCACAAATGAACATTTGCCGTTTTCTTGTCTGTCATATATCGTAATGTATGCTGCTGCTCCATAGGCGTATTGTGAAGCATCACTGAACATATGCAGCTCTACATTGCATGAAGAGATATCAAGGTCACCCGCATTTAGACACCTTTCAATTTGGACAGATGACAACTTTGGCAAATTTGTAAGCCAATCACACCACTTTTCTATGTCGGATTCATTAAGTTTTTGATCCCACGTTAAGCCTTGACAACATGCGTTCTGTAGTATCAACTTCGGAATCAATGTCACTGGAGCTACAAGCTCGCTACAGATAAAACTCCTCTTCGTGTAGGCGCCTTTTCTTTCAGATGTACGTCAAAAAAGAAAGCATCATCTTGGATGTTCCACTGAAGACCGAGTGTTCTTTCGAACTCGTTGTCATCTTCTAGATTGACAGTTAGGGACGGTTTTGCTCGCTCTTCCGGTGGGATTGAATCAACAACTTCTTGGCAGTTCGACATCCACTTTGTTAGTCTGAAGCCACCTCGACCGAGCATTTCTCGGAGATCCTGACAAAGCAAAACTGCATTTTCCTTGTTGTTTGTTGACTTTAATAGATCATCAACATAGAAGTTCAACTCCAGTGTTGTGGCTACTTCCGGTGCATTCATTTCTGCATTGTCAGTCGCCGTTCTTCTTAATGCATACGCTGCGCAGCTCGGCGAGGAAGTTGCGCCAAACAAATGCACTTGCATCTGGTGGCATTCAGGCTGTCGAGTTAAGTCCCCTTCGGGCCACCACAGAAATCTTAGCGCTTGGCAGTCTTCATCCATTACTCGCACTTGGTGAAACATAGCTTCAATATCTGCCACTAACGCAATCCTTTCCTCTCTGAAACGCGTACGTACTCCGACTATACTATTTACTAAATTAGGACCTTGAAGCAGCCGATCATTCAGTGACATACCTTTGTATTTTGCAGCGCAGTCAAATACTACTCTTATCTTTCCTGGCTTCCGTGGGCTTACAACTGGGTGTTGCGGTAGGTACCAAATCCTGTCACTTTTACTCTCTGTCTCACATTCGCATACTCGTTTTGCATGACATTTCAATATATATCCTTCCATTGTATTACTATACATTTTATGCAAATAATTATTTCCTTGCAATTTCCTTTTCAGGCCTGCTAGAGGTGTAAGTGCCATGTGTTTGTTATGTGGAAAACATTGGTCATCGCGCCAAGGTAGTCCGATTTTGTAATGTCCATCCTCTTGAGTTATTGTCTGCATCATTATACCTAACGCTCGTCGGTCGTCTTTTGACATCTCCCGTTTAGCGTCAGCTACGTACTCCGGAAAGTCTGTAGACCAAAGTTTGTGCATTTGCTGTAATACATCGGCTTGTTGATAATGCACATTGACATTTAAATGTGTGGACACCTTACATGTAGGCCCAATGATCGTCCAACCTAAAATCGATCTTATAGCATATGGTTCGCTGCGCTTACCTCTTCTTTCTTCTTCCACCCAGAAGGCTTCCGGTGTGTCACTGCCAATCAATAGCCCAACTTCATTTGCATCTATATTAGGCAACTCAATGCCAGCTAAGTGATCCCACTTAGCCAACTCCAATCTTCTCGGGAGTGAATCCAGAGACACAGACAAACGTTCTACAGACCACACTCTTTGAAGGGTCAAATGCCCATGTCCGTCAATAGAACTTACCTATGCATGAAACTCTATGCCCTTTTTCTTCTCCTTACTTCCATTAACAGTTGTTATAGAAAACTCTATAAAGGACTTACCTTTGGCGTCTAGTCTTTTAACTAGGGAATCGCTACAAAGTGTGACGTCAGACCCCGCATCCAACAAAGCATAGGTTTGCACTGTCTTCGATCCCCGATGCACGGCTACCGGAACGATTCGTAGACATACCTTGTGCCATAACCACTGACATTCGTCGATGTACAACTGCCCGTCGCTATGCTCTGGTTACCTCGATGCAGCATGACATGATGTTTCATTCTGCATCACGGTACGTCACATCCGCTCTGCTTCCTACAAAACTTTGCAATATGCTTGAAGTTTAAACAATTGTCGCACATTTTGTGCTTTCTTACAAATGCTATTTTGTTTTCAACATCCTTTTGTTTAAATTCATTGCAGTCTATTAGTTTATGCCGACCCTTACAGAATACACATGACAAGATACGCGCTGCTGGCACAATGTCATTATTACTTACTGATGTGGCTAAAGTTGTAACTCTCTCACTTTTCGGCCCATTCACACCAGCTCTATCTCTCCCTTTATTGACCCCATCACCAGCTAAATCTTGCCCATACATAGTATTTGCAACGGTAGCCCGCTTCTCAACAAACTTCATCAAATCATTAAAGTTTGGTTTTCGGCCTTCGTCAATAATTGAACTAGCCTTATCAACCCATTTTGTTTTAATGTGCATAGGTAGGCGTTTTACTATTTTCATCAAATTTTCAGAGCTATTAACATCTGACATTAAACCTAACTGAGATAGTGTAATCTCACATTTTTCCATTTCTATGGATAATCTCATGATACCCTGAACATCATTTGCTTTTAACGGCTGACCATTAACTAAACGATCTACATGGGACCGCGCGACAAGATGCGGCTTACCATACCGTGAAGCTAAAATTGCCTTTGCTCTTGAAAAGCCATTTTCAGGTGAAAGTACAACGCAGTCCTCAATAGATCGCTTAGCCTCACCTTGACAATATTGAATGAGATAAGACAGACGTGACCTAGAATCAGTAACTCTACTCTAAATGTTTGTTTCAAAAGTTCTCATAAATTTGCAATAATTTGCCGGATTACCACTAAAAGTTAAAATGTCAGGTCTCGGTAAATTAAAACTCTCCTGGATGGCATTGGCCATCGCTTGTAACCCCTGGAAAATGCCTCCATCTCCGCCGTCTCCTCGAGGTGCGTTCCCGCTTCCACACCTAGCCGTCAGTTCGTCAGCACCGCCGTTCTGCTGCCCTACAACGTCACCAAACGTTATCCCCCTCGATGGTTGTTCAGTGAGAGGTAACGCTGCAACAGAGTGGTTCTTATCATCTGTGTCATCGTGTTGCTCCGTGAATATTGGCAATTGAACAACAGGTTTAATGTCTGCCAAACTGGGCAAGTCATCTTCGTCACATAAACTTAAGTCTTTGTCTTTCCTTTAATTGTGAAAGTTTCAGTTCAGACAGTTTTCTCTGTATAGAAATATCTCTTTTACTTTTTGACGACACTGATGAGCCAGTCTCATGTTCTTGTCTAACGCTCCGGCACCAGTCTATAATCATGTTATTATTTTCCACAAATTCAATTTGTGACCTTTTAAACGACTCTTCCAGTTCATCTCTGCCCTGCCCACATAACGAGCTGATAAGCCTCTCATATGTAACGGCCAGAACCTCGTATTGTTCTCGTATTTCTTTCTGTATGCCAATTAGCGAGGTGTAGTTTGACACGTTCTTGCTCACCATAAGCAGCTCTGCAGTTTTGTACTGCCTGGCTAACAAAGCCGAATTCCTAGCTAGATCATGATTTAGCTGTTCACCGTCGATCGCCGCTCTCTTACTGCCGTCTTCAGAGACGTCGACGTCACGTATCGAACCAGTTGACATCGTAATCCAATTAAACACTTAATCCACTTTGCACATTGCAAATTTCAATGTTTAATAACTGTCGCGGTTTCAACGTCACTAAACCGCGGGATCTACTTTTTCACATAATAAACCGGAACTCGTTGTAATATACTCGTTCACATTTATTCCATACAATCAACATGTCAATCAGTCAGCATAACAGTACGTAATGGAACACATCTTTACACTATTGTACGTATAGGAACGTAAATGAACGCTAAGGAACGTTGGAACGTTTGAACGTATGAACGTATGAACGTATGAACGGTTATCTGAAATAACCCAAACACAATAATCAAGACACATACATCATATACACAATAATAATCCAAATAATGCAATTAACATAGCAAATAGATGTTCACAGAGTAATTTCTAGACATTCTAAAATACTTAAAGTTACGAAAATGCTCTGAAGTTTTGTAGCCATCAACAATTAATTGCCTTAACTAACCTTTCCGTTATATATTGTAGATTAACTTCATTTATAAATAACAAAAATGTTACAAAATGTAACTTACTAAACACTGGTACGTATTCCGATTTATTTAACAAAACCCAAACATTCGTTCATGTCATTTCACTCGCACCTCACTTACTGACTAAATTTACTTTCGCCCGGAGCCCTCACAGTTGCCAGCCAATCAAAACACAAAACATTCTCATGGTAACCATGCTAAATATATTTTGTATACGTATCTTGCATATCCCAAGCAAATAATCTAAACAATGGGCCTGATTAATTTGTTCTATTATTACTACAATGAATCATACTCGTTAGCGACTTACAAAGCTGATGAATTTAATAAACATATTCCTAGCTGCGGCACAACTATTAATATGCTCTTTCAATGGCTGAAAATACCTTCAAAAACATGTATCACAATTTGTTTTTAGTTATACTTCATTTGATTATAAAGTGAAAAAACAACAACATGGTGCTGTTGCATCATAAGAAAAACAACTAATGTCCTAAAGTTCAAACCTGCAACATCCATTTTACTATATTAGTGTTTATAGTAAAACGCTATACGATTTGTGTACAGATTAAAACGTATTAACCATAAATGTGTTTCTTTTAATAGACAAGTGGCCACAAATTCTCGTTAGAAAAGTGCCATAATATAGCTAATATGTGTATATATGTGTATATATGTAGTTAAATCATATGCATTTAACATTTGATCATTAAGGTCAAATGAGTAAGACATAATAATGCATAAATATTATATATATTTTGGGGCATCAAACTATATATTGCACATAAATTTCTCACCAGATGCTAAATTTATAGAAAAAGTAATAAACCAAGTCTTTGATAGTGACAATAGCTCAAGTCTTCCTACAAATGGACCAACGCATCAATATGATTTCTTTCATGGCTGTGATAACAGTATATAACACGTCTGTTCCAACATTTCAGACAATAAATAGGAGCAACTAGTAAGGACCAACTGGCATACTTATAAGTAAGTTCCTTGGTGCAAGCTTTCTTTAAATATTCAACGGGGAAAAGGTTTTATAACTCAATGTCACCTTGATCTTGACCTTGGACCTACTGATCCCAAAATCAAAAGGCTCATGAACTAGTCATGACCAACTGGCATACCAAGTACGAAGTTCCTTGGTGCAAGTGTTCTAAAGATATAAAGCGAAACCTTTTTTCACCTCAAGTTCACCGCGACCTTGACCTTTGATCTTTTGCTCTCAGAGCCAATAGAGGTCATGAACTGGTCTAGTTATTGAGCATTCATCGTTTTTTTTCACCTCAAGGTCACCTTGTCCTTGACCTTGGACTTTACATTTTACAGCTTAATGGTTAAATATAACTGTCATATCAACCGTACAAAGCGGTATAAGTATTTTATGGGCTAGAAATTCAAGATATGTTTCAAACAAGGTACACACTTTTTAAAACAGTCGGTAAAACGGAAAACAAAATGGCCCCCATTTAAAATAATTTTAAGCATTCTCATCTTAGGGCGAGTTTCGACAACCAGTTAAAATGGTCCGTTCCTCGAACACCGTATTTGGCGAGTTAAGTAGCCAATTAAAACGGGAGAAACTCGTATTGACCAACTTTGGTTTATATTGGGCGAGTTTCGGCATAAATTTTCGTCAACTGACAAGTATTAGAACTACGATTGTCCCGGTATCGCGTCAAAACGCAAACATTATTTTAAACGATAGCGTTGCATATGTGCATATCAAACATTTTTTCCAATAGAAAAACCTGATAATTATATACAAATTATATTCCAAATACTTACTAAAAGCTATTTTTATGTGATCAATTATAAGTATTAAAACTTCTTCGAGCAATCTATGTTATATAGTTTTAGTAAATACTATGCCAACAGTTTCAACGCCATTGTTATTTTCACCAGCATCATTTCATACAGCAGTAAGTGATGAAATTATTGTTTGCAGCTGTGGAAATGTTTTTAGTTCTCCTTAGATATAATTGGATATATAAACCCTTTATTTCCAAGTACTTTTTTATACACGTACGTCCAAACCTAAAACGTAATTTGGTATTACAAGATTAAAACACAATTTTATTAAAAAATAAAATCTAAAAATGTAATATAAGAAAACATAAGGGTTTGAAACAAATCTAGTCAGCAGCAAAATTCGAACTCGGAACCCCTGAGTTGCTTAACCAGACTGCTTAAGCTAGGACAGTAGTAGAAAATACACGTGTTATAATAAACATGACTATTTCGAAAGGTTTCTTTCATAAGAACAAATGTACTGACCACAGCCGAAAATGTGGCTTAAAATAAGAATCAGTGACGTGGCCGGAAATGTCGAGCTAAAATAAATACCATTAATATTGCTTCTATTTATACTGAATAAACTGACATGTTTTAATACATATAGACATTGATTCAAAATAATTTTAAAATTTGTGTTAAATAACCAATTCATCTGTCTTGTATGGTACAGACATATTGATCGGGACATCTAAGGCGAACCGCCCAATGATGTTGCGGACAAGAGTAGTAGATGTGGCGGTTTAACGCGATGTGTTTTGAAATCAACTAGGAAAACAAGAATATTGATGTTGTACTTGATTGTGATTGATGGTTATGTTATACATATATTATATTAAAAATTCCATTTCACTACACTAAGAGTTTCCATTGATCTTTTTTAATCAGTCTTTTAAATAATAATAAGCTATTACGCTATTTTTCTGTAGCTAGGTAACATTAAGCTTTCGTTCAGAATTCATATTAATTTTTCATATAACTAATGTCTAAACATGAAGAAAAACTATACGAAAACAAAGGTATTTGAAATGAATCCATTCAGGGGCAGGGCTCAAAATCGGGACCCAACGTTTGCCTAACCAGACAGCTGCAGATTTCTCCTCAGTAGTAGCAACATATGTATATGTAACACATGTTATGGTAAACACAAATCATGACTGTATCGGAATAATCAGAATTGCAGCAAATGCTGTAGCATTCAAATTTGTATGCTTATTGCTGTAGATAAATTGAACAGTCGAAATACTTCACTATTTGGTAAACACCAAAAACAGTAGTGGTTTTTTTTTCGAAAATTTAAATGTATAAAATGACCAACGCCGAGAATGTGACTTAACAAAGGAATTGGCGAGATGGGAAATATTCCAGGTATTCCATGAATACCATTAACGTTACCTCTATCACTGAATACACAGACATCTTTAATTCCATAGAGAAATTAATTATGGAAAAAATCACGCAGTCGGCTTCCACTTTACAGAACATATATCTTGACAATTGCGTTTCAGACAATAATAAGTTGTGAACAACAGTAGGTGATGTGAAGTTTAAAAGCAAAACGTTATTGGAGTCTTCACCAATCCATCAGGAGACAGGGAAGGGGTAAGGAAAGGAAATTAATCTTACAGCCGATGTTTTCCCGGAAAGAAAGTGATCCAAGATGCAAGAATGACAGTCTTCCGTCTAACAAAGCAATCTTCTTTTGTCCAATTAGGAAGATTGAAACAAAATATATTAGAATAGATATTGATTTTTCACGTTTCTCACTAAATGAATATCAGTGGTCTTTTCATTATCGAGGCTGATCATTCATAAGTAAAAATTTAATTAAGGAAAAGACAATCTTGAAATAAGAATGTATAAACATTTGTTTCAAGAACAAACTTTTATGGCTGCGCGTTTTATTTTTATTCACTTGCTCTTGCACACGCAAATTTTTCGAAAATCATGTTGTCATTTGTATAACCGACATAAAACAAATGGCAATACTTTGCATTAAAATGAAATACACGGCGATAACCTAATTCACATACGCTTTTGACAGTATTAAGGAAGTTTTGAATCTAGTGTATTGGTAATTTGAAATTTAATTTTGTAGGTCCTAAGGAATTTCGAATTCCGGTAAAAACATCTCATCGTCCCAGTACGGTTATTCTATCAGTTACGCTCTTTTGATGGGTGTGTGTTTGTTGTTTCTGTGAATGTCGAGGGGATGAAAGCGAAAAGATTCTATCTTCTGCTTTATTAAATATCACTTAGAACCTTTTCCAATTCACCCCTCGATTTGGTGTGTTTACTTTTACATTTACATACGTACTCTGAACGATAAAACATTTTGTTTTATTTTGCATGAAGCGGTCGACCTCTCGTGACCTTTGTTGGCGGTGTTTTGCAAGAAAGCAACGCTCTGTTTGGGCGCTGGTGAATCACCGTTCGTAGAGATCTTACTACGATCTATTTTTTGCTAAACATAGCACGGCACATGTACACAAACAACTGATAAAATGAAACGTAAAATGTCGAAATGCATTTTTTTCATCATAAGAATGATATAATGGTATCTCTCATGTTAAAGAAGAATATTTTAAAATATCATAACTTATTATAAAACAACATTTAAATACATGAAAGGATTGGAACCTGTCAAATTGACATGTATTTTTCAGGTAAGAACAATCGTCTTAAAGTATCAATTCGAGAAGACCTGCACATCTTTAAACTACAATTTGATGGAAAACATCAAAATACAACAATAGAATAGTATTTTGAAGCTATCTTACCTATTAAACTGAACGTATTCCATAAAATCATCGCGACAACATTTATTATGCCCACTCACATTAGTCATGCATATGTAAAACAGGAGTTAAAATAAATCGAAATTTTTCGTGATAAAAACAAGAATATTACATAGGAAATCATTATTACCACCATATGCATTACTACCAAATGATTAAAAGGAATCTTGGATTCTTTATTTTTTCTGCATTTTTTTGGACAAATTATTATGTGGATGATAAAAAGAACGCCGAGCTTAAACACCAAGGGCGACAAGCGCTCTTACCATTTTCATTTGCTCTCGCGTTTTGTTGTAATTAAAAAAGCTAGCGCGGTTCATGGATATGCAATATCGCGGCCGAGCGTTCATACTGGATGAACGCTCAAAAACAATAATCAATCCTTAAGTGTCTCTAGTTCATTATCGTTTAAGCCCTTTTATTGTGCCTCTAAACAGGAATCATTTTTGAATCTTTGACTACTTTGCTTGTCTCTATAGTTTTCATTATATTACTTATGTAAGACGTAGCTTTCACAAACAAGTTTAATCTAGTTTGCTATGATTAAAAAGTACATTTTCTTTTAATTTTAACCCGAATGTCCGATGCCGTTGAGAAAACTAGTGAAATTTTCACGACCTGCTGCTGATATATGTACATGTAAAAAGGTCAACGCAAGGATGTCTGGTACAGACGTCCTTAAGGCTTATTTTCATTTAGTAGAGCTAAAAGGATTCGTTTATACCACATGACCTGCCTGATTGCGATATAATCCTCTTAAACTTTATGTACGGTTTATTAGTGTTCACAATTAATGAACGTCTTTTAAGAATCAAATTGCTTTGGGTTTTTAGAACACGGTTACGTAATTGCAAAACATCAAGATTCCTTTAGAGCGTATTTCATCCTTCGTTGAAATTTGTCTGTAGCGGGCATGGATAATGAGAACATTGTCTCCTTAAAACCTGATATATTCTGTTCGATGATAAAATGTATTCAAACCATGCAAACCTAAATTTAAAATGGACAATATAGTGACAGACCCATCTTCCCAAACTGTACTCCAATCTCATTTTAAATCAATAAAATCAACATCAAACAGATAAACAATACAGGACAAACATGTCAACACACGTTTATATTAAAATATCGTTTATCAGAGATTTTTAAAGCATTCAAGTTTGACTGTCATATGATAACATTAGGAACTGATGGTACTATCATTTTTTTCTTGTGTTTCTTACGACTCGCAACCCTTAGTTTAATACCTATAACTCTCATTACTTTAAATTAAAAGAAATATAAAACGAATCATTTGTATATCGCCTGACATCAATACATAATTGTCTTTATTCTAGGAACACCATATATACCCCTTAGACCTTTATAAATGAATTTAATATAGAATAAATTCTTTCTGACTTGATCATGTCATGATATAATCAGTCAAAACTTTCAAAAACATTTTGAATTCATGAATAATCTTGTAGGCGTTACCTCGGCCTTTAAAAATATAAAATAATAGGTTGCTATAAATACAAGGTTATTTCAAAACGATAAACCACGAGCAGACTCGTTAGGTAACATTTCCTTTGCAAGTAATATTTTACATAAATACACTTTAAGTGATCATTTAATTCCTATATTAACACTGACATTTTATAGGCCTTAGTAGATGTAAGTAAAAGATTATCAGTAGTCAGTCAGTGGCGAACAAACATCACACAGGAGAGCCGCAAGTGAATGTCGTCAATTGTTCGTTTTTAGATTATCAACGATATTACGCTGCACATAAGTTTTCCAAAGTTATGAAACTAGCATCATATGTGCTGTCAGTACGTTTTAGGCTGAACTATATAACGTTGCTTAAAAGATATTTATGAAAAAAGTAAAACTACCGAAGACAATATGACTAGGACAATACCTTGGATTTTTTCTTTGGAAACTCCCAGACAACATAACAAGTCTTTGTGAATACTTATGTGAAAAACTACAGAAACCATAATATGGGCAATGCTTGGCGGAAGTAGAGTTACCTTTCCAACAAATCGATAAATAGAAGCCGTAGAACTGAGCCGTTTAAGCGAAAAAGAAGAAACCCGGTATGTATGCGTAAAATCTCGGTCCTTGTTGACATTCATGTACCGGATCATTTTGACCTGATACACGCTGAGGAGTTTTTGTTGACTAATCAATGGCGATTGCCATGTGGTTATCGAATCGGACTCTGTATCAGAGGTTCTGTTCTTTAATTCCGATTCTGTTCTTTAACTAGGTAGTAATGGTATCACGAATTAATGGTTAATTTCGCAAAATAGATATACGCTTGTTCATCATCGCAACATAGAATATGTCATATATTTATTGATTCCGAGTATCTTCAGTTTTCAGTTTACTAGAGGACACAACGCATCATGTTCATCTGCAAATTTTTCGCAAAAATAATGAAACGCGCTCTTAATGAGCTTGTCTTAATATAATAAAGTTTGTGCCAAGTTTAAAGTTGATATAGTAAATGCGTCACTGACAGAATCAAAGCATGACAATACGTCGTAAATACAGACGTGTTTACAAGCCCTTTTGAGACCATAACTTAAGCAAAGTCCAAAAGTAAAAGAGAACAAAGCCTGGCGTAAGTAGAAAAAGCTTGCAAACAAATGAATAATCATGAATCGTTAAGTCGATGAACATTGAAACTCCCTGTTTAAAGCATAAAAGACGGGTCCAGGTACTCGGTCATTTTGACCTACTACCCGCTTATTAATAGATGAGTACTTTAGCCGCTTTATCAGTGGCGATGAACTTTTTGCTAGCATATCGAACTTTGGATCAGAGAGTCCGTGGTACGATTCCAACTCAGTTTTATGTAGAGATAGTACTGGTTGCTACCAAGGAATGGTAATTTGTTCTTAATTTCATAAATATTTTTACTGTGAAGATCCTCAGTACCTATGCTATATGTTTATGAATGTGGCGCAAATGAAATAGTACCTATAACTTTATTATCATGTCCAAGCATATTCTATCTACAGTAACTACTATTTACAACCAATTTCATGTTGAATAAATTTGAACTTTTCTTAATTCAATATTCACTTTATTATATGCAATCAGTTAAGCGTAAATATGTAAATGGTTTTTCACTTAATAATTGGAAAGAGCCATGTCTTATGTTTTACTAACTCGGGACCGCATAGTACAATAACTTGTTTTGTTTTTGTTGTCTTTGTTCCGTTATGATTTCAAATACTGGACCATCGAATAGTTTAAGAGAGGGATGAGGTCATTAGGTTCTTTCAGAACAACATAGACTAGGACATCAAGATTTTACTGGACATGAACTCAGCAGCAATTCTACGTAGCAATGCCTTCGCCAAGAGAGAAGCAATCGTAAACAAAATACTTAACAAATGAATTGGACGCGAAAACTTTACGCCATAAATCAATGTGTTCAATGAGTGTGCGCTTGCTTGTACGTATTACACGTCTTTCATACAGCAATACTCACAGTGATGAGTTATATGGCTTTTGTGGAGGATTACAGTTTATAATATTTTCTGACTGAAATTTTTAGCAGAAGTTATGACCTCAAGCTGATAATTCAGAATATATCAGTAAAATGTTGATGTTGAAGACATTTTGACGCCAGACAAATTCAATCACCTTATCTATGTGAGGAATTTGAGGCGCTAATGGGCAAATATTGAGGTAATGTGCAAATTATCGTCAAAAATGAAATATTTTACAAGGATAATACGATTAATATACATAAAACTGGACATATTTTCTGCGACTGTAAGTTTCGTTGCACATAGGAGTAGAATGCTTTTAATAGAGTTTGGTTAAAAATTTAGACCAGAACAAGAAATACCTTTAATCATATGAAATTTGAGGATTAGAGCAGATAAATATTTTGGTACCTAAATAGAAACAAACGTTTAGCCGAATGACAATCCATATTAATTAAAGGTTTATATGCTGTAAATTGGTTAAGTCTCGCGAGGGCTTTATGTTCGCGATCTACTGTTAACGATATTAATAAATTACATAAGGACGGTTATATAAAATCATATTTAAGGATGTTTAACAATTGGAGGTATTCACTTAAGAATGATCTTTCAAATAATGACCTCTAACCATGTGTGCCTGAGGTCGACTGTTGCACCCAGAGCAATCCCTTTTAGAATTGTTAGGTTTAGAGAGTTTTTCTTTGTGATACACATGTAATATATAATATATTCAATTTTACTGTAGTGTTGCAATAACATCAAATTCATTCCAAAAGAAGCCAACATACTTATTGAATAAGTATATATCTCACCTCCTACATGAATGATGATATCCGATTGGCCTAGAGCGGTCACGTGCACGACGTGTATAATCCCCCCTCCCCTGTAATTTCCAGTATGTTTCATACCACCCCTGTAACTTTCATAATCCACAAAAGACATAACAAAATAGCGGCCGAAAAATATCTCTCTCGGCTTATCTTTTCACTGTAGGGGAGCTAACTCATGC
This sequence comes from Mya arenaria, assembly GCF_026914265.1. Classification (NCBI taxonomy): domain Eukaryota; kingdom Metazoa; phylum Mollusca; class Bivalvia; order Myida; family Myidae; genus Mya; species Mya arenaria. The sequence continues at coordinate 38,261,786 of NC_069123.1, read as the reverse complement.
ACGTTATGGAATATCCATTTTATTCAAGCAATCTGTTGTGTGTAACCGACTGTTTACATGAGTCAATGGTTACAAAATGGCGACTAAAAACGGTTTACAAGCACAACAAGTGACGAATCTTTCAAAAAAGGTTATAATTAAATTCAGAAGAGACGCTTTGATGCAACAAAAAATCTGCAAATGTGCTGAGGAGTTACCTTCAAGAAATTGTTAAAAAAATAAGTGTTAAAAACAGATAGCTGTTGTTTTTTCCTTTTTATTACATTTATTGACTGTGATACATCTTTCTTGTACAGTCAAAATTTAACATAACCTTACTGAGAATATATATATATGCTGTCAAACCATGTTATTACTAGATTTACATTGTTATTGTATTTATTCCAAATAAACTTGATTACATAATCTTTTTGTACTTTTCAAAATATAATTTTGAGACAATATTTAAGCGTCACTGAATATTTTCATAACAAATACATTATATCTTAATATGATCTTATTATTAAAGGTACTCGGTGAGATATATTCGTTACACTGTTGGTAGCTGGGGGGAGCTTCGCTCTCGCATGGTATTAAACCACTGGGGTGTATATCACATACCCCCAGCTCCCCAGCTACTAACAGTGTAACTAATAATATAGTTCAATTAACATGTTCAAATAATAACTAATAATTCGATATTGTTTGTATCCATCATTATGTCTCAATAGAATTATTAAATAATAAAAATATTTTCCAACCCCTACATTTTCGTTCGAAACACTGTTCTTTGAAGTGTTTAAGTAATGACATTATTCTTTGGTAGCTATGGATGAAATTTAGGTTCAAGTTAGAACATGAATTTTAAAGTCATATGTGCTATAATTATGTCTTAACATAAACATTCTCAATTTGGTATTACAATAAATTGAAAACAATAGTTATATACCATATAATAATTCTATAGTTTAAGTAAATAGTTCATTAGAAATAAAAATATATAGCAGGATTCGTACTTCGGACCATTTATTTGCTTCACCAGACCGCTACAGCTCAGACCACAGTTGAAGCTATACATGTTTATGTAACACAAACCATGACTATATCGGTTTTATATGCACTGTATCAAAATTCACATGTTTATGATTATTGCTGTAGTTAAAATGAACATGTTACAGAATAACGCTTTCTTTCTTTATTCTAAAATAAACACACTATAAATGCTGACTTACGCCGAGAACGTGACTTTATTATAGGAATTGAAGAAACGGGAAATATTTCAACAAATGAAAACCATTTACGTTGCTTCTATCATTGAATAAATGAATATCTTTAATTCAATATAAAAAAACGAATCAAGAAATGATAATTCGGCGTTGACTAGACATACTATTAATCTTGCAAATTACGGTTCAGAACATTTTATCGCGATATTTAGGGTCAACAATAGGAAAAGGAGTTGCCGACAAGAGAAGGAGATGTGGCGGTTGAAAGCAAAACGTTGTCGGGGTCTTCGCCAATCCATCAGAAGACAAGGAAGGTAATTAATCTTTCAGCTGATGTTTTCCCGGAAGGAAACTAGTCCAAGGTGTATGAATGACGTACTTCCATCGGACAAACCAATCTTTTGTGTCTTCTTTTGTCCACATTTTGTCATCTTAGGAAGATAAAAACAAAGATATGAAAGAATGAATATTGATTTTACACTTTTCTGTCTTAAAGAATACCAGTTTTTCTTCCATGTAATATATAATTTAATCGTATGTGATTTTAACAATGCCGCTTGTACTGAGGACATTGCATTGTTTTTCGCAAGAAATGCGAAAATCTACGTACCGAATCGTTTGCAACCTTTCCTTTGCAATTTATATTTACCATACTAAAGCACTTCAAGTGATTTTACCTTCATTTCAGGTAAATAAACTGACATTTAATGGGTCGCATCAGAAACATATATTAGTAAAAGAATGTCCGTAAGTTATTGATATATTTGCTTATAGTATGTCAGATCAATCACATGAACCATGTATGAGATCATGAGCACTGGATTCGGGTTAACAAACAGACAGAGGCAAAACCTGTAAGGCTGATATATTTAATGCGACCTTTAGAATAAGTGTGACAAAATATTAAACTACTGTAGGTAGCAAGGCTATGACAATACCTTGTCTTTCCTCTCTGAAAAAACAATAAAAAAGCCTAACAAATTGAGACCAGATTTTAAGCAAAGTCGACCATTAAAGACAGCTGGTTTTTGTTGAGTCACGTTGCATACACATAAATAATTTGAAGCTTTACAGCTAATTAAAGTACATTTTGTCTGTTAAAGTCGTAAAAGCTGTTTCCCAGACAGAAAGCTTCGAAGATGTGTCACGATAGCCTTAATTGTACTGGGTCATTTTGTCATTATACACACTGGGGATTGGGCGAGTCCAATCGCCGATTTTTCGGCCGTGATGGCCGAGCGGTACTGTGGATCTCACTCTGGAGCACAGGTTCTTTTTTTCGATCCCAAGGTATTACATATAGAAAGTACAGGTTTTCACCAAGGAATGGTATATTGTATGTAGCTACATGAACATAGCAGATTGTAAAAATCTGTAGAAATGTTCGTCGATGAGAAGATCTTCTAATTATTGTCTTATTCATAAAAAAATAGCTTTAAAAAAACGTTTGAAATGTTCTCTTCATATTTTCCACTTTCACTAGTTTTCCTCCGTTTAGATATATGCGAACAATAACAAACATGTGTTAATATGTATATTGAGCAATTATCAGTCGAGTTCCTGGTCATCCATATTTTATTCTCTAACATTGACTAGTTTGAACTCGAATTTCGGCGTAATAATAACATTAACTAATTAAGCATATACTTCCATTTATCATAAACGAATATTCTTTTTCGTCTGCTTGTAAGATTCTAAGAGTAGACCACCGAGATTATTTAGGGATGTGGAAATCAGGTCTTTTCAGTACAGTATTGAATACGAAATACTCGTTTATCTTTAAATATTTGCTGATTCAGCAAGATTTATGAGATAAATAATGTTTGAGATAAATTCATTTCTTGGAGGTATAGATTTGGCATTTGGATACCAGAGAAATTAAATCACCTAACCAATGTAATTAATTTGCAAATATTGAGATACTTTGTTTGAATGTTTATTCCAAGATTGTGCGTCACAAGAAGATGCCAATAATCGTCCGTGTTCATCAGGAGACATTACATTACACATTCTTCCGTACATTCTTTCGTCAGAGTTATAGTACGGTTCATACAAGAGCTATATTAAAAACGAAGCTCTTGTCAAGTTTAAAGTTGATACAATAAATGCAGCTTGTGTTTATCTATTATTTGATCATACAATGAAAACTCTAGAGGGAAACCCATCATTCCAAACAGCACTGCAAAAAACATCAAGATTAAACAGATAACCAGAGTGAATCACACAAGCCAACAAACATTAACAATAATTATGATTTCCTTTTGACTGGAAAACATTATAAGCAAGCATTTAGGCCTGTTTTATCAGTTTTCGCATAAAGTTTGCTTCATATTCATAAAAATCTCATTTGAATAAAAAATGTCAAGTGTGAGTTAGCGCTTTATTATTGGCCCTTTTAGTTGTTGCTGGTGTGTTTTCCAGAGTGAATGCAACAGAAAAATATGTCATAATTTGCTGCTTATTAAGAGGACCTTTTTGGCGCGCAAAATAAATAAATCCACGTGTCGACTCGTTAGGCAAAATTTCCTGTGCAATTTAAATTAAACATATTAAACACTTTACGTGAATCTAACTAAATTTCATGTTACGAAACTGACATATAGTAGGTCTAACCAATTAGAGAAGATCCGTAATTTCTTGATAGCTTTGCTCCATGTTCATACGCATCGAAAACACTGGTTTAGATAATAAAATAATTATTCATCCAATTTACGATTGCTTATATGCGATATCAATCTTAAACATAGTGTAGTGTTTTAACATTAGATCTGGGTTAAGAAAAAGAAAATAGCAAGAGGACAACACACATGGGGAGCCATATGTGGAAATAGCAATGCTCCTAGTTAAATATATCAAAGACATAATGCAACATATCCTATAACCAGAGTTTTGTATCTTTTCAATCTTTTCTGACTGTAAGTATAAACACGTTTTATGGCCTTCCGTTAATAAATCAGACAATATCAGTAATTTGTTTGTGTAAAAGTGGAGACGTCCCAACGTCTATCCAAAGTTTACAGAAATGGAGGCATTAATATGTCAAAAGTGAGATACTGAGCTAAAACAAATCTTCGGATATTTGTAACGAACTTGTTCTTCATTTAATTAATGGTTGCATTATAATCTAAGAGATCGTAGGCTATTGTTAGGAGTAAATGCGAATGTCCACGTGCAGACCCGTTTCCAACCAATTCCTTCCTTCTTCTCATGAAGGATAACGTGTGGCATTGGGAAGAGAGGTGCAGAAAAACACGATATATGTATATCATAGACGATAGTTGATCACTGTAAACCTTTAGGAATTCACCATCATTTAATATTTGTGCGCATTTAGATATTAAAAACCTCGGTTACAATCGTGTTATCAGTAATTAATAGATAACACAAATGCATTAGTTAGTAAGTACTTAAATGTTTTTCACTCACAATTTATGTATGCTATAAATGTTTATGTATTGATTTTAGATACGAGGGCCACTTTAAAACTATACTTTTCGCAATTCAAAGCTGCACTCTCAAAGATTAAACGTTTTACAACTTTTTTTATTTTTTTGGCTATCTTACGATAATGCGTCAAATCATGATTATTATTCATGTATAAAGATGATAAATACTGGATTTTACACAATGACTGTGTCAAAATATCAACTAACAGGAGCGACACAAGTAGATGCCAAAATCGTCCAATTGTAGTTAAACAGGGAGAATAAAGCAACGCATACTTTCGTACATCTTTTGTCAGAGTTATGAAACGCGCTATACATTAACTGTAATTAAAAAGGAGGTTGTGCTAAGGTTAAAGTTGATAATTTTATATTTAATGCGGCACTGACAAAACTAAGCCATGACAATATCTCATCTTTTTCAAATCGAGCAAAGCATTGTTGAAGTGAAATATCCTTGCCAAGAAATCAACATGAAATTTAGATTCAATGAAAACATAAACTGTTTAATGCGAAACGCACAGGACCAGCTTTGCGTACAGAGATGCTTAGTCATGTTCAGGAATTGGCGAGTACTTTGGCCGATTTATCAGTGACTACGACCTAGTGGTTGGCGGATTTCGGATCAGGGGTTACGTAATTAGATCCCCGTCGGGTTCTTTGATGAGATAACACTAGTTAATACCCAAGAATGGTTAATTGTTCTAAGTCATATGTAAATAGCAGATTTTAAAACCCTTACTCTAACATTAAGATCCATACGGTGTATATTAAATGTTCAAAGGTGCAACGCAAAGTTAATCTTACCTTCAACTTAATTTTTAGACTATCTGCGCATGCGCTCAGGTAGTCTTAAGACCACAAACTCAAAAGAACTACTTCTATTCATGTCGTTTTAACCCATTTTTTGTCTCAATGCGCTCTATGTTTAGCAGAATGACGTCGAAACCATACAAATAGATTGGTCGTGTTGCAGTCCGAGTATGAGTTTTTGCTTGTTCGGCAATTTCCGCGCTGTAATTATGTATCCCGGCGTTTGATTTTTAGCAGAATATAACTATTTTTAGATCGTTGTATTTATCAGATTAATGAGGGTCAAGATAATGGAGGCTCTGGTAGGAAGATAACACACAGTACTGATATTCACTCTAGTTTAGCCCGTGATGTTTCAGAAATTATTACCGACCGCAAGTGTCCCATCGCCTGCAGGATTTGTTATTTAAACCTGACGTGACCTTGAAACACGCTTATTTGAAATGATGATTTTTTATTTGACTTTTATGAGATAAGAAACAAATATAATTATTGTCGTAGTGTTAAAATAGTTGTATCCCAGGTTTCGCACTACTAATGCTTCAAATACAATACATTGTAATTTACCTGCTACACAATAACAAGATACTATTCATTCTATGATTTTAGGCGTTTATATTTCTAATGAGATGTTTTCATTTTTTGCATAAAAGCTTCTTCCGGTATATTATTGGCATAGTTTTAGACATAAGGCTTTCAATTTATATAAGCACACATGCCCTGATACGACAGCGAGTCGTGCATACGTTTGGTGAAGCAAAGTAATTCGGATTAAACCTGTTTAAACTCCAAAGAGTACGAAGCATTCATAACAGTACTAGTACTATTTCTACACAGTTATACATACTTACATAAAACATTAATAACATTAAATTTATCAATAAACTTAAAAAAGCACAATCATATTCTCATTTATTAAAATAGACTAGGTCCGATAATCCAAAAATAGTTTCAACTACATTAACTGACCTATATTCTAAACATAGTTTCAACATACATTAACTGACCACATGTTTGTCCTCACCGCGGGAAAACGACAAAATCTGATAAGCTCTGCATTTTAAAGGGTATTATTGCTAAAGTTGCTCGTAAAAATAAAATCATTTTCCTTAAAGAATTAAAACGTGTAAGTTCTTAAAATTTGTCTAACGTATGCTATCTAATCAAAGCACAAAAAAAATGATTAAAAAGATCAGTTACTGTAACTTCAAATACATGGGGATACGTCGACTGAATTGATATAAAGATGTGCATTTTGAATGGAATTATTGCTGAAGTTGTTTGTAACCACTTAAAGTGTGCAGACATGTGAAAATAGGACAGTTATCGTCCAAAAGACGTAACGGTGGTAAAAGCGTACACTCGGTACTAGTTTAAACGTAGAACTGTTGTATCCCAATTATTATGCCTTACGTCGAGCAGGGTAAAGATCCGAAAAGTAATTTCGAAAATAGTTTAGGTTTCGCAACCGACTTCCCCGTATCTAACTCAGTTTCTTTAAATCTTCTAATATATGGGTTTGGCTGAAAACTCTAAATATCGCATGTCAAATTTGACATTTTAAAAGCATTTATATTTCGGCGGAGTCAAGTCATAGAGAAGCCATTCGGCGCAGGCAGACCCTGATTAACTCTAATAAACCTGCATGACTCTCTGTCACAAGAATAATCACCCGATTTAATTACACATGTCAAGACAATCGCACCTTTTAAAACATGACGTTTTTGGCACAGGTACGATTTTTCAAAACTCAGGGAAGACTTATGAACGTTATGGTGCTATCGCAATGGTTCTGTTATGTTTTACAGACAACAAATGCCCAAATTATTGTTTCTCATAAATTGATGTTACTCGTTTGAGTACATGTATTTGTTTTGATACAAAGTTTACGAATATGACACGAATCCTGTTGAGGATAGGTGGTTTTTATTGCCGATATTCATTAACAGTTGTATACTTAAAACATTTATTGCATACAATTATCAATACAGTTTTATAAAACCGTCAATATGACACATACCATTATTTATTTTTAAGCGCTTTTAAAACTGTTATCAATCCATATATGTCTTTTAACAATCTATTGATATGTGTATCTCTTTTCAATTCATTTCTTTTTAACGTGAAGTCCGTAAATAAAGCTTTTAAAATTCAATAAATTTGTGTATCTCTTGAGCAATAAAACTGTGTAATGATTTATTACTCGTTAATTACGCAAAATGAATGCGATCAGCTATAAATACTAACTATGTTTTCTAATTAAATATACACTATGTATTCTCACCTTCAAACTTAATTGTAAGTACTGTACAAGAAACGTATCATTCTGTATTTAATGTAAAAGCATACGCAATTTACAAATGGTAGTACACTATATCATAAGTAACAAACAACTCTAAATGTTATATTACTATTGTATAGAGCATAGAGTGTTCACTGTATGTTATTATCTCACTATACACATAACTTGTCTTATCTTATTATTTATTTAATTATTTGTGCTATTTTAACACTCTTTATTGTGTTATCATATCTTTGTATATACATAAAACTAGTAAATCAAGTCACGACAAATATCTTATTGATTTTTGTGCATCGCGAGCTTGTTCGCTTTTAAATTAGGTTTTCACATAGCGAAACCTGGTTGTAAGAATGGCGCAAACAACGGCTTTGTTCGGATGGGCAGAGTCAAACTGACTTATGATACTGAATAACTTGTGTATGGGTTGAGATAGTCTTTCCAAACTTTGTATATATATTTCTTAGATACCTTTCACGGGATTGCGTTTGTGGTCCCTAAGCTCAAGGTCAACGTCAATGCTACTAAAGTAGAAAACGGTTCAAATTGAATAATTTGAGTGAGGGTTGACGTATTGTGACCAGCCAAACTTGGTATGTAGGATGGGTTTATGGAGAGAGAACTTTCGTGGAATTATGTTTGGGGCGCCTAGGGTCAAAGTCAAGGTCAACGTTACTAAAATAGATAAACAGTTGGGAGTGGAAATCGTTAGTTCTGGTTGACATATTGTGACTAAACTTTGTAACTAGGAACATTTAATGTTTATATATTGTGGTCTACAAAGACGAAATTAGCAAGATTAAAGTGACACTATTACTCAAAATCAATGCATACATACACATTTTGCAACATACATTTTGTGTAAAAAAAAAGGTTTTTTGTTTATTTTTCATATTTTCCACTTTCACTAGTTTTCCTGCGTTTAGATATATGCAAACAATAACAAACATGTGTTAATATGTATATTAGGCAATTATCAATCGAGTCCCTGGTCACCCATATTTTATTCTCTAAGATTGACTAGTTTGAACTCCAATTTCGGCGTAATGATAACATTTACTAAACAAGCATATACTTTCATTTATCATAAACAAATTATTTTTTCCCTCTGCTTGCAAGATTCCAAGAGTAGAGCAACAAAATTATAAGTATAATATTGCATACAAAATGCTCGTTAATCTTTAAATATTTGCTGATTTAGCAAGATTTATGAGAAAATAAATGTTTGAGATAAAGTTATTTCTTTGAGGTATAGATTTGACATTTGGATACCAGAGAAACTCATTCACCTAACCAATGTCATTAATTTGCAAATATTGAGATACTTTGTTCGAATATTTATTGCAAGATTGTACTCTTCTTGATCCTTCTCTTCTACCTTTCCAATATACCACCTGCCTTCGTATACTGCAGCAACATAATCCTCTATGTCATACATCTTGCTTTCTTGTGTATTCTACTTGTAATCTACATTCGATGGTGTCTTTTCCGGCTCTTTGTCTGATGCTTTTTTATTATTTCTGTGTTCTATCTTTTCTGCTGCCTTTGTGACTCTGGTACCTGCGACAACCCAGGTGTCACATATCTGTCCTGACAAGCACACATTGCAATAACAGCTCACTTCTCGGGTTTTAATCTTCGATTCACCTAGCCCAATTATAGCATGAATCTTCATAGTGCCCTTTATAGGTTTAATTGGCCTTTTCTCTATTTTCTTTTGAACTTCTTCACATTTCTTGGTCAAAACAAATCTGAAGTTGACATTAACCATGCTCGACTGTATAGCCCATCTGTAGAAGCCCTCTGCGTCCTGTATGACTACCTTTCCGCTTCTCATTGCTCCGTCTGCAAGTATTTTACATGTTCCGCCTAAACCGTCACACGGTCCCCTGCCATGGCCGGCTTCAAAGTAGTTCCATCGTGATTTGATACCATATACCGCCTGATGATTTGCGACCATATCAAATATATGTTTGTTTCTGTATTGGCTTATGGGCGAATCGCTCCAGTAGTGAATTTTGGTCAGATTGACGTTTTAAGGAGCAGCACAAGTTCATCACCATTTTACGTGGAAAATGTGATGTTTCTTGATACTTTTATATAGAATGCCACCATACATCGTGTAACATTTCTGAGGGTTTTAGGTATTTCTGAGGTACTCTTCGTTTTTTAAACACATTTGATATTATGCCAAAGAACTCTAAAATTAAACATACGACCTATTTCTGTTTGTCAGGCTTCATAAGCTTTACAAATTTAAAAACATTTTTGCACCTTTCAGCATTTTGATTCATTTGAAGTGGGTTATTTTAAAAAGAACTCAAGTCTTACCCTGCCGGTCCCCAGCTCGGTCCAAGGGGAGGGCGCTTGCAATTGATCACGTTAGTGTATTAAATTGCTATAGATACATACATACAAATTATGACGACTATAAAAATAAATGCTCGACCCTTTTCTGCTTGTCGCGGTTCATAACTCTTGCACTTCTAAAACCATTGATGCATTTTTCAGGATTCAGGATTTTGATACATTCGAAATGGGTTAGCTATATAAAGAGAAAAACGCAAATCTGCAACAAAATGTCTGCCGATCCTCATGCCAAAAAGGGGGAGGGCGGTGGCAAATTATCATGTAAGTATATGCTGTACACTGTTATAGAAACGTACTTGGAAATACGTATAATAGTCAACCGTATATACAATACCAGTTTGTCTCTAATTGACGTTTTCTGTGGCCCGTCAATTTTTTTTTTACTAAACATATTCAATCTTACATGAAAAAAACGATAACAAAACTAGTAATAGATGATACATTAGAAGACTGGATTTGAAATGTATTGTTCGCCTCTACTGATAATGTTTTATATCAAAATTCGTCTTTATTAATATATACATAATTAACCAAAAATTAGGCCTTAGGGTAAAACGGCCATGACGAGAGCATTAAAATCCTACGCGAGAGACATGAGGTTTCTTGTGGCTAAATGTTGAATGCCGTCATCCATTGTATAATATAATATAGCGTTATGTAGCCATTTTAAGGGTTATCTGTATTTTAAGGTTTTCTTCGTTTTATATTTGAAATTATTCCAAAACACTTGCAATTCTAAACTTAAAATGTGTCTTATTTATGCTTGAAGCGCCCCATTATTATCATCACCAGTTTAAAACCATGAATGCACTTTTCAGCATTACGGAAGCATTTAAAGTTGATATACCACAAACACCACCGTAACCCTGCCAGACAAACTATGACGGTCCCAGTAAAAGGTGAAAGTAGTTGCGATTTATCATACAAGTATTTGAAATTGTTATAGATATATAAACATTTTATTTAAACAACAAAAACAACGTTTTAATTTATTCAGTTATATTTCTCTTATTTGTGCATTATTTGTATCATAGTTTATCGTTTGGTTTATTGGCTTAGTGATGTATTTGGATTCAAATACAGTATGATACATATAAGTTGGGCGTACTTCATTATGAGTTTAATTTATCTTTACATTTGGAAAATAGAGACCATGAGAACCACCAGCATTCGGTTTAAATTCAAAAGGATGGGTCTTGAGTGCACGTTTAAAAAAACAACATTACGACGTGCAACTGTTGGATTATTCATACCGACAATTGTACAGTTACTCCTTTTACTCTTCTTGACTATATCGTGGAGAATCCATATGGAGCCGCCGCCATTGGAGAGCAGCATGCACTGTGTGCCATGCGATGACATAAAACAAACGTGTCCGTACACTGACACAGAACACGTCATTGATGCATGGAGACAAATATATAACGATTCGGTATGCTGTGGTCCAATCCGCCAAATTATGGAGCTCTGCATTAAAAACGTAATGAACATTTTTCATGGTTTTGCCTTTAAAAAGAAGTTAATTAGTTGATATGCATGTTGTTACTATAACTATCAACCAAACTTTCTAAAGCCAGTAATATAAGTTGTACACAATTCAAAATGGATTCATGATTTTATTTCTCAGTAGATGACAAAGCACTTCGAAACCAGCCAATCATTTCCATTACTTTTTTAATTTCTCAAAATAAAACATCGATTTATTTTTATATCTGTTGTGAGAAGTTAGAGATGCTTACAAACATTTTATACTAATGCAACATTCCTTTTCGTGGTTTTGCCTTTAGAAAATAAGATTGACAAGAAATGTTCGCTGTGCATATGTCTAAATGGTGTTTATAATGTTTGCTTTTTTTCTCAGGAGATGACAAAACAATACCTCGAAAACAGACAAGCAAATACGAGTTAGTTATGCATTGACGTTTAGAGTTCGTATGAGAATCTAACTAAAATGATAAATGAGAACAATTAAGAAGATTTAAAAAAATGTAGTTGGCATTCCATTTGTATGTTATGTTTGAATACGTTCATTTTAATTATTTGAATTTCAAATGTACTGCATATATAGCAAACCTTATCAATTTTATTAAAACATAACATTTGCATGCACCAACTTTAAATTTCAAATATATATGTTATTTTTAATAAAAATCAAGGAAAGGTAAGCAAAATTAATTGTTTTATTAATACCTTAATACAGGTCAATCTGTCGGAGAATCGGTTATCACCGACTGTGAGTTGCAGGGGATCAAAACGCCTACAGCCAAGCTGGTTGGAGTGGTAGATAGCGTACCAAGTGATATAGTCCAAGGTAATCATAACACCGTCAACAACGTTTGAGTGAGATTCTAATTCCGATATTATAATTAAATTATCATATGATGTGATTTCAAAAAAAATAATGGAGACAGCATAATGAAAGATATAATAATTTTATGTATTAATTAAAAAGAATGTACATAGCCGTATTAGAACTTGTATCCTATTGATTGTGGTTGCCGAGAAAGTACAGCTTCTGACCTGTGTGTTATATTGCATGTATTTATGTTCAATATCCAATATCTCAAAAAGACCCTGGGTAGAGAAAGTTATTGTTCTGAAAAATTTGCATATGTAACTGTTTAAATAAATCGGACATACAACTACAGAGTTGTTACGGATCCGCGGTCTACTGATACACATTTGACTGTTAATCCAGATGTTGCAATTTCGATTTCCCTACTTTCAACTACCAAAAACTCTTTAAAATGATAATTGGTGTGTTAACGTGTGTTATATATATATATATATGTTTCACCGAGTTTGATTGCGTTTAAACATAAAATTAATAGAATTCGTTAAAAACATGCACTGTAATAATCATAAATTACTAAGGTCAAGTCATTGTTTTTTGTTCAAATTAAATGTGTTCTTTACACGTTTTTGTGTATGGCATACAACGACTAAAACACTTTGGTGTATTGTGTTATACAATTTAAACAATCAACTTATATGTATACTCAACTACATTAAAAGTATTAATTAAAACACTTATAGACGTCAAACGAACACGTCTACGATATTCTCAAAATGAGAGAGCATATGTTTTTTATTATAATTTCAAGAATACAAAATTAGCACATATGATTTATGTGCAATTTGATCCGAATGTAAATTTTGAATGTCCTTTCTGTGAAGAAAGTGCCCTCTTCGTAGCCCTTTCCGCTGAGCAATTGTTTTTCAAACTCAATTAAACATGTATTATAATAATCAAAATGTACGAAAGTACTCAAACTATGCATCTTAAGTATACTATCAATATTATATAAAACTCGTGAGCAATGTTTTAATTTAATGTACAGTTTGCATGATCTATGCGGAAGCATGCATCCACTTTGCGGAAAGAGTCATTTCATTTAGGGTACTATAAAAAAGCAGTTTATTTGTTGTAGTCATACACTGAGATGATTGCATGAAATGATTTAATACGACGTCGATTCCATCTAAATTAGCAATTATTCTTAATACCCCCACCCCCGTCAAAATTAATTCCTGTTACGTCATATAGTACCGGTAGATGCCGGTGAAAAAAAGTGAAAAAAGGGGATGAGTGAATTAATTATTAGCGATAATTTTGAGCGTTGGATTCTCTTCAAAATTATATAAAAAAAAAATTTTTACGTAGTTTTAGGTTTTCCTTTGTCATTCGTAAACATTTACCAATTATTTCAGAACAAATTACTTGCAGAATGCAATTAGCTCTATAAGGCCAGTATGGCCAATTGACATAGGCGTTACAGAGGCAGTAGGACACTAAATTTGTAAGGTTTAGGCTTTGTCCGATCATCACATAAAAGGACATCCTCCCATTAAGTACGAAAAGATAAACATATTGCTGGTGCCCCTAAAACACAGTCTATGGGACATCAGACGGAAGAACTGTGTGACAGTGATGTACGCTGGTGTACGTTCTATAACCAGAGTAGCCTTAACCAGCGTTGCATCCTCTGTGCACTTTACCAACAACCTTTCAAGATATTTCAATATTCTATACACGCGCACGCACGCACGCACGCACACACGCACACACGCACACACACACACACACACACACACACAACGACAGATATATTTAAGCATTATGCTTTGTGTAACTTTAATACAATATATTAATGCCAGATTTCTTATTATATTGTCTTTAAAGGTCATTCAAAACTTCGATGGAACAAAAACAGCCGCACATTTACCGAAAACAAATGCATTCATCTCGACCTTGAGGGAGAAATCTTCATCAAAAGACCAGGCTACTACATAGTATCTTCAACGCTACATGTTAATGCCACAGGAACGAACAATACAACAGCAACATTCAGTCACAGCCTTAATCTGCTGTCCCACAAATTTGGAACAACTGGTGTGCTTATGCAACGCCAAAAATCTATAAAAGAATCCGACAATGATATTTTTACAAGTTTTATATCCGCGGTTTTTAAGCTCTATTTGTACGATAGGATATCTGTATCTGCCAGCGATCCAAACTTTTTAGCTCATAACGATTCTAATGACCATTTCATGGCATACTACACGTACGACATGTCTTAAATTCGAGTTCCTGCTCATATAGAAACCCATCCGTTCCACTTGTCCATAGCAAAATAGTTTGTATCGGACAGCACGGATTATATTTTGTCTGTCTATAAACACTCCAACGTTTAATTTACAATTGCATTTGACAATGACCCATCCATTCAATAATAGTTTTCAATCTTCGCTTTATCAAAAAGACATATATATCCAAGAGTTGCTCATTGTATATGACACTGATGCATTCATTTACTATTTTTGTGTATTCTTCGCTATATCATTTAGACAGCTCAAATGTTGTTGTTTTCCATTGGATTTGACACTGACGCATTGATTTATTAGTATGGTGTATTCTCCGCTATATTTATTTATATTATTTAAACAGCTCCAATGTTGTTGTTTGTATTGTGTTTGATACTGACCGATTCATTTTATAATAAGAAAAAAAAACATGTGCTTGTGTAAACACAATGTAATTTTGTGATGTTTTAATGCAAAAAAAAACATTTGCATTGTATGTGTTGTAACTTTTGAATCACGGATCATATTAACCTGTTGTGTAATAAATTGATACTGAATATAAGTTTTTCTCCTTCGCCTTCTTTGTTACGAAAGTGGTTATCCTAACGAGTATTAGTACTAAAACTTTGACAATTAATTTACTTCAAATAAAAATCATGTAAAAGCTCTCATGAAGCCCCAGCGAGTCACTAAAGAATCCATCCCTTTTGGAGTTAACTTTGAGGTCCTTGCAACCTCAGAGGTTTTATTGGGCAAGAGGTGTTGAAACTTTGATGCACATGAAAACAGCATCAAAACAAGAGATGTTTGTCAAACATAATGCCCAACTCCACCCTGAAGAAAACATGTCAGGAATATTTTGACCGAATGCATGCTGATTTATCATTTCACAGTCGAAGCCTATGTGTATTCGAGTTTGTATATCGAGGATAGAAGTTACAGTTGAGATGATGACTGATATTTGCATGTATTCATCTGGCAGCAGGGTCTCTGTTATTGTCAAAGTGACCTCCAAGTCCAGTTTGATGAGTCCAGGCATTTCGAGTTATCACTCGGACAAGTGTTTCGCGTTCACATTCACTGTGCCCTTAACCTTGGACCCGGTGACCCCATACTCCATCTTCTGTCCATGTCAAGTTTGACGTGTTACATCAAGAGTTCCTACATTCATATAAAGAGCAATAATTTAATGAGCCCATGTATGAATTGCTAAAATAGTATACAAGTGTATCTGGTAGGTTATTTTTGCAAAACAAAAAGCGGGTCTTTCTTTTTGGGTAACAAATTGTCATTTCTTTAAATACTAACATGTCTTGCAGCTCATGTCTGAATTAGAATTATGTTTACGCACGCTAATTCTGATTCTGCATCGAACAAAAAAACTGCATAAACCTTCTACCTCAGACATAAAAGGTGTTTAAACATACAAATATTGGCCATATGGTGCTCATGTTAAGTGCACAAGCTGTCGAAAAGAAAAAAGCTGCAAGAACTCAAAATATTATCCTCCAAAAACACCAAAATACTTTCACCACCCGCCATTTTGTTCCGCATCTAATATTTCCCTCACTTAAATTTCCACATTTTTTTTTACGTTGGACCCCCTAAAAACACTCTTTTGATTTTGAGAAACACCTAACAATGAGAAGATATTTGCACGCACAACTTAGATTTCACAATTGAAACGCAGTCGTTCCCACAAAGTTTCGTATCCATTTCCAGGAACAAACTAGTTGCAATACCACTTTGTTGTAGAAAATGTATTTCATGTAATGTATAAGAAGATTAATTTTTCATTAAATGCGTACCTTGATGCAAATGGAATCAACTATGAAACTATTAGCAATAATACAATATAAACTACAGGAACAATTCCAGTATTTACAAGTTTAAATATTAACCCTGTTCAGACGCACGAATTGAGGGTACAAACGACACTGAACGAGGGACACAGACGTACACACAGCACAACAGACCACATACGCATCAAAATAGCTTATAAATAAATTATGGCTAACCGCCTTGGAATGGTAAGTGAAACTTGAGTTTACTGGAACACGAGTCTACTTGTTTACGTGCGCATAATCTCATACTTCAACTATTAAATATCAATTATTACAAATTAAAAATATAAGAATCATCAGACACATAAGACTTATACTAATTGCTAACGGTGAACTGTTGTTATTGGTATTTTAATACGATTTCTATAATCAACCGTTGCAATATTAGTTTTGAAACAGCACTTTGATGCTATTTCGGTTTAAGGTTCATTCAAGGACCAAGTTTAAATAAAGATGTTTGGATACATTTTTGCAACAACTAAAATATTTAATAAAAAACAAATACAAAAAGTAACAACATAATTGTATTAAATAGATGCGACATGATAGTATTAGCATCAATTTCAGATTTTGACAATGAGGTGGAAATAATTTACTTGCATAATATTTACAAAGAATGGACAATTCAAAACGATATCCAGGTCACTGTGTAGAACAATGTTAAAAGATTGGTGCATTCTGGCTTTTGAAAAAGGGCCTTCCACATCGCAACAATTTGTTTAAATGTTTGACCAAGATTAATGCATTTTCTCTTAAGGGCCTGCCACATCGCAACAATTGGTTTCAAAGATTGACCAAACGATAAAACTTGTCAATTTTCATTTTTGTTTTGGTTTTGAGTTTCAATATTTAGCATGCATTACACATAACACTCAGTTTTAAAAAAGATATTTGCATTTTTGTTCTCAGAAAGTGGTTCTATTTCACTTGTTTTCATTATCTTATTTAATATCTTACATAGTTGAAAACATGTTACCAAGAAACTGCAACATATCGTTCATTGGGTATTCAGTGTGACATTTTGACACAAATACATGTCTTTACAATATTGTTATTACACCAAAACATGTTGCCAAGGACGTTTGTTTCACATAAAGTTACTCAAAACTAAATAAGACCTGTACATTTAAAAAAAATAATATTTGGCCTTACCTACCCACTTTTTTCATTGTGGAAGGTCCTTCAGAAATACTGGGGAATGTGTTTATTTTATCAACACTTAGGAATGTTTAGAACACACCTGGCATATTATATCATTACGCTCTACAGTATATCTTAAAAATAGTCAACCTTTATACGTGTAAGGGGAAATAACTGCGATTATTGGATTAAGTGTAATATGTTGACTGTCAGCCATTGACACTTTTGTTGTCTGCTGCTTTCCCAATAATTTCTTTCTAGCCAAATCAACCAAGTTCTTAGCGGTCACACCCGGCTAAAAGATCACTGGTCAAAACTGACAACAGTTTCAGTGCATGCCAAGTTCCAGAAACCGTAGATCACCTCATTTTCTACTGTTAAATGTACGACGAAGCTATTAGCGGACTGGAAGAAAGAACACAAATATTATACAGACATTGTATAACTTATACAGCATGTATTCATCTGGCAGCAGGGGTTACTAGCGGGCAAAATAGAAGAAATAGCGAAAGAAAAACTGATGGACTCATTGAGCTTATATCTGTCGGAAACAAACAGGCTATAAATATTTTTTTAGAAAACACACAACTTTCCATAATTCGTAACAAAAGTAACAAGAGTTCAAGTAGAATAAGGCACATAGATGATATCGGAAAAATATTCGATAAAGTACAGCGAGACCAAAGGCGACGACGACGCCATAATCCGATATACAACAACACCAAATCTGTTTTCTATACTTTCTTCTTTTAATAACTTGCTGATGACATAATGAATGACATTCATACACTCGAAAAGGGAAGCAGCGATTTGAAAATTGTATGGATAATGATGATTTATTGACATTTGCATGTTCTCATCGGGAAGTTAAATTAGATGTATTTTCCGGATGACGATTTCGGATAAAAAATATGTACATATGTTAAAAAAACACAGATCACAGGGCGAGTGGTTACGTAACACCCCTACAGACAACCTTCCCCTCACTCCCATATCAATAACAACCCCACACCCTGCCTCGTTGTTACAGACCACTTATTAATTTCCCTAAACACTCGAGAGTAATAAACAAAAAACACTGCTTGTTGGATTTTTACGAACACTACAACCACAGACACCAGATTGTATCATTCAAATACACATTTATTCACCTTTTCACTTGTCACATAAATATTTTGTTAAAGTAAAGATTCCAATCGTGTGGTTTCTATAACTCTAGAAGATATTTAGCTTGCAAGTATGTGGTAATGTTGTTGTGGAATTATGATAAATTGTTGTTATGGTACCAGCAGTATGTGATAAGACCTAAAACCACAGTTGCTAAGAAATACCCCCATTATAGCTTAGTGGTAAGCTTAGTAGCCTAGAGGTAAGGTATCCCCTTTTGTAGCAATAATGGGCATTTAGGGATCTTTTTTATACTTTGGACATTTTATGTTTCCCTGTAATGTGACGCTGCCATAATGCCCAATTCTCATATGTAAATCTCATGCCAAAAGATCATTGCTATTATTTAAGCTTAAATTATTCCATTTCACAATCAGTAATAACTTATTTTCAAATACACATCAACCTGAACTATATTAACGATGCCGTGATGGTCAATGAGAGAGACTCATGCATGGAACACTTCACAGTAAACCCTGGACCTGATTTATACAGTATTACAACAGGTGAGGTCATATCTGCTATTGGGTTTGGGTTGACCCTAGATAGATGCTGTGATGGTCCGTGTGAGAGACTCATGGAATAATTTACAGGAAACCCTAGACCTGATTTATATAGTCTGACAACAGGTGAGGTCATATTTTCTATGCGGTTTGGTTTGAGAAGCGAACGCTAGATGCTGTGATGGTCCATAAGAAAGATTACTGAAATCGACACAAAAAACACTTCACTTGATTGATTTAGTTTTACATCAGGTGAGTTAACATTTTTCTAGGGGGGGAAGGTGCAGAAGGGAACACCTGGTACGGTGATGGTCAATAAGGATCATTGAACAAGTCAAAGGGAGCTCCATTCCTGATTGATTGTAAGTCATACCACAGGTGAAATAAATAAATATTTGATCTCTTTTGTTCCACACGGTACGAGGTGTCCTTCTACCATTGAGTCTGTCCAAAACAGGTTCATGTAAATGTACAGAAAAATCCCAAAATGCATCATGGACAGATTTTATATCATCATTTGTCATAACATTCATTGGCGTAAGGATACATATAAAAAGTAACATTATGTTAAAGAATGTTCCATGTTTATACTGTGTACTGGAAGACTGTTTGAGTATAGTTCAATCCAGTTTGAGATGGATTTAAGCAGGGTACAACGCAACATAATCTGTAAAAAGGGTCCGTGCAACAACACCGTCAGGTAAATGTTGAATCCAATATGTGGCGACAAACCCAACCCGATTGAATATGCTGCATGTTTATGATGTGTTATCCAGTGTCACGTGCAAACTGGTAATACTTTGATTAAAATTATATTGGTTGATCATTTTTCAGGTGGAACGATTTTTTTAACTATGTGGCAAATTCATATCAATAACATTTGCGCAGTCCCACTTCAGGAGACCCCTACACGAACGAAAAAGTATGGCTGGGATTGTCAACATGTCTACGATATTTTAATATTCTAAAGCCCTGAAAAGGTTATGTTTTTTTACGAACATGAGTCAAGCAACAAAAATGTAATAGTCCTGTCGCTGAGTGTTAATAAATCTAATTTTACATCAAGTCCGAAAACGGGGATGGACTTCACAGTCAGAATTCCCAAAACTTTAATGACTAACCTTAATTAACTAGTGCCTTTCAAACATTTAACAGGTGTGTTTTATCACTAAACACTTCAAAATTTACATCTGCTAATATTTGCTTAGCTTATTTTACATTCATCGACATGCATAACTTGAATTCAATTAATGCTTAAGTAGAACAGTATATGATAACGCATGCTTGTTCTTTGAAAATACATCGATGGCCCTTGGAAAATGCAAACACACGATCGTAACATTTGGCATGATTTAGTAAATGTATTACGGAAGCCTTCCACTGCCATTTTCAATAATAGCTTATAATTGAATATAAGAACATTTTTTTATTTTATTCTTAGATATTATATGTCACAACATGCGACTTATAATAAACAAAGCAGGAAATCATGCTCATCGGGAAGAAAAACTAGGAGAAAAAAGCGGTCAAATATATTGCGATCTTTCACTTAAACACAATTTCCCTTTTATAGAACAGAACAGAAAGATGATTTATTTGTATTTAACATATTGTATCTCACCCATACAAATAATCTATATGTCTAAAACTGGTCTCATAAGACATCTAGCAGCATTTTACCAGATTTCATGCCAAACTGTATGCCCACTTTACGTCATTTTAGAAATGACATTGTCGATGAAGTGCCCCAGTCCTGTGCACGGTGATGTTTGATTTGGATTGAAGAACGGGCAAAATTTCATAAAAAATGGAAAAATATCAAATTTTTATTTTATATACATGAACTGTATTTATAATGAGGTTTGTGTTAAGATTGAAGATGATATTTAATGCGGCAAAGTAGACATTTTCTAGTGCACAAAACCAAAACATGACAATAACTCATTTTATTCATATAGAGCAAAGCCTGGCGGAAGTGGAGTATCCTTGCCAAGATTTGTTTTAAAATATACCGTAGATACGATGAACATATAAATTTCCTATTTGATGTGTTAAACACAGGACCAACTAATCTTACAGATACTCAGTCATTTTGAACTTATACCCACTGAGGAATCGGCGAGTTTGTTAGCCGGTTTATCAGTGAAGATGACCTAGTGGTTAGCTTATCGGACTTTTGAGGTTACGTCATTCGATCCTCACTGGGTTCTTTGTCGAGATAATACTCGGGCATGGAATGGAGTATGTACATAGTTTATTTTCAATCCCTAATCCTAATCAAAATATCCATACGGTTAATATTAAATATTGAATTGTGTGACGCAAAATAAATCTTAAACTTAATTTTTAATGTATTTATATACCGTTTATACACTAGTTATGTTGCACTTAGATAAATTTTATACACATAGAGTTAAACCATGTATTAAAATGTAAATGGGGTACATACCATTCCCTAAATAAACCTATTTTATTCTCTAAACAGGCTTAATTCATTGCTCGGAACGCAACAACTCAGTTAAATACTTCGTAATTATTTTGGCTGTGGAATGAATCTAAGACTGGACGAATTATTAAAGAATGCCACATTCATAGACGGGTGAGGTCATCAGGTCTTTTCAGTAAAATATTTACAATGAATCATACATACTACTAGACATTTAATCACAGTATGAAATCAGTAGCAACACTTCGTAGTAATTGTATGCGGAATACTTGACGCGAGATCTATACGCCATAAATCATAATGCTTATTTATGGTGTGCATTTGCTTACTTATGTCATTTGTTTTAAACAGCCATTCAGTAAATGGTTGCTGTAGAGAATGTCATAGGTTTCAATTTCTTCTGACAGGAAGTTTTATCAAGATTTATGACCCGGTTAATAAATCAGAATATATCAGACAGAGACATTTATTGAAGATATTCAAGATACAAAAAAACTTATGTCTCATACCGTTATTAAAAACCTTTTGGCACATTTAATGCGTATTTTTGGCACATTCAATGGGTATTTATTTACTTGTCCCCAAAAGTTGTTCATGGTGTGTAATATTATGCAATAATAGCGATAATACACCTTTTTGGTCGTTACCATCTGCAAAGGCCCTCAAAAAGGTGTATTAACCCTATATTGTTCATGACTTTACATGAATTAGCATCATTGCAACAAAAGTTGTCACCATTCACATATGTATGATACTGTTGTAGGTGAGTTGAACGTTCAACATATCAGAATAAGGCGAGTAATGTTTCAATACATTTCACTATCGGTTATTTGGTAAATAAGATTCGCGCAAGAGGTCCCAAATGTATTTTTTCTTGATTCTTAAACATGAACATACATAATGACAAATGACAAAGTTGTGGTTTATAAATAAGAATAAGTGACGAGGCCGGAAATAGTCGAGTTAAAAGAAAAACATTAACGTTGCTTCTATTTATACTGAATAAACTGACATTTTGATTCCATATAGGCATTCATTCCATAAAATCACCTATCTTGAAAAGTTTGATACCGACATATTGATCGCGACATTCAGGGTGAACAATCAATGGCGGATCCAGGGTTCGACGTGAGAGGGATGTAACCTATTGACTTGCGCCCCACCCTTAGAACCGACATATATTTGGTTGGAAGGGTTGGCAGGGGGTAGTCGGTAACGGCATGATGTTGCGAACAAGAGTAGGAGATGTGGCGGTTGAAAGCAAAGTGTTCTCAAGTTTATAAGGAAACAAGAACAGGATAACTATCCAAGTAAATGTTTTTTTCCGCCTACCGTCTGCGTTTTGTTATTTGAAAAGAATTTCGCAAAGAGATTAAAATTGATATTGATTTTACGTGTTATTATTTTAAATTAAGAATGTAGGAAATAAAATAGATAAGTATTAAATTAATAAAAAATAGAATGCAAATATTTTTAAAATAAATCCCGTCTGCGGCAGGATTCGAATTCGGGACCACTAGATTGCTAAACCAGACCGCTAAAGACCACAGTAACATGTATACGTCAGTTGATCAGGTATGCATACGATATCACGCCGTGATATACACTTTTTTATAAACTTTTATCTGTATAAACAATATTACCTAAACCTCGATTTCATCAGTTTAAACAAAACATTTTTCAGGGCTGGGATTCAATATTGGTCTTAATTGGATCAAAAACCGATGTAGCTAATCGGATGACTTGTTATTAATAACTGACAAATTGAGTGAATGAAGTCACATATGAACTTGAAAGTTTCTGCCAAACATTTAGAAGGTGTTTTTTCTCACTAAACACTTTAACTGACATGTTTATATTTTCATAGCCAATTATATATTAATTACAGGCATCGACATGCACAACGTGACTCTTAAACCATGATGTACATGCAGATACCATAAGGTCGTAAATCCTCAAAGGTAATTTAGTATCTGGCATGATTTAGGAATTACGTGTATTACGGAAGCCTTTAACTGCCATTTTCAATCATATTTTAACTTCAAATTAAGAACAATTAATTTTATTCTAAG
Source organism: Mya arenaria (assembly GCF_026914265.1). Lineage (NCBI taxonomy): Eukaryota > Metazoa > Mollusca > Bivalvia > Myida > Myidae > Mya > Mya arenaria. The sequence goes on along the minus strand of NC_069123.1, from coordinate 38,237,900 downwards.
TTATAAGAACTTACGAATTATAATACACTTAGCAGAAAATCATACTCATCGTTGAGAATCACGAGGAGAGATACGACGACGATCAGAAATAGAGGATAGTTGTTTGTTTTGGTAAGATCGTAATATATTTCACCGAGTGGCGTAGCTACACTTTTGGTGTTCACGAGGTCAAATATATTGTGATCTTAAACTGAGTTGTCCATTCATATGATAAAACTGTTCTTATAAGACACCTAACTGCATTTTATCAAAAGGTAAGACAAACTGTATGCGCACGTAACGCCATTTCAGAAATGAAGTCGTCGATGAAATTTCCCAGTCACGCTGATGTTTGATTTGGATAGTGTAACGGGCTTAACTTTCATAAACATGGAAAAATTTAAAAGTGATACTTTCACTGTTTGGAACTTGTTTTCTACTGGCAGCTTATTCTAATTTAAAAATAAAACTTTAAGAATAATAAGTCATTAACCATATTTTGACCTGTTTTTTTGCTGATATATACAAACACACAAAAATAAGCGTGTTGCACTAGACCTCTGGAAACTTTTTTATTAACCTGAGTCATATTGTGAAGCATGTCGGCAAAATGAAGAACTTCAAAAATGTGTTTAAGAATAATCATATGGATTTGGCGGTAAACAAATTTTGCTCGAATGTTTTTCAATTCTTCAAATATTAAATAAATTGCATTGGTTTGTTTTATAAAAGCATAATAAACCATTGGTTACCGTTTTGTAGAGGACTCGAACTCCCCTGCAGATCCAGAGGACAGAGATGACCCCGGTTTGATCTCTGCTGCCGTCGCAAAATTTGATTTATTGTTTTATGTTAAATTTACGTGACGGTATTTTAGTGAAAATAAGTGCATGTCACAACTATGCTATGAATACGTTTGATAAGTATATTTTTAAATTCGAAAGCATCATTACAATCTATTGGCCTTGTAGGGTTTTAAATAATTTGCAATTGTATGGTAGGATAAGAAAATCGTCGTGCACTTTTCAAATTGTTTAATTCGACTTTTTGCTATAAATGTTATAGTGCTTAACATGAATTTCGAAAATGTGTGAAATAACACAACAGCATGGCTGCAATATAATAAGGACAGCATACTAATTATAAATATGCAAACTATTGAACGGAAATATCGGATGGCCTAAAAACATGTTTATATTATTAATAGTAAAAAAACACAATTTTTCGAATATACATTGAAACCCATTAGCTATGGCATTGGTTACACATATATTGAAGTGTTTAGTATTGACGTATTTAACCTTAGAAATAATGCAATGCATTAAAACAGTCAAAAAAGGTAAACAACATTTGTACATGAGGATGTCATATTTTCTGCATTGTTCAATAGCTGTTGATATCTAAGCTTACCTTTTCTTACAAATGGGTGAGCACTCGAATTGTGAGGTTATTTACATACATCAATTTTTGGAGTGTTTCGATGTGTGTATATAACTTCTTTTAATGCACGTAATGTTGAGTTTTTTACAAACTAACTGTTGAAAATGATGCATATGTGTTTTATATTGTCAGCATAATGTTTTGTATTTCCTTGCATTGAGCATGCTTTGCCTCTTCAGTAACTTTCATATGCGTATTTTGTAAAACAGTCCATCGGCATCGACAATTAACGACATAATCGCGTGCTTTCGTAAGTAAAATGATTACATTTTGAGTCAGGTTAATTGAGGTTTATCCGAAAGAGCCACTTTGTTTCTTCAAATCGTCCTGATGGCGTCACGGCGGGCCAAGCCATAGTGCAGCCATTTGGTGCTTGGAGACCTAATAAATCTATAATAAACTAGCCGGAGGCACAATGTTGAAAGACGAACCTCGCGTAGTCATAACAATAGACAAAACAATTCAGTTTAAAATGTTACTGTGTTTGCACAAGCGTAATTTTCCAAAAGGACAGTTCATACTTATGAACGTTATGGTGCTATTATTATCGCTCCGGCATATATTTAAAACCACCAAGTGCTCAAACTTGGTCTCTCATAATTAGCTGTTTCTCGTTTGAGGACATGTTTACGTTTTGGTACATATTTAACGAATGGGACGCGGCTCCTTAAAATGATTTGTTCCTTTCATCGTCTAAAATTTTAATTGCCGTTATGTATTTAGTGTAGGATTGTTTACAATTGCTGTAAGTTTGTTTTTAAAATAACGAAACTAGCTATATATTAAACGATGTGTGAATCTGCAAAAAGTTGATAGCACTTGTACACATATGAGTTAAACTTATACAAACGAGCACTTGTTTGACGTCATTTGCGAATTCCACATCGTGTTAAATGAATAACGTACTTATATATGCTCTATTTGAAATGTTTTAATGCTAAAATCTTTGCTAAGATTAAGCACTTTTGATGCTTAAATACTGACATTTACTTAGAATATGATTCCACTGAATGCTTTTTCATACTAACGATCTGCCATTTGTTTGTATAAGGTTACAGAAGGAATACTGTAACTTCAATTTATGTCGCCTTAGTGTTTCCATAACCGTTTTACTTGGTGATTTATAGAATTAAAACACAGTGTATCTGAGCAGGTTTAGATTGGTTTGAAATGAATTGCGTAATAATCTAGAAACACATTTACACTTTGATTGTTTAGATAAAGACAATGCGAAGGCCATATGCAGAATAATGAATAAAAAATGACAGGACACGAAATCACTTCCTTTTTCTATGAATTTTCTTCTCACATGAAAACACAGGTAAATAAATGCACGTGAACTTGAATTAATTACAACGGCTTTGGTCGTTATCAGATTAAAATTATTATTTTAAGCGAGTTCGGATCAATATGAATTGGTCAGTCAGTAAAAAAAAGAGGATCGAGATCTAAGGTTTGATTATTATTTTGATATATATATTTGTATATAAGGAATACTAAAATATTATGACGCTTTTACATCTATTTCGCAGATTATGTATGTAAACAGAAATAACTTTTATTTATTTTATTATGTATTTGATTACGAAAGGCCGATCTGCGGCATGTTATTTAATATATATAAACTATTTGATAGTTTATAACATGTTAATTGACCTTACGACAGGATTTGATTGACAGGTCCTATCAGCCAATCAGAATGTAGGGCTGATAAGCCGTGTTGCTATCCGCCATTTTGTCCGTCAAACTGACCAGAGTCCGTCATATACATGCGCTGGCAATTCCTCGCCTTTTTAAGTATTATGGTAAAAAGGTGTTGTCATGGCACTTGTAATTCGGATACAAGGTAGCCAGGCCGACTAAAGATGGCTTCCAATTCGTTCCGTATTCGAAACCAGCGAGTTATTTAGAAAAATGCAAGTTCTGTATCAGACTCTGTGGAAGACCTCATCAACAGCTGAACTTGGAAATTTTGAAACATCGTTCAAAGGCGAAACATCTATACGTGTGTACAAAAGTATTTTTTTGAACAAAACTACTTATTTCAATCAACTCAAAATTTATTTGATACTGAAATTGTCCGTGCATGACCTAAATAAGTGTTACTATTTTTAAACTATAAACATCGTACATTTATGCTTTAGCTTGTGTTGTCAAATCGGCATTAATGGCCATTTAATATCCGGTTCAACATGGACACGATTGATTTCATTCAAGATAGAGGTATTTTTGTTGATACCGTTATGTAGTTTTTATAAACTGCTTTGCTTTCAAAGTAAATCAGGAAATATCGTACAACTAAATTTTTGTCCGAACCATCGCATGCTTCCGAATCTCATCTACTCGTATGTAAACAATGGCTTTTGTAGCTGTCATTCCGACACATTTCATAGATTTCTTATTTTCATATCAGCACTTTGTCGACGGGAAATCCAATCAAGAAAACCCTGACCCTCAAGCAGCTACTGTATTTGACCAGCTCACACCAACTAGGCCTCCTCCAAAACTCAGATAAATATTTGAGCCACCAAAACAAAACGAGAACAGATCGGTCTGAATCGTTAAGGTATTATTTTCTGTATACCAGTAAAACAATTTATTTCACTATACATTTAAATCAATTATTATGTTCATTAGAACTTGATTCTGCCAAACATGTGCTGTAAAGACTTAGACTTATTATGAATAAAGAACAAGTCAAACATGTACATATTTTCATTGTTATTCTTATATTTTGGGCCATTTACGTAAATCTACAATATTTAATGATAGTTCATCCAATGTTCAGAGTCCGGATCACATGCATACTCGATTAACAGTATTCTTAAAGTTGCACTCTCACAGAATTCTAGTTTGACACTTTTTGTCTCAGAATCGGCTTATTTTGGCATTCTTTAAATTAAGACCTAATATATAAATCATATATAAAACTTCTCCGAGCCAAAATATGATCAATGCAATCGAATCCTGTGTAAGTTGTCAAAGTGATCAATCTGTGAAAGTGCAGCTTTAACAGTGAAAAATAACTTCTGCTAATGCTATATATTTTAAAATATATTTGCCATTGCAATAAAGAGATATTCACCTACAATATCATACATAAACACCAAAGAAATATCAAAGTTTAAGTAATGTTTGCAAAACAACAATGTATTTAATAAATCTGATATTAAATATGCAATAACTGGTGTTATACTCCAGAACTGAAGCTAACATCATAGAGGTACATCCTTCCAAGAATCCATCAAAACAACATGCTGAACAACTTCAAGAACTCTCTTCAAAAGACCACACTTTCCTGAAATAAATAAAAGATGCCAATATTAAAATAAATCAGTTACATGTATTGTTAAATATTTTAATACTAGCTGTAAATGCTACTGCCTTTGATGTTTACTTTCTACATGTATATCATAATGAAATATTGACAAGATAATAGCTAATGTTTTGTGGTTGTTGTTTTTCTCTGAACAAATAGTCCATTACTTTTGTACAGCAAAGTAAAACTAATTGTTATAAAAAGCTTTAAAATAGGTCCTACCGATTATTTGTAAAACTTGTCATCACTGGTTTTCTCTTGCGGTTGACATTGCCTGGACTGGCAAATATCATGTGTGTGTGTGGGGGGGCGGTTTCCGGTCTTATGCTAGGTCCCCTGTGGCGGTAGGCTTGTTGAAGACAATAATAAGGGGACTTCCTTATCTCCATCAATCAGAATACTTTAATGGTGTCAACGGTAAATAGCAGGAGACCCTCCACCAGCCTTAACCGGTAAATGGGGGAGGGTAGTGTGTGTGGGTTAGAACAAGCTGCCGGGTCAGCTTAGTTGGTAAGAGTGCCGGGCGGTTCTGGAGGTTGTGAGTTCGAGCCCCACACCGGGGGCAATTTGCCTCCCAGGTCTACTTTTACAGCCAGAGTGTGTGAACATGTTCCACAATTTCTGTAAGAACAAAAATCAAAGCATGTGAATGTTTGAGCAATGCAAAAGTTACAGATTGGTATCACCCACGATTGTCACTTGTCAACTATTACATTATTATTAAGGGAGAGTGTTCAATCGCTTAGAACGGAAACTTTTTATGCATAACCCCAATAAACCATTTCTGCTCATACTATAGAATACAAGGTTATACTGTATAGCTGGCATGTAACTGTTATTTAATGTCACTTCCGGGTTCCCCATTCGGGCCATTTATGATTTACTCATATTGTACGATGATTTAATCTGTTTTTCAACAATACTGTAAGAAGGACCGGTGTTATTAAAAGTTAAACTTACCCTTGTTTGCATTCACAGTATGCGTCACACACACGATTTTCCTTTGTATCGATGTCAATATTGACAACATGGCGGCTATCCGATTTTCTCTGACTTGGATAGATTTCACCCCGTAAATGTTAGATATCGTCATTTTCTAAAGATATATCGAGCCTTCCGATGTAGCAGCCAGTTACAAATTCCTTTGACTTCTATTTTTTTCGCATTGTAATTTCACATTTATGATAATTTGTCAGGAATATCGGAAAGCGAAACGACATGAGACGCCATTACTTCCTCGTTTGTTTAACGGACATAGACAGAGTTCGCTCCCTTGATATCAGGGGGCGTGGCTTAGAAGCCGCTGTCGTAAGGTCAATTGTGCAAAAACAATTGCAAAAGTTGTATGTAACTTACTTCATATTCCATTTCATTATGTATTTTAACGTATAACCTACATGTTATACACATTGTAAAATAAACCTAACATTCTGTTATTGATATTTAGTTCGGTGCATACACTTCTCCTATATAACCTCTTCGTGAAATTGTATGACCTATTGTATTTTTGTTTTAAACGGACACTTTAGCCTTGACCGCGAATTGACCTCAAAAACAAAAGGGGTCATCATTTTGCCGTGACTAACCTTCTTTTTAAATTAGAGGACATTGGTCTCGTTCTTTTTATGGCCAGAAACCACTCATATAAGAAGGTCAATGTGACCTTGATTGTGACCCTCTCTGATTGCAAAACCAATAGGAGTCATCTATTTTCATGTGAAATTCCGATGAATCTTAGCTCAGTCTTTTTTTTTTTTTTGAATGGAGTCTATTTGATTGCTAAACATCTCTTTATTACAGCTTTGAGCTTCTGAACGCAAAATGTAATGCAGACACCTCTTTTTCGTACCGAAACATCTTGTAAAATTGAGAGAAGCTGGACTTAGTCGTTTTTGCGTTATCGATCGAAAAACAGACAGACGGACGGACGGACGAACGGACGGACGAAAGAACGAAAGACGGCACCATAACGTAATTGTTATTTAAATTGGGACCTCCTGAGAAATATTCAGAATTAACTAAGAACATATTGATATAAGAAATTTCTTCATCTGAAAAATTTATTAAATAATAGGTAAAAACATAACTACAAATATTATTTAAAAAAATGAAAGGAACATATGCAAATAATTGGATAGCAAGCCATTCGTAATGAAAATGTAAAATACTTTTTAAGCTGAACATGCATAAATGCATGAATAAATAAAAGCGAAAAATAAATATCAAAATGTCTCAATAAAACTGAAACGAAAACAGAAATGGGATGTTTTGAATGAAACTTTAACTGAGATTAATTTACCCAATGCCTTACAACGTTACAGCCGATGCGCACATGTATATATATTTAATAATTAACTGAAATTCTTGTATGTATACGAGCATGTCAGTTAATTAAAAAATAAAAGTATACTTACAAACCAATACTTGTTCATTAAATATTGAATGCGAATAAGCCATTTTTTATAATAAAAAGAATAGGAATTACAGTTTATTTTAAATAAACATGGTTTATGTGGAATAAAGTATATAATGCCATTTAAAATCAAATTAAAATCATATTTTATTCATCTTAAATATTATTAATTGAATGCTCCTTTTTGGAGGATTAGTGATAAATCATTATATTTCGTGAATTCTTATACATATAAACAGGCTTTATTGTTTTTTCTCATCAGTATTTATTCTTTGTTTAGTAACCAATGATTGTATGTTTTCATGTGTTTTCGGCGCATATGATGTTTCATGTGACTCTATTATAGAATGTCGCCTTCCACCATTATGTAGCAATTTTAAGGGTTTATGTTTTTCTAAGGTATTGTTCGTATTTAATACATATTCGACATAATCCCCTGGAACCCTAAAATTAAATATAAGACCCTTTTCTGCTTGTCACTGGTCATATATTTTACAAATTTAAAAACATTTATGCACTTTTCAGAAAAACTCAGTTTTCATGCCGATCCTCAGTCCGGGCAAAAGGGAGGGTGTTTTCAATTTATCATGAAAGTCTATGAAACTGCTTTATATACATACGTACAAATAACGCTGACTTGCTATACGTTTAGTATACCACAAAATGTTCAATTCCAATTTCATCAATTGTCTATTATATGTGTTTGTTCTGTAGCCCGTCCAATTTTTAACTAAAATGAAGCCTTAGCTAGTAAATATCAAACGCTTACAAAACTACTATATTACACATTTTTTTTCAATTCGATGTAGAGTAATCTAAGAAGAACACCGTAAACCTACCAGACAAAGTGTGCCGGTCCCCAGCCGAGTACAAGGTGAATGTAGTTGAATTCTACCATGTAAGTTTATCAGATAGTTATTGAAAGATGTTTTAAAATTATACTTTAAAACCAACAAAAATCATTATCCAATGCTTTATCGTTAAGTTGTGCATTATTATTTTCACATTCAACATTTAAGCAAAACAATTCAATATCAAACTTGAGAAAAACGCGAACAAAACTAGATATTGATGAGACAAATACTTTTAAGTTTATTGCTCGTCTCTACTGTTAATGTAAACTGTGTTTTGCATCGATATTTGTCTTTGTTCATAGATATATACAACAAACAAAAATCAGCGCCATACTTAGAACCAGGACGACCATATAAGTAATCTTACGCAGGAGGTATAACGTTTTCTGTGACTCAAAACAAAAATGCCGCCGTACATTAAGAAAAAGAGTACAAACGGTTTGCCGGTCCGTAAGCCAAAAAAGAGCAGGACGATGGCAGATTTTCTTGTAAGTATATCAATCTGTTATGGAAACGTACATACATAAAACGCGTACTTGTTTATACGTTTAATAGTCTACCGTATATAGAATACCCGTTTGTCTCCAATAAACGTTAACTATGACCTGTCCAATATATTACTAGAACCAAGCAAACCTATTCAATGTCTAACTTTAAAAAAACCTATAAGATAACTAGCTAGTCTAAATGATGCATTAGGATATATGTTCTGAAATGAATTGTTTGCATATACTATAAATGTTTAATATTTTATTTCGTCTTTATTAATATATGAAAACTTGAACAAACTAAAATAAGCGCCATAGAAAAAAACGGCAATGACAAGTGCATATAAGAGATATAACAACGAAGTTATGACGTTGTTTCTTGTGCTGTCGTCCGTTGTATAACATATTGGAGCATTAAGTTACCAATTGTAGGGGGCATCTGTATTTTAGGTATTCTTCGTTTCTTATGTAAAATTATTCCTAAACACTAGCAATTCTAAGCTAAAAAGCCTCATAATTTTCACCAATTCAAAACCGCCAATGCTCTTTTCAGCATTTGTGTTGGCCTTCAAATTGGATACGCCACAGACAACACCGTGACCATGCCAGGAAAAGTGTGCCGATCTTTAACCCAGTAAAAGGTGAAAGAAGTTGCATTTATCAAACAAATTTATGGAATTGTTATAGATAACTATATCTAAAAACATTTTATACAAACAACAAATAACCGTTGAAATTTCTTCATTGATATTTCCCTTATTTATACATTATTGGCATCATAGTTAATGGTTTGGTGTATTGGCTTAGTGATGTAATTTATTTATAAAACAGTATGATACATACAAGTTAGGCGTACTTGATTATACGTTTAATGTATTTATACATTTGGAAAATAGAGACCATGGGTACCACCTGCAAACGGATTATACTGCAAAAGATGGGCTTTGTTTGCAAGTTTGAGGATAGAACATTACAACGTGCATATGTTGGATTAGTCACACTGATAATTGTACAGTCACTCCTTTTCCTCGTCTTGACTGTATCATGGAGAATATATAAGGAACCTCCGCCATTGGAGAGCAGCACTTACTGTGTGCCATGCAATGACATCAAACAAACGAACCCTTACAATGTCACAGGGCACGTCATTGATGCATTGAGACAAATATATAACGAGTCGGTATGCTGTGGTCCCATTCGGGACATTATGGAGCTCCGCAGTAAAAACGTAATGAGCATTTTTATGGTTTTGCGTTTAAAAAGAAGCTTTGTTAGCGCCTTGTGTCACTATAACTATCAACACATTTTACATAAACTAGTAATATTAGCTGCAATACAATTCTAAATGGATTCGTGTTTTCATTCCTCTAGTGATGCAAAGCACTTCGAAACTAGCCAACCATTTCCATTATTTTTTGAATTTCTTAAAAAAAATCAACAGCATCAATTCATTTCGATATCTGTCATGAGGAGTTAAACGGACATAGAAATAATCTATATTATTGCGACATTATTTTCTTGTGGTTTTGTCATTGAATAATATCAATTAGCAATATTAGTTGGCTGTGCATATGTCTAAATGGTATTGTTTGTTGTTTTTTCTCAGGAGATGACAAAACAATACGTCAAAAACGCACAAGCAAATCCGAGTAAGTTATTCATAGATAACCTTTAAGAGCTCGTATCCGTATCTAATAAAAATATTTTATAAAAAAATATATAGCAGAATTTCAAAAATAAGATTTCAATTTTATGTTTGAATATGTACATGAATATGTACATTGTAATTATTTGTAGTTTCAATATTCTGAACATATAACACTCATAATCAATCTAATTAAGATATTACTTTTGCATGCACTAATGAAAAACATTCTTCAAGATATCAATATAAATTAAGAAAATGTAATGAATATTAACTGGTTCATTAAAACTCCATTTTTTACTCTTCCTCATGTTTTATGAAAGGCTAATGTTATTGTATATTTTAGAAAGGTATACCAGCCACCCAAAAATCATACAGTAATTCTTGGTTTAATACCTTAATATAGGTCAATTGGTCGGAGAATCGTTCATCACCGACTGTGAGTGGCAGGGGATAAAAACACCTACAGGCAAACTGGTTGGAGTGGTAGATAGCGTACCAAGTGATATAGTCCAAGGTAGTCATTACAACTACAACAAAGTTTTAGTGAGATTTTAAATACGATATAATAATAAAAAATATATGATTATGATTTGATATGATTTAAAATATAATGAATTCAATATAATCCATAGTCGAACTTGCATTCTCTCAATTGTTGATGTTAAGAACATACAGCATTAATTATTGTATTGCATAAATTTACGGTCAATATACACTTTTTCAAAATGTTGGGAACGTACCGAGGATCGACCGAGTAAATAGATAGCTAGTGCTCTGACAATATTATTATGGACATGTATCATTTTAAATAAATCGGACGAAAACATAGACCGACATAGTAGTTTCGGACCTGTGGTCTATGTGCTTTGTGTAAAGTTCAATCAATATTGAAATCGACATTCGAGCTGTTTTTATAAAAAAACTTTTCTTTTGAAGGTCATTCAAAACTTCGATGGAACAAAAAGGGCCACACATTCACCGAAACAAAATGCATTCATCTCGAGCTCGAGGGGGAAATCTTTATCAAGAAACCAGGCTACTTTATAGTATCTTCTATGCTGAATGTTAATATTACAGGAATGAACAATACTACAACAACGTTCAGTCAAAGCATTAATCTGCTATCCCACAAATTTGGAACAACTGGTTCTCTCATGCGACGCACAAGATCCATCAGAAAATCAAAGGACTGTGTTTTTACAAGTTTTATGTCTGCGGTTTTCAAGCTACAAATGCACGATAGGATATCTGTGTCTGTGAGTGACCCTAATTATTTAGATCTTAACTATTCAAACGATCATTTCACTGCATACTACACTTACGACATGCCCTAAATTCGGGTATCTGCTCGTATAACATTTCTTACTTGTCAATTGCAAAAAAAAATACTTTACAAGATGGCACGGACAAAATTATATCAGTCTATAGACATTCCAATAGGTGAATTACGATTATTATAATGAGTTCTTCTTTTATGCCTTTCGATGAAATATGGAGTTTTACTAATGAAATAACAACAGTGAAAATATCAATCAGATATTTTCACTGCAAAATAAGTAGTGAAAACATCAGCTTTCAGAACTACTTTTAAAATCCGTTGTATTTACTTCCCTTGATCATAACAGAACACATCACTTTTAATCAGAAAATGTTTGCAAATAAAATATTTAAAATTTAAAGAAATGTTACAAAAGTTTAAAAAAGATATATTTGGAAATTAACAACTTACCATTTATTAGAAAAACGTTTTTTCCCCGTTTTCTTGATCTTTAAGCTCGAGGGATGAATGCGAAGTGGCATTAAATAAAGAAGTATATATAAACTTTTCGCTTTCATCCCTCGAGCTGAACGTTCGAACATTTGCTTTCATACCAAACAGAATACAGACGAAAACAACTATTCGAACATAAATAGACTGTTATATCATCAAAATGCATTTTGAACTGTTTGTTGTTGTAATACGTAATAAAAAATTCCCGAAAAAAATCACAAAACACTTTACAGATATACTGATTTTTTTTTTACCCCGCCAAAGCCTAAAAATGCCAACCATCTAGCGTGGTCCGCATTATTACCTGGAAATCGACCTGTCTTCAAGCAAAACAGACTGGTCTCTGCCAGACAGTAAGATGACTGAATATCCATGTATCATGAAACACATTCTAAAACTAAGAAGTAATGATATAGGTCTGTAGCTGGAAGGGTCACGTTTGTTTTTGCCTTTACCTTTATATACAGGGATAATAACGTTGGTTTTCCAAATAATTGGTATTTCTCGAGCACCAGGACTATATTAAATAGTAGTGTAAGCGCTTTTATAACAGCAAGTCCACCAAATAATACATGTTCATTCATAATTCCATCATGACCACGGCTTTTTCTCTTCGCGAGGGATTTTATTATTTTGTTCACTTCATCTAAGCTAATTAGGGTGACGGTGTTGTTCATAATTTGGCACGTAAGATAACAAGATGTCGCCTATTTTCAACTCTGAGCAAATCTCAAAGGGTCGTTCGCTGTTTCGTTTTGACAACTCCCAAAAAATTTGATAGTCGTCTTCTGCTGTTCGATTAAATTCATAATATAATTGATTTACATGGGATTCGCGGCAATTCCGCTGTATTCTCCTGAAAATGCGTTTGGCTTGTTTATTGTTTGTAAATGAGTCTGACATTTTCCTGGGGGTCTGCCTTGAACTAACTATATGTGCCGACCGCGTCGGGCCTGGGCATGCTTCGCTTTGACTTCTTCGGTCCAATACGGTTTGGCTTTTCTGTTCAACTTACTTAAAGGGAGTTGTAAGGCGGCCTGTTTCTAAGCATTGCAAAGTAATGTGTTCATAAAATCAGGGGAGCATCCATCGGTATTTTCGCCCATGATGCTATTTAATTTGCTACTTAGTTGGCTTTGGTAGTTCGATATGTGCCCCTGTATGCATTTATTCCATGTTTTACATGTTCTATGAACTGTTGGTTGTGAGTTACTCCCTAGGTCGAGGTTAACAGAAAAAAATATTGGCGCACGAGTTGAGTATATCTCTCTCAGGTATAACCGAGAATGAGTGAAACATGTCTAATGATGAATTATGGACTAAGACATGATTAATTGTCGACTTCGTCGGGTGGTAAGTATATTCGTTGGTATTTCCTTAGTGCTCTTTCAGCAACGTAAGTTGGTTTTTAAGTATAAACATTGAATAATACGGGATTTTTGGGTCGATGACTTTGGGCCTAACTGAGAGTTTATTTGCGCATTGAAATCTCCGGCATTTCCGATCCGGGAGTAGAGGTTAATGAGAGCACAGACGTCTTTAAGGGTCTCCTTAAAAAGTTCAATGTCGCTAGAAGACGGCATGTATATGCAGAAAAGATACGTCGGAGCCTTTTTGTGAGAAATAATCCCAATATAATAATCATTCTATCATTATCTATGGTTTTGATTTTACTTATTTTACAACCAAAAATATTTCTAATCAGAATTGCTGTGCCTCCCTTACCACATTTTAAGAATCAAAGTGGTCCAGCGATTTATCAATAGTGTAATATGATGTATAATTCGGATGAACGTTAGCCAAAATTGAGCTGAGTAAGGTAACAACGTATTCTCAGTAAGAATGGCGATATCAATCGTATTGTTATCAAGTAACTTCGAGAGAGAGTTTGCTGATGACATAATACCTCTAACTTTTCATACTAAAATATTAAGCGACATAAATATGATGAAAATAATAAGAAAATGAGTTCTAGAAGAGTATGACATTGTAAAATGTTGCTTGCAAGACTGGTTCTTTGTATTTTGTCAGTTAATATAATTATTAGTCCCTCGATGGGTCCCACTCATCAATATCGTGGTAGTCGCATCTATAAGAGTACCATGGGCTGTTCCGGTCATTGTCATGTGAGCTGGAGTCTTCATCTCTGTGTTGTCGTGTGTTGTAGGAGTCATCGTATCTGTGGTAATGGCGGTATGTTTGGTGCCTTAGGTGGTCACGACGTCGCTGACGGGACTGCTTTCGTTCGCGCTCCAACTCTTGTTTGCTGACCCATCGACTCCAAGTTTCGGGCCAAAAGGAGTTATTTTCAGCTGTTTCTTCGTCTACCGGATATATGTTAAGTCGTGCGGACGAACCATGACGTCCACGAAATAAAGTAAGACGTTTCACTCGGACTTTCATATCTGTCATGTTATCATGGATATCTTATTTGACGACGTCGGGGTCAATATTCCCCAAGAAGATTGATTTAGTCTGGTGGTGTTCACGGCGATGAATCGATTGTTTGGGTGGGAAGTATTATCGCTTTGTTCCGGCGTAGGATGTTTTGTAAAGTTTGTTGTACATTCCTCATTTCGAGTTTCAGACCTTTGTTTTGAACAAGAATTGACAGTGTTTCTGTTATTCGCCGTTGTGGCACCAGAAGTAGATTGAAAGATTGTATGCTCTTTAGGATCGATATGCTGGGATGCGTTTGCATTGTTTTCGGCATTCCTTGTTATTTGTTCGGTAGAAATCGTTTCCATGCTGGAAGCTATAGTATGCGTTTGCATATGGTTTTGAGCTTTAGCATTTGAGTCGTTTGAAATTTGCACGGGAGATGGGGAACTAACGACCTCGCTGTACGGCATTGGCTGGTAGTCCTTTTTCGGTACGTTGAGTTTTGTATTCGGTGCCTTGATTTGTGAATCTACGAATCGCTTGTTTATAGTTGGGACTGCTGACTCAAGTGTATCCATGTCACTTTGGAGTTAAGCTACAATTATACTACCAGACGGAGACAGAGAAGCAAGAATACTGTTTAAAGTTCCTTGAAACCGCCATATTGCACACGTCTGTGTGCGTCTGCTGAATTATGACGGAATTTACAGTTTGTTTGCGCGTTATGTCTTCAACACCTGCCTGGATACTGAACAAAACTGCATAATTATCTGGTTGAATACAGTCATTTTCAGTGTCACTCTCGATTATTACGACCTCCTGAGTCGCTGTCGATGGACATATGAAAACGTAATTCATTTCTCAGGATTGTTCGCCGTCAATAAAATAATAACGTAACAATTTTTTTTTTGCACTATTTTCGTTTTTTGCTTTCAGTGGAAGAAATTTTCCTGTTAACAAGTCTTGTTTCGGGACATCCTAGTGTTCCTCGGACCCTCTCAGCGAGTCTCTCGCTGTAAGCATTTATTTTTGCGTGGTTTTGTTTGCAAATCCTCATTAATTCATTTACATATGGTTCTTTTGGAAGATTAGACAAGTAATTATCTAGTTCCTTGTAGAAGCGTTGTGGCAGAATAGAGGGATGTGATAATTTGACTTTGCTGTTGCATATTTCATTGTAGTCGAAGTCGTCGTCGTCAAGGCTCATGCTCATTTTGCTTTCATCCATTTCTTTTTGGTACGGAGTATGCCTGCATTTATTAAGCGCTTCGGGTCAGTTTCATCAGAGTCGCTAGCCGACTCCATATTTTTCAACGATGCTATAATGCGTAATCCCTTGAGGGAAAGTTCGTATGTATATATATATATATATATATATATATATATATATATATATATATAGAGAGAGAGAGAGAGAGAGAGAGAGAGAGAGAGAGAGAGAGAGAGAGATATTGAGAGATTAATCGAGTGGTCATTTAATTGGGCTTTCCGACCATCCTATTTATTAATTTTGTTACTCTAGCTGTACTATCAAGATAGCTTCAATGCTTGACTTTAATTATGTTTCATTTTAATAATTATAATTTTTGTTACTTACCTCCGATCCACCCATTTATTATTATTGTTACTCTAGCTGTACTATCAAGATAGCTTCAATGTTTAATTTTTATTATTATTGATATTTCATTATTATTATTATTATTGTTACTTATCCTCGATCCATCCATTTATTATAATTGTTACTCTAGCTGTAATATCAACAAAGCTTCAATGTTTCATTTTAATTGTGGTTGATTTTAATTATTATCATTATTGTTATTGATTCTTTTCTCAGAATAGTTTAAACAGAGGTTCGAGTTGTCATTGTATGGCGCATGTGACCCATCATTTTTTTTGCAATTATGACGCAATTTATTACGTGGTATACACACATTGTAATAGTAGGTTCTAAATATCATACAATTAGGTACAGGTCTACTCCGGAAAAAGTCAAACAAGTAAAATAACCTTTTTACCATCACACCTTTCCCACCTGGCACTCTCCGCGCAGGACGAAAATGGTTGTCCTCGATTCCTTCTGTGGGTGTGTCAGCTTATCATATTATCAATGACGTCATGAGTGCCTCTCGTTTTGTACATCCTCTAAATTTTCTTGTTAAAAACAACCAGTTACGATTATCTGACATACTTTTCCTCGGATTATTCGCTCATAGCGGCAATGGCTGTTTTTATTCATTTCCGCGGTTATGTCATTGAAGCAATGACGTCACCGGATCATCGCCGTTTTGCATATAAACCCCGAAATCCTGGTACTTTTTGTAAATCCCCCCGAACGCCATGTAACAGAACACCTGTTACGATTCCCTGAAATATTCCTCGGATTATCCTGTAAAAATACCTTTAGATTATTCTGGGTAATGAATCTTTTGATTCAATGACTTATTCCTTATTTAAAAACGCTAATGCAAGGTTAAAATATCTATATCGGAAGAAAGGTTACCTTACAAAAGACATCAAGAAATATTTGCCATGGCCTTAATTTAATTTCATTTTGACTATGCCTGTTCTATGTGGTATCATGGTCGGACCAAGCTCTAAACCACACAAAATGAATTAATGAGGTTTGTTTTGGATCTTGATGAAAGGTTGCACTTTAAATAACTCAACTGGTTACATGTCAACAAATGTGAAGACCAGATTATTCAGGGTCATGTCTTAACAATAAAGATTGGCATAGCCCCGGACTACATGGGAGACAATTTTATCTCCCAAGACACTCTACATTCACATAAGAGAAGGTCAAGTCAGAATGGGGATTTTGCTGTTCCAAATGTCAAAAGATTTGGGTTAAATTCCTTCTTCCTTCAGATAAATCTGATATTTTCCTATTTAACAAGCTGCCTTCTAGTATAACACAGACTGAGACAAAGACTATTATTTTAGACAATTTAGCATAATTATTTATGGTATTAAAAGGTTAGATTTTTAATAGAGAATTGCGGGTATTTTTTTAATATAATGAATTGATCATATATTTTTTGTTTATTTATTTTTTAATTCATTCAACTATTCAAAGATATTCCAAAAAGGAACTATTTAACTTAAGCTCAGATTTTATTAGTACTACATACTGTGATACTCAAACTTTAATGTGATAACTAAACATATATTTTGCTTAACCTATAACTTACTGTGTAAAGTAACTGTGGTACACCTACTGTTATATATATTTAAATGCATAAAGACTTACTTTTTATATAACTGTGCAATTTCTACAACAGCCATATAATTATTTAAATTATGCAATACCTCCCTATGTCATGCCGCCAAAACAAAAGGACCAAAATGATAGTATGAGTTTTCTCTTTTTGGTGTAATCCTTAGTTCGGCATGCCTGGCATGGCTATTTATAATATCTTGTATGTATTATGTTTAATTTACTTTACATGTTTTTTATATGTCCATGTATGTGCATTCTGTACTGGAATAAATATATCCATTCATCCATATATCTTTATCCTGATAATAAATCAAATTTACAGAACCGACTATTTTATTATGTTTTTTGTATAAATATATATTAGACCAACAAGTCGCTGTACAAGTACAGCTGGTACTGCTGCAGCTATTTCAATTTATTCTGATGATGATGATGATGATGATGATGATGATGATGATGATGATGATGATGATGATGATGATGAATGATGATGATGATGATGATGATGATGATGATGATGATGACGACGATGGTGATCATGATGATGACGATGATAATGATGATGATAAGATGATAATGATGAAATGATGATGATGATGATGATGATGATGATGATGATGATGATGATGATGATGATGATGATGATGATGATGATGATGAGATGATGATGATGATGATGATGATGATGATGATGATGATGATGATGATGATGATGATGATGATGATGATGATGATGATGACGACGACGACGATGATGATGATGATGAAGATGATGATGATGATGATGATGATGATGTTGATGATGATAATTTCCAAAGAATAATGCGCTGGGCCGTAATTCTATTGGGTCAAAATACTTTCCTTACACTGTCAATGACTTAATTTGGGCACAATATGAAAACGTTTTTACTTCATAGTATCAAATTTTATATATTTTTGAATTAATATAATAAAATCCACGTATTCTGATCAGTTGAAATAAATTTCTGTCCCAGTTGTAAACCTTATTTCCACCGTTGCCTTCTTTCAAGGATTATAATATAATCCTGTGTGTTATTTTCTAATTTTTTAGAGTCTTAAACAGCTATAGGTGTGCGGTAATACGTTAAAGAAGTGCTTGTAATTCTTAGATTATAATGCTAACAAAAACAAACCCAGAGTAACCGACATTGTAACCGACGTTAGCAACAAACATTTTTTTTTATGTTTATGAAACCATCATTTGAAAAAGACCAAAAAACTCAAATATTCGTCTTGCTAATATAATAAACGAGGGTAGAGCATACTAAGTACTGCAAGAAAGGCTTAAATAGGATATGACATCGTAAATCATGCATTTAGGGCGAGTTCTTACATGAGAAGTAGCTTTATTTTCTGGTGAAAAAGGTAAAAACGCTAAATTCCGATTGAAACATACATGTAAAAGAACTATCACTTGATTTTAAACCAATAGTTTGTATCATTTGCTAGGTCTTGCAGGTCTAATGTCGTGTAAATGAGAATTTTACATGGACAGATCAGGTTTGGAATAATGATATTAGATATCATACGATAATAAGAATTCAATTTGTATCATCTGTAACAAATTGAAGACTGATAGAAACACAAAACCTTACTGTTTTAATCCAAAACTATCTACTTTGTGAAGATCACAGGTGCCAGAGATGCTTAAAATTTTTATTTATTATCCTGTCACTTGCATGAAAAATCGGTCCAATAACATGGTGCCGTATAAATGATAGTTTATTAGGTAAGTTGACCACGTGATGTCCATCTACAGTCATGTGATCGCGAAAGGGGACTATTTTCTATTCTGAATATCAGTGGAAAAGCACAAATAATGTTCTAGTATCTTATTCGCAAACAACCGACCTCAACAATCACTCGCCCATCACTCTGCATAATAATGACACTGGCAAAACAATCAATCGACCAGAAAATCTACATGTATGTGACGTGAAAATCTTACCCCACCCGCAATTTGCTGGAAACTGTGCCGCAGTTAATTCCATTTCTGTGCTGAATGACAAAATCTCACTTACAACATAAATAAATTATCTCTTCGCCGGTGCAGTTCTGAACATCCAACACCATCACCATAAATTAAATCCATTTGATATGTGGCGATTGTTTGTAAACACTCGTGATCTTGAACCGTGTAATGTACTCAGTGACCTGCGTAATAATTGTTACATTATCAAATAATGTTTGGTCACTGATCCATGTTTGTGCACTTTAAAATGCTTTTCTAAGTTTTGAATTTATATTTACATATTAAAATGCAATGACTTTGACTATGAGCGTATTGAAAAAGTTGGCTATTTTTCTGATCTATTTTGGGGGCGATTTAAACATGGTTACATAGTATGCTGACGTCTTAAGGGAAAAACAGTTGTCCCCCTTATTTTTTAATACTTTATAATTTCGGCTCACCCGATAACTTCCACCGCCTTGCCAGATAAACTCCACCCACGGCACTAACCTAGTATTCTCTATTATTTACTTCGAACTATTTCCAAAAGTATGCCATCGACTGAGTTATACGATATAAAATTCGATGTCGCGTTATCTGGCAACGCCTAGCACTTAGTCGAAGTTGCACAAACTAAGCTATCTTAAAATGTCTGAACAAGAAAAAAAATCCTACGACTCGATAATAGAAACCGAATGGTTGACTAGGAAATCATTTGCCTTATGTTATGGCATAGAGTGAATATATTCGGTTTCCAGTGCATTTCTTAGACCAATTGTCTTTACGGCATCTGGTAGACTTAGTAGTCTGCTTCGGATCTCAAAAAGGAGGCATAGAAAATGTGGGGTTTTTTGCAAAATTTCTAAATGCATTATTTTATAATGGGTTCTTCAATGACAAAATGATGGACGATATTGTAAAGCCAGATTTTAAAATGTTCCATAGAGTTATCAATAATTCATAATCTACATCGCCGATAAAATTAATATTAGTTGTTAGTTATTTTTGTAAGCTCAAACAAATAATTATGTATGTGCCCAGGACTCTATTCTGCTTAAAAAGAACATTTAAAACTTCGCCTCTGGTCGAGAAGCTTGTATGCTCAGTAAACTGGGATTGTGCAGCTGGTGGGGAGTTCGTCTGCCGTCCACAGGGTGTCGGTACACTATGAACATCTGGGCTTTTTTGTTAATTAAATCACTCCTGTTTACCACTTTTAAATGAATTTCTAGAAAATATTTTAGCTATTCGAAAAATAATGAACACTGTCTATTGATATCACAAAAAGAAACCATATCAAGGCAATTTCGTGTTTTGGGGCTTTTTTTGTTTACATTCACTATGTATAACGTCCGTGTGACACGGTAATGGCCGCATCTCCGGGGTCATCTCTGTTTCCATCCATCCAAAAAGGAAAATGCAAAATGCCATACAAAACCACATAAATGTCCTTAAATATGATGCAAATCATGAGTAAACTTGAAAATACATACAAAAATGGAATATTCACATCATTGGGCCATCACCATAGGGATGTCCGACGGAAATGCATGCATTATCTTTTTATACAAAGCACCGGTAAACGAGCATGAATATATCAGACGGTAATTCGGTTTTGTCGATTGTTTACCTTGTAGTTTATTGAACTCCAATGCCCTGAGATTCAACATAGTATATTAAATAATATGCTTCAAAAAGTCTCAAATTGTTCCTTGTAGGCTCTTCCATAACAGTTCTTATTCTGTCCACATTCGTAAACCTATATCCGATGCAATGGACTCTATGAAATTTAGAAATAGGTAAATATTCTAACCATTGACATCATTGTGTTATACCATATTGCCCTTTTTCTAATGAGTTTTCAAAGTAATAGAAAACAAAGAAGTGTATTCAACAGCAGTGTTCGTACTAAATACCTCTCGGTTTGCTTAAGCAGATCGCTAGCTAATGCCACAGTTAAAGCTATAGCGGGTATATTACTATTGTTAAAGTCAAACACAAAATTTTACATAAAATATGACTTGATCCGAATTCGTCAACATTGCAGCAAAAGTTTTTAACATTCACATTTTAACGCTTAGTGTTAAGGTTGAAGTTCACATATCTTAAAATAAAGTTGTATCATGTGTCGACACCAACGGGTATAAGGTCACTAAGAAACGAGCAACACTTGACTTATGTAGTTTTTTTTCTTTATTGGTGAATATAAATACATATACTGATCTATTGTGGCATATAACTGCCGTAAGACAACTTGTTAACGTTCGAGAATTGGTTCGTGTTAACCACTTAATTTTCGCAATACTTATCCAGCAACTAGTTAATATTCGTGTAACCTTTTTGGTAAGATAAATATCACAAGTCAAAAAATGCTTTATAATGCCCAGGACTGCCACTTATTAACTTGTTAGCTGTACAAGTCTAACATGTTATCTAGGTATGGTTTGCGAATTCCACTTAATAAATAACATACTAACTAGTTAACGTAATAAGATTCGTGTTACCACTTAACTATAAATGCATTTAAGAGCCAGACGCTAACAGGTTATCTGGTTATGGTTTGCGAAATCCGCTTTATAAGTAACTTACTAACTGGTTAACGTAATAAGATTCGTGTTACCACTTAACTATAAATGCATTCAAGAGCCAGACGCTAACAGGTTATCTGGTTATGGTTGGCGAAATCCGCTTTATAAGTAACATACTAACTTGTTAACGTAATAATATTCGTGTTACCACTTAACTATAATGCATTCCAGATTCAGGCGCTAACAGGTTATCTAGCTATGGTTTGCGAATTCCACCTATTAATGAGCAACATACTAACTTGTTAACGTTATAAAATTTCTGATATGCAACCATACTGATCAAAGACGAAAGTGTTGCCTCAGAATAAGAATAATTGATAAAGCTGGAAATTGTCGAGCTAATAGAAATACCATAAGCGTTACTCATATTACCGAATAATTAGACAGTTTAATTGCGTATATGGATTTACCCAATAAAACATACAATCAGGCGTTCAATAGACAGAACATTTTTTATTGAAAATTACGGTTCAGACAGTTTAATCATGATACTCAGTATGAACAAACAAATGTTGCGGACAAGAGTAATTGATGAGCAAGTTGAAAGAAAAACGTGCACAAATCCATCAAGCGACAAGGACAGCATAACGAGAGAAAATCTTCAAGCCCTCGTATTTCAGGAAAGTGCCTTCTTTCGTCCGCGTTTTGATTCATTATTGCATCTATGTTCCAAATAATAAAAGTTCGTGCAAGAATTTCTTTAAATGGACATGACCGACTTAACACTGGTCGGCATTAACCGAATGAACATTCGGAAAGGTCTTACATTTTATAAATAAAAATGTGAATAAACATTGTTCTTTTAACAGTTTTCCAAACAAGTTTTTTATGATACATGGTAGTTTAGGCACCACGCACTGTCATAGATCAGCCCGAGTTGCTTAAAGACGGACCGTTTTCTTGATAAAAGGTTTAGACCACACAGAATTGTCGACAATTTCTTAGGCAGGTGTGAATTTTACGGGAAGTTAGTACTAAAAGGTCATACAGTCTAAAATTATATTTAATTGATGATATAACATTAAATTAATGTCCCAGCAGTTTTCGTGTGTAATTTGTTTTGCACGAAGGCATATGTTCAAACATTCAGCTTTAAGTTCATGAACACGTTTGAAAAACAGGATTACCACTTTTGCTAATTATGTTTGTTTGCAAAAATATCTTATTTTAAGCAAATGAATTTTTTCTTAAATTCAAATGATTATTTTTGGCAACATTTACTTGTTCAAAAGTGATGATAATAATTTTAATCATGGGCAATTTACTTACCTCTATTTTAAAAGTAGTTCGTAAATTTAGTATTATAACTCTTTAGTTTTCAGTGAAAATATCACTGTTGTTATTACATTGATAAACACATACTCATCGAAAAGCATTCTATAAACTTTATATTCGCCGTTACCTTATTTCAATGTTTATAACCATCACTTATTGGTGTCCTATTTGCTAATGCATTTTCAAATCGCATAGGCAAAAGACGTTGTTGTTGTTGGTATTGTTGTTGTTGTTGTTTTTGTTATTATGTGTTTTGTATATGCAGTGTCAACATTCAAAATTGTACTAAACTGTATAATGTAATACAGATTGTATAATATAATGCTCGGGTGTAAACATTGATTTAGATTTCAAAGGAGATGACAGATACAAACAATCCACGACTCAAGAAATGGGTATATTGTTAAGAAGTGGTTGTAAACCCACTGAGTAATGTTGCTAACAATACGTGAACTTGCACTATTTTAGACCACATTTTAGGCTTAATTGTTATTTTATAGGGAACTACTTTTTATGCGAAGTCACTCATAGTCGTTCATATGTTAAACCGAATGTTTCAGTGTTCAGTTCAAATTCGTTCCGTTCAGACGTACAATATTTGTAAAAACCACAATGATTGCATATGTCATTGGCATACCTGCCGTTGTTCACTGGAAAACCGATGTACTGTCATTATTTCAGTCCCAAAAAGTTATTTACGGTGGGAATTGGAGGTGTGCCTCTCCTGTTGGATTTTATCGAATAATTGAGTAATAAAAAACATTGTTTAGCATTCTAAACAACAATATTTAGCGAAATTATAATGAACTTTATTTCACTAGTTTATAGGGCCTTAACGTTCAATTTTTGATCCTGATTACAAGATTAATGAACATGCAATTTTGCGGGAACCGAAATTGATCAGTGCAAAGGGGGTCCTGAATTATGCCTTCTTTGGGTGAGAGACATTTATTGTTAATCTTATTTTCAGTGTTAGGCTCTTCTGATCAGAGAGAGCCATTTTGTCTGGCGTCGTGCGTTCCTCGTTGTGCATCAACATTTTCCACAAAAGACTCTCGTCTTGAACATGGTGATTTTCAACTAAACTTCACAGGAATGGTCCGTTGATAGTAACCATTGAAATTTAATCAAACTATTGAATTCCATGCAGATTTCTGTTTGCTTGTGGCAGCGAAGATGAACACCTTTAAAACAGTAGTCGTGTCTAAAATAGTTAAACCGAAAGCTTAGATAGATGGTATTTACCATTGTCCAGAGCTACTTTACCAAGTTGATTTTGAAATAATTGTGATCCTGTTATCAAAGCTAGCATCGCTTTGGGATCACTTGTTTAACAGTCTTATAAGGGAAATAAACGGTAAAAACATATTGTCTTTTACCGAAAGAGCTTTTATACACAGGTGATCGATCTAGGTATTTCATGGCACCCTTGATAAAATTCTTTATCGAGAAAATCACTTGCTATTTAATACTTTGTGTTTCAATATTTTAAATATTTCCAAGTCAAGTAAAGTCAACGGTTTATTTGACATCATGCCATCGGCCCAAAGTACAGAACATACAACGTTAACTAAAACACATGAGTTGTGTCTCGGCAATATATCGATACACGCCTAGTATATTTATCAAAACAGAATGACTTCCCCTTAAACTGTCTATATTTGTATACATAATACGCTAGTTTGCATTGATCTTCAGATTGATCTGTGTTTAATAAGCTGTATAAGGTTACTAATTCCGTACCATTATAATACCAGATAAATAAATATTGCGTTCGGATATCATTTTATTTACGACATATAAAGAAAGCATGGTATTCACAGTCTTAACAAAACATTAACATTATCAAGACAATACCCACAAACACGTTCTTCTCTTGTGATATGTTGATGCATGCCAAGTCCATTTAAAAAGGTTCATGATTTGAAAATCAAAATTTGCAAAATGCTATTTTTTGTTTAAAAGTTATCTCTAAATTTGATCACGTTCTACATTTAACAAAGTTTTAAATTCTTAATAGTGAGAACTTCGACTCCAACTGCTAATAGATTCGAGCACATGTTAGTTAAAACAATCAATAGTTCGCTCTTTAAATAAAAATATAATTATAATTAGAGATATCTTATGTTGCACCAACACTGCAAAGATTCACTGGAGTGTCATACTGATTCCGAAAAGTGAACTTCACCGTTAAGGTGAATATTGAGAATAAGTATTCCTTTAATGTCGCCGTATGAGGAAATAAATTTTCAGCGCCTTTTGACGCCCGTCATATAACTCATGAAGGAAACGCGTGTCCTGCGCCGTGAGAGGCAAAACTTTATCCTGAGGATTAAGCATTGACATGGTGACTGAAACTAAAATTAATAGAGTTGCCGTGGTGTCGTGTCCTCAAATTACCATTGTCTATGCGAACAGCAAACCTTCCACAAATACTATGACAATTCCGTTGGACACACTAGACACAAACCTTGCGACACAGTTTTCCGAGTAGTGATCCATTGTGTAAAAGTCTGAATCATCGAATATCACCTAATGTAAGAACATTTCGAATTGTTTTTAAAAACGGGAGGGGCGTAACTTCAACCGAAACATAAATGCTCGTTGTAGTGATAATCATATCCGTGTTTCACACTTAACAATTTAGGATTAGCGGGGTGATATATCATTTGCTTAAATGCGGAATATCTCATCATTTACTGTGACTCTTTTAATCTCACGATTGAATGAACACCCATTTGCCTTTGGAACAACGTCTTTTAGAAAAGTCCGACATTTTTCGGACATGCGTGATTAGGATATGTCCTTGATGATCATGTTTTGTGATTAAAAAAATGAGTTTTTTTGCAGGCAATACGTCCATTATTTCACATTACCAGACAAATTTCTAATGAATATGTAGTTTTACACAGTTTATAATGCAACATTATAAAAGCTAAAAGGTCATACACACTCTGTTTTGACAAGATATATTTGTCATTTTACAAATAAAACAAATAATTATTGGTTGCCATATCTTACTAAACTTATATCTTATAGCCATACATGTCGACACAAAGAATAACTTTGTAAAGTGACAAAGGTATGTTTACCTCACCTACAAGACGTAAATGTTTAAATGATTACTTGATATCTTAATGCAATGATGAGTTTCTATCTTAGTTCAGGTGAAATCAATTGAACGAACATTATAATTTCAGTGGTCGCTTTCTCATCCTTTTGCTAACCTATTCTTAACTTTATGTTTAACTAGTATTCAGTTTACCACATAAAAAGTTGTTTTACAGGCTGCTTAGCCAAATAATATAAAAGAAATAATATAGACGGAATGCCAACGCATCTTTTTAAGTTAGATTGAATTGCCTAATCGAACAACATAAAAATATTAAAATCAGTTTTATGTCAATGCTTGGTTAATGGTTGAAGTTACTATGCATATTTATATAAATTGAAGCAAACATTCTAATTATGGTACATATTATGTGGATGTTTCCAGTTATGTGGAATTTAACAATATAACCCGATAAGACCCCCTATATGGAAATCGACGGCTTTAAGTCTCATTTAAAGGATTTTCGATGCCAGAATGACTCCTTTGTCAGTAATTTAAATACAAAATCATATTCCAGGGGGCAATTTTGACTACTATTGAAATTTAGAATAAAACACTTTAATCATCTGGATATTTCACCCGTGAGTAAAATAAAATTCAATTATTCACAGCTTGAAAGCGTTTAAAGTGTTTAAGATACATTAAAACGTTTTTCATTCACTGCACGCTTTTCATTGAACTTCGTCCTTGATAACATAATACAAAACTGTTAAGACACTCGAAACTCTTATGAAAGTTTACATTAGCAATAAAGCCTTCTTTGGATTAAATCAATAACTAAAGTTGCGGGAGCCGTTCTGTATTACAGGTTATGATTGTGCACCCAAATAATAATTCGTATGGGAATAGAAATATATTTGATTGATCGATAATTTTCGTTCTCAACTTTTGTATGCTTGACATTGGGTTTTCCGCGTTTTCACAGTACAAACGCTTGAGTATGATTTTGCAAATTCCATGGGCTCGCTGAATGATGAAACAGGGATTGCATTAAAACCATACAAATTGATTCAAGTTTTGACATTTTCTCACTAAATAAACATATATCCGCCACGAGACAAATTGTTTCATTACTTAGACCATTTTGGGTATTACAAACTAAGCGAACATTCAGAGCTCTTAACCGCAAGTGTATAATTTTAATCAGAAGGTTTGCGAGTGACTGGTAATTTTAATGGTTCGCCTCTATTTTGCACATAACAAATGATAGAAGGTTACTTGTGACCAGAATGGTACGGCACACATTTGAACAAGAGATTAAGTCTGGGCAATATTTATGTGAACAACTACAGAAACAAGCTCACTGGCCAAAAGTTTAAACATAAGCCCCGTTTAATGGCACGCCAAAGACATAGAACACACAAACAGGACTTGTAATAATGTAAGCAATGTGGTTTTCCACCCTCTCTCTCGAATCAGAATGCAATATCTCACTCAGCCTTAAAATTGGAATTCAAATCAGAACATATGCCGTCAAAGATGTTTTCTTGGTCAAAATCCCTTACTTAACCAGATTTGTTGGTAGGACTGAAAACCCTCTTGCACTCACCCCAGCAAACGCTTAAGTCACAATCTCTCAGCCAGCAATAGAGTCAGTTGTGAGCAAAGTACCCCCTCCCGTATCGTTTACAATCTTTTTACCGGGCGCAGTGTTGGATTGCGGGAGGGTGCTGCACTACCGCACACTACACGTGCATCTTTTCAGTCACAAAATCAAACCCATATAGGGTGATTCCTGGAAAAAATACCGTCTTCCCATCTTCCCTTCTTGCGAACGCAGTTTTAAACGCTTTGTTAAAATGTTTTTGTCCGGCATTCACACACTCGTTATGATTATTGAAACAAAAACAACTGGTTTCATCACTATGAGGTCTTTTTGATTGGCTCTTGTAACAACACATGTGATTTTAAACGGAGACAAATGAAAATATTAATTTAAATCTTAGTTATGAAAAGTGTGCAGATGTGCCATCAGTAAAAACAACAAAATGTGGAAAGACCTCTTTCTCTTTTGAGTTAAGGAACAGAATCACAACGGAAATAAGGTGCTCTTAAAACTACATGGGTTTCAGAAGGCTGATCCACACCTGGACAAGTCCCTCTTGTAAATGCACAATGAGCAAATAATATTTCATAACTTTAAAATTAAGACGAAATTGAGAATATATTTCATCCTTCAACTCTATGAAAACCAGTTGTTATCAGTTGGATAGCCTACTCCCTTTGGGCATGATTTGGCAATCAAATACCAGTCTGAGAAACGATTTCAGCGGGCAATTCTATAATGAACTAAAAAAATCAAGCTTATATATATTTATGCTTGTTTCAAATGTATACATCATTCATATCTGTCAAACATGTACATTTTTTGTGTTTGTTTTCCGGCAAGTATGTGTTAAGGTGTAACCATTCTTACACAGTGATAGGTGCTGATATTGGCTCGAGATTTGCCATGTTGTGATTTGGATCGTTATCTGAAAGAAGGGATTGACCCAATCATAGGAGCAACTATGCCTTTGAACGCTACTGTTTCTGATACTGTCAGCAAAATCAAGTAGCATTTAAATAAATGATAAATGATAACAATACATCCCATCATTTGAGTGCTTACATATGTTTGGTACAAATGGACGACTGTATAAGCAATAAAATATGAAGTTGCTCGAAGTTTCAAAGTTTTCAAAGGAAAATTGCATCAACAACGGTTTTAGAATCCAAAGAACAATGTCAAACATTATAAGCTAATCATAATCAGTAAAACGGTACAGATGTTGTTGCTGATTTAAATGTGAAACTGAAAGTACATTTTACACGATTGCTTACAGTCACATACTCTATTTGACCAGAGTATTGGGATATCTTCATGAAAAAAGAAACAAACGATGAATTTGTATTTTATATTGAGAGTTTTAAAAGTTCGTCATGTCGCAGTTATATGAATATTTACTCAAAACAAATAACGTCTAATTTTTTTCTCGAAGAAAACCCCGTAAACCGTCAAACACAGAAGTAATACACTCATAGTCCGAATTCAATAATTCGATTCTATTGTTGATCTAATAATTTATGGATTAGAAGATTACTGTATTATCGACAGCATCTTATACTTGAGTAATATTATATTGATAAATCAGGACATATTTCCGTTGATATTCGACTAAACAAGTTGCAGCTATGTTTTGTTTTTACAGTCTTTAACGTGTAAAAAGGAACAAAGAAAGCACCCACAAATACTACACACATACGGCAGAATATGACAGTCTATGGTTTGCTGTAACCCGAACCTTGCATACTTTATGTTACGGTATCAAGGGCACTCACACATTGAGAGGGTATGATTTTACATTTTTGTTGCGCGACGATAGTTTTGGAAACTTCGTAGATGTATAAGGAGTATGTATTTTGAGATTTTGAAAATTGCGCAGCAAAAATCGTAACAACAAAACATAAGAAAAAAAAAATGTTACCAGTTGCCCCCTTGCCTGGTTTTCGGCATGAAAGGATACTGTAGTCTGTGTCTCGATATTTCTATGTCACTTTTTAAGAAATTTAGGATCCATAATGCAGCATATGGGCATGGACATACCTTGATCAATCGTGCGAAGTCATGTCAATAGGCAAGACCAACAAAATGCGAGAAACTGTTCAGAAACAACTGTACTGGATCTGTCAAGAATTTTAAAACATAGGACAGTGATATGGACATTATGATGTTATCGTATTCACTAGCTGTCTTAAAACCTTCAAATGCCCAATCACGGTCCGTCATTGATAGCAGTGGCTTGTTAAAGTACGTGTACTCGTTTTGATGATTTGCTTACAAATATGGCAGCAATCCTTACGATTATCGTTGACATTCTTAAACAATCGTATTATATTTACAGAAGTTTCTCTGTCTTTTAATTTATAACAAAAAAGTATTTAACACATCACATTTTGTGTATGGTTAGAATACGAACCAATATACGTAGATGAAAAAACTATAATATAACAAGTACTGTATTATCCTGACGATCAAATGTATTAGGGCAATTTGAGAATTTCCAAGGGATATGTTTTGATAAGGTGGTCAAAGTATGAAAAGTTGCCAATAACATAGGAGAAAGAGATATAGAGAGTTCAGCTGATTATAATCAGGATGGAAATAAAAATTTGACCGCGTACTGTGAACATAAAGGATGGCTCGTATACTGAACTGAACATTCAACTACAGGAGGAGCCTAAGTGATGGCCACAGGTACTGCTTTCGTATCAATAGGACGGCTTATTTAGTCCCTGTGGAGACATTGCCGTTTTTCCATCGAGGTTAACATAGCGTACGGGGTTTGTGAGAGATACGAACGGATATCGTTTGACATCCAAACGATGGTCTTGAAATAGTACTGCTGCCAAACCGTCCGCAGGATAGCCACCGTACCCTTGCGGCTGCTGTGAAGTTTTGGCCCGTACATGTGCCTTATCCATAATCGGTGGATATATGACCAGGGTTGTATAATGATAACGCAGATTCTAGCTATTGCTTTACCGGTCTTAGTTTAATCATGCATAGATACATGTAATGTCGTTTGTATCGTTTATACTTCAGACCGAAACGTATACAAGTCATTGACAGTTTTCTGAACCCGTGAAAAATACTTTTAAGTAAAGAAACGCATGAAACAAAAAAACGCGATGAGTTAGACATGAGTTTGACAACAACTCAGTACATTTATGCATTTTATTGGCTCTGGATCACCAAAAGGTTTAAGAATACCAAATAGTTCTAAGACTGGTGAGGACATCCGGTTCTTTCAGTACAACATATACTACGAAATGAAGATAATACTTAGAATAAAAGTATCCATATGAAATCAGTTTTAACACTTCGTAGTAAGGGCTTAGAATAGAGTGAAGAAATCTTATGCTAAATACTTCAGAACTAATTTGAACGCGAGATATTTACGCCATTAATCGAGGATGCTGTGCTTATTTTACTTTCTTAACAAAATTTATATAAATAATATAATTATATAAGATATCTCCCAATGATAGTTCGTATTATTTCATTTTATTTTCACCATTCCTGTCGAATATCGACACCATACTTTAGTCTTTGTAATAGTTACTACAATTTCATTAAAATCAGATTTCCAGTATTTGGTTCACGACCTTACTACTCTATGGTCATCTGAGAACATGTCATACGGATTTACATCAGATTCACAATTGTATATGCAAATTAAATCTCTTGTTATTACAAAATAAGAAAACGTCATATTTTCGTCATTGTGTAGGTAAGCTTAGATGAATGGGCAAAAATTGACAGATTCATTCGCGCTTGAAAGATATTTATTTATCTTCCTGAATAGATTTCCATTTTGTATACCGAGTGTCATTGATAAAAAATGTCATTGTCAAATGACTCCAATTAACAACTTCGAAACAAACACGCAAACACGGCATGTGAACATGTTTGTTTTCACCTGCATTACAGCTCCGTGGCAATCAGTTTTGTCTATTTTTACAAAATATTATCGATACATGAATATACGAAACTGACTGTACTACCGAACAAATAAAGGAATAGAAATTAGGTCGATATATAACTTACAGTTAATGATTTAAACCAAATATTTAAATGGTATTGTAATTGAATTCTGAAAAATATTGTGTTTTAAAATAAAACAATTCTAATTTTAGTAAACATGAAACACAACTTTGGGGCTGCAGAGGGACCTTAACTGTTTTATCGATAAGTTGTAAGATTTTGTTAGACACTTTTGGTTAGTGAACACTGTGGGATTCATAAACAAACTATAGATTAATTATTAATTTAAATAATTTATCAGGTACACTCCTACTTCCGAATATGGAAAATTCAGAACAAATTTACAAGGGTTTAGACCTTTCTAAAGGTCTGAATGTCGCGCTGATTTTTTTCTATTGAACTTATAAACATAATTGAATAATACGTAATACCCAATAATTTATACTTTAGTATTGCTATGGTGTTTTTTTTTCAAACAAACTTAAACACGCTTAGTTTGTATTATTCTTCAGTTAAATAATAAGAGGACACACCCGATTGCTATTTATTTAAGTGCAGTTATTGGAAGAGGAAGTAAAATACGCTCAATGACAAATAATTCGGTTAAACCCCATTAAAGTGTTACGTAATATGTTACGATATGAAGTGTATTCTAAATATAATACAGGTAATATATATACTGAAGGACAAAGATTGTGCACAGTTTGATTTAGTTCAATATCGTGGGGTTACAACAAAATAATGTCATTCAAATCGTTAATCTTGATATTTATAACAGTTTGTTTGCTCAATGCGTACATACTGCATTTGGCGTGCTCTTACTCGCCATTTTACCGTCGTAGATATGTATAGTTTTGTTTGAGGACAAGCTTTATACCTGAACAGCTCTTGCTTCCAATAAGTACTGTCAAATTGGCTAGATGCATTGGGTTTACCGTTCCCTTCAAGGCGTTTAAGAAAAATTGAGCCTATGTCAGCATAAAAACCGGATAGACATTTGTCAAGAAATTTGAAACTTAAGGTTCGTTGCTTTATGTCAGAGAGAAGTTTCAACAATTGTTACTCATGACGTCATTTCAGGTTTCAACTCAGATCGATTCTATAAGAAAGATATCGCACACATGCTAAATGATATGTGTGTTATAAAGGTCACGTAAGGTCACCTTTAACGTCATGTGTTGCGTAGCCAGCGAAATAAAATGTAGCGAACGTAACGATTAAAATTTTAATGAAGATGAAGTTACTGCACCAACTTCATGAGGTAGTCCACCTAAATGGCCGTCGACGAGTCTTTTGGTGATTTTCTTACTATATCAAAATAATAAAAAAGTATCCCTGGTCGCTCATTATTGTAGCTACTACAGGAGGTATTGAAATTACACACAATGAGCACGAATTGCAAGTTATTATTCTTTCTGTTTTCGAGGGCTGGATGTATTTACTGTAAGTGATCGTTATAAAACTGTTAAATTTACCCAGTTGCTCTTCTGATATGAAATCGAAAAAGTGTTTTGAACTCAATGAGATACAAAAAATCGTGCTGAATTTCATCTATTAAACATAAAAAAACATAATTTTATGATACGTAACACATAAACTTTATTCTTGCTTTCTTTTTTTATTTTCAAACAAATTAAAACACGCTAAGTAATTATTGGAAAATGAAGCTAAATACGCTAAAGTACAAAGAATTCGGTGAAACCCCGGGATTTTCATCTTATATGGTATGATATTAAGTAAATTCTTTACCTTATATGGTATGGTATTAAGTGTACACTAAATATAGTTTCAAGGTGAAAGACACTGACTTGTTTTGAAATAGCTGGATATATACTGAAGGGCAAAGATTGTGCACAGTTTGTTTTAATTCAATTGCGCAGGGGTTTGACAAATTATATCATTCAAAACTTGCTATTTATAACAGGCTTTTGCTCAATGCTTACCCACTACATTTGGCGTGCTCTTACTCGTTATTTTACCGTCGTAGACTTGTATAGTTCTGTTTGATGACATTCAAGATCATTGATAACTGAACAGCTAGCTCTAGTTTCCGCTAAGAATTGTCAAATGCGCCTAAATGCGTTAGTTTTACCGTCATTTTCAACAACATACAATTCGCTTATAACAAATGGCTGCTATTGCGTGAATCAGTGAGCAATATGTCTGCACATGAATCTATTGAAATCAGTACATTGTAATTCCCCATAAAGATACTTGACAGATTGAGGAGGGTCTGGTTCTAAAGAACTTCTTGTATAAATATAATTAAAATTATAATTTATGTTTGGATGTCCCGGTACGATGAAATTTAATATTGAAAACCCGTGAACAAGTCTTGTCCTTAAGTATAAATCATTACATTAAAGCATGATTGCACTTCAATAAAAATACAGAATTTGCCCTTGACACTAATCGAACAGATAGACATTTCCATAATTAAACGACGATCTCCAAATTGAACTTGAAACGTTAGCATTTTTTAAGAAAAAAGTCAGTTCAAAATTTCATATTTACGATAAACTTTGGTACTATTAAACTTATGAACATCTAATAAGCAAAAGCTGCAGTCTAGCATAAATCACAAATTATTTTCAGATTGAACAAAGGAGCGAAATAGTAAGGAAATAAGTCTATTACTATAAACTGTAACTCCGCTTTAAATGACAAACTTAGTTTAACATGCCATACCCGAAGTGTCATAACCTTGCCAATGAATTAATCTCTATCTCGCCGAGATAACACCGCTGGAGGGGCAATACAACGTTAATCGTACAATTGAAGAAACAGTTAAAATATTGGAAGCTAAGCAATCGGATGTCTATAAATAACGTTAAATAGAAAAACAGTTTTTAGCTCCTTCTTTGTTCAAACGAAGCTTGTCTGCTTAGTTCATGCTGCCAGACTGCCAGACCGCTTACATGGCAGCCAGACTGCCAGAATTCTAACTAACGCTGCTAGGCTCCCAGACTGCTAATATACTATGTCCAACCACCAGAATGTTAATTTCACGCTGACAAGCTGCCAGATTGCTAAGTTTATGCTGCCAGGCTGCCAAATTGCTAATTTTACGCTGTCAGGTCTTTAGACTACTACATTTACGCTGCCAGGCAGCCACATAACGCCAAATGTCACAAAATATAACCGCCTAAGTTATAGGATATCTAGTTTGTTGGTAAATGGCTGTAGTGTAATCCAAATTAAGAGGGCGGTCACTATAAATAAGTGTTTGCCAATTCAAGGGTCATAACTATGAAGTGATCGGGACGATATGGTTAGTTATCAAACCTGACCAAGATATTATCGATGGTTATCAATATTGTCCATGGTATAATGCAAATACATTGACCAAATTTGGTGACAATTGGTCCAAGGCTCGATATGATTAGCAAATCAAACATAAGTTTACTTGTTTTATGGCATTTAGGTAGTTTTTATTTTATTGGGGAGGGGATGGGACAACTGAAAGCACTTATACTTCTGTTAACAAAAATAACAAGTGGAAAATCTTCAGATAGCCAATTTAAATCGATAACAATGTACTGCATCCAAATACAAGTTCATTAAATTCAACTCAACTGCATTTTATCATTATTTCTACCACATGTGGTACTATAAATACAATATACAAAATAGTGATTCAATAATATAAGTGAAATGTTGTACAGACAAGCAGATTAACGTTTCTCTTTGACAATAAATACAATTCTAAGATGAAAAACAAAATGTCGCATACATGTTTTAAAAACAAAGCTTTAAGTCTTAGACATTCAGACACTAATACTTTTAGATATAATACAAGATCGCATCAATAACTGTTTGCGAATCAGCTGGTATTCAGGAACTATGAGTACTGCGCCAACAGTTGCGAGGAATAAGGTTTCTCCGTCCAATGATGCTAGTAATTTTCAAATTAATATGTTTATATGTTTCATAAACCAAGGAATTAGCTCTCAGCGTGATACAGACGATACAGCTTCTCCGGCAGGCCTAGAGGACCCGAATGCGATCCCTGTTTCCGGTGAGACATTAAATTTCGACCAAGTTGAAGATAAAATTATGAATTTCTTTTCAACGTTGAAAATTGAACAACGCTATTAACATACGTTGAAAACTTATTTTAAATTCGTATTTGTAATGGGGTCAATTATTTAACTGTTACTGAAAATAAATTAACATCAGAGACCGACTGTCCGTTGCAGAAAAACACTCTGGTGCCTTTTGAAATAATTAGCGACTTCTGCTTTTATACTAGCTGGCTTTTTAAGCCAAACTCGATTAAAGATGCAATAAATTCCACCGATGACACTATTAATTTTAGTTTTAGGGACGTTACTGGTTCTTTGTCGCGTATACTGCTAATGTGACCTCGATTTAGGACCATTGATATGCTAGTTGTGGAGCGGATGCTAGAACAAGTGCAATCTGGATTACAATTCTAGCGCGTTATTATTTGACCACGGAATTGCTTTATAAATGAATGATTCACTATTATGTAAACTTTTAAATAGCAAAATTAAAATACTAGCTATTTACAGCATACATTCAGCACAAGCAAGTACATGTATTTTAAAATATATCAAATTCCCCTTTTTCCACATCTGCGAATGTTATGGAGTTCAGTCGTTCTGCACGACTGTGTGGGGGAGAGAAGTGCGTGTTTGTTCCAAAAAGTATCCCACAAAGAATCATAATGAAAGCGGACATTAAGTATAAATGACCTCGTTTTGCATTTAAACTAGATAACCTCATACTGCTTCCCTTTACCTTTAGTTACATATCTGTGTGATTTTATCTGTCAATAATTAGAGACCGGGTATTTTTACATGTGTTTACGGGTTATTACGTTTACGGGTTATTTAAGCTAAGTAATAGATTAAGTTAATCTAACAATTATTAAACATAATGAAATGCACTGCAGCAGTGTTAAGGGTATTGAAATTAACTCTCTCTCTCTCTCTCCCTCTTGTAAATTGGAAAATATTGATTATGGAACAATTTTCTCTTTAAATTATGACGCCTAGGATTTTCTGTAACCATATTGCCTTTGGAGACAAGGTAAACACAATCATGTTCCAATTGTTTGGACATATTATGTGTCATGACGTCGATATTAGAGTTTAGCTATAAAAAGATTTTAAAGACACGATAGACAAGCGTGCACCGATATTCAGATCAAGGTTGTATCCAACCTTTAACAAAAAACATGCAGGCATTAGCTGTTACTATCAATGGTTCAAGCGAGCTCGGATCAGTTGGAGTGTATCAGTGACGAAGAAAAGAATTAGAAATTAAGGTTTGTATATTCTTTCATGCTCTTCATCTTGTTACGATGAAATATGGGGTTTTAACAGTGAAAAACAACAGTGAAAATATCCATTTGATATTTTCACTGCAAAATAAGTAATTGTGAGTATGAACACATATAAGAATTCGTGTTCTCTTACGTATTGACGTAAAGTAAGTTACAAAAGATGCCATTTTAATATTATTCTCAAACATTACTAAGAACGTTTTTTGACTTTAACTCAGTTATCTAATACATTTTCTCCTCAACTAAAGATGGTATCACAAATAGAAGTATACATTTTGTCACAGTTTAAGGATTGATATGTACTCTTAAGGTTGAATATATACTTCTCTTTTCAAAATTCGTTAATTAACTTCTTATGACTGTAAACATAATCATTGAAACAACCCAGTAACGATGAACAATACAATTATACAAACGTCTAAATAATATTCAAACCTAAATGTTCTATCCTCCTTACTCATGAATGGTAAAATTTAACTGTTATGACCGCACTAGATAAAAAGCTTAAATTTAATTAAGAGCGCCAAAAATTAATAAAATTATAATGCATCGAATCCTTAAGAGGTTACCATTGATTGCATGTCTATTTTGTTTATACTAACTATATATACAGCACAACGTGCATATTTATAAAACATAATATTTTTCAATATGTGTTCACAATTTTGGTATTGTAATTATTAGTTTGGAATTAATAGATTTTTATTTTTATTTTAAAAACAAAGGATTAAGTTCAAAATAAATTTGGTGCCGGTGTGTCAAGCATAACTACTGGCCTTTCAGATATGAAATAAAAATCTAATGTTTTGACCTTTCTGAATAAAAGAAAAACAAATCATCTATCAAACTTACAAACATAATTAAATAAATACACACCTTATTGCTATTTTAAGTGCAATTATTGAAACAGGAAGTAAATTGTGCTCAATGACAAACTATTCGGTTAAACCCCCGTATATTGTTACCTGATATGGTATGATATGAACACTAAATATAGTTTCAAGGTGAAACAATTTAACATTGACATGTTCTTAAATATATACTGACGGACAAAAATCCTGCAAAGTTTATAGTAATTCAACAATGTATGGTAACAACAAATTATTTGATTTGGAATGATATTGTTTCTTTGTAACTATAAAAAAACATACCATTTCCTTTCCGTATATAGTTTTTGGCGGGACCTATTTTATCGTTTAAGTGTTATTTCCTGACCATCCTAGAATATAAACATTCTTAAAATCTCAATATTCTCTACGGAAATATCTACTTCAGATGTTCAGTTAACATAAAACGTATTTAAATCGTAATCTTAACGATTTTTATAATTATTTTGTTCTGCTTTTGGCGTTCCTCTAACGGTCAATGTTTTTTAACATGGATGCATCAAAATGTTTCCAGCTCACCAGTTTACCGTCATATACATGTTATGTTATGTTTGTAGACATTCAATGTTCTTGATACTTGTACATCTTATACTTCCGTTTAGAACTGTCAAATTGCCTACACACGTCTGTTTTACGTTATTCGTTTTAACACGTTTACGTAAAATTAGCTTTATACAAATAGCTGCCTCTATTGCGTGAATCCGTGAGAAATATGTATATAAAATTGAATTAATTTTATTGCCCGGAAGGGATTCTTGACAAATTAAGGATGTTCTGTCTCAAATCATTTTCTTGCATAATTAAACAAAAGATTATTATTAATTGTGATGAAATCTAATTTCGAAAACCCGGGACATACTTTTGTCCTTAAGAATAACTCAAAACGATAAAGCACGTTTGTACTTAAATATTTGGCGTTTTGTTTACAGAATTTGTCCTTGACACACATCGTACTCGTAAAATTGCAATGTTCATCGATTTAAACACAGATGTTTATGCTTACCTAATCAAACTGAAACGCATTAAAAAGTTTCTGTTTACAGAAGCCTATTAACGAGAGCCTTCAGTCCCAGTTTTAGTTATTATTCATAACATCGATATATGATTCTATAAGTGTTTTTATACATGAGAACAATCGGATTTATTTAATAATTGTTGTGAGTATATTTAGTATATAGAAAATGCATGTAAAATGCGTTTATATTTTATATGTGTAAAACGGCATGAAATTAATGTCTCTTTCACGAATATGAGTGGAACTTTCTACCAACAAGAACTTTTTTACGACATTTGCAGGTAACGTATGTGCATTTCCTGTACTCAGCATTTAAAATGTTTCTATAACGCCTAATACTTTACTTTAACGTAAATTATGTATGGAATTAAAGCCGCCTTGGAGTTTTCATAGCATTCATACTGACGTATATTGAGTCATAACCTCAATATACAATTACAAATTATGAATACGTTTTATTAATGCTAAGTCACATGGCAAATGACGTTTGAAACGTATATACAGTGTGGACATTCCACGTGGCTTGTGACGTCACATTTCGTTCCTAAGCAATATGTTGAGCAATGAATAGTTTTAACATTTGGGTTAATGCTCAGAATGTAAAAAATAGTGTTTGTTATAAAGAAAAGCAAAATGCGTTTCTGGTTCAAAAAATATGTTTATAGATATATTCACCATGTCTGCCTTCAAAACGAATGTCTCCGAATGCATATTATATCCACAGGGTATAAACATACCTACAAATGAGGCTCATATACTATTGATATATGTAATGTTTGTGGTTTGTTATTACGAAAAGCAAAAACTATTTGGTTATATCGAAAAGCAGTTTTGGGAGATACAATGGCCGGATTCTCTCCTTCTTGCAATGAGACTGATTAAAACATGTTTTCTAATAGATGTTTGCAAAGACAGTAGATATGGGCATCGGTTATGCTTTACAGCAATTAAAATACATATATATGACAAATAAATATCCAAATCATACTGCTTAGCGTGTCACTCAATTTATTTATCAGGAAACTTATCCCAACAACACGTTGCATGTTCTTTATTAGCTCGTCGGTTCTTTACCAAAAATGAAGGTAATTCGTCTTATATAATTTTATTTTTACTATTAACATGGTAAAATAAAATTGTGATACTCGTATTTGTAATCAATATCATCAATATAACAAACATAAAGTTTGCGTGATAAACCTTCAACTTACTTAATAATGCATTAATGGAAAATAACAAATACTGATTACAAGATTTTTACCGTGCATTTAATTACAGAAAACGCATAAATATTCAATTACTGGTAGATCCTAAAATATTTACGGAGATCAACGAACCTCTACGTAAAAGCGTTTAGGTAATCTCGAAAATGCCATTGACCCAATATTGCATACTAATGAGATAGCAGTAAAATCGAAACGGATGTAACACCTTAATAATTATGACAAGTTCAGCATTTAAACATGTTGCTTTACTGACTATCGACAGCGAAAAGTAAACATGAACTTCTTACTCTTTCGGACATGTCCAAATGCAATTCATTTAGACCCTATTAAATATTCACGTAGGTCAACGTATTATTAATTAGTTCCGGTCTTGTACGGCAACATGTTAAAATGCCATCAACGTTGAGACAACGTTAAATCTGTCACTACAAAAGAAGAGTCACTTACTCGTGCTCGACCTGTTAATAGTCATTTTCAATTTAAATGAGTTTATAACATTTCCCTGTAGATACAATTATTTTCCTATTCTACATGTTACACACAAACAAGTATTAAAGTTAACTTCATTTCCGCAGTAAATTAATTGCCAATTAAATAAATAAAACGGACGACAACCACGTTATGGTTTAATACATCTTGTGTTTCATTTTGTAATAGTGATATAATACTCACCATTTAGCAGTAATGATTTAACTATTGAAAAAATTAATTTACAAACTTGTGTCCAATGAAATCAATAATTAAATGAAAGGGTTCGGACGTGTATGTGTCCATGATGTATTACCTATGGCTTCTTATACTTAAGTCTGGTGTAGGCACATACCTTGTTAATTCAATAACACGTTGATTTAATGACAGTTTGACCCGTTATGCACACAAAGTGCATGCGTCTTCAAACCACTCAACCAGCTAACGCAGATGCTGACCAAAACCCATTTGAAGTAACACTTTTCTGCCATATCAAAATTAATATTTGCAATCAAACATAACATGCTGGGTTGAGTGCAAAAAAAATAGAACACCGTGTACACAGGATTAGAACTATGCTATATAAGCATTGCTTAAGAACATTTTGACTCGATGCAGATATCCAACTTGGGATTCTACCTTTAATAAACCATTATTCATAATGTTTCATAGCAAACGATATGATATCGATATATATTACCAATTTTGCCAATAAAACCTGAAACTTTAAAATTTTAAAAGAAAACTCTCAATTCAAAAGCCACATATAACTGAGAGTAATATTTTGTTATTTGTCCCAGATATAAACAATAAACTTCGATATAATTTAACGTATTCACATCAAATAAACAATAACACATGATAAAAATACATTATAACTGTCTCACATCAAGAATCTTTATTTGAATTCAAAAATGATTATTAAAAATTGATGTCAAGTTTTAACCAAAAAATAATTTTTAGATCGAACAATAGATTGAAATAGATATGAAATACATGTTATTTTATTACTGTTATGACAAATGCCTTGTCCTTCCCCGCTCAGATTACACAGCAGTAGGGAAAATTAAGCCAATTTCGCAATATGGTTGAATACACATGAATTTTACCGTTCCTGGGCATCGTTTTTTACTTATTTATAAAAAAAATGGTATAAAAGGACCAAAATACATTTTTTATTAATTTTTCCGAGAAATTCATTTGGAAGAGAGAACAAATTTGCATTGTCATCAGCTGAAAATTAAGAGATCAGATGTTTATAAATAACTTCAAATCGCAAAACAAACTTTAGCTCCTTCTTAATTTAATGTAACTTTGGGTGGCCAACAAACCCGAAAAATGGACCAAAATTTAAAAATCATACAATTAAAACAAAAAAAATAATCTTAAAAGGGGCAATAATTATCTTAACATATATGTAGTTAGTAAGTTGATTGATTTAAAGACTAATTTAAACTACTACATACTACTACATACTACTACTACACTA
Source organism: Mya arenaria (assembly GCF_026914265.1). Lineage (NCBI taxonomy): Eukaryota > Metazoa > Mollusca > Bivalvia > Myida > Myidae > Mya > Mya arenaria. Next base: position 38,195,516 of record NC_069123.1, on the reverse strand, counting down.
CTACACTACTACACTACTACACTACTACACTACTACTACTACTACACTACTACATACTATTACATACTACTACATACTACTACTACACTGCTGCACTGCTACACTACTACTACACTACTACATACTACTACTACTACTACTACTACTACTACTACTACTACTACTACTACTACTACTACTACTACTACTACTACTACTACTACTACTACTACTATTACTACTACTACTACTACTACTACTACTACTACAGCAGCAGCTGCTGCTGCTGCTGCTGCTGCTGCTGCTGCTGCTGCTGCTGCTACTACTACTACTACTACTACTACTACTACTACTACTACTACTACTACTACTACTACTACACTACTACACTACTACATACTACATACTACTACTACACTACTACACTACTACACTACTATTACACTACTACACTACTACATAATACCACTACACTACTACATACTACTACATACTACTACTACACTACTACACTACTACACTACTACACTACTACTACTACTACACTACTACATACTATTACATACTACTACATACTACTACTACACTACTGCACTGCTACACTACTACTACTACTACACTACTACATACTACTACTACTACTACTACTACTACTACTACTACTACTACTACTACTACTACTACTACTACTACTACTACTACTACTACTACTACTACTACTACTACTACTACTACTACTACTACTACTACTACTACTACCACTACTACTACTACTACACTACTACATACTACTACTACTACTACTACTACTACATACTACTACTACTACTACATACTACTACACTACTACACTACTACATACTACAACTACACTACTACATACTACTACTACATACCACTTCTACACTATTACACTACTACTACTACTACTACTACTACTACTACTACTACTACTACTACTACTACTACTACTACTACTACTACTACTACTACTACTACACTACTGCACTACACACTACTACTACTACACACTACTACTACTACACACTACTACTACTGCTACTACTACTACTACTACTACTACTACTACTACTACTACTACTACTACTACTACTACTACTACTACTACTACTACTACTACTACTACTACTACTACTACTACTACTATACTACATACTACACTACTACACTACTACACTACTACATACTACTACACTACATACTACTACTACTACACTACATACTACACTACTACACTACTACACTACTACTACTACTACTACACTACTACTACTACTACTACTACTACTACTACTACTACTACTACTACTACTACTACTACTACTACTACTACTACTACTACTACTACTACTACTACTACTACTACTACTACTACTACTACTACTTCAGCTTGTTTCGGCTAGTACTACCACTACATTACTATTACGACTGGTTCAGCTAGTACTACTACTACACTACCGTTTCAGCTAGTCCTACCACTACACTACTAATTTTCCTGTTTCAGCTTTTACTACCACTACACTGCTACTACTACTATTTCAAATAGTACTACTACACTACTACCACTAATGCTTCAGCTAGTACTACCACTACACTACTTCTGCTTCAGCCAGTACTACCTCTACACTGCTAATACTACTGCTTCAGCTAGTACTATCACTACTCTACTCATGGCCGTAGGCCTGAGTGATATATTATTTTGAATAATAACGAAAACTTCGGGTTATTCTTCGATAAATCACATTCGAAACTTGTTGTTTCGATTCTAACACGATATATCTTTAAAGAACAGTGTTAAAATAATGGTAACTACTTTTTTACGCGCCTGGATCAATAAGGATTGACTTCATCGCATTTGCACATCCGTGGTATATTGCAGAATAACCTGACTTTGGTTTTCTACTATGGGTATTTAGGATATTTACTGATCGTATTAAAATTAAAGAAAATGTATAAAATTTAGCTAGAATTCAAACTAATCATGCATTTTCTTTTATCTTTATAAATGTCTTCAAGATACATGTGTCTGCAAAACCCGGCATTGCCGTCCCAAGAAGACAAAATTGAATCTTTTTTCAAAATTATTGAAAAATGTATGCTATTTCAAAATATATTAAATAGTAAATATGCATTTGTAGTATTTAGCAATAAATCAAAAACAAATCAGGCATTTTCTTTGGGTTTTCTTTTATATCTTCAAGACACTTATGTCTGCAAAACCCCGCAATGCCGTCCCAGGCAGACAAACCAAATTGAATCTCTTTTCAAAATTATAGACAAATGTATGCTATTTCAGAATTTAAAGACTGGCTATAATATTGAGCTAGATTACAAACAAATCATGCATTTTCTTTTATTTTTATTTCTTCAAGACACTTATGTCTGCAAAACCCGGCATTGCCGTCCCTGGCAGACAAAACAAATTCAGTCTCTTGACAAGCTTATAGAAAAATGCATGCTATTTCAGAATTTTAAGACTAAGATATTTAGCTACATTTCAAACAAAGCATGCATTTTCTTTTACTTTTATGTCTTCAAGACACTTATGTCTGCAAAACCCAGTATTGCCGTCCAAGGCAGACAAACCAAATTGAATCTCTTCCAAAATTTAAAGATTTGGGTATAATATTGGGTAGATTTCAAACAAATCATGCATTTTCTTTTATTGTTATGTCTTCAAGTCAGTTATGTCTGCAAAACCAGTCATTGCCGCCCCGGCAGACAAACCAAATTGAATCTCTTTCCAAAATTATAGAGAAATGTATCATTTTAGAATTTAAAGATTGGGTATAATATTAAGCTATATTTCAAACAAATCATGTATTTTCTTTTATTTTATTTTATGTCTTCAAGTCACTTATGACTGCAAACCACGGCATTGCCGTCCCAGACAGACAAACCAAATTGAATCTCTTTTCAAATTTATAGAAAAATGTATTCTATTTCAGAATTTATTAAATATAACATTTAATACTTAGCTAGAATTTAAGGAAATCAGGCATTTTTTTGTTTGTTTTTATTTATATCTTCAAGACCCTTATGTCTGCAAAACCCGGCATTGCCGTCCCTGACAGACAAACCAAATCGAATCTCTTTACAAAATAATACAGAAATGTATGCTATTTCAGAAAGATTGGGTATAATATTTAGCTAAATTACAAACAAATCATGCATTTTCTTTTATTATTATGTCTTCAAGACACTAATGTCTGCAAAACCCTGCATTGCCGTCCAAGGCAGACAAACCAAATTGAATCTCTTTTCAAAATTATAGACAAATGTATGCTTTTTCAGAATTTAAAGATTGGGTATAATATTGAGCTAGATTACAAACAAATCATGCATTTTCTTTTATTTCTATTTCTTCAAGACACTTATGTCTGCAAAACCCGGCATTGCCGTCCCTGGCAGACAAACCAAATTCAATCTCTTTACAAGATTATAGAGAAATGTATCATTTTAGAATTTAAAGATTGGGTATAATATTTACCTAGATTTCAAACAAATCATGTATTTTCTTTTATTTTATGTCTTCAAGTCACTTATGTCTGCAAAACCCGGCATTGCCGTCCCAGACAGACTTACCAAATTGAGTCTCTTTTCAAATTTATAGAAAAATGTATTCTATTTCAGAATTTATTAAATATAACTCTTAGCTAGAATTTAAGAAAATCATGCATTTTCTTTGGTTTTTATTTATATCTTCAAGACGCTTATGTCTGCGAAACCCGGCATTGCCGTCCCTGACAGACAAACCAAATTGAAACTCTTTACAAAATTATACAGAAATGTATGCTATTTCAGAAAGATTGGGTATAGTATTTAGCTAAATTACAAACAAATCATGCATTTTCTTTTATTATTATGTCTTCAAGACACTAATGTCTGCAAAACCCGGCATTGCCGTCCAAGGCAGACAAACCAAATTGAATCTCTTTTCAAAATTATAGACAAATGTATGCTATTTCAGAATTTAAAGATTGGCTATAATATTGAGCTAGATTACAAACAAATCATGCATTTTCTTTTATTTTTATTTCTTCAAGACACTTATGTCTGCAAAACCCGGCATTGCCGTCCAGGGCAGACAAACCAAATTGAATCTCTTTTCAAAATTATAGACAAATGTATGCTTTTTCAGAATTTAAAGATTGGCTATAATATTGAGCTAGATTACAAACAAATCATGCATTTTCTTTTATTTTCATTTCTTCAAGACACTTATGTCTGCAAAACCCGGCATTGCCGTCCCTGGCAGACAAACCAAATTCAATCTCTTTACAAGATTATAGAAAATTTATGCTATTTCAGAATTTTAAGTTTAAGATATTTAGCTAGAATTCAAACAAATCATGCATTTTCTTTTGTTTTTATTAATGTCTTCAAGAGACATTTGTGTGCAAAACATAGTGTTGCCGGCCCTGACTGACAAACTAAATTAAATCTCTTTTCAAAATTATAGAGAAATATATGATATTTCAGTGTTTAAAGATTGGGTATAATATTTAGCTAGATTTCAAACAAATCAAGCATTTTCTTTTATTTTTATGTCTTCAAGACACTTATGTCTGCAAAACCCGGCAATGCCGTCCCTGGCAGACAAAACAAATTGAATCTCTTTTCAAAATTATAGACAAATGTATGATATTTCAGTGTTTAAAGATTGGGTATAATATTTAGCTAGATTTCAAACAAATCAAGCATTTTCTTTTATTTTTATGTCTTCAAGACACTTATGTCTGCAAAACCCGGCATTGCCGTCCCTGGCAGACAAAACAAATTGAATCTCTTTTCAAAATTATAGACAAATGTATGCTATTTCAGAATTTAAAGATTGGGTATAATATTGAGCTAGATTACAAACAAATCATGCATTTTCTTTTATTTCTATTTCTTCAAGACACTTATGTCTGCAAAACCCGGCATTGCCGTCCCTGGCAAACAAACCAAATTCAATCTCTTTACAAGATTATAGAGAAATGTATCATTTTAGAATTTAAAGATTGGGTATAATATTTAGCTAGATTTCAAACAAATCATGTATATTCTTTTATTTTATGTCTTCAAGTCACTTATGTCTACAAAACCCGGAATTGCCGTCCCAGACAGACAAACCAAATTGAATGTCTTTTCAAATTTATAGAAAAATGTATGCTATTTCAGAATTTATTAAATATAACATTTAATACTTAGCTAGAATTTAAGGAAATCAGGCATTTTCTTTGGTTTTTATTTATATCTTCAAGACCCTTATGTCTGCAAAACACGGCATTTCCGTCCCTGGCAGACAAACCAAATTCAATCTCTTTACAAGATTAAAAAATTCATGCTATTTCAGAATCTTTAAAAGATTAAAATATTTAGCTAGAATTCAAACAAATCATGCATTTTCTTTGATTTGTATGAATGTCTTCAAGAGACATGTGCAAAACCCAGTATTGCCGCCCCGACAGACAAACCAAATTAAATCTCTTTTCAAAATTATAGAGAAATGTATGCTATTTCAGAGTTTAAAGATGTTAATTCTGAATATAAAGATTAGCCATAATTAAAACAAATCATGCATTCTTTTATTTCTATGTCTTCAAGACACTTATGTCTGCAAAACCCGGCATTGCCGTCCCAGGTAGATAAACCAGATTTATTCTCTTTTGAAAATTATAGAGAAACGCATGTTATTTCATAATTTAAAGATAAAGTTTAAATAAAATAGTTAATAAATAAAATCGTGTGAAAACAGAGGTTCGCGGTCAATTAACTTAATAGCTAAACAATTTTCTTTTTTTTCAGAAATTCAAATCTTAGTAGCTTCTAGTCTATTTCAAACATTCCCGAAGAGTCATAGTTTCGAATCCAACACTGGTCTGGGCTAAATATTACACTAGCTCGAAATGATGACATTTTGTACTATTTATGTATAATGTTATTTTGGATGAATTAATTAAACGATGTCTGAGATACATTATATGAATAATTTACGACGTTTTAATAATATTCGATAATCAATAAATATAACTCAACCGTTTTAAATTGATAATATATTCCAATCTTGTTGCAAACTTTTGGCAGAGATCTTCGGTCAACACATAGACAATAAATTTGATAAAACATATCAGAACGAATTCTTAATCATATCTTATATCAGCATAAAATAAACCGTTTTTATTAAAACTTACTTGTTGTGATTTGTCAGGCTCAAGTGTCATGCAGTAATTGAAATACACAACGTTACTTGACATTTTCACCTGAAAAAACATAGGAAATTTGAACATCTGGACACAAATATTATACCCAAAACACTCAATCAAAACAATGTAATACAGAATGTTTTTAGAAAATATTCAATAACAATTAAAAAATGATACTTTTTGAGAAATACTTTAAAGCAAATAAAAGAAAAACAAACAAAAAATATTAAATGTTGTGCAGGTGTTATTTAATACAGTCGAAACTCGTTATCTCATGGCTCGATATCCTCGTTGGCTCGAACCAGATTAAAAGGACCGATTTTTTTTACTCTTTGTTCATATAAAATTCGAGCGGATGGCTCGATAACTTGAGGGTCGATATTTCTCCACGCTCGAAGTCATTTTCGCGGTCCCAAGTAAGAATTTCACACTTTGTGGGAAATATTTGCTTGGGTTGATGTCATTCTCGCGGGTTCAGTTAAGAATCTCACACCTTGGTTTGTTTGCGTGCGAATCGATTAAAATTGCTTGACTGGTATAATAGTTATTACCAAATTTAAATGTTTTTTACAGTTTGAATAAACATGCCATCACTTTAAGTTCTGTCTCTAATTGTTATCCATCTATAAATTTCTAAGCCTTTAGATACAGCTTATAAGCTATGTTTGTGTTACCCACTGTTTAAAATTGCTTGTTTGTTGTTTCGCATAAATGTATTTTTATAATAAATAAAAAAAAATCAAAATGATATTTTCTAAGTATCGAATAAGTCATGTTACGGATATAGCGTAGCAAATAACAAACGCTGTAAAAAATACTTTTTGTAATTAATACAAAAATAACATTCTGTAAACAATCCCGCTTGGCTCGATATTCTCGAGGCTCGAAGTATTTTGGCCGATCCCTAAAATAGCGAGCTATCGAGTTTCGACTGTAATTAACTTTAATGAACAGAACAATGATATCAACAAAACATTAATAGATTTAAAAGATTAATGTATTAAAAGATAATTGATATTTTTACAACAAACTGTAATACTTGTGAATAACAAATTAAGTGCATCAATTATCTATTTTATATTATACAATACAATATCTTTTATTGCTGAGAAACAAATTACATGTTTATAGCAAATAAAAAAACAAATTGAATTTTTTATTTCAAAGTTATTATTCATACATGTAATTATGTTTAAACACCTTTCTATTCACAGATACTGACAATGAGCGACATTTAATTAAAGTTAATTGTACAATTGATTATTTTCTTTGAATGATGTGTTGTTAGTGTGGGTAATTCAATCTTTAGTAAGCATTATCCTCGTAGAATCATATCTTCTAGTTAGCACCCTCAAATTGTAAACAATCCATGCGATTACATATATTATTGGCATAGAAAATATAATTTTATACAGAGTATATTAATTTTCTTGTATCGGCTTAATATTAAGAAATAAAATGATCGTAAAACATGAATTCTGTATACGTCGACTTTTCAACTGCTTGCAAAAACATATTATGAAATAGAAAATCATTCACTTAAGAATTAGTAATATTTTTTTGGGGAGTCTTTATTTTCATTAACCTTTTGTTTTTAGTTGAACTAAATTGGAAATAACATGTAGAAGTATTTTGATTTAAACGGATTCAACAAAGATTAATTTCGGGGCTCTGGTGTATACTGCATTGCCATCTTACGTTCAAACGGAAAATCATAAATTTTGGTTTCCTTTTTAATGCTAAAATTGAATATGTTTATTTTACTGCTAAACATTCAATTTGTATTGTTTGCGAAAAGATATTGATAAATTCCTTGATATTTCTTTTACAATTAAAGATATGAAATTTAACTCTTATTTATATATTAAGGTAGTCAGCTAAAATATACACTAGTTGATTGTGCATATGGTGTCACAAGGGCCATAAAAGGGGACAGGATATGCCGCGAACGTATAACTTTATGGGCGTGACTACCTAATTAAATCGCAATTTGACAGAATATTGCCCTCAGCCAATCAGAGAGAAGATTCAAAAAAGAAAGGTCTGCCGGTTCGACTGGGGGAGGGGCTTACCAATCTCTTTAGTTTCCGACACAATTCAACTTAAACTTCATGTTTTGTACTTTTCGGATTTCATTTAAAACCACATGTTTTATTCAATTATAATATAGAGCTTGAGCACATTTTAAGAATTTTGATACCAAACACGTCCTTTTTAGCTATAAAATGACAAGTACTGTTTTTTCAGTCCGATTGGCAGACATGAATCAAATGAAATCTTGTGCATCATTATCGCGTCTAAATAAAAACATGGAGGTTTGTAATGTTTGAAATGGCGTTAATTTACAAAAATAAAATACTGAAGGTTTCAGTTGCACTTTTGCTAGGATACAATGTACAATGTCATTCATTAATTAGTATATTAATTAATTCTTTCGTTCGATCGTTCGTTGGTTTCATCCGTCTGTCATCCATCCATCTTCGTTCGTTCTTTCGTTCTTTCGTTCTTTCGTTCGTTCGTTCGTTCGTTCGTTCGTTCTGTTCGTATCACTTACTCACTCATTTATATCCTTCACTGTTACGGAGCTACACTTTAATGTGAAAATATATGAGATATGAACAATAAAACATTCATCGCAAAATTACTTGAGGTAAAGATACGTAACTTTATCAATATTTACATAATAGATAACTGTTAAGTCGTTATTAGATATAAAAGAAGTCTTGAACTGTCATGCATTTCACAGTTAAATACCATAATTATCATGACGTGATGAACATCATGTCACACAGCACTGGTAAATGGATTCAATTTCTTAAAAAAACATTTGAAATACATAAGAAATATTCAAAATATATTTCACTCGCGAACATGATAACTTACATTCTTACTCGTGAACATTATTAATTATGGTGATCAGTGGGTGAAACTATTTTTTTATCTTAAACTGAAATAAAAAGATAGCCTTAAAATTGGGAAAACTTATGTGACAGAATGTTTCAAACACCAACAACAATATTTTGTTTTAAATTACGACCAATTATAACTGCATGCACATATTTTCAATGGGGTTATTAAAAACATTCCTAACAGCAGCATGTCATTTCAGTACCAAACACAATACAGCCTTAAGCTGACATATTTCCCGTCAACCAATTTTTATATGACCCTTTAAAGAATTTAAGATCACTATCTGTAAGCGGTGCTTTATGATCTTTACCGCCCTTCCGGTCTATGAACAGTTGGGTGCAGTAAAACACCATGGCGCATACGCGTGAAACATGGAAAACAATCTAAATATACATAGATCTCATTTTTTATGCACCCAGCGTTCTTTGTGGATATGTACACGAGCCCGCAAATTTGCAATGTTCTTGTTTATAAATAGGATAGTCAATAGGAGTGGAATAGTAGCAGTTTTTGTACTTTTATATGTTGAAATAAGGTAAATTGAATTGAAAAGTACCTTGTTAATTTAATTTCAATGATGTTGATTTAATGTCAAAATGCTTAGAAAGATTGCAACACTAAGCAATCGGTACATGCGGTATGACAAAGTGTTAAATAGAAGTTAAAAGCGTAAATTGCACAGACGATACATTATTTGACGGGTCTTTTTAATCATAGCAAGTTGTATACTGTTATTATCAGCTTTTGTTAGTAATTTCAAAACAACATGATCATTATCGCACATTTTAAATATATTAAATACAACAATTATTCCCTCGAAATTGTCCGCAGTAAAATTTCATAGACAAATTGAAGACACGCAGACGTGGTAGTAGCTGGTCATGCAATTATATATTTTTATATTTAAATATTATTTCTTTCAAATTAATATTTTTTATTCTAATGAATATAGTCTTAATTAACAACAAACATTTAATTTTTTCCAATAAAAACGATGATTTAAGCTATCGATAAATTTATGAATCGGTACAGGCAGCGCCTGCCACTGACGGCATCGCCTGCGTATGTCGATACAGGCAACGCCGGTATTTGACCGTGATTGCCTACCGTCTTGAGGCCTGTCTGTCTGTCTGTCTGTCTGTCTGTCTGTCTGTCTGTTATCTTATTATATCTTTAATTAGATTTGTCATTTAATCATTCCTTATTACATGTATACTAATATATCTTTCTCTATACATGAAACTTAATTAAACTTGTATTTTAAGTGTTTTAGTTAGACAATAGATGAAATGCATTTAAATGGAGTTGTATATATATGAGTCATCTACTGGTCACGACCAATATTTTATTGAATACTGAGCAACCGGGGCTTGGTCGGTTTTTAACCACGTTTTCACAAAGTGAAGTACGACGTTGTTCTAGCCGGCAGAGTTAAACTGATATATGGTACTGAATATCTTTAGAAAGGGTTAAAATATTGTCATCAAACTTGGTATAAAGTTCATAGAGACCTTTCATGGGATTGCGTTTGGGACCCCTAGGATCAAGGCCAAGGTCACCGTTATTAAATAGAAAAATGGTTGATACTGAATAAGTAGTACGACGTTGTTCTGGCGGGCAGAGTGAAACTGATATATGGTACTGAATATCTTAAGAAAGGGTTAAAATATTGTCATCAAACTTGGTATAAAGTTCATAGAGACCTTTCATGGGATTGCGTTTGGGACCCCTAGGATCAAGACCATAGTCACTGTTATTAAATAGAAAAACGGTTGATACTGAATAATTTCAATGAGGGTTGACATATTGTGATGATTTGAGACCTTTTCTTGGGTTTGCATTTGGGGCCGCTAGGGTCGCATAGGTGACATAGTGTGACCAAATTTGTATATAAGAACAGTTTACATTAATAAGGGTTGTCGTATTTAAGACGATATTTGAGAAAATATCAACATTTGGTGTTTCAGCTTTTGATTATATTTTACCACACTTTCGTATATCCAAAATATATGATGTCTTCTGGAAGTTTGGTTACTATGACGGGTGTAAGTCCGCCCTGACAACTTGTAAATTTTATTCATGCCTGTTATATACCATATGGTATCATATAATTATAATACAGTCCCGTATTTATCAAAACAAGTTGACATGTAATTATGATATCTGATAGCTAGCTATCTCTTTACTTTGTGTTGAATATCTTACCTGTTTTAAGTTATTTTAAGATTACTTCAAACGATGTGGTTGAAAGTAATATATTAAAACTTTTCCATAGTCAGATACAATTGTCTGAACTGAAACCAGCTCTACCCGTCACAATAGGTTTGCCGGGTCATTGATGTGCGTGTCTGTATTTGTTCTGATAAATATAGGAGATATAGTTCGTGTATAAACAACTCTTGTCTATGAGTGACAGTTTCGGTCAGTGATGAAGGTGTATTTATATCATATTATATATTTTTGAGGAGCAATGGGTTTATATTAACTATTAAAAACGTTTTTCCCACAGCATTCACCATGTCATTGAAACAGTGAAGGGAATTTTTTTGTTATTTGAAAAAAAAACACATCTTGTTTTAGGCTTTTGTCGCATTCTTCCCAATAAATGTATACACTTATTCCTGACCGGTGTGGTATCAGTCTATGTAATATTTACTGAATCCACTTATGTTTTGAATGATTACGAGTATTATACTAAACAAGCGCGAATCGCGAGTTAAATATGATCTTAATAATGAGGGTGTATTAACTGTTTAGTGCTAATTGTTAAACCGTGCAATAAGTAAATCGCAATATCGTTGCTATTATCGGCAAGTTTCTTATTGCACAGTATGATGTTTGCCTTCTTACCGATCTTAAAATGAATGCATGTACTAAAGCAATGTACTTTCGTACACACTAATTATTATATAGAAAAATATCTGTCGTTATATCTGTGCTTCTAATTATATCGGTCAAGTATCTAATGAATCGTTAGACGATCTTAAATGTGAAATAATCAAATAGTGTTTTTGTTCAAAAGAACACTCTGAACTTTTTATTTTTCACCCTGAACGACTGTGCTCCTAGTAACGTTACACTTAAAGGTTGAAGTGAATTGAAATTAAGTGTTTTGAATGTGAGAGTAGAATAATATTCGATAAAATACTCAAATGTTAGCGTATGAGCCCTCTTATTAACGGATCAAAAGAAATATTTTGAACCCAAAACCAATAAATCTAATTGAAAGAAGTAAAATGAGGACGCTGTTAACAAAATATTCAATTACAATTCTAAACAAACAAACGGAAATTTAAAAACCTTAAATTGTTTAGACTATTAAGTGAAATATAAAGCATAGATTTCTTTTTCGATTAAAAATTTGATTTGATTTAAACTTCGTATTTCGTATTATAGTGCACATACAATTGAAGTAAAGATAGTTTTGTCTCAAATTTCTTCACGGCGCATAGCTTAACACGTATAAGAACTTCTACATCGATTATGGCTGTTATTTTATTAAGACAAACATCTCATGTACATGCCCAAATGCAAACGATACAATCTTACTTTTTACACAAATTACATGTCTACATAGTACGTCAGGTATAAGGGATGTTTTGATATAAATGTGATGTTTTTAGAGTGCTAATGAGTTTAGTTCATTATTACTTTTGAGTGTCGTGTATCATTCGTTGAAAATTGCCTATTGTATGTTTGTCTGAACGAAAATTTTGTTTCTTATAAAACCTAAAATCCGCATTAAATTCTTCAAAAGGTCTAGCGAAGGTGTCTAAGAATCACGCAAACTAAATATGATAATAAAAAACATAAATCTATATATTTATATTTGACATTACATATTAGAAGTATGTTCGTACCAAAATAACTTTTAAGTGCCTTTCAAATGTTTATTCAAATTGATTTCAACGGGGTTCTCACATAGGTCACCACGGTTCAAAACCGATGTAAACAAGCAAGAAAGTGACATTAAATCTTAGATAACTTGTTTGGGGGGAAAGATAGAAAAACATTTCTTAGCCTTTAACAGACTATCCTATTTTCTACTTCTACACCTGCGAACTATTTTGGATTAGCTTGTTTTTAAACGATATAATCCTGGGCCAATAATTTTAACTCGACGGAATTTTGTAAAACGGTGCAACGCTGAGTGGTTCTTTGTTTTGTACACATTTCTTAGTCATAAGTAATCCAAGGATCGTTAAAATACAAGCAAATCCAATATATTTCACACTTGTAGAAGCAGAAAATAGCTTAGTCCTTTATAGATTAAGAAATATTTTCCTATCTTTTTTTCAATTTAAAATGTTATTTAGGAAATAACTTTACTTTCTTGTTTGCTTACACCGGTTATGAACCGTGGAGACACATGTGAGAAGCCCATTGAAGTCATGTGATTCCTCTCCCTGTATTGGTACTATGAAAAACTTTACTAATATGTGCATACCAGTAATCGACATGTACAACTTGAAGTTTTAATTGCAGTATCGCTTACATGACCCATTATTTCAAAAGTCAGTCAAGAGTTTTACAAAATCAGAATGTCACACTTAAATGTAAACATTTCTTGAACAACCATATAGCTTTAATCATACAATAAAAACTACTTGGAAAAGCCGAGAAGTCGAAAAAAATCTGTTTGGGAGCACAAGGCAAGGACCCAAACGACAATGAAGACAGAAACACATAAACACCCCATACGTAAATAGAAATAAACTCGCTTTAACCCTTAAAAAGTCTGGTAATGCCACAAAACTATCAAAAAACGTAAGAATTATACTTTCCTAATTTAAATTTCATGACAGTATTCAATGATGTGATATTTATACGTGACTTGTATAGTACGTTCAAGCCGAACAATCATAGTATTCGTTTTTGGCGCCGCTCAGAAGAGCGCGCCTATTATGGAATGGGAATTTATTTTAGTTAGTGGTAGGAGCGGTTTTTAAGTTGATTGACAGTTGGGTTTTACTGTTATTTTATTATGATTAAAAAATGCAATGGATGGCGATTGCATGGGTGTTAAAAATGCTATTTGTGGTTGAATAGATTGTCTTCAAATTATCTTCAAAACATTATATTTGAAGAACGACAAATAAGTTTAATAACTGTTCCCGTTTCGTTTACGTTTTCCGATTGGTTAACTGTAATATCATGTGCCGGAAATGTAAATATTCGGAGGAGTTCCGAATGAAATGTAAAATGTGTGGACCGGTAATTATGTGAATGGGAATAATTATGTTTTATGTTGTTTTGTTATGTTTACTGCATTAATAAACAATGAGGTAAGCTGTTTTCTTTAATTTAATCGATATTGGATTAAATGTTTACCTAACTTTATTTTTTAATGTGTTGAAGGTGACATTAGTAAAATTGTATTACGATTGCCCCCGAGTTGTGTTATATTTAGAACACTACACATATCCGGATGTTGCTATTTTTAGAACCAGAAGGTATTTCCCCGCTATTCATAGGTCAATAATGGAATTTCTACATCGTCGATTAATAGTTGGAAACTCGGTTTTGTCATGAATATACGTTTAAAATAAGTAAACACTAAAAGTGCACACTGACAGTTGATTACGATACATCGAACAATTTGAGTCATTACAGTAAAACATGGATTATAAGTGAATTATACGCGTAAGAGAAGATTTTCTGTCGAAAAAAACTAATGTCAACAATCAGCATGGAATTGGGATATTCGTATCAAAGGGATATTCATGTAAGTATCCTTGAGTAGTTGTGTAAGTTTATGTGTTCAAAAATGTTTGTTTTTTAATTTCTTTGGAATTCTTAAATTTTTATTTGCTAAACGTTAAGACAGCGTTTTAATATTTCTACATGTACTATAAATATACATGTTACATACTTTACATCTACTTATAATGCACCAGTCAATTGTAACCAAAGCCCCACCAGGTCCGAGGAATAGCTGGGACTTTGACTTTCTGTCCAGCCAACCCCGGGTAAAATCCTCGTCCTGCAGGGACGAACTGATATCTGGCTCAAAGACAAAACCACCGTATTCACCCGGCACCGCGAGTCCACCTGAAAGTTAAAAACACAGCCCATTTCCCCGGCATATCCCCAGCATATCCCCAGACCTGGAGGGCCGTGGTTACAATTGACTGGTGCATTATGTACATGTTACATATTTTTAAATGTACTTATGTACATCATTTATGTATATGATATGAGTATGTAATCTTTTATTTGATTTTTTTTATCTTAGAAAAATATTAGACTTAAAAATACCCATTATTTGTTTACAAACTGCATATTTTCAAAATAAACCTGTATTAAAAGATGTACATGGTTTCGGGCTGGAAGCCACAACAGCTTGGACACAAGCGACATTCATTTGCTTGGTGTAGGTCTTGTTGAACGCCATACTGTTGTGAATCATTATCAATTATATGCACAACATCTACACATTTGTGCCTACCAACCCTTACTCTTGGCTAAAACGGATATTAGTGCAGAATGTATAATTAATACATGTGCATTTGTATTTTACGGTTGTAGTTTCTGTTGTTGATAATAAGAAGTCTAATTTCTTTCAGGCAGGAAAAGGACTGAGTCTGAATATTACTATTATATGAAGAATTCCAGCCTGCATTAAATACTTTGTTGGATCATTGAGACAGATTTGACATCCATGTCTATCCACATCTGATAGAGATGATGTGAGTATTTCATATAAAACATATTTGAGTTGGTTTTTGTTGTTTTATAAACTCACTGTTTTCAATAATCCAGTGGTTGTGGTGGTGGTGATGGTGGTGGTGATGATGAATTTTATTGATAAATTTAGTAATTTTCTTTATATTATATACATGTATGTATCAGCTTATTGTTGTTGTTTTTAAATAATGTTGAGAAATTTTAAACTGTTTATATTTTATTTTGTATATGTATGGCAGTATTATTATCTATACAAATTAGTTAGAAAGTACTTTTTTTTCTTTTACAGCACTAAACATTCTAGATGGGTAAAGACCTGTTAAATCAGCATTGACTCAGCATTGAGTAATTTTCATCTGTGCAGACACTACAAGTGCAAACGCATGGGGACAAACCAAACTTCAAATGTTGAAGAGTGAAGAATCATTGTGAAAAGTTCTAAATGTTAGAATACCATTGACTAAATAAAACAAATAGACATCGATTACCAGCAGAGACTGTTTACATGTTATAATATTAAAAAGACATTAGTTGAGAACTTTCACTCTGACATTTTTGGAGGGTACTTACTAACTTACTTTTAAATTTAAATATGTAAAGAAACTCTGAATTCTGAGTTAGTATCATAAGTAAAATTCATTTATTTGAATGATTACATTTTATGAATAAGTCCAATTGAGCTTTTTACAAGAAAAAAAGGTTGATTTTTAAGCATTTTATTAGTTATAAAAATGTATAGTTACATGACATTATGTATATTTTCTTCAAAACTGAATGGTAAACTATCATAAATTGTCTTTTGAATTGTTCATTAGACATCAAAGAAAATATTTAAATGATTTCAGCAGGTTGTCTTATTATTAACTATTTTTTTATGAATTTATAAAACTGCTATATATTTTCAAACATCGAAATACTGCTCTGTTCCGAAGACTCACAAGATCAATCAAAATGAATTTTTTTCCATGTGTATCAATAATATGTTCGGTTGAACGTAATTTTTCTGTTAACTGAAGTTTATTTTACCAGAAACTGTTGTGTTTATTTCATAATCTCTGATAATGTGAAAAAAAATCAAATAAAGACAAAATATTTTTAATTAACAGTAAAAAATCTTCAAAATTTGGATAAAAGTCCCATAGTGTACCATCATAATAACTATGTTGTCCGTAAAAGCTTTATAAAAGTGTGTATTACTTATACCTTAATTCAGTTCAAATAATTATGGCCTTTAAGGATTTGTGTTTTCATAATATAGATTTCCTGTTATATTGAGCTTTTTCAATTTGTGTTGATGTTTTGTTTTATGTACAATTACTACTTCTATTTCCTAACTTTTGTCTCATTTATCAAATTGAATTGTTACATATTTAAGTGAAAAAACACACACACTATTTTTAAAGATGCACTCTTACTCCCCAATAAGACTTATGAAATTAATATTATTGTTTTCATTTTTCAAAATGGGTTGATAGATGTCAACAACAATGTTTCTAATGAAGGAGTTCAATTTGCTAATAAGAATGAACTTAAAACACGGTATTTCTGCCTTGTGATACTATAATAGACCACAGTAAATCTTTTAGCAATCACCAATTGATCATTTAATATTTGTCATGCATTCTGCTATTATAAACAGGGTGACAAGCTTGTTATCAGTAAACGATATTTCAGTAAATGCATTATTTAGTAAGTAGTTATTGTTTTTTCACTCAATTTGATGTGTTGATTTCAAATAAGAGTTCACTTTAAAGATGCTCATTTAAAGATAATGAACAGACACACAAAACTAGACACATTTGATACTAACTATAGGAATGATTATTGTTTTATATATAGGTGACCTCTGATTTGTTTTGGAGATATATGGGTGTTATTCTTTATTGTCTTTAGTTTCTTATACATTTAAGGATTTTTGCTTTTCTGGTATATATTACAATGTAATTTAATGCAAATGAAAACACACTTTAAACTGGACACATTTGATACTAATGATATAAATGATAATTGTTTACATGTACTCTGATTTGTTATGAAGATATTCATAAAGGGGTGTTTTTCATGTTATTATACATTTTGGACTTGATTTAGTATTGCTTTTCAGGTATATATTCATTTAATGCACAAAGAAATTATTTTAAGTGTTCAGTATCACTTTCACACATTGTTTACTATTTTTTTTTTTTGCATATTTGGCCTATTTATGCTTATATGTGAATTGTTGTATTTCAAAACCTTTATGAAAAATAGAAACAGTATTATTTCCTTCATACATAGTCTGATACATATTCAGTTTGAATGCGTTATTTTTATCATATTTGAAAAAAAATGCCATTGTCCAATAAGACATATGCTGTTTTTGTGTTAATATCAACTAAAACATCCATTTTCAACTCTTCTTTACTATGTAAATGAAGAAGTTAACATTAGTATTATTAAACAGCTAAAAACAAGGCATGTTATGTTATAAATGCATTTCATCTAGTAAACAATGTTCACTTTTTATATAACAGTTCAATAATTATGTTCTATTTATGTTTGCAACTTTACAGTTCAATAATTATGTTCTATTTATGTTTGCAACTTTTGGACGAAATGATAATGTTTATTAAAGTACTACACAAATTGTTGAATTGTTATTTCATATCACTTCTTCATGATGAATGAGGTAACTTATTCTTCCCTACAAGTTGTCATTCCAGCATGGCGACGTTGCCCCCTCCCCCTTTATGATTAGAACTGCAGTGTACATGAACAATAACTCTATTTCAGCGTATTGCAAGAGTTATTCCCTTTGTATCTTTTCCTATCCGGAGCATAACTAGAAAACTACTTTTTTTGGAATTTCATTAAACATCATTCAATGGTATTTAGTACAACGAGAGGAAGTGCAGTGCACAATGACTATAGCTGTTTTTAAGCTAATTACATAATTATTGCCCTTTGCCGCTTTTTCTTGACCAGAACATTACTTTAAAACTACTTATGGTATTGAAATAAAACTTGGTATATGGGTATGTGGCAATGACAAAAAGTACAGTGCACAAGCACCCTAATTCTGTCGTGTTCATTAATGTACCCCACCCCTAATGAAATGTTCAACTTGAAAATCTTCAATTTCAATGCTTTTGCCTATGTTGTCATGCAGAAAACTACAAACATTTTGAGAATTTCATAGATGCGGTTCAATACACCATAATATGCTTGTTGACCTTGACATTACTTGTTTTTCAACATATAACAAGTGCATAAACTATTAAACGGCGCCCTTTGATGCTTTGCATCAATGGTCTTTCTTGTCTTATCTATTTCGTTCTAAATACATTTATCGATTTGAAGAATAATGCAAAGTCAAACACTTTGGTAAGATTCTATTGATAAAACATGTCATGCTGCGGCTGATGCTAAATTCTGAAATTCCTGCAGTCATGCAGGCATGTTTAGTTTTCCGTCCAGAGAGTATTATCATTACTTTTCTTCACTTTGAAAAGGGAGGGTAGTCGGCACATACGGATATTACACAATTACCATTGAACAAGAATTAAAGAGACTCTATTTAATGTGTAAGACAACGATAGTTTCTGTTTTTGATTTGATTGGAACATAACACGCAACGCGTATTCTTTATACTTAAAAATCAGAGGCGTTTCCTCATGCAAAACGTATATGGAGGATATTCTTAATGATATTGATTATAGCGAATCTTGAAACTAGTTTTGGTCATAGGCCATTGTTATATCCTATAAGTTACCGATTTTTGCGGGAAAATTCATAGCTAATCATTTTTTTAATATAATATTTTTATTTGTACTCTAAACATAATCATATGTTTACGAAGGTGTGACTGGCAAAGTGAAAAATAGAATGTGGACTGAAAGAGTATACGAGCTAAGTATACGGTCTGAACTAGTCCAGGAGTTGTGTCAAACTTACAGGAACGTATACCATGTTAAAGTGCTTGCTCCTCCAATAACTACAGACTTCTACTACCTTCTTCTAGAATATCCATATATCCCTATCAACTTAACCTTGTATTGATCAAGACATTCTTTGTTATTGTGTTTGCAGTCTAATGCGAAATAAACTCCTCACTGAAGAGGTTGCCGAGTGGCAAATTTAGTGTTTTAAATAGCAGGTGGCATTAGCAAAAAAAGCTAAACACCATTAATAAAATCAATTTTCTCCTACTTGTATTGC
Organism: Mya arenaria; assembly: GCF_026914265.1. NCBI lineage: Eukaryota > Metazoa > Mollusca > Bivalvia > Myida > Myidae > Mya > Mya arenaria. The sequence goes on along the minus strand of NC_069123.1, from coordinate 38,175,534 downwards.
TTTCGCTAGAGTGACTGTTGTAGCTGCTGAAATTATTATTTTTGGTAATGGTATAAGTATTATTTGTTCAAGTATGTAATATTTTGAACTATCTCCTTAAATATGATACAGTATTAATATTCCTATTTAATACTTAATCGTTTTCAGCAAAAGCTGACTAAAACACAGCAACGTGTACATGAAGTATGAACGGAGGATGGACAACGAGGAAGTTGACTCCTTCATCAAGAACCAATTCTTTAACTACTGTGTTTTCGTACTTGTATTGTTAATAGACATGTTATTAGAATAATAAAAAACTAACAGTGCAAGCTCTTGTTTATTCCGGCATGATGATGATGATGATGATGATGATGATGATGATGATGATGATAGTAGTGATGGTCGTGGTCGTGGCGGTTGGTGTGATAATGATGATGATGATGATGATGGTATTGGTGGTGGGTGTGATGATGATGATGATGATGATGATGATGATGATGATGATGATGATTAAAAGTAATTGGTAACATTGAAAGCCCGTATCGCTGTTCTAGCTCCAACATCGTTGCGCACATTATTTTCAACATTCTCTATGACATCTCCATTTTATACTTCGGGCATGTTAAACATGACTGCTATAGTTTGACCAGAAATTATTGAGATTTATGTTTTTATACATAAAACTAGAACAAAACATAGCATCAATTGTTTGTTTGTATCATGATGTTGAACACAACATATATTCATGGTTCACAATATGAAATCACCAGCTTTCAATATTTTGTAAGTCCGCCTTCCTGAGTAATACATGCTTTAATCCTCATGGGCATACTCACTATCAAAGAAGTTATCAAATCAGGGTCCATAGTGTCCCAGAAACTGACTAGCTCCTGCTTCATAGCATCTATGGTGGTTAGGTTTTTTCTGGTTGATATTGTTCTTCATTAGCCCCCAAATATTTTCAATAGGATTTAGGTCAGGACTGTAGCTTGGCCTAAACAAAACTGTGACATTTTCCGCTAAGTTCCAGGATTTTGCATGTTTATCCGTATAATTGTCTGGCCTTTACCCTGACCTTTATTAAGGTCATATAATAGTTATAGGGAGTATAAGACCAAGCCGGTCGAGGTTCGTTTTATGTCTTAGTGTGTATAACTAACGAAAGCTGTTTCCCATAGTTTACTCTTCGTCTCTAATTACATAGGAATCGTACATCAACATGAATCATGAAACATGAGGCACGAAGCACGAAGCAACACACTGAAATATAATATAAACAGTTATCAGTTAAATGCATCATCCCATTTAGTTATTAAAATAGGTTAAAGAAAAGGTTTATCTCATACAATAATCACGTGCTTAGTGGCCCGTATTAACAAACGACTAATGAGATAAATAGCATTTCTTACAAAGATAATACAGTAATGGCAACAACAATTAAACATGTGACATCAACAACTACAGATACACTTACAAGTTTATGGAACTGAGTGTTCTCACTGTATACATGTCTCTCATCTCTCATCCATGGTGTCTGTTAAATCTGGTCATTGTGGTTACTACTGTAAACAATTATGAACACAGTGAAACACATACAAAGGGTAACTTAAAAGGAACTTCTATCTTGAAATACTGTGATAGAACAGAATTTACCAAACCTTCCCAAAATACAGAGTGCACAACCAATACAACATATTGCAATTAAAAGAATAACACACTAGAATGCATTTAATACATACCAAACATGGAAATACTTCCAAGAACTAATTAAAATGATAAGACTCTAAAAGTACGCCAAAAGCTTCAATCCTGGCAGATTGCTGTTCTCACAACAACATCAATATCAGGGGGGAAGGTAGAGGTCAACACAAAATATAAGAACTGGAGCAGACAACACTTTTTACTAAATGCTGAAATATCCACAGGGCTACATCCGTATGTTTTGGATCATTATCTTGTTGCAAATTCCATTCATTTTCATTTCCATACAAAACCTGGGCTGTTGGACGCAAATGTCCATGAAGAATGTCTGTATACCGCTTACTGGTAAATTACCCTCGAAGACACACAGTGGCATCACTCCAAAGCGACATACCCCACCCCACACATGGAACTTAGGACTGTGTTTTGGTCGCTGGTAAAGTGGAGATTTATCGTCTTTAGTCCACATTTTCATACCATTTGGGTAGAGCCAAAAAGAGCTTTCATCAGAGATTATCACATTATCCTAGTTATAGTCTGTGTGACGCAAACACCAATCCAACCTCTTCTGTTTTTGCTCTGACCTCATGAGTTGGGATGACGTTGCATTCTTTTTTTCCCAGCCTAAGGAATGAAGCTCTTTCCTCATGGTCTCTTCGGGACGTGACTAAACCCAAACAATCTTTCTTTTCTCAGATGCACTCATTTCAACACTTTTAAGGTCGTCTGCGCAAATGTAAACAAAGGGAGATCACTCTAACAGAATACTGTGAAATTTAAGGGAAGAGTTGCATCCCCTTATATTAAAAGAAGTTAATTGATGATGAGCACAAAACAAATATGTTGCCACATCAAAGTTGTTAATAAAATTCTCAATAATTTCTGGTCAAACTAAATGTTGTGGCGTTTAGCACAGGCTGTAGCTATGCGGCAGGTCTTGTCTGGACTAATGCTGATAAAAATAGTTAAACTAGCCAAGATTATTCATATAATAGACATTAAAATGGGTACTTGTGAATAAATACACTTGACTGATAATTGACTGTTCGAACCTAGTTATATTATTCGAATAATATTTACAAAAACTTACCTCTGTGTGCAACACGTAAAAACGCCACTCGAGTCTTCCAAAGGCCCATTCTATGCAAACACAGGTTCTAGCGTGGGCTATCTGTTACCTCTCCTTATCAGGAGAGTCTGCGTCCAGAAACGGCGTCATAAGGAATGGCCGTAAAGGATATCTGGTGAAAATAATATTACATGTAATATCAATAATAAAATAATAAAAAGTGTCCCTTAGTTACAATCACATAATGCAAAGTCTATATCGCAACTGATTTCTTCTTATGACATCATGCTTTATATAGTATAAGATATTTTACTTACCCACTATCTCCAAGCAACACCCCGTCTTCCAAACACCGGTTATCCCGTTGTAGCCTGTTACAGAGCCACGCCGTCCTAAGCAAGTAACAAATGGCTATTAATTAAAAAGATATATTAATAAAGGCTAATGTTTTTACAAATACCTAAATCATATATGCATTCTTTTTGTTTTTATCATAAAAATATTTTTTGCATTGTTAGCTGCATGTCTCCAGCTCAAACCCCTCAAACGTCAAATCCTGGATTCCTCCCTGATTATGGTTAAGATAAGAGTTGTAAGCAGGTTAGATACATTTCAAGGTGGACCAATTGTAAAACTGTTTATGACAAATATCACATGCTAACCAAACCCCAAATATCCATTATAGATCGATCAATGGGTTGAGTTTCGGATTGTATGACCGTTTTGGTCTTAGACGAGTTGGCGGAAACAATTTGATAAAGCGTTTTAAGAAGAAGATCTTTAGAAGGTCATGAATATGTTTACAAAACCTGAGATGAAGTTTGACATCCTCTTTCATATCATAAATTCCCGAGACCCTATATCTATACATAAGGATTTGGGCAATCATGGAGTCAAACAATGACAGCTGTCATAACATCCAGACTAAGTCTACTGAATATTGATAAAAGGTTATTGTATGCTTTGAAAGCTTGATCGTTCAGTAGTCCATATAAACAGCCGCTTCAGAGTCTTAATTTTTTGATAATTTTTGTTGTAGTACGAGCGCAATCTTCGACCTGTTTACACATAAAGTGCTGACGTCACTGGTGCGCGCGCATATCTCGGGGAGTTCGAGATCAGCTGTAGAAAAAGCAAGACGTACTTTGATAAACTGCTTAATAAAGACCTCACGTGTTCTTTCCCAAAAGTTAATGGTAAGCTAGGTTTGGTCTAAGTAAATAATAGGGAATACTTTATTGTGTTGGGAACACAATAAATATCCAAATGTTAAAAAACGTTCCCTTAACGCGCATTATTGTGGCTAGATCGTTCAGTGACTTAACAGCATTTCCTAAACTTCTGGTATAGTAAAATTGTATACCCATGTAACAAAAGCTATGGACATTTTCAATCTGTTGAGTGTCGATAGTAGTAGTAGTAGTAGTAGTAGTAGTAGTAGTAGTAGTAGTACTAGTACTAGTACTAGTAGTAGTAGTAGTAGTAGTAGTAGTAGTTAACGTTACTTTGCTACAAAAAGTCTGCTGGTCCCAAGCCCAGAAAAAGGAGACGGCGGTGGCAATCTAACATGTAATTATATAAAACTTTTATAGAACATATTACGCGTACTTGTTTATACGTTTTATAGTCCATCTGATATAGAATATCAATTTGTTTCTCTTAATCGTTTACTATGTCTTACTATGTACCGTCCCATTTTTTACTGAAAATAAACATAACCATCCAATATTTAATTTGAAAATGAATTATTAGAAAATACGTTTTGAAATGTATTGTTTGCCTGTAAATTGTTTAAAATAGTTTTCATTATTATATAAATAACTAAAAATAACAATCAGCGCGATATGGTAAAACTGGCATGTCGAGCGCATGCACATCTTACGCTGGAGATATGACGTTTCTTGTAACTAAACATTGAATGCCGTCGTCCATTGTGTAACATACTGTAGCATTGTGTAACCATTTGTAAGGTTCATCGGTATTTTAAGGTATTTTTCGTTTTACTTTTAAAATTATCCCCAATCACTAGCAGTTCTAAACTTATAAATAACTACGATTTATATAAAAACGTCACAATTCTCACCAATTCAAAACCATTAATGTACTTTTCAGCATTTTGTTTGCATTCAAAGTGGAAACACCATACAACACCGTTATCCTGCTAGAAAAAGTGTTCCGGTCTCTAGCTAAGTAAAAGGTGAAAGTAGTTGCATTTTATCATTTAAGTTTATGAAAATATATATGATTAAAAATATTTTCAACAAAGCACCGTTTTAATTTATTCAGTTATAGTTCTCTAAATTTCGCATTATTGATATCAAACTTAATCGTTTGGTTTATTGGCTAAGTTATGTAATTGAATTCAAATACAGTATGATACAAACAAGTAAGGCGTACTTTTAATTATAATTTTAATATATCTATAAAATACGAAAATAGACACCAGGGGAACGACCTGAAGTTTCTTTATATCGCAAACAATGGGTCTTGGTTGCACGTGTATGATTACATTACAACTTGCATGTGTGGGATTAGTCACACTGACAATTGTACAGTCACTCCTTTTCCTCGTCTTGGCTGTATCATGGAGAATCCATAAGGAACCGCCGCCATTGGAGACCAACACTTACTGTGTGACATGCGATGACATCAGACAATCGCACCCCTACACGGAAAAAGAACATCTCATCGATGCATGGAGACAAATACATAACGATTCGGTATGCTGTGGTCCAACTCGCAGAGTTATGGAGCTCCGCATTCGAAAAGTAATGAGCATATTTGATGATTTTGCGTTTAAAATATGTTTAACTAGTTAATTTATATTTTGTTACTAGAACTATTCAACAAACCATATTTCAACTAGTTATATTAGCTGTAAACCTTTGTAAATGGATTTGTTTTGGGGTTGTTGTTTTTTCATTTCTATAGTGATGACAAGCACTTCAAAACCAGCCCATCATTTCCATTATTATTGGAATTTCTCGAAAATAAATCGATTCATTTCGATATCTTTTATGAGAAGTTAGAAGTGCATGAAAGTAATCTATACTATTGCGACATTTTTTTCTCGTGGTTTTGTGTTTAAAAAAGATTTATAAGTAATGCTATCTATGCATATGTCTACATGGTAGTGTGTGTTTTTTTTCTCAGGAGATGAAAAAACGATACGTCGAGAACGGACAAGCAAATCCGAGTTAGTTAGTTTTTTTTATTGATGTTTAGAGCTCGTATCTATATCTTTTTAAAATGATATATAAAAATATATAAAGCCGATTTCTTTTAAAAAGTTGTCACCCCATTTGTATTTTATGTTTGAATATGTACATGAATATGTACATTGTAAAAAAATGTATTTCAAATGTCCTGAACCTTATCAATTCAATAGAAACATTCCTTTTGCATGGACCAATGAAATAATTTCTTCCAAGATTTCAATATGAAACGAGCAAACGTAATGAATATTAACTGTTTCATTAAAATTCGATTTGTTATTCTGACTCATAACTTTAAGAAGGTAAATGTTATCCTATAATTTTAATAAAGGTAAACAAGTTACTAAAAATGCATGCAGTGATTTTTGGTTTTATTTATACTTAAATACAGGTCAATTGGTCGGAGAATCGTTTATCCCCGACTGTGAGTGGTACGGAATGAAAACGCCTACAGCTAAACTTGTTGGGGTGGTAGATAGCGTACCAAGTGATATAGTCCAAGGTAATCATACTAACGTCAAGAAAGTTTGAGTGAGATTTTAAATTCGATAGTATACAAATTAAATGACCATATGATATGTTTTGAAAAATATAAAGAAGTAATTATGATGAAAAATATATGGACAATTAAAACATGCACATAACCATATTCGAATTTGCATCCTCCGGAATGTTGTTGCCGGGATAGTACAAACACTGACTTGTTTATTGTATTGCATGTTTTTACGGTCAATATCCAATATCATATACATCTAAATGCTTCGGAAAGTACCGCGGAAATAGATAGCTAGTGCTCTGACAATGTTATTTTGCGCATGAAACAGTTTAAATAAATCGGACAAAATCATACAAAGAAAGAGTAGTGCCGGATCCGGAATTAAGTGATATACATTTAACTGTTAATCCAGAGGTCACATGTTCGATTCCCTACCTTATAACTACCAAGAACTATCTTTAAAAATGATGATTGGCGCATTTCAAAGAACCCAATTATATTTAACAATGTTTGATTGCGTATAAACATACAAAATAGTTCTGGGGGAATCAAGGGATTTAAAACTGAGTGCATCAGAAGGTCCCTTTCGTGTAATCATGCATTATGTGTATGGCAGACATTGACTAAACACTTTGTCTAACTGTGTTATGAAATTTAAACATTCACATAAATGTATGCACAAGTACATTTAAAATATAACTTAAACACCGTTATAGACGTCAGATAAACACGTCTATGATATGTCGCGAAATGGATGAGCATATATGTTTTTAAATAATAATTGAGGAATGCAAAAGTTACTCAAATTATTTATTTATGTATTATAACAATATTAATTAAAACCATTTGCAATTTGATCAGAATGTGCATTTTGAATGTCCTTCCCGTGAAAAAGTGCACTCCTCGTAGCCCTTTCCGCTGAGCATCTTTTATTAAACTTAATTAAACCTGCCTAATATTAATGAAAATGTACAAAATTACACAAACTATTTACGTTTCGTATAATATTAATATTAAATAAACATCGTGGGCAATTGAATAATAATGGGCAGTTTGAATGTTCTTTTCGTAATCATTCGTTCTTTCCGCGGAAAGAGTCATTTTCACTAGTTAGTTTCTCGGTGAGGTTACTATACAACATAGCTGATTTATTCTAGTCATAAAGTGAGATTATTGTATGAAGTGTTTTAATATGACGACGACTTAATTGAAAAATATATTCATTATGATGTATTTTCTAACATTCATACAATAGCACGTCTTATTTTGTGAAAAGAAGTAATTTGATTATTTTCGTTTGAAATTCTCGCCTTTCCCGCGTTGGATTTTAGGCCTCTCTTTAATACGATACATGGAAAAAACAAATGTTCCCTTTTTACGCAGGTTTATGTTGTGCATTAGTCATGCGTAAACATGCTGACGTAAAAAGTGTATTTCAGAACAAATTACTAACTGAATGCAATTGGCTTCATTTGGCCAATACGGCCGATCTACATAGGCGTTTCAAATGCAGTAAGACATAAGTATTTGAGGGCAATGTTAACACAGATCATCAGAAACATAATTTTTAGTACGAAAAGAAAGAACAAAACGTTTGGCTGGTGTCCCCACAACAATGAGGGAGGGATATACACGGGGGCCCAGTGTGACAGTGTGGTACGCTGTTGCATGTTCTAAAATCAGAGTAGCTTTAAACAGCAATACATCTCTGTGCACCATACCAACAGTCTATAAAGACTGATATTATGAAGTCTTCTGGTTATCTTTTCTTTTATAGCCGCACATTCAGTGCAAACATTCATGCATTTCAATGAAACATTCATTCATTTCAAGCTTGAAGGAAAAATCCTTACTAAGAAATCAGTCTACTACAAAGTGTCCTCAACGCTTAATGTTAATACCACGGGAACAAACAAAACGATAACTTCATCAAGTCATAACCTTAATCTACTGGTCCACATATCTGTTTGGCCAATGTGCTTTGTGTAACGTTCGATCAATATAGAAATCGACATTCGAGTTTATCTTTTTTTCTTTTGTTTAGGTCATTCTAAACTTCGATGGAACAAAAACGGCCACACACGCACCGCAAACAAATGCATTCATCTCGAGCTTGAGGGAGAAATCTTCATCAAGAGACCAGGCTACTACATAGTATCTTCAACGCTGATTGTTAATACCACAGGAACGAACAATACAACACAAATATTCGGACACAACTTTAATCTGCTGTCCCACCGATATGGAACAACAAGTGTTCTTATGCATCGCCAAAAATCTATCAAAGAATCCGACAATGTTATTTTTACAAGTTTTATATCCGCGGCTTTTAAGTTGTATGTAAATGATAGAATATCTATATCTGTCAGCGATCCAAATTATTTAGCTAATGACAGTTCTAACGACCATTTCACTGCATACTACACGTACGATATGTCTTAAATCCGTTCAACTTGTCCATACTAAAATAGTTTGTATCGAAACGCACGGATTACATTTTGTCTGTCTTTAAAAAATCAAAAGTTTGATTTACCATTGTGTTTAAAAATGAACCGTCCAATAATATTTTTTAACCTTCGCTGTATCAATAATACTTATCTAGGAGTGTTTCATTGTAATTGACACTGATGCAGTCATTTATCATTATTGTGTAATCTGCGTCATATTACTTACACAGCTTCAATGTGGTTGTTTGTATTGATTTTGACTCTAACCGATTAATTTTATGATAAGAAAAACAAGTGCTTATGTAAACACAGTGTAATTTTGTTATGTTTGATTGCAAAAAAGCAACATTAGCATAGAATGTGTTATAACGTTTGACTCACGGATCATATCAACCGGATGTGTAATGTCTGTCCATCAACACTCCAACGGTTGATATACAGTTGTTGTTGACAATGACTCATCCATTCAATAGTATTTTTCAATCTTCGCTTTATCAACAAGTTATATCCAAGAGTTTTTTTATTGTATTTGACATAGATGCTTTCATTTATCATTATTGTGTATTCTTCGATATATTACTTAGACAGCTCCAATGTTGTTTTTTGTACTGTGTTTGACACTGACCGATTAATTTAATAATAAGAAAAACAAGTGCTTTTGTAAACACAAATGTAAAATATGTAATTGTGTGATGCATTGTATGTGCTGTAATGTTTGAATCACGGATCATATCAACCTGCTGTGAAATACATTGATACTGAATACAAGTTCTTCTCCTTCGCCTTATTTGTTACAAAAGTTGTTATCCTAACGAGTATTAGTGCTAACATTTGACGATTAATTCAATTCACATAACAATCATGTAAAAGCTTTCATGAACCCTAGCGAGTCACTTCCATCCTTTCTGTGATTTACTAGTTAACTTTAAGGTACTTGCAACCTCAGGGGTTTTATTGGGGAAGAGGTGTTGAAACTTTGATGTACATGAAAACAGCATCAAAACAAGAAATGTTTGTGAAACATAATGCCCCCGACACCTTGAACGGCATGTTGTCAAGAATACTTGAACAATTTAATAAAATATATTCAAATATACATGTATCCTCCTGCCGGCAGGGTCTCTGTCAATGTGATTGTGACCTTTCGCGTTCACATTCACTGTGATCTTAACTTTGGACCCGGTGACCCCATACTCCATCTTATGTCCATGTCAAGTTTGAGGACCATAGTCCTAAGCATTGTCTAGTTTTCTATCGGACGTTTGTGCTATATCAAGAGTTCCTACATTGATATAAAGATTAATGATTTAATAAGCACTTGTATATATTGCTAAAAAAGTAAACAAGTGTACCTGGTGGGTAATTTTGCAAAACCAAATAAGCGGGACGTTCTTATTGGGTAACAAATTGCCGTTTGTTATATATATTTATATGTCTTACAGCTCGTGTCTTTATTACACTTACATTATAGCACGCTTATTCTGATTCTGCATCGAAAAAACTGCATAAAGTTTCCATGCCAGATATAAAAGGTGTTTAAACATACACACGTTGGCGATATGGTGCCCATGTTAAGAGCAGAAGCTGTCAAAAAAGAAAAAGATGTAAAAACTCAAAAAAATATGAAAACTTGAAATATGTACAAGAGATACATTTTGAGTAAAAACACATTTTCAAGACACGCAGTTTTCTATTTTCACTTAGTAAACAAGCAATCATTCAGCTTATAGGTTTTAAAAAAAAAACGAGAGAAGCTTACAGGTCAGGTCTCCTGGTAGGCGTATTTATGTTACTATCAAAGAGAATTAAACGTAATAACCAGGTCAAAATACCCCCCAAAACATCAAAATACTTAATGAATTAATTAATTTAACACGATAATTGTAAGCGTTGCATTATAAGACTCTCTTTAATACAATAAATACAAAAATAACTTTTTCTTCTTTTATATAAATGTATGTTTATTGATCATGCGTAAACATGTTGAGGTTAACATGTAATTCAGAACAAAAGAAATTGGCTTTATAATGCCGTTACGGCTAACCAACATAGGCGTTTCAGATGCAGTAAGATATGAACTATTTGTTGACTAGGTTAATACAGGTCATCAGAAAAATACGGAACGTTTCCGTTAAGTACGAAAACACAAACATATAGCATGCTCCCCCAAAACACTATCAGCCTTCCGGGAGGAACATTAAAGGGGGCCCGTCTTTCAGTGCTGTACGCTTTTGCATGTTCAAGAACCAGAGTAGCTTTGAACACAATTACATCTGTGCACAATACCTACAATTTATCAAGACTGATATTATGAAGTCTCGTAATTCTCTTTTCTTTTATAGCCGCACATTCAGTGCAAACATTCATGCATTCATCTCAAGCTTGAAGGAACAATCCTTACTAAGAAATAAAGTGTCCTCTACGCTAGAAGTTGATACCACAAGAACGAACAATACGACAACTTTAACCAGTCGCAACCTTAATCTACTGGCCCACAGATGTGTTTGACCTATGTGCTTTGTGTAACGTTCAATCTATATTGAAATCGACATTCGAGTTTTTTTTATAAAAAAAACTTTTCTTTTGAAGGTCATTCAAAACTTCGATGGAGCAAAAACGGCCACACATTCACCGAAACAAAATGCATTCATCTCGAGCTCGAGGGAGAAATCTTTATCAAGAAACCAGGCTACTTCATAGTATCTTCCATGCTGAATGTTAATTTTACAGGAATGAACAATACTACAACAACGTTCAGTCAAAGCATTAATCTGCTCTCCCACAAATTTGGAACAACTGGTTCTCTCATGCGACGCACAAGATCCATCAGAAAATCAAAGGACTGTGTTTTTACAAGTTTTATGTCTGCGGTTTTCAAGCTACAAATGCACGATAGGATATCTGTGTCTGTGAGTAACCCTTATTATTTAGGTCTTAACTATTCAAACGATCATTTCACTGCATACTACACTTACGACATGCCCTAAATTCAGGCTGCTCGTATAACATTTCTTACTTGTCAATTGTAAACAAAAAATTTACAATATAGCACGGACAAAATTATATCAGTCTATAGACATTCCAATGGGTAAATTACGAATATTTTAATGAGTTCTTCTTTTATACTTTTCGATAAAATATGGAGTTTTACCAATAAAATAACAACAGTGAAAATATCAATCGGATATTTTCACTGCAAAATAAGTAGTGAAAACATCAGCTTTCAGAACTACTTTTAAAATCCGTTGTATTTACTTCCCCTGATCAAAACAGAACACATCACTTTGAATCAGAAAATTTGGCAAATAAAATATTCAAAATTATAAATGATATATTTGGAAATTAACAACTTACCATTTATTAGAAAAATGTTGTTTTCCCCGTTTTCTTGATCTTTAAGCTTGAGGGATAAATGCGAAGTGTCATTAAATAAAGAAGAAGATAGAAACTTTTCGCTTTCACCCCTCGAGCTGAAAGTTCGAACATTTGCTTTCATACCAAACAAAATACAGACGAAAACAACTATTCGAACATAAATAGACTGTTATATCATCAAAATGCATTTTGAACTGTTTGTTGTTGTAATACGTAATAAGAACTTCCCGAAAAAATCATTAAACACTATACAGATATACTGATATATTTTTTACCCCGCCAAAGCCTAAAAAATGTCAACCATCTAGCGTGGTCCGCATTATTACCTGGAAATCGACCTGTCTTCAAGCAAATCAGACTGGTCTCTGCCGGACAGTAAGATGACTGAATATCCATTTATCATGAAACACATTCTAAAACTAAGAAGTCATGATATAGGTCTGTAGCTGGAAGGGTCACGTTTGTTTTTGCCTTTACCTTTATATACAGGGATAATAACGTTGGTTTTCTAAATTATTGGTATTTTCTCGAGCACCAGGACTATATATAATAGTAGTGTAAGCGCTTTTATAACAGCAACTCCACCAAATAATACATGTTCATTCATTATTCCATCATGACCACGGCTTTTTCTCTTCGCGAGGGATTTTATTATTTTGTTCACTTTATCTAAGCTAATTAGGGTGACGGTGTTGTTCATAATTTGGCACTTAAGATAACACTGAAGTTCGACCAAATCATTTTCTGCTAGGATGTCATCCTCGTTTCGGTGACTAAAAACTATTGAAAAGTGGTTTTTAAATCCGTCAGTAATCCGTCATTTTTATACCTTATGTCGCCTATTTTCAACTCTGAGCAAATCTCAAAGGGTCGTTCGCTGTTTGGTTTTGACAACTCCCAAACAATTTGATAGTCGTCTTCTGCTGTTCGATTAAATTCATCATATAATTGATTTACATGGGATTCGCGGCAATTCCGCTGTATTCTCCTGAAAATGCGTTTGGCTTGGGGGTCTACCTTGAACTAACCATATGTGCCGACCGCGTCGGGCCTGCGCATGCTTCGCTTTGACTTCTTCCGTCCAATACGGTTTGGCTTTTCTGTTAAACTTATTTACAGGGAGTTGTAAGGCGGCCTGTTTCTAAGCATTGCAAAGAAATGTGTTCATAAAATCAGGGGAGCATCCATCGGTATTTTCGCCCGTGATGCTATTTAATTTGCTACTTAGTTGGCTTTGGTAGTTCGATATGTGCCCCTGTATGCATTTATTCCATGTTTTACATGTTCTATGAACTGTGGTTTGTGAGTTACTTCCTAGGTCGAGGTTAACAGAAAAAAATATTGGCGCACGAGTTGAGTATATCTCTCTCAGGTATAACCGAGAATGAGTGAAACATGTCTAATGATGAATTATGGACGAAGACATGATCAATTGTCGACTTCGTCGGGTGGTAAGTATATTCGTTGGTATTTCCTTAGTGCTCTTTCAGCAACGTAAGTTGGTTTTTAAGTATAAACATTGAATAATACGGGATTTTTGGGTTGATGACTTTGGGCCTAACTGAGAGTTTATTTGCGCATTGAAATCTCCGGCATTTCCGATCCGGGAGTAGAAGTTAAAGAGAGCACAGACGTCTTTTAGGGTCTCCTTAAAAAGTTCAATGTCGCTAGAAGACGGCATGTATATGCAGAAAAGATACGTCGGAGCCTTTTTGTGAAAAATAATCTCAATATAATAATCATTCTATCATTATCTATGGTTTTGATTTTACTTATTTTACAACGAAAATTCTTCCTAATCAGAATTGCTGTGCCTCCCTTACCACATTTTAAGAATCAAAGTGGTCCAGCGATTTATCAATAGTGTAATATGTTGTATAATTCGGATGAACGTTTTCCAAAAATGAGCTGAGTAAGGTAACAACGTATTCTCAGTAAGAAGGGCGATAGCAATCGTATTGTTATCAAGTTACTTCGAGAGAGAGTTTGCTGATGACATAATACCTCTAACTTTTCATACTAAAATATTAAGCGACATAAATATGATGAAATTAATATGAAAATGAGTTCTAGAAGAGTATGGCGTTGTAAAATGTTGCTTGCAAGACTGGATCTTTGTATTTTGTCAGTTAATATTATTATTAGTCCCTCGATGGGTCCCACTCATCAATATCGTGGTACTCGTCTCTATAAGAGTACCATGGGCTGTTTCTGTCATTTGAGCTGGAGTCCTCATCTCTGTGTTGTCGTGTGTTGTAGGAGTCATCGTATCTGTGGTAATGGCGGTATGTCTGGTGCCTTAGGTGGTCACGACGTCGCTGACGGGACTGCTCTCTTGGTGACCCATCGACTCCAAGTTTTGGGCCAAAAGTAGTTATTTTCAACTGTTTCTTCGTCTACCGGATATATGTTAAGTCGTGCGGACGAACCATGACGTCCACGAAATAATGTAAGACGTTTCACTCGGACTTTCATATCTGTCATGTTATCATGGATATCTTATTTGACGACGTCGGGGTCAATATTCCCCAAGAAGATTGATGTAGTCTGGTGGTGTTCACGGCGATGAATCGATTGTTTGGGTGGGAAGTATTATCGCTTTGTTCTGGCGTAGGATGTTTTGTAAAGTTTGTTGTACATTCCTCATTTCGAGTTTCAGACCTTTGTTTTGAACAAGAATTGTTTCTGTTATTCGCCGTTGTGGCACCAGAAGTAGATTTAAAGATTGTATGCTCTTTAGGATCGATATGCTGGGATGCGTTTGCATTGTTTTCGGCATTCCTTGTTATTTGTTCGGTAGTAATCGTTTCCATGCTAGAAGCTATAGTATGCGTTTGCATATGGTTTTGAGCTTTAGCATTTGAGTCGTTTGAAATTTGCACGGGAGATGGAGAACTAACGACCTCGCTGTACGGCATTGGCTGGTAGTCCTTTTTCGGTACGTTGAGTTTTGTATTCGGTGCCTTGATTTTTGAATCTATGAATCGCTTGTTTATAGTTGGGACTGCTGACTCAAGTGTATCCATGTCACTTTGGAGTTAAGTTACAATTGTACTACCAGACGAAGACAGAGAAGCAAGAATACTGTTTAAACTTCCTTGAAACCGGCGGAATGCTGTCGCCATATTGCACACGTCTGTGTGCGTCTGCTGAATTATGACGGAAATTACAGTTTGTTTGCGCGTTATGTCTTCAACACTCGCCTAGATACTGAACAAAACTGCATAATTATCTGGTTGAATAAAGTCATTTTCAGTGTCACTTTCGATTATTACGACCTCCTGAGTCACTGTCGATGGACATATGAAAACGTAATTTATTTCTCAGGATTGTTCGCCGTCAATAAAATAATAACAATCGTTTTTTGCACTTTTTTCGTTTTTTGCTTGCAGTGGAAGAAATTTTCCTGTTAACAAGTCTTTTTTCGGGACATCCTAGTGTTCCTCGGACCCTCTCAGCGAGTCTCTCGCTGTAAGCATTTATTTTTGCGTGGTTTTGTTTGCAAATCCTCATTAATTCATTTACATATGGTTCTTTTGGAAGATTAGACAAGTAATTATCTAGTTCCTTGTAGAAGCGTTGTGGCAGAATAGAGGGATGTGATAATTTGACTTTGCTGTTGCATATTTTATCGTAGTCGAAGTCGTCGTCGTCAAGGCTCATGCTCATTTTGCTTTCATCCATTTCTTTTTGGTACGGAGTATGCCTGCATTTATTAAGCGCTTCGGGTCAGTTTCATCAGGGTCGCTAGCCGACTCCATATTTTTTAACGATGCTATAATGCGTAATCCCTTGAGGGAAAGTTCGTATGTATGTATATATATATATATATATATATAGAGAGAGAGAGAGAGAGAGAGAGAGAGAGAGAGAGAGAGAGAGATATTGTGAGAGATTAATCGAGTGGTCATTTAATTGGGCATTGCCGACCATCCTATTTATTATTTTTGTTACTCTAGCTGTACTATCAATGTAGCTTTAATGTTTGACTTTAATTATGTTTGATTTTAATTATTATAATTTTTGTTACTTACCTCCGATCCACCCATTTATTTTAATTGTTACTCTAGCTGTACTATCAAGATAGCTTCAATGTTTGATTTTAATTATGTTTGATTTTAATTATTATTATTTGTTTGTTTATCTCCGATCCACCCATTTGTTATAATTGTTACTCTTGCTGTAATATCAAGATAGCTTCAATGTTTAATTTTTATTATGTTTGATTTTTCATTATTATTATTATTGTTACTCATCTCCGACCCACTCATTTATTATTATTTTTACTCTAGATGTACTATCAAGAAAGCTTCGATGCTTGATTTTAATTATGTTTGATTTTTCATCATTATTATTATTATTATTGTTACTTATCCCCGACCCACTCATTTAATATTATTGTTACTCTAGCTGTACTATCAAGATAGCTTCAATGTTTAATTTTAATTATGTTTGATATTTCATTATTATTTTTTTGTTACTTATCCTCGATCCATCCATTTATTATAATTGTTACTCTAGCTGTAATATCAACAAAGCTTCAATGTTTCATTTTAATTGTGGTTGATTCTAATTATTATCATTATTGTTATTGATTCTTTTCTCAGAATAGTTTAAACAGAGGTTCGAGTTGTCATTGTATGGCGCATGTGACGCATCATTTTTTTGCAATTTTGACGCAATTTATTACGTGGTATACACACACTGTAATAGTAGGTTCTAAATATCATACAATTAGGTACAGTAATTTCTACTCCGGAAAAAGTCAAACAAGTAAAATAACCTTTTTACCACTCTCCTGACACTCTCCGCGCAGGACGAAAATGGTGGTGCTCGATTCCTTCTGTGGGTGTGTCAGCTTATCATATTATCAATGACGTCATAAGTGCCTCTCGTTTTGTTCATCCTCTAAAATTTCTTGTTAAAAACAACCAGTTACGATTATCTGACATACTTTTCCTCGGATTATTCGCTCATAGCGGTAATGGCTGTTTTTATTCATTTCCGCGGTTATGTCATTGAAGCGATGACGTCACCGGATCATCACCGTTTTGCATATAAACCCCGATATCCTGGTACTTATTGTAAATCCCCTCGAACGTCATGTAACAGAACACCTGTTACGATTCCCTGAAATATTCCTCGGATTATCCGGTGAAAATACCTTTAGATTATTCTGGGTAATGAATATTTTGATTCAATGACTTATTCCTTATTTAAAAAGGCTAATGCAAGGTTAAAATATCTATATCGGAAGAAAGGTTACCTTACAAAAGACACCAAGAAACATTTGCCATGGCCTTAAATCAATTTCATTTTGATTATGCCTGTTCTTTGTGGTATCATGGTCGGACCAAGCTCTAAACCACACAAAATGAATGAATGAGGTTTGTTTTGGATCTTGATGCAAGGTCGCACTTTAAAAGACTATTATTTTAGAGGTCTAATGTCGTGTAAATGAGAATTTTACATGGACAGATCAGGTTAGGAATAATGATAATAGATATCATACGACAATAAGAATTCAATTTGTATCATCTGTAACTAATTGAAGACTGATAGAAACACAAAACCTTACTGCAAAGACTGTTTTAATCCAAAACTATCTACTTTGTGAAGATCACAGGTGCCAGAGATGCTTATAAGGTTATTTATTATCCTGTCACTTGCATGAAAAATCGGTCCAATAACAAGGTGCCGTATAAATGATAGTTTATTAGGTTAATTGACCACGTGATGTCTATCTACAGTCATGTGATCGCGAAAGGGGACTATTTCCTATTCTGAATATCAGTGGAAAAGCACAGATAATGTTCTAGTATCTTATTCGCAAACAACCGACCTTAACAATCACTCGCCGATCACTCTGCATAATAATGACACTGGCAAAACAATCAATCGACCAGAAAATCTACATGTATGTGACGTGAAAATCTTACCCCACCCGCAACTGCTGGAAACTGTGCCGCATATAATGATAGTTAATTCCATTTCTGTGGTGAATGACAAAATCTCACTTACAACAGAATTAAATTATCTCTTCGCAGTGCAGTTCTGAACATCCAACACCATAATCATAAATCAAATCCATTTAATATGTGGCGATTGTTTGTAAACACGATGATTTTGAACTGTGTACTATACTCAGTGACTTGCGGCATAATTGTTACATTATCAGATAATGTTTGGTGACTGATCCATGTTTGTGCACTTTAAAATGCTTTTCTATGTTTTGAATTTATATTTACATATTAAAATGCAATGACTTTGACTATAAGCGTATTGAAAAAGTTGACTATTTTTGTGAACTATTTTTGGGGCGATTTAAACATGGTTACCTAGTATGCTGACGTCTCCAGGGAAAAACAATTGTCCCCCTTATTATTAAATACTTAATAATTTCGGCTCACCCTATAGATTCCTCCGCCTTGCCAGATAAACTCCAACCACGGCACTAACCTAGTATTCTCTATTATTTCCTTCAAACTATTTCCAAAATTTATGCAATCGACTGAGTTATACGATATAAAACTCGATGACGCGTTATCTAGCACCGCCTAGCACTTAGTCGAAGTTGCACAAACTAAGCTATCTTAAAATGTCTGAACAAGTAAAAATTCCTACGACTCGATAATAGAAACCGAATGGTTGACTAGGAAATCATTTGCCATATTTTATGGCATAGAGTAAATATATTCGATTTCCAGTGCATTTCTTAGACCAATTGTCCCGTTTACAGCATTTGGTAGACTTAGTAGTCTGCTCCGGATCTCAAAAAGGAGTCATAGAGAATGGTTCTTTTTGCAAGATTTGTAAATCCATTATTTTATAATGGGTTCTTCAATGACAAAATTATTGACGATATTGTAAAATGTATTTAAAATGTTCCATAGAGTTATCAATAATTCATAAATCTCTATCGCCGATAAAACTAATATTAGTTGTTAGTCTTTTTTGTAAGCTCAAACAAATATGTATGTGCCCAGGATGATAAAAGACTCTATTCTGCGTAAAGAAAACAATTAAAAATTCGCCTCTTGTCGAGAAGCTTGTATGCTCAGTAAACTGAGATAGTGCAGCTGGTGGGGAGTTCGTCTCTCCGTCCACAGGGTGTCGGTACACTATGAAAATCTGTTCTTTGTTGTATATTAAATCACTCCTGTTGCCACTTTTAAATGAATTTCTAGAAAAGATTTTAGCTATTCGAAAAATAATGAACACTTTGTCTATTGATATAACAAAAAGAAACCATATCAAGGCAATTTCGTGTTTTGGGGCTATTTTTGTTTACATTCACTATATTACGTCCGTGTGACACGGTAATGGCCGCATCTCCGGGGTCATCTCTGTTTCCATCCATCCAAAAAGGAAAATGCAAAATGTCATACAAAACCACATAAATGTCATTAAATTTGATGCAAATCATGTGTTAACTTGAAAATACATACAAAAAAGAAATATTCACATCATTGGGCCATCACCATAGGGATGTCCGACGGAATATCTTTTTATACAAAGCACCGGTAAAACGAGCATGAATACATCCCAATTAGAGGGCTTCAGACGGTAATTCGGTTATGTCGATTGTTTACCTTGTAGTTTATTCAACTCCCATGCCCTGAGCTTCAACATCGTAAATTAAATAAAATGCTTCAAAAAGTCCTTTTTAATTGTTCCTTGTAGGCTCGTCCATAACAGTTCTTATTCTGTCCACATTCGTAAACCTATCTCCGATGCAATGGACTCTATGAACTTTAGAAATAGATAAATATTCTAACCATTGACATCATTATGTTATACCATATTGCCCCTTTTCCCAATGTGTTTTCAAAGTAATTGTAATCAAAGAAGTGTAGTCAACAGGAGTGTTCGTACTCAATACCTCTCGGGTTGCTAAAGCAGATCGCGAGCTAATGCCACAGTAAAAGTTATGTTTAGTTTTTAGCTTAGTTTAGCGGGTATAAGGTTACTAAGAAACGGGCAACACCTAATTTATGTAGTTTATCTATTGTGGCATATAACTGGAGTAAGACAACCTGTTAACTTAAATTGTTTCGTGTTAACCACTTAATTTTCGCAATACTTATCAAGCAACTAGTTAATATTCGCGTAACCTTTTTGGTAAGATAAATATCATAAGACTAAAAAGGCTTTATAATGCCCAGGACTGCCACCTATTAACATGTTAGCTGTACATGTCTAATAGGTTATCTAGTTATGGTTTGAGAATTCCACTTAATAAGTAACATACTAACCAGTTAACGTAATAAGATTTGTGTTACCACTTAACTATAAATGCATTCTAGACTTAGGCGCTAACAGGTTATCAAGTTGTGGTTTGCGAATTCTACCTATTAATAAGTAACTTACTAACTGATTAACGTAAACAGATTCGTGTTACCACTTAACTATAAATGCATTCTAGACTCAGGCGCTAACAGGTTATATAGTTATGGTTTGCGAATTCCACCCATTAATAAGTAACAAACTAACTTGTTAACATAATAAGATTTCTGATATGCCACCATACTGATCAAAGCCGAAAGTGTTACCTCAGAATAAGAATTAATGATGAAGCTGGAAATTGTCGAGCTAATAGAAATACCATAAGCCTTACTCATATTACTGAATAAATAGACAGTTTAATTGCGTGTATAAATTTACCCAATAAAAGAAACAATCAGGCGTTTAATAGACAGGACATTTTTTATTGAAAATTACCCAGACAGTTTAATCACGATATTCAGGATGAACAAACAAATGTTGCTGACAAGTGTAATTGATGAGCAGGTTGGAAGAAAAACGTGCACAAATCCATCAAGCGACAAGGACAGCCTAACGAAAGGAATCTAATCTTCCAGCCGTCGTATTTCAGGAAAGTGCACTTTTTCGTCCGCGTTTCATTACTGCATCTATGTTCCAAATAATAAAAGTTAGTGCACGATTTTTTTTAGTTAAACATGACCGAATTAACACTGGCCGGCATTAACCGAATGAAAATTCGGAAAGGTCTGACATTTTATAAATTAAAATGTGAATAAACATTGTTATTTAACATTTTTCCAATAAAGAGTTGTTGTTTTTTATACATGGTAGTTTAGCCACCACGCACTGTCAAAATCAGTCTGATTTGCTTAAAGACGGACCGTTTTCGTGACAAAAGGTTTAGACCATGCTGAATCGTCGACAATTTCGTATATATAGGCATATGTGAAATTTTAAGGGAAGTTTGAACTATAAAGTCATACAGTTTAAAATTGTATTTAAGTGATGATATGTCATCGAATAAATGTTCCAGCAGTTTCCGTCTGTAATTTGTTATGTACGAAGGCATATGTTCAAACATTCAGCTTCAAGTTAATGAAAAACAGGATTACCACTTTTTCTAATAAACGGTAAGTTATGTTTGTTTGCAAAAATATCTTTATTTAAACAAATGCAACCTTTCTTAAAATAAAATTATTATTTTTTGGCAACATTTACTTGTTTAAAAGTGATGAGAATAATTTTAATCATGGGGAAGTTACTTAACTCTATTTTAAAAGTAGTTCGTAAAGTTGATATAATAACTCTTTAGTTTACAGTGAAAATATCACAGTTGTTATAACACTGATAAACACATATTCATCGAAAAGTATTCTATAAACTTTATATCCGTCGTTACCTTATTGATTATAACCATCACTTATGGGTGTCCTATTTGCTCATGCATTTTCAAAACGCATAGGCAAAAGACGTTGTTGTTGTGGTAGTGTTGTTTCTGTTTTTGTTATCTGTTTTGTATATGCAGTGTCAACATTCATAATTACACTAAACTGTATGATGTACAATAAATTGTAAAATATAATGCTCGGGTGTAAACATCGATTTAGGTTTCAAAGGAGATGACAGATACAAACAATCCACGACTCAAGAAGCGTGTATAATGTTAAGAAGTGGTTGTAAACCCACTGAGTATTGTTGCTAACAAAACGTGAACATGCACGATTTTAGACCACATTTTAGGCTTAATTGTTATTTTATAGGTAACTACTTTTTAATGCGAAGTCACTCATAGTCGCTTATATATTAAACCGAATGTTTCATTGTTCAGTTCAAATTCGTTCCGTTCAGACGTACAATATTTGTAAAAAACACAATAATTGCATATGTCATTGGCATACCTGCCGTTAAGCACCGGAAAACGGAGGTACTGTCATTATTTCAGTCCCAAAAAGTTATTTACGGTGGAAATTGGAGGTGTGACTCTCCTGTTGGATTTTATTGAATAAATGAGTAATAAAAAAACCTTGTTTAGCATTCTAAACGCCAATATTTAGCGAAATTATAATGAACTTTATTTTACTAGTTTATACGGCCTTAACGTTCAATTTTTAATCCTGATTACAAGATTAAGGAACATGCAATTTTGGAGGAACCGAAATTGATCAGTGCAAAGGGGGTACTGGAGCATGCCTTCTTTGGGTGTGAGACATTTATTGTTAATCTTATTTTCAGTTTTAGGCTCTTCTGATCAGAGGGAGCCATTTTGGCCGGCGTCGTGCGTTCCTCGTTGTGCATCAATTTTTTTTACAAAATACTCTCGTCTTGAGCATGGTGGATTTCAACTAAACTTTACAGGAATGGTCCTTTGATAGTAGCCATTGAAATTTAATCAAACTATTAAATTCCATGCAGATTTCTGTGTGATTGTGGCAGCGAAGATTAATACTTTTAAAACAGTATTCTTGTCCAAAATAATCACTTGCTATTCGATACTTTGTGTTTCAATATTTTAAATATTTCCAAGTCAAGTAAACTCAACAGTCTATCTATAAGTAGCATGCCATCGGCCCAAAATACATAACATACAACGTTAACTAAAACACATGAGTTGTGTCACGGCAATATATCGATACACGCCTAGTATATTTATCAAAACAGAATGACTTCCCCTTAAACTATCTATAGTTGTATACATAATACGCTAGTTTGCATTGATCTTCAGATTGATCTGTGTTTAATAAGCTGTAAAAGGTTTCTAATTCCGTACCATTATAATACCAGTTAAATAATTATTGCGTTCGCATATCATTTTATTTACGACATATAAAGAAAGCATGGTATTCACAGTCTTAACAAAACATTAACATTATCAAGACAATACCCACAAACACGTTCTTCTCTAGTGATATGATGATGCATGCCAAGTCCATTTAAATAATTCATGATTTGAACATCAAAATTTGCAAAATGCTATTTTTAGTTCAAAAGGTATCTCTATAGTCGATTACGTTCTACATTTAACAAAGTTTTGAATTCTTAATAGTGAAAACCTCGACTCGAACTGCTAATAGATTCGAGCACATGTTAGTTAAAACAATCAATAGTTCGCTCTTTAAATAAAAATATAATTATACTTAGAAATATCTTTATGTCGCGCAAACACTGCAATGATTCACTGGAGTGTCATACTGATTCCAAAAAGTGAACTTCACCGTTAAGGTTTTTCGGGGAATTGAGAATAAGTATTCCTTTAATGGCGCCGTACGAGGAAATGAATTTTCAGCGCCTTTTGACGCCCGTCATAAAACTCATGAAGAAAACGCGTGTTCTGCGCCGTGAGAGGCAAACCTTTATCCTTAGGAATAAGCATTGACATGGTGACTGAACCTAAAATTAATCGAGTTGTCGTGTTGTCATGTCCTCACATTAACCATCGTCTATGCGAACAGCAAACGTTCCACAAATACTATGACATATTTGGATACAATAGACAAAAAACTCGCGACAAAATTCTCTGAGTAGTGAGCCATTGGGTAATAGTCTGAATCATCGAATATCACCTAATGTAAGAACGTTGCGAATATTGTTTTTAAAAATGGGAGGGGCGTAACAACAACTGAAACATAAATGCTCGTTGTAGTGATAATTATATCCGTGTTTCGTATATAACAAGTTAGAATTAGCGGGGTGATATATTATTTGCCAAAATGCGGAATATCTCATTATTTACTGTGTCACTTTTAATCTCACGATTAAATGAACACCCACTTGCCTTTGGAACAACGTCTATTGGAAGAGTACGACACTTTTCGGACATGCGTGATTAGGATATATCCTTGATGATCATGTTTTGTGATTAAAAAATGAGTTTTTGCATGCAATACGTCCATTATTTCACATTACCAGACAAATTCATAATGCATATGTAGTCTTACACAGTTTATAATGCATCATTATAAAAGCTGAAAGGTCATTCACACTCTGTTTTGACAAGATATATTTGTCATTTTACAAATAAAGAAAGAAATTATTGGTTGCCATATCTTACTTAGCTTATATCTTATAGCCATACATGTCGACAAAAAGGATTACTTCAAGTTACAAAAGTATGTTTACCTCACATACAAGACGTAAATGTTTGAATGTTTACTTGATATCTTAAGCAATGATGAGTTTCAATCTTAGTTCAGGTACAATCAATTGAACGAACATTATAATTTCAGTGGTCACTTTCTCATCCTTTTGCTAATAATTTAATGAATAAACTATAACCTATTCTAAACTAATGTTTAACTAGAATTCAGTTTACGAAATCAAAAGTTGTTTTACAGGCTGCTAAACCAAATAATATTAAAGAAATGATATAGATGGAATGCCAACGCATCTTTTTAAGTTAGATTGAATTGCCTTATCGAACAACATAAAAATATTAAAATCAATTTTATGACAATGCTTGGTTAATGGTTGAAGTTACTATGCGTATTTTATATAAATTGAAGCAAACATTCTAATTATGGTACATATTATGTGAATGTTTCCAGTTATGTGGAATTTAACAATATAACCCGATGAGACCCCTTATATGGAAATCGACGGCTTTAAGTCTCATTCAAAGGATTTTCGATGCCAGAATGACTCCTTTGTCAGTAATTTAAATACAAAATCATATTCCAGGGGGCAATTTTGACTACTATTGAAATTTAGAATAAAACACTTAAATCATCTGGATATTTCATCCGTGAGTAAAATAAAATTCAATTATTCACAGCTTGAAAGCGTTTGAAGTGTTTAAGATACATTACAACGTTTTTCATTCACTGCACGCTATTCATTACACTTCGTCCTTGATAACATAATACAAAACTGTTAAGACACTCGTAACCCTTATGAAAGTTTACATTAGCAATAAAGCCTTCTTTGGTTTAAATCAATCACTAAAGTTGCGGGAGCCATTCTGTTTTACAGGTTATGATTGTGCACCCAAATAATAATATGTATGGGAATAGAATATCTTTGATTGATCGGTAATTTTCGTTCTCAACTTTTCAATGCTTGGCATTGGTACTTGACTTCATTAAAACCATACAAATTGATTCAAGTTTTAACATTTTCCCACTCAATAAACATATATCCGTCACGAGACAAATTGTTCCATTGCTTAGACCATTTTGGGGTATTACAAACTAAGCGAACATTTAGAGCGCTTAACCGCAAGTGTATAATCAGGTTTGCGAGTGCCATAATTGTAATGGTTCGCCTCTATTTTGTACATTACATTCCTAAAAATTGGAATTCAAATTAGAACATATGCCGTCAAAGATTCTTCTTTGTCAAAATCCCTCAATTAACCCGAATTGTTGGTAGGATTGAAAACCCTCCTGCACTCACTCCAGCAAACGCTTAAGTCACAAACCCTCCCGTATCCTTTACAATATTTTTACCAGGCGCAGTGTTGGTTTGTGGTAGGGGGCTGCACTACCGCACACTACACGTGCATCTTTTCAGTCGCTAGCTCTAGCCCATATATGGTGATGCTTGGAAAAGTACGTTCTGACCATCTTCCCTTCTTGCGAACGCAGTATTAAAAGCTTTGTTAAAATGTTTTTGTCCGGCATTCACATACTCATTATGATTATTGAAACAAAAACTACTGGTTTCATCACTATTAAGTCTTTCTGATTGGCTCTTGTAACAACACATTTGATTTTTAACGGAATCAAATGAAAATATAAATTTAAATCTTAGTTATTAAAAGTGTGCAGATGTGCCATCAGTAAAAACAACTAAATGTGGGAAGACCTCTTCACCCTTTGAGTCAAGGAACAGCATCACAACGGAAATAAGGTGCTCTTAAAAGTACATGGGTTTCAAAAGGCTGATCCGCACCTGGACAAGTCCCTCTTGTAAATACACAATGTGCAAATCATATTTCATAACTTTAAAATTAAGAAGAAATTGAGAATATATGTTATCCTTCAACTGTATGGAAAATGAATTGTTTTCAGTTGGATAGCCTACTCCCACTGGGCATGATTTGGCAATCAAATACAAGTCTGAGAAACGATTTCAGCGGGCAATTCTATAATGAACTAAAAATATCAAGCTTATATACATCTATGATTGTTTCAAATGTATACATCATTCATATCTGTCAAACACGTACAATTTATTGTGTGTTTTTTCGGCAAGTATGTGTTAAGGTGTAACCATTCTTACACAGTAATAGGTGCTGATATTGTCCCGATAGTTGCCATGTAGTGATTTGGATCGTTATCTAAAAATAGAGATTGACCCAATCATAGGAGCAACCATGCCTTTGAACGCTACTGTTTCTGAACTCAGCAAAATCAAGTAGCATCTAAATTTAATGATAAATAAAGTACCTTCTCTAAGCAAAACTTTCTAAATATCTTTTCTAAAATGCTCAACTAATTTCACGTCATTTTACCATGCTGTAATTCCCATGTAAAGCTCTCCTTACAATTATTTTAAAATGTATACGATTATCATTAATATTTTCCCCTAGAAGAACTTGCCAATTTCAGTGGTTTGTCAACTTAAGAAACTGTGCGTGTGTGGACTGACTGTAAAGCCGGGAAAACTAGTTGATGTCAACATTTTATACATCTAATCCATCTTACATCTTGTGTTGGTATGCGCGAATTTAATAAGAAATGGCTTTTGTAAATAAACGTTCCAAGAATGTAATATTTAAAACCATATTCGGAGTTTTTTTTCAGGTCACCTACTCATTTTATGTTTCGATATGTTATGTTTGTTTTTAATTCATGTCGGTAAGTAGCTCATTAAGCTAATGTTTCCTGTTATTATATACCCAATTATAGAATAAAGATTATTGTATCATGGAAAACTTATTTAAACTCCAACTCCAACTATTCAAGTTATAATAAAAGACAAACCATGCTTGCACTTTAATATCTTTACTGTAAATGGATAGCACTTCATAATTTAAGATATACGCATTGAAATGAAAAACGTGACTCATAATGACTCATATATTCTTTAAAGTTATAGACATTCGCAAGTTATTTTATTCATAAATTTTAAAGCTCATTTACGGTAGTCAATTAGTGTCATATTAAGTGTTAACTTGCACGACTGCATAAGCAAAACATATCTAGTGTGACGAAGTTCCTGAGAAAATTGCATCAACAACGGTTTTAGAATTCAAAAATCAATGTCAAACACAGCTCTTTTATAAGCTAATCATAATCAATAAAACGGTACAGATGTGGTTGCTGATTTAAAAGTGAAACTGAAATTACATAAGCTTAAACGATTGCTTAGAGTAACATTCTCTATTTGACCTGAGTATTGGGTTATCTTCATGAAAAAAGAAACAAACTATGAATTTGCATTTAATATTGAGAGTTTTAAAAGTTCGTCATGCCGCAGTTATATGAATATTTACTCAAAACAAACAACGACTAAAATTTCGAAGAAAAACCCGTTAACCGTCAAACACAGAAGGAATACAATCATAGTCCGAGTTCAATTATTCGTTTCTATTGTTGATCTAATAATTTATGGATTAGAATATTACTGTATTATCGACAGCATCTTATACTTGAGTAATATTATATTGATAAATCACGACATATTACCGTTGATATTCGACTTAACAAGTTGCAGCTATGTTTTGTTTTTACAGTCTTCAACGTGTAAAAAGGAACAAAGAAAGCACCCAGAAATACTACACACATACGGCGGAATATGGTCTGTGGTTTTGCTGTAATCCGAACCTTGCATACTTAATGTTACGGTATCATGGGCGCTCACACATTGAGAGGGTATGATATTACATTTTTGTTGCGCGACGATAGTTTTGAAAACTTGAAAACGTCGTGTCACTTTTTAAGAAATGTAGGTGGTGATGGCGTCACTGCGGCGGTCAACCGATAATGCAGCCTATGGGCATGGCCAGCCCTTCATAAATCGTGTGAAGTCATGTCAATTATATTTACAGAAGGAGAGATATTTGTTGTGTAAGTTTGATAAGAATAAATATACATGCATAATGAATATATACTCTGTTTGAAATCGCATGAAATTTAAAACACTAAAACGAATATGAGTTGAACTTATACTTGAAGAATAAGCACTTGATTGTCCCACTGTATTTCATGAATCACGCGCTCCTACGCACAATTCCAAATGTTTATATTTATGATGCTTAAAAATAGAAATTAGAACTTTACTTGAAATATGTTTCAACAACATAATTATGTTTTTATTAACGATCTACTATTTGGTTTGGTAAGAGTCCTGTAGGATCATTTTCTCTTGAATTTATGTCGCCCAAGTGTTTCCTTAAACATACATAATTTAAAGACATGGTAATCGAGCGTGTTACAATTGCTAGGACGTATAATGCTTCAAAACCTTGATATTTGAGAAGAGTTCTAAATAGAATGTTTAAATAATGAAAAGGGTATTGACGAAAATAGACATGCAATTTACATCAATGGTTACCATGTGCAAAATCGATAGTTGCTTATGGATTTAATATTATTAAACATGGGCGCTCGTAATGGAATTTAAGCCTTTTACCACGCGTTTGGATCAGTTGATTTTTTTATAATTTATGAGTAAGGGGGACAGAACATTAGGGTTTAAATACTATTTAGACTTTTCTATTTATAGTGTATCGTAATTGGGTCGGGTCGTTACGATGATAATGTTTACAAATATAAGAAGTTAAATAACCAACGTTGAACAGATACAGTTTATTGTCCATCTTTAGAGTTCATATCAATTCTTAAACTGTGATAAAATGTATACTTTTTTTGTTTATACCATCGTCGAATGAGAAGTAATATAGTTAAAGTTAAAAACGATTTCAGTACTGTTTGATATTTATATTAAAATGGCATTTTTTGTAGCTTACTTAATGTCAAAAATCGTACACGCATTCTTATTTGTGTTTATACTTACAATTACTTTCTACTTTAATCAATATGTTGAACCCTAGAATTCCTTTCCGAAGGCTAAAATGTGTTTGAAAAAGGGCACTGTGATATTGTCTATGACTCTTTCTGACTGAAGATCATTAGGAGTTATATACTTGATTAACCTTAGCTTAATCTTTGATTTGATTTTATTGCTTTTTATCAAAGGGAGCTGTATCTTTTTGGCTTGAGCGATGTTTGTAGAATTTGAGTAACCAGTCCTTAGAGGTTTTGTTTTATTGATATGTTATTAATTTATTGCTTTAACAAACAATACATGTTTGACCTTTTGAACGTAATATATAATATGGCCACATAACTATTATATCCAACCTGTTTTTGAAATTGAGAGATATGGGGGTTAATCCTCTTTCGTTATTATCACAGAACTGAACAGACGGACGAACGAACAAAGTTATTCCTTACATCTCAACCCCTCGGAAGTTATCCAATAGCATATTGACCTAAGACAATGAAAAGGGTATTTTAAGGGTAGTTCAATAGATTTTCTCTGTGTATACCGAGTGTTATTGATAAAATATTGTGGGATTTATAAACAAACTATAGATTAAATTATTAATTCAATAAATTTGTCAGGTCCACTCGGACTTCTGAATATGGAAAATTCTGAACAATTTGAACTTAAGTCTGCCTCATAACCGCAATCCTATGTGTTATGCCAGGAAATTTTAAACTGTTGATTTCTTGATGTAAGTAAGACAGACCCCATTTCAGCGTTGTCAGCGATTGTCACTGTCTAATTTCAAGCAATAGCGATTAGTTCAGAAGATTATAGTATTCTTGCTTATGCATATGTATGCTGTCATCTGAGGTAGCCTCCAACGCCATGTTCTGCGAACCCAGCATAATTAAAAAAACGCACCTTACGATTATGCTTTTAATGAGATTGTAGTTACTACACCAACTACCGGATGTTACGAAATTACACACAACGAGCGCGAATTGCAAGTAATGTATACTTTCAGTTTACGATGGCTAGGTGTAGTAACTGTATCTAATCGTTATAGTACTGACAAGCATACCTACTGATGATTTGAAATCAATACTTATTTTAACAATGAATGAAATGAAATGAAATAAAACAAATTCACGCTGAATTTCATTTGTTAAACTTACAAACATAATTTTATGATACGTAAGACACATATCTTAGTCTTGCTTTAATTTTACTTAATGCGAATTCAAACACGTTTAGTACTTATTGTTCTTCGGTTTAATAATTAGATGACACACCTCTATCATTGCTATTCATTTAACTGCAATTATTGGAAGAGATTGTAAAATACGCTCAATGACAAACAATTCGGTTAAACCCCGGTATATTGTTACCTGATATGGTATGATATTAAGTGTATACTAGATATAGTTTCAAGGTGAAATAGATTAACATTGACTTGTTTTCAAATACAGTTTTATATGTACTGAAGGTCAAAGATTGTGCACAGTTGATTGAAATTTGATATTGAAAACCAGTGAAGAAGACCTGTCCTTAAATATAAATCATTACATAAAAGCATGCTTGTTCTTCAAAAATAATACAGAATTTGCCCTTGACACAAATCTGCAGTTTGACACTTCTATAAATAAACGAAGATGTTTACTCTTTAAACGTACTGCCACGCTCTAGTTATTCTATTTATACAGAAGCCTATTTACAGAAGCCTTTTAGTGCCATTCTTAGTTATTATTTGAAATTTGTTAAGTTAAACCTTATCATTTCGATAACGATTATCGCTTCATCGTCAATATTCCTTAACAGTCGTATTGTATTTATTGTAATAATGAGTTCAATTGTTTATATTAATTTAAGCATAAAGAATGTACATGCATAATGAATCTATACTATGTGTGAACACCATGAAATTGAGATTGCAATATTATGAGTTGTCAACCAACAAGCACTTGTTTGATGTCAGTTGTGGGTGGTGTTTGTACATTACAACCGTTTTTAATTAATAGTGCGTTCCTAAGCGCTCCTACGGGCTCCAATATTCTTCGACGCGCCATTTATTTTTTACATGATGTTAAAAACTTTAAGAAAATAAAGCACTTCAAATACTAAAATTTATTTCACTTGAAATATTTTCATCAACATAATTATGTTTTATTAACCTTCTTCTATTCGGCTGGATAAGAATGCTGTAGGAACAGCATATCTTGAATTTATGTCGCATAAGTTCTTCCATAACGCTTCCATTACTTTATTTATATAGACGCTATTCATACATTTTCCGATCGACAAACTTTTCAGGCGTAATAACCTAGATATGCATGCCCATTATAGCTTGTTTTGATAATGGTAAGGCCACTTGCATAAACATTGTACATCAAACCACCCCGATATATATATTCATGGGGGAATTTCAAAGTACATTCATTTGAATGCAATGTATTCTTATATTACTATCGAGGCGTTACAACATTATTGCCATTGTTACAAGCGGTCCGGATCAGCTGGAGTTTATCGAGGATAGAGAATAAAGGTTTGATTAATATTTTTAAAAATAGTATTTATATTTGACTTTATTTACTTTCGTTTGTAAAATCGTATTGGCGATATTCAAATCCACGCGGATACTTATTGACAATTCATCATTATCAAACTTCAGAAATAGATAAATAAAATGTTTATTTCGGAATTGTTTCGGAATTTTCTTGCTTCCGAAAAACGCGTTAATGAATTATGTTTATTTAAGGATTGATTCTTATTTTTTGTGCGTTCATGCAGTATGAACGCTCGGCCGCGATTTTGCATATGCATAAGCCGCGCTAGCGTTTTTTGCAAAATATGCAAAATCGCGGCCGAGCGTTCATACTGCATGAACGCACAAAAAAATAAGAATCAATACTTATATTTACATTATCCCTTCTTATTTTTTTTTATTTTTTTCGACCTAATAGTGATTGAGAATAAGCCTTTAATTACAACAAAGGGGAACAAAACGTAAAGAGCAAATGTAAATGGTAAGAGCACTTGTCGCCCTTGGTGTTTTAGCTGGGCATTCTTTTTATCCTCCGCATAATAAATAGTCCATAAGTAATTTGCAGAAAGAAATAAATAATCAAAGACTATTTTAATCATTTGGTAGTTTCTGTAAAATATGTGGAGGTAATAATGATTTTTGTTGTAATATATTCATTTTAATCAAGAGAACTTTCGATACATTTTAACTCATGTTTTACATATGCATGACCCATGTAGTCATGGTGATTTCATGGATAACTTCCAGTTCAAGGTAATTATAGCGTCATAATTTCATTTGTTTGTTGTCTTATAACATTCGCAAAGATATTGAAGTGTTGTGATGTGCTAGTCTTCTCAAATTGTCAATATTAAGACGTTTGTTCGAACAAATACATTTGTCCTAGAAAGAAATCGTCGAACTTAGAATCATCAGCCATGTTTGTTTTGACAGTTGTTACAGACGAACCGTAGTAAAAACCGTGTAAATTTTAATTTGTCTTTATTATTTGTTCAATGCGTGTTCTCTGGTTATCAAATGCAAAATAAAGCATTTTCCAAATGATATTTCTAGAAAATAATGTCTTTCATTTAAATTCTTCGTAAAACCTCAAAAGAAACATGTAAACAAACCGGCATTCAACAGAACATGTGCCATGCTATATTTAGCAATAAAGTAGATCGTAGTAAGATCACTCAGAGCGTTGCTTTGTTGCCAAACTCCACCTACAAAGGTCATGAAAGGTCGACCGGCTCATCACAGACCTATAGGTCCGTGGATTCATGCAAAATGAACTCAATTTTTATCGTTCAGAAAATCAAGTACGGATGTAATGATTACAGAGTTTCAAAATTGCTTCAAAAATATACATGTAACGTTGTTATGAGCATTTAGATATATCTTGAATAGACTTAAACCCTTATTTATATGTGTAGCAATGCACCAAAGACTTTTAAAAACGATTGATTATCTGGATACAGTATATTCCAAAGACTGGATTTACTTACCGTATGTGCATGTTAACAAAGTTAATTATGTGTCTAGTGCAGACCTGCATGTACACTGATTATCTTAAGTGTTTATTAAGTCTAGTTGTAGTGTCATTCATTGAGGTAAATTGAAACGTGTTGAAAGGGTATTTCATCATTAATCTTATTCCTTTTTAATGATGTTATTTTATGAATGACTCAGCATATCACTCAAATTGAAGTATTGCTCCGTGTTACATGACTATTTGAGAAGAATCAGTACCTACCATTTGACCTTCGAAAGCAGTGTGAATTGTTTGGCAACATTCGATCTGCAGTTTGTTTTTCTTTTGCATATTATTAAGAGCTATTTCTTCTAACGAGAACACGTTTTTAATAAAAGTCAATTTGTTATGCGTTGCAATATTTTCGCAATGTTCATTGTTTTAGCTATGATATATAATATATTGTTCACATTCTATGAACAAATTTTAATCTTTGACTTGATATCTAATAAATGCGTAGGCGTCTCAACGTATGCTAACATTTCTAAACAAAACGTGTGATAAATTCTTCATGTGTGACAAAAAAGCCGGCTGTCGTAAGTTTCGTTATTTATTTGGTCGTTAACGTTGATAGATTAATCACAATCGATTCCAGTCATTATTTGTACATCTTCAGGTTATCTTTTGTGTTTCTCTAGTATGATATGTTCACAATGGTTGTCAAACGTTAGTTTTTCCAATACGTTTCAAAGGGTTCCCTGGGTTCCAAAAAGGTGTCGCCACTTTTCCGCCGGGGGTTAAAGGGGCCGCGAAAGACCCCCTTACGGGTTCAGGGCAACGCACTTGTGGGGGTTCAGAGAGGGCGAAGCCCCCACTGAAGCTCATAGGGTTAAAGCATTTTAAGAGCCTTAGATTGCATTTAATTAACGCATTATCATGCAATCACATAGCCCAATTTATTAGCGAATTGTTATTCTATCGACAAAATATATGGGCAAGTATGTAAATATAAAAAAAAAGAAAATATTGCAAAAGAATGCGACATACATAAATACGTTGACATCTGTTGAATGCCTGCATAGACTAGTGTTATATAATTGAAAAATTCAATTATGAAATTATGAGACAAACTTTAAATAAATGGAAACTCAAGGAAATATTCTTTGTTAAACTAAGGCCTTACTATCCTAATAAAGAATTGTCCACTTTTACACCAGCCAACTTATCGGAAGCCTCTTCAAATAGGATGTAATTTTATCTAATTGTAAGCATACCCAAATGACTTTTGTTAATCTTTTTGACACTTTCTTTACCCCAATAAATGCTGCACTTATAGCAATTACAAAACCGAAAGCAAATCTATTTTAAGCGCGCAAACGCCATTTCGAAATTTGCACATCACGTGACTTTCCGACAACACTTAAATTCTATGATTTGCATTTTTAAAACTAACACGTTAATTACGCAACAATAAAGCTGTTGAGCTAAATTTTTTACTAATAAGAGACATACCAGTTAAAGGATGTCATTGTTAATGACACGTGATATGGCGCGTAGTGGACGTGTTTAAATGGGAGAGAGAAAAATGGGATTTATTTAGTAAAAATTGTTCATCTTTTGATTTAGATAGGTTATAACATTACAATATTTAACCAATTTATTGTAACTTTTTGTTATTTTTTGTATAAATACTTGTGTGTACTACATTGTTTGTAACTATGCATACACGCTGACATTGATAATTATAATTAGCTGTGTTGTTGACGATGTACATTGAACAAGTCGAAATAAACTGTCTGTCTGTCTGTCTGTTAGTCCGTGAAAGCAAAAAAATTCCGCAATAATTAACGAGATGTTGAGGCTGTGACTGCTTGCCCTAATTATCGGATATGTTGTCACACCGGCGGAAGTGCTTGATTGATTAAAGGGACAGACTCGATTACCATGCCGGCCGCATGGGCGCCGCTTACGCCATTTTAATAAAATATTTAAAAAAAAAAGTTGTCGCCATAAATTCGTCTAATTGTCGCCACTTTTGCGATTTTGTCGCAAATGGCGACAATGGCGATCACCAGCGGGAAGCCTTTGAGTTTGTATGGGTTAACCTTGAAGGAATGTTAAACATACTCATCTTATTAATAGAGCTTTCATTGCATTTTTCTCATTGACGTGATTGACTTACCAGTGTCTATTGATAAACACATTGTTAGGATCACTTTCTAAATCCTTCTAAACAAGGTAAAAGACAGTGATGTGAACTTTCCATAACATCATGCGAAAAATGCAGAGGTGACACTTTGTTAATGCATACTAGTTAGACCCGAACAATTAGAAGTGTAAAGGACAACAGAACGACAGCTAAGAGAAGACAACATACGGATTTATCTTATGCCAAACATACAATAAAGACACCGTGACTATCGATTATTACATCAGCATCATTTGATGTTTAAATACAATTAAACAGCGTGTAAAGTCGATACACCATTTGAACGCTTTTGGTGTTTTACTAAGCATTTTCTTTTTTTTTAAAAGCGGCAAGATTGGACAATGGGTCGGAATAATTTGGAAAACTTTGGCAGTCAACGCACTCTACTTGTCAGTTTGAGATACTTCTGTTTGTTGAAGTGTTGTTTATAAATAGGAAACATTGATCACCAACGGTAGACAGAAATAGGCAAATAGACATAAGCACTTTGTGATCTTGTGAGCTAAAGTAAAATATACAATAAAAAGAAAGTACTTATTTGAAAGAAAATGTCCACGCTCTTACCATTTTACTAATCTTAATTCGTGATAGACCAATTTTTATCCTGAAACAAAATAAAATATCGCTTATAAACCATTGCATTTAATTCCTGAAAAGAAATATCGCTTATAAACCATTACATTTTCAGAATTACATACAACGCGATAACGTAGCCATAACATTTAAAAAAAAAGAATAAAATAAATCACACACATTAACAAGGCGCCTCTCGCGCATATACTCAATCCTGTTGACATTATAGGGCCTTTGTGTAACTAAACGCATTCCAGTTTTAATTTATATGTATGCTTATGATACTGTTTAAAGACAATGAGATGTCCTATCAAATTCTATGAGTAAGTGACAAAATTAAAACGTTCTCATATCAATAGAGCAAATTGAACAGTAAAGGAGCGGTACACATATCTTTAACTGAATTTTTGGAGAAAAAA
Source organism: Mya arenaria (assembly GCF_026914265.1). Taxonomy (NCBI): domain Eukaryota; kingdom Metazoa; phylum Mollusca; class Bivalvia; order Myida; family Myidae; genus Mya; species Mya arenaria. The sequence goes on along the minus strand of NC_069123.1, from coordinate 38,138,857 downwards.
AAAACAATTTCACCCATCCCTTACACATTAAATTTAATACAGAAATGTGTCCTCTTATGTTAAAAGATAAGTGTTCATCTTTCGTTGATACACGTTGGGACATTTGATATTTTGTGCTGTCGTTTAGAGCTGCATCATGTTTTGACGGCGATACACACCAGTGTGATCTAACGTTAATAAAATATTGACATGGGCGTGTTTAATGTTTAACAACATACATTTCTTTTAATTGTTTGGATTGCTTTAAGACATTTGAGTTCCTTACTTTGATGTCAATGATTATATACCTGTGTGGTGTTATTCATATAGACCTTAAGCTGCCAATTGACCCCCCCACCCCAGGGGGAATTTTGAAGGTTATGATTTTCTTAAAGCTTAAATGCCTAGTTTAAGGAATGTTTTGCATGATAATCCCCTGCTGTGCATCTCCTGCTAATTGCACTGATGTCACAGTAGGGGCCAATTTCCTGTGTACTCGTTTATTGGCTCAGTGCCATTTAGGGGCCATTTTTTATAATAAAACATCCAAAACTGCACAGCAGGGTACTCAGATTGAAGATCTGATAAGACAATTATGCAATAAGATTAAGATCAATTCACATAGGTTGTGTTCAAATACACGGTTTGGGGGGCGTCACTTATAGAAGGCTTAAACTAGCCTTTAAGCAAAACGCCACAAAATGAGATATGTTTACGCTCTGAGGGAGGGGGCATAAGTGAGTAACAGACTTTTTAACTATGTTACCTTAAGTTGTTTCTTTTAAGTTTTATTTGTACTATATCTTCCATGTATAATGGTCGTTTATGAGATAAAAGTTGGTAAATCATGGTTCTTTTGTTCGATGAGGTTTTCTAATAATTATTACCACGCGAGTTGGTGTAAATTACGTTACTGTTTAAACGTAACATAAAAAGCAACGTTTTTATAGAAATAATATGTTACACAGAGTACTTATACAAATAAAGTCATGTTATTTTGCTTGATAAAAGAGGTATGCCATATCCTAAATGCGTATTAGACGATTTTAACAATAAATCCCTAAATTTTCTTATGATTGTGAGGATAACGAGTGTGTAATGTACGTTACTTTTTGTTATATTTTGCATAATAACGATTGATGCTGGTAAATTATGAATACCCTTTACACAATTAATCGCTTTAGTTAAACACACATTATATTCTGGTTTTATTTCTAATTTGAACCAGTGATAAAACCTACGTAACCATGATTACGTTACTTAGACAAAATATTTTAATGTTATTGTTTAGTTTCATGCGAAAAATGGGTAAGATCAAATAAAGTTGCAATCAATTAAATGTTAAAACTCAATAGTATAAAACATATGTATTTGTTCAACAGAACTTGTATACATTTTTAATTTATTATATATAATATTTTTAATTCATACTCAATACAGCGTAAAAATTCATTAAAATGCAGTTTACAAACAGTAACATAAAAATCAATTGATAAAAAAGTGAAAAAACTAAATTTTGTAAGATAAATTAGATTTAAAATTGTGCTCATGGAACGGGCTAGGCAACTATGGAATAGGTCATTAAAAATCCAATTGTAAACAAAACTGCCCTATTCCTATGGTCAAGTTACATGGTCCTTAGACACTGCTGATAGAATGGCTTTTAAAACCATGTGAAGATGTTGCACAAACATATGTCGGCAATGCAACACTTCAAATCCTACTATAAGTACCTGATACATTCGGAAAGCGGGTTGATTACCCTGATTTATTCAATTAAGTTGAATGCAAAAAAAGAACTGCGCAAACATTCTTGATATCTGGTCCCGAAACAAGAACTCCTACGGATGGATGGCTTTTATGGGCAACAATGACATACTTGTAACCTAAATGTCATGTTTACTTTTTGACCAAGGGAAAATTGACAACTTTGCAGAAAAGTTTTGAGATCCTGTTATTCTAAGAGAAATATGTTAAAATCTTACATGGCTTGAAGGTGCCAATGTTGAAATATTTTACAAGAAGGCATTGCTTTCATCTTAACAAGAGGCAGGCATTAAAACGTTCATACTGGTGGTTACTTAGGTAACAAGCGGCGATTTTTCTCTGGAAATTAAATTGGTCAAAACAAAAAAAGAAGATATTTCTTCAGTAATATTAATTAGCCATAACTTCACAAGGTTTGATACAACAATGGCGCCGTTTTAAATCATAGAAAATGACTATTACCAATTCCATATGAGTTTACTGTCTAAACGTGGTCACATTCTTGAAGGTACGTCTGGCAATAGTTCCATTAAAATTACTTGCTACAACTTTGAGATGTAAAATGACGTGGTTGGATTAAAGTGCCAAGTAGTATCGAAAACATGTGGACATGTGGTAGGATTGTTTCACAAGAGATTGTAAAAAGATTGTGTACTAGGGAAGAAAATAATTACAGTGAGTCGGAAAAGGGTGCCGAGGAGGTGGAGCTTGATAATATGACTGACATCGTATTTGAAGATTAATCTGATACAGACTAGAACAGGATTTTGCTATGTTAAGAGCATATCGGTTTAAGTGACACTCTTATTCAAAATCAATACACACACATGTATTACAAACATATTTTTTGAGTGAAATATCTTTTACTTTTGAAACTTACGCAATAATGCATTTTTGGAAGTACTATTTACTGATAACAAGATTGTAATAGTGTCGTTAATATCTAATCACGCAGTTTTCTGAGATTGGTGAGTACTAAAGATTAATTGTGATCTTTTTCCGTCTCATAGGGTAGAAATGCCGTGTTGTCTGCGTCTACACTCGGTATAAGTATAAGAACAATTGTTTTCGACGTTTATTTATCCTCATTGGTTTATTCAAACATGTGTATTATGTGTGGTTAATCATATGTTGGAGTAAAAGTACATCTTTAAAAATATAACAAACATTAAATGAAGTTACTTGACTTCACTGATTGTAGAATGTTTTTCAAAATTTAACTATTATGAATGATTTTAAAAACGTGTAGACTTTTTTCATGTAAATTTGGTAAGATGTATGATGTATGTCACGTATATGACACATACTGATAACAAATGTCAAGTTGCTTTAATGTCATGTAAGAGAACTGCATGACATTGTAAAGGAACACACGAGCGTGTACACCAAATTTCTAGAATAAGATTATACAATTATAATTATATATTGTTCCGTTGCATGGTTAAGGATATTCTTGTTAACACTGGTAACGTTAACTACAATTGACAGATGCAATAGTATTCCCATTTAAGAATGTAATTGATATTTCTAGTCCATTGACATAAAATATATAAGAGTGGTATGTTATGACTTATCGAGTCAAAAATGTCAAGTCATGTAATTGATATTTGAGGTAAAGTAGTTTATATGCAGATTATCATTTTTGTGACATATCTTTTATTTAAATTTAATGATGTAATGATCGTTCATTTTGTTTTTGCAATTCAATCTTTTATTACAAATTAGAATTGTGATATGAAAAGTGTGAAGTTAATAAATCTAGTCCTGTTTACTTAAGAAATTGTCTGTAACGTATTTTTTAAAATGTAACGTATTCTACATGCACATTCATCAGAAATGGTGATTGTTTTTCTAAATTATATTTGTAATTTGCTTTTGTGCCATAACAAGGATCACAATAAAGATAGGATTGCAAAATGACGAGAAATGCTCATTGTAGGCATTATTTGTTTAATATGTATAAATAGCCAACTTACGTTTCTGATGATGTAACGTAATATTAATGTGAAATAACTTGATATTATGTCTTTTTCATCAGTACTGTCTGAAGTTTAATGTCTAATTAAAGATTTCTCATCAAATCGAAGCAGTTTATTTTGATACTTGTTTCTCGTCATAGAATATTGCAAGTTTTGAAGTAACCTAAATTACAGTATAGTGAGCCATGAAACATCTTTGTTTTTACGTCATATATTTTTTAATAAAAGCAGTTTTCTACACTTTTTCTTTCATAAAACGACAGTAATTTACAAGTGAAAGCTATGTTCGAAAGTTTAAAATTATTTGCAAACGAACTTTAAAGTGCTGTAGTTTCCAAACGCCCAAACGGCAAAAGCGTAAACATGTCCTAAAATTATGGTCTACAAAATTCCCCCTGGGGCGGAGCAAAACCCTTTTCCGTTTATAGTCTAATACTACTTTAGGACCGAGAATTTAGCATGTTTTTCTATCAGTTTTATGGAACTGTTTAGCAATTTGTTTTTAAACCATTACAAAATACCGAGATTTTCAAAAAGAAGGACATATTGTTTACAGAGCTGAATGCAATCGATTATCTACTTGTTCTTTATTGTTTAGCCCTTACCTGAAAGGATAGTTAAAAACTTCTTTGCGTTTTCCACGTGTATATTTCTGTGTTGTTTTTATCATTGTTCGGAATGCACTCGATTCCTTTTAAACGCCTTGTATGACCTTGATCTTTTAAATTAATAGGATGATTCATGGTGTGGAGCAATCTTCTTGTGAAATTGGAAGTCCCTTAAAGCAGTCGTTAGAGCTAACCAACCATTTGGCAATGCTGAAAGCCCCTGATACATTTACTTAAGACCCTTTGCTTCCTAATTATATAGAGGTCTTCTACTCTACTGGTCACGAAAAAGATTGGGCAGTCGTTAACGCAGCTTGGGCTTGGTCGTTTTTTAGATATTGTTATGAAAACACACTTATCATCATCGGCAAGTGGTTTCAAAATGTTCGTTATATTTTGGAAAAAAACTTACCAATAAATATTGCAAAGGAATCATAAAAATAATATAACGTCCGTTTACAAAAATATTTTTTCTCAAAAAAAAAACAATGGGACGAATTTTACGCAGGAGACATGACGTTACCTTTGAGTTGTAATAGAAAGCCGTCGTCCATTTGCAAAGGTCATGAAACGTTTTTATCATTATGCCCAAATATTTGCAATCCTATAACTAAAAATAAAAACTTATTTCTGCCTATGCACTTTTCAGCATTTGTTTTCATTCGACTTGGATTAAAATAAGAATACCATAGCCTTTCCTGGCGGACAAAGTCTGCGGGTCCTAAGCCCAGTAAAAGGAGTTAATCATGTAAGTATGTGATTGTTTATATAAATATATTTTGAAATAAGTTAGTTCTATTACAAAGTCATATCATAACGGCAACACAAAACATTATTGCAATTGCTATTCCTCTGTTTTCGCCTTTTTATTTGTTATATAATTATTAGTTCATGTTATTAGTTTTGTGATTTTATCAAAATGGAATTTTATTTTTTAATAACTTGCTTAAAATCAAAATGCGACGATTGTGCGTAATTATTTGAAATTAAATTTCCGATTACTTTCTACTTTGTTTTAAAGGCACCATTAATATTTATTTAATCAACATGTGAAGCACTAAATATCTTTATTTTTTAATGGATGTTTTTAAAATAATAAAAAGAGCTACATGTACTATGCATTTGATAAAGTACACAAATGCGTAAGAAGAATATGATACACGCAGAAAATAAATTAAAAATATCACAAAACAATAATGATTGCACAGAAGAAGAATACAAACAAGATTAATTGTACCTTATCAATTTCAGTAGTACTACCTTGGTTCTGCTTTTAACTTTACCGGAAATTTTGTTTGAAACCAAGAAACCATTGCAGTGAAGGGTCTTAAGGCTGTATATGTAAGTACCACGTTGAATTTTGGGGGGTTTCCAAAACTGTGTCCCACTACTAAAAAAGCATAAAAAGTAATATATAACATGAAAAAACTCGTTTAAATATATTTGTAGATTAACAATTATAACATATGTTTTAAAATGTATTTCTTGCTTCTTGCTTCTTCTGTAAATGTTTAATATATTTTATATTGATATTTCTTCTTATTTTATATGCATAATCGAAAACAAATCAGGACCACCTAAAACAGCCAGGCGGAGTGTATACAAACCTTACTCAGAATATAAGGCGTTTTCTGCGCTTCAAATGGAATGCCGCTGATCAATGTGTAACATGTTTAAGGTCATACGTATTTCTAAATTATTGTTTGTATCTAGAATATATTTCATATTATGCCAAAATGGCAATTTAAAAATAAAATATATAACCTATTTTGCTTCTAACGGTTCAAAGTTCTTACCAGTTTAACACCATGTATGTACTGTTCAGCAGTTTGTTTGCATTAGAAGTGGATTAATCTAAGAAGAACACCGCAACTCTGCCAAAAAAAAGAACTGCCGGTCAAAGTGGGGTTACAATTCATCATGTAACTATATGGAATTGAGAACCATTGAGCGTAACAATACACACACAATAATGTAGTAATTTCTTTGAATATTATATCACTGACTTATGCATAACTGTGTTTAGTATTATTATTGTTTAATTTTATTAGCTTAGTTATGTGATTGCGTTACAAAAAATAGATGATATATATATATATATATATATATATATATATATATATATATATATATATATATATATATATATAATAACGCGTACTTGTTTATACGTTAACGTGTATTTACATATGACACACAGAAAACCATGGGAACCTGCTTACAAAAGATGCGTTTTGCTTGCATGGTTGATGGAAAAACATTACGACGTGCATTTGTTGGATTTGTCTGTACAGCAGTACTGTCACTCCTTTTCCTCGTCTCTGTTGTATCATGGATAATCTATAATGTAATAGGCATTTTGCTTATGATCATCCTAAAACATTGGTCTCTATAATGCATTTTCAAGTCACTTTTCCATTTTTATTTCAAAATGTGTCAAAACTTTTATCATTAATTCCTTTCGCTATCTGTTATTAGAAATCTACTATAACCATATTCTTTCTTTAGTCGGTTTGTGTTTAAAAGACGTTTAATAAGTCATGCATTTTGTAACTAAAGCCTTAATGAATCAAATAAAATTTACTAAAACATGTATTGTAAACTTTACATATGTCTAAATGTTTTTGTTTTCTTTTTTTTCTCAGGAAATGACTACGGAATTCGTCGAACACGAACTAAACGATCTGAGTACGTTATACTTTGATAACCTCTTAATCGTTTAGTTTATTATCCAATTAAAATTATTAAAGATAATATTGTTGCAATGTTCTTTTTTAAATATTCTTTGATAACACTTTTTAGAATTAAATTGCTAAAATTTGTTAAAAACTCAGTATATTAAAATGCAAATATTCATAATGTTATGTACCTTTTTAAAAATCAAATACAAATAGATTGGAAAGGTAAACCATTATCAAAAGATCATGTCATGATTCTTGGTCTAATACATTGATATAGGTCTAGGGGATTTGGTTTCCACCGACTGTGTATGGTAGGAATTAAAAACGACTACAGCTAGACTGGTTGGCGTGATAGACACAGTACTAAGTGAAACAGTGCAAGGTAATCTTTTTAAGACAAAGTTTTTGCGTACTGACAGTGTAATAATAAACCTCTTACATCAAAGCACCTCTAACCAAATCGAGCAATATCATACAAGTTGTCGCAGATCCGTGGTATTGTGGTCAAACACTTAGCTGTAAATGAAGGGGTCCTATGTTCAGTCGCTCGCCATACCGCCAAAAAGACCATTTAGAAAAATAACTCATAACTCTTTCGTTTTGATACGAATTTAAACATGGGAAATCCAAGTGTTTTTTTTAAATGCATTAATACTATTTTTCTAAATGGTCTTTTAGCGGTATGGCGAGGGACTAAGCGCTTAAGTCGGACTGCATCACAAGGTTCCTTAAGAGAACACATGCTTGGTAATATATTTTCGATAATACATTAAAAAAGCCATTTCAATGTTTTACATGGAATTCAAGTGCGGTTTACAAACAGTTTTCATGTAAGACGGAAACTAAATAACTGACACTGGACTTCCTCAGAAGTTACTAACCGCAAGCATTTCATTTTGTGAATTTAAGCTTCTCTTCAATAAATAATATATTTAACCAATTTTAACGCGTTTTGTTATGTATGAATAATATATCATCATTATATGTTTAACTTTCCTACCAATCGTCTACACGATCTGATGCTTGGGGTTTGTGCGAAAGTAATCAAAAAACTTAATCTCTTCTATAATGCTTGTTAACAGAATTTACCGATTTAAGTAATTCTAAGGTCATGTTATTACGTTTCTTGTGCTTTTTGCAAATGCTTCGATGTACAATGGCAGTTAATTGATGTCATTATGGCTCCATCTACTCGCTTTGTTGATATGTACGTTTGCGTGTATTGTTGTATGTATATGAATTTTCATTTACTCAACGGAGCTACCACCAATTATGAATAAGAATTTCTGGACCACTGCTATTGGCTGATAATTTCTTTAAGCTGTTTCATATGTTAAAACGCAAACTTTCTAAATTTCTAACCGTCTGCGGCACATTTTACTTGTTCGAATTTTGTTATTAAGAAACCACATTTGCTTGAAGTTCGTACGGTTTGTTTGAAATTGAAACATTTGAAGAATAAATAAGTTATTGAGATGAGAGACTCTGTTTGTTATTGTTCCATGTTGTTGCATTTGAAGCCATGCTGATACATCCTAGGAAAGCCGGATGTTGTTCATATTCAATAATATTGCCAAAACATTCTGACGTTTTCCTTACAATCAACCATGTACTATCATAAACACACATCAGTGTACACCATTAATTTAGCCTTAGAAGATCATTACGACTAATCACTACGCCGCATAACCTAACAAGACTTAAATGTATTCTAACTTGGGTCTACGTCCATCAACAGTCAGGTTGTGTCTTCAGCAAACACACACACACGCACACACACGCACACACACACACACACACACAAACACACGCACGCGCACGCACACACACGTACACGCACACGCACGCACACGCATACGCACACGCACACGTACACACACACACACTGTCCGATGACTTTGTGCTAATGCTTCATGTAACTTTCTTTCAATATGTAATCGACATGCAATTGTTTCGGTTATATCTTTTTCTTAAAGGTCATTCAAAACTTCGTTGGAACACAAACAGCAGCACAATCACTGACGACAACTACATTCATTTCCGTGATGAGGGGGACATCTTCATCAAGAAATCAGGATACTACATATTATCTTCAACACTCAATCTTAACACGACAGGAATGAACAATACAACAACAACATTCAGTCACCACGCAAATCTACAGTCCCACAAATTTGGAACAACTGATGCTCTTATGCAAAAGCAAATGTGTATAAGAGGTTCAGACGATTGTGTTTTTACAAGTTTTTTATCCGCCATTTTTAAGCTATATGAAACTGATAGGATATCTGTGTCCGTTAGCAACCCAAACTATTTAGGTCTTAACCACTCTAGTGACCTTTTTACTGCATACTATAGTTACCATATGACCTAAATTCGATTTCTTGCTTTTGCATCATCAGGGTAAGGAATCACGTGAATTTGAAGGGGTTCTCACATGCGTCACCACAGGTCACAGCCGATGTAAACATCCGATTAAGTGACGTTAACTACTAAATACCTTTTTAAAAGAAAATATATGAAAATATTATTTAGCCTATAAATAGACTATGCCAAAATCTGTTTTAAACGCGTGTGAAATATTTAAGATTTGCTTGTATGTTAATGATGCAATCCTTGACCAAAATACCAGCGATGCGTCGTTCTACAAAGTTCCGACAAGTTGAAATATTAGCGGAGGATGGCATCATCGAAATACAGGGCAAATCTGAATGAGTTTACGTGTGAAGAAGCAGAAAATAGCATAGTTTGTTATAGGTTAGGAAATGTTTTCTTAGTTTTTCTGTAAATCAGAAATCAACATCACTTGCTGGTTTCTTTACATTGGTTGTGATCTGCGGTGACGCATTAGGGAACCCTTTCAGTCACATTTATTTTGAGGTTTATTTATCACTCCTTTAATGGTGTGTTTCATATAATGTTCATATACATATTTGTTTGGGTTTTTTATTCCTAGTATTTTGTCAATAAATTTGACTTTTTGACTCATGTTTGTACAGTTGCTTTTAAACGTACGTTTCTATTTATCTGGTATGCTTGAAATTAGTGAATGATATTTTAGAAAATCTGTGTTTGGTAAATTATACTTAATCTTAGTTCTTCAAATGTATAAAAATGTTTTGTCGTGTTATTAAAAAAGTGGTGTATGTATATGACGCCATGTATATACCATTCTTTGTAAAAGATTAGGCGTTTACATGTGTTGATATATTCATTATACCAAATTATTTGCGTTGGAATATGTTCTATTTCCTTAGTAAAATTTAATCTTGTCCAACTTGTAAGTATATCTTTTAGAAATGTATTCTGTATATCAGATAGGATATAGTTCGGTGAAAAATTTCCCTCAAGTAAAATTTTACCACCAAATTTATTTATTTCCTTTAGATACGGTACGTTCCAACTACCATTGTTGGAATCGTCAAATATTCTTTTAATCCAGCTTGTTTTTATTGTTGATATGAACATATTAAAATCGATCATTTTTAATCCACCATTTTTACAATCCTGTGTTATAATGTTTCTTGCTATCTTTTCTGGCTTTCCATCCTATAAAAAACTGTAAAGGTGTTTTACAATGTCTTTAATAATTTGTTCTGGTGGGTTTTCAAGAACCGTTAATATATTGACAATCTAAAATAGAGTCTTTCTTTTTTAAAGACATCGACAATACCAGAACCATCAGTTATATAATATTACTCACTAAATACGTGGTTATAAATGAAGACGATGTCATGTAGTGCTGATGAATCATCGTCAATATTATATCACTACCTTGTTGTTGATTCCGAAGCTCATACTTAAATGCCAAGAGGCAATATTACCACTGTCACTTTATAAAATGCCTTTTCCAGTACAATTTAACTTAACCTTGAGATGTTGATGGTTTAATTATTAGTTTGACAGTTGACGATGTTTTTAGTTTTTTGCTTCTTAAACATATTGCTACTACCCTATGGGGTTTATACCCACAACAATTATAATGTCTGTAACTTTGTATTGCATTACCTCTATTATGCATTATTATAATGTACTATGTCATAAACGAATGTCATTACACATAGAACATACTGCAATACTAACAAAATGTATGCATAGCACGTGTTAACAATCAACTTAACTATCGATCTAATGAGTTTGCCATTCTATTTATATTTCTTTACAAATGTCATTAGTATCTGTTTTTTACATATTAACCTGTTCTCTGTTATGGCTAGATTGTGTCGTAGGACTAAGACTTTTTTATAAATTGGTTAAATGGAAACACAAATAGTATCATTAAACGTTCGAGGTTTAGGTAACATAGAGAAACGAAAACAAATATTCGAATGGACTATTAATAATAACTATGATATCATATTGTTGCAAGAAGTACATTGTTCCAAATTATCTAATTCAAAATGGAAACATGATTGGAAGGGACCCTGTTTTTTCAGTGGAAATAGTACAAACAGTAAAGGAGTTTCAATTCTTATAAATCCAAAAGCTAACATAGACATACACACATACACAGAAATTATAGAAGGTAGAATCATAGCCTTAGACATAATTTTAAATGAAAAGGAATACACCATAATAAATGTATATGGACCTAATAACGATGACCCGACCCCTTTTGAAAATTTACAAAAAATTCTGCTAGAGAATGATGAAAAAACCTTTATCATTGGTGGATGGTCTCACAGCAGAATTCTATAAGATTTTTTGGAACGATATTCAGAAAGTTTTAATAGACTCTTTAAATTACTCTTTCAGAAATGGTCATTTAACACCACTTCAAAAACAAGGTATAATCTCTCTTATTCCAAAACGAGATAAAGACTTAGAAAACCTTTCAAACTGGAGACCAATCAGCTTATTAAACACTGATTATAAGATAGCAACGAAGGCAATTTCGAACAGAATAAAAAAAGTTTTACCTGAACTTATTGATAACGAACAAACGGGCTTTATCAAAGGCAGATATATTGGTGAAAACGTTCGTCTAATAGTTGAGGTCATGCAATACCTTGAAGAGAATAATATGCCCGGACTCCTGTTTTTCGCCGACTTTCAAAAAGCCTTTGACAGCGTCGACCACTCTTTTATATTAGACAGTTTGAAAACTTTAAATTTTGGCTCGGATATAATACAATGGACAAAACTCTTCTACAACGATATACAAAGCATAATAACGAACAATGGTCATTTGTCTGAAACATTCCAAATTGAAAAAGGGGTAAGACAAGGATGTCCACTCTCATCGATTTTATTTATTATCTGCTTACAAATACTGTCTAGCAATATAAAACAAGATACCAATATTAGGGGAATCAAAGTTATCAATACGGAAATCAAACAATCGCTTTTTGCTGATGATGCAACTTACTTTATTGATGGTTCTGAGAAATCTTTCGAATCCTTGATCAAATCATTAGAGTCCTTTTCTAAATGCTCTGGCCTAAACCTCAACATTAATAAATGTATAATCCTAAGAGTGGGAACGTTAAAGAATACTACAATTAAATTATGTCAATCTAAATCCTTTATATGGACTTCAGAATATGCGACAGCGTTAGGCATCACATTCTACAATAACAAGCAACAAACAATCGACACAAATATCAACAAAAAGCTAAACGAAGTACATAAGACATTAAAACAATGGGAACATCGAAAACTAACTTTGTTGGGTAAAGTAACAGTTGTAAAAACGTATGCGCTACCAAAGATAATATATCCATTTACCGTGCTGGCGAATCCAAGCAAACCCGTTATTGAAAATGTTAAAAGGGCTATCTTCAAATTTATATGGGATGGGAAGCCAGACAAAATAAAAAGACAAATACTGTATCAAAATTACGAATATGGAGGATTAAAACTAACAAACATTGAACATTTTCTTGACTCAATAAAAGCGTTATGGGTTAAACGATACTTGGATGATAATAATAAAAGCCAATGGAAAATCTTCTTTAAAAATAAACTGAAAGCACATGGCAACCAACTAATATTTGAATGTGAAATGGATAAATATTTCATTGATAAAGTGTCAGGACAATGTGCATTTCTGAACAATGTGCTTGAAGCATGGAGCAAAATAAAACAAGTTTACGATCTAAATAAAATAAAAATAGCCAAAACAGTTATATGGAATAACAAAAACGTCCAAAACCTAGGAAACACACTTTTCTACAAACATTGGTATGAAAAGGGTTTAAAACTTTTTGAAAACATTTTCGATTATAGAACCAATAATTTCTATGTTTTTAATGAAATTGAATATCTATACGGCATAGTAAACACCGATTTCATAAGATATCAGACCCTCATTAAATCTATTTCTGCAGAAACGAAACAACAGCTGATAAAAGATGGAATTAACCACATAAACGGCACGTCGCTTCGAGAAAAAATGGTAGAATCTAGGCAAAGAAATAATATCCTGTACTTAATATTGAACAAAGCAACAATTTCATCGCCAGCTTCAGAATTAAAATGGAATGAAGCCCTGGAAGAAAACATTGAGTGGAAAAAATATACTGTAATATATACATATCTACAATAGATACTACGTTACGTAGCTTTTACTACAAATTTCTTTTAAGGACAATACCAACCAACAAACTGCTTTTTAAATTGAAACTTGTCGATTGTAGCTTATGTACATTCTGTAACTCGGGTATTGAATCTATTGAACATTTATACTGGGAATGTTACAAGACACAACAATTATGGAATAAATTAAACAACTTCATAGCTTCAACAACAATTAACATAATTATAGGTAAACGCGAAGCTTTATTGGGAACAGTGACAAAAAACAAATACAACAACATATGCAACTTTCTTATTATTCTTATGAAATTTTATATACATTCAACCAAGTATAATAAAAGAACACTATCCTTTGATGCATACTTGACGTATTTGAGATTAAGGATTAAAATAGAAGAACAAATTGCGTTGAACAATGACAAACTTGAAACCCACAACAAAAAATGGGAAGTACTTAAACATACAATATAATTCAACAATAAAAGACACAATTAGCCATACAAAGAACTCTTAGACTTAAAAAAACAACAACAACATTAATGGAATCTAATACAGGGGACACCGATCGTATAAACATCATACGATCGGGTGTGTATGAAATGTGTATGTGTGCGTGCGTGTGTGCGCGTGTGGGAGCGAGTGTTTTGTGCGTGTGCATGTGTGAGAGCATTATTGTTTCTGAATATATGTATTTCCTATCAACATACATAGATATGTTGTATATGTTGAGAATTTAAAACTGTACTGATATATGTATCTATGTAAAAATAAATGAGAACAAAAAAGAACCGTTAATGGAAACACAACTTTTGGAACTGCAAACGTTTTAATATCCGTTATTTTACCAATCAATGTTAAACCATGTTTTTTCCATCTATTCAATGTTGAATAAAGTTTTTGAATTTTACATTTGTAGTTTAATTCTATGCGTTTGTTTCTATCATTTGCAAATACAATGCCTAACGTTGTCACTTGATCCGATGTCCACTTAAATTGCTTCATTTTGCAAAATATCATATCAGTGAAGCGTAGTGAACCAGCCCTTAATACTATAGACTTAATCATATTCAATTTTAAACCTGAACTATTGCTAAAATCGTTAATTAGCGTCTTTAGCGGGTTATCTGTTCCTAATCCCACTATAGGTGGCGCTGCTGTCGAGTAGGTCCTTTATCCGGGTATCCTCGGATGTTATCAATTCATCCACGCCATTGTTGTTTACCTAAGCGTTTGACAGTTATACATTGAAAGTGATTAATCATGCCTGAAACAACTTGTGTTGTACCATTTTGTTCACGAAAAGGATGTCATAAGTTTCCGAAGGACAAAGCCCGACGAGATGCATGGGTGCACGCAATTAAAAGGGGAAAATCGAAGTTCGAAATGTGGTCACCTACGAAGTACTCGTACATCTGTGAGAACCATTTCACGGGAGATGATTACCACTCTGAGACGTATTCTGGTGAGAATAATGCGTTTGTATATGTTTTAATTCATTATAAATATAAAAGATTTTAATGCAAATACAAAATAGCAGCCCTAATTTGCGCACTGACCATATATACAATATACATGTCAAGGAACTAAATCAGTAAATGTACAGTGCAGTCCGTATGTATATCTTTTACTCTGTTCTTTAAAATGGCTCTCAGTTATTTTCCGCATACCAGAATTTTGTCAGATAATGTAGAGACTCGCAATCCCCGCTCCCTGTTTTCTCATTTTGCCTACCTTTACTTCCTTTTGCTACACCCACCCACATCATACAATGTACCAGTAACCACATCCCCAGGTCAGAACGTTTGGTCCAGCCCATCCTGGGTAAAATCCCTGTCATGTGTTGACAAACTGCTGGTTAAATACCTGCAAAATGCCCCCACGCCCCAGAGACACTCGGCATGCAGGGCCAACTGGGAGGTAAAAAAGCCCATTTCCCCTTTTATCCTCCTGGACTGTGGGTGGGTGGGTGGGGGTGTGGTAAAACAATAAACTTGTGCAAAACCCCCACCCAAACCCCACCTGTGCAAGACTTACTTAGAAACCATAACTATTTTTTTAATCATAAATGGTGGTTATGATTTTGATATTTAATATTTCTATTTCTTTTTTACATTTCAGGGGTCGAACGACATAAAAAGGCTCTCCGATAAACCGCCGTTCCAAGTGTGTTTTCTTGGACATGCCAAGACACATTGCAGAAGAAGAGGGCATGCAAGGACAGATGTCTCTTTCGAGATGCTAGAAAGAGAAAGCTATTCCACGACATTTCGAATATCAGTGAAGAGCCACAGCCAGAGTTTATTGCTCAGAAGTTAGAAATTGTTTCAGATGATTTGGATGTTGGGGCAGTTGAGGAAGTAATTCCAATGGATACTGAAACTGTATCTGAAGTTGAAACTGATGTGCAAGGGATACCTTCATATGTAGATGCTGTGGTTCAGACACCAAAACAACCAGCATTTTCTAGTTATAACTTTGAACATGATTCAACAGTAGTTCATTTTTATACTGGACTTGAAAATTATTTGAAATTTATGTTTGTTTTGAGTACAATTGGACCAGCAGCATATCATCTGAACTATGTATATCGCTCTGTTATAAGTGTGACTGTGCCTGACCAATTTTTAATTGTGTTAATGAAATTAAGGCGTTACACAACAAACTGTCTAGAATGTTCAGTGTTGCTGAAAGTGTAATTTCAAACATATTCATTACATGGGTTCTCTTCATGGAGAAACAGTGGAGGGAACTCAACATCTGGCCGAGCCAAGAACTTGTTAAGCACTTTGCTCCAAGCAGTTTCAAAAGAAACTACCCAAACACAGTTATAGTAGATGGAACAGAAGGTCCAATTAAAAAACCTAAAAACCCAACCGCCCAGCAAGCCACGTGTTCTACATATAAAAACACGAATACTGTGAAAGTGCTGATAGGAACTTCACTAGGGGGTTTGGTTTCATATGTGTCACCTTCATATGGAGGCTCAACAAGTGACAGGCAGATTGTGGAGCATAGCTCATTAGCTGTGATGTGCGATAAAAAAGACAGTATTATGGCCGACAAAGGTTTTAATGTACAGGACATTTTTGCGCCGCATGATGTATTTATTAACATTCCAACATTCTTTAAGAAAAAAAATAGAATGTCCAATGAAACTGTGATAAAGGATCGGAAAATTGCAAGTAAACGGGTGCATATAGAGAGGATTACTGGACTGGCGAAAACATACAAGATACTGACAGAGCCCATGATAGCAACAGAAACCAAACTCTCATCTGAAATAATTTTTGTGTGTTTTATGCTGTGTAATTTTAGAAATGGCATTGTGCCCTCGTATGCCTGAACTTACAAACATATGTTCACCTTTATATTTAAGCAACACTCTTATTCAAAATCAAATCTTACACACGTATAACAAAAAAATGAGTGATTAACTTTAACTTCTTACTATATAATGCATTTATAAAAAGTATTAATAACTGATAGCAAGATCAAAAGATCCTTCAAAAGAACCATAGTTTTCAACATTTATTCAACCTTTTGGGTATATTAATCTTATTTGGGAGTAAGAGTGCTGCTTTAACATTTACTGTTTATGTTGTGTTTTTTTGTAAATAAATATTTAAATATGCTGATGTTTTCTTTAATGTGTTACTTGTGCTAACAAGGTTTTATAAAATAGACACAGTCACATGTCTCTGGTATTAGGTGTACTGAAATTAAATTAAAATTGACATCAATGGCCGTCAGGTGAGAATATCGACTCCGTTGATAATAGTACTGGTTCTCACACGATAAATGGTTCTTAATCACGTGTGTCTTGTGCATGGTATTCATTAAAGCAAACATGAATCCGTTTGTCGCTCCAAAGCTCATCAGAGCCTATGCTTCATACATATTCTTATGTTGAAGCCGAAGTTTTCTTAAAAAATCATTGGATATGACATGAGGTCAAAGTATTTAAACAATCTGTGGCAGGTGTGCACTACTTGCACATTAGTGATAATAAAGTTTGGGATTTATATTTAACATTGATTTTCATTTATTTACATCAAACACCAGTCGAAGCATAATACTCTTATCATCTTTATACTCGACCAATCTGCTACCTTTCACGTGTTACTGTATAAAGACACCAGTCCTTTCTATTTGATAAACCCGATCAAAAATAATACAAATAAAACATTAAACCATTTTTATTTTACATTCAACTAAGACCTTATACATATATACAGCTGGTAAATGGAAACAAGTGTTTCACACTTATGTTTTATAAAAGTACTTTTCAAAAATTGCGGCTCTGAAATGTGAAGTATTGAACTGTTCAAGCTTGCATATCATGTGTGCAATAAAGTTCTCATTCCGATGAATTCTAGTGAACAAAATATCACTCAAGGTGTATATTACCAAGTCACAAAATTGCCTTTCAGCACAGAACAGCTGACCCTGAATTTGAAAATAATATGGATGCTTAGTACTCAAAGTCAGATTTTCATTTGTCTCTTTCAAGTATGGCACAGTGACTGGTGATATATTTTGGTGTTTAGCACTGAAGGGGCACTTAACTTCAATAGGTAGTTTTTCATCTACAATGCCATCGGGTGATGCACCTAAAAACGGAAGGTTTTTTATACAAATATCCCACATGGTTTTACTTTGACATTATTTTTACTTTCATATTGATGGATGGCCTCCTTTTCATACTGAATTCCATGGCGCATTGCTTCTGTAGGTTTCTGTAGTCCCGAACAAAGGACTTTGCCAAGTCATTTAAGTTGGTTCTTTCTGTTGCGGTACACACACGGTGAAAATTGATGACTGAATTATTTTCTCTCGTTCTTCAAACCATCGGTCGTTCTTGTTTTGTCCCCTAGTGTACATTTCAATGTCATCCCTGTCCTTGTCACTTAGTTTGGTTATTTTACATTGTTTCAGGAAATTGTCTTCATTAGATACTTCAAAATAATCATGGTCATTGGAAATTGCACGAATATTGGCTGGGCTAAATGTCTGAAAAATTAGTGTCTTTGATATACCCCTAAGATTCATACAAATATTGTGAAAATAGTCTTGATATCCATCAACTTTACGGAATGTTTGTGGCCGATGGTCAAAATCTTTAATGTCACAAATTTCTGCACCGCCCAAGTTTAAATCTCAAGACTTTAGGGGCGAACCAGTATGCTTTTTTGCTTTGTGAAATGACTGCAATTTTTCTGTGCATGTTGTTTCAACTTTAAATTCTCCATCTTTAACAAATTTACAACATGCATATATCAAAGTTCTAATATGTTTGCAATGTCCAAATGGGCCTTCTCCTGCACCACATTCACACTGTGCTTCATGAATATATCCATTTTTGTGCAAAGAAATGTCTACAACATAATTAACCTTCTTCCTCATTTCTGTTTAACATGCCCCACGAACAAAGTCCAGAGATGGTGCCGAAAACAGTCGCATGTAAAGAAGAAACTTATCGTCGTACAGGTCTTTCACCTTCTCATCAAACTCCACCCGGTACTGGTCCATGTATTCGATGGCCTTCTCTATTGTTATTGGTGCCATTTTAGCATCTGAATTTACATCTCTGTATCCACTAGTCTTGGGCAGGCTCATGTTGAATTCTGGCAGAAGATCTTCTTCCCTGGGGAAATTCTGGTTCCTGTCATATGCCTCCAGTCTGGAAAGATACGATATTAACTTGAGATACCATATATTGTACAGGTCGAATGTTAAAAATTTCCCCAACCACTGTATTTTGTCGTAAAATACATGTAAACACGAGCATATAATCAGCTAAAAGTCATTGCAATAAAAACACAAAAGTGTTCACCTTTCAAAGCTTTATTAACATTACTAAAATGATAAAATCAATTGTTAAACAACTTGAATTACAAGATATCGATTTAACAACTATTTGTCCTCGGACTACATTTTGACAAGTTTACCTTTCGATTAATTCCTTCTTCCGTCCATTCAACTTTGCATTGCGTCGCCTTAGCTCCGTTTTAAGCTGGCCCAATGATAAGGTGCAAATATTTGAAGCCATGTTGCGATATCAATTGAATATTTACAAATTTTATCGGAATTTTATCACCACTGTTATCGATCTGTAATACGGAAGTAAACTTAGGACCTATTCGACAACAGCGCCACCAAACGAGCACCTGTTTGACAAGGGCAGATAACCGACTAAAGTCCCCCATTGTGTTAAGAAGCGCGTAAATAGAAGCTTCAGTACCACTAACAAAAAAAGTTGCATCATCCGCAAATAAAGTGTTTTTGAATTCTTCATTATCTTTGATTATTCCCTTTATATTAGAATCGTTTCTTATTGCTATGGAAAGCATTTCTATACATATTATAAATAGATAAGGGGATAGGGGACAACCTTGCCTTACACCGCGTTCTATCGTAAAGAAATCTGATAAATGACCGTTGTTAGTTATACAAGCCTGCATATCGTAATAAAATATTTTTATCCATTTATTGAAAGAGTTACCAAAATTAAAATATTCTAGAGTTTTAAACATGAATTCATGGTCAATACTATCAAAAGCTTTTTCAAAGTCTGCAAACAGTAGAAGGCCTGTGCTATTAGTATTATCTAAATGATCTAAAATATCATATATTAGTTGGATATTTTCCCCTATATATCTGCCTTTCATGAAACCTGTTTGAGAGTTATGTATTAGAGTTATGTATTACATTTTGAATAACCAGTTTCATTCTATTGGCAATAGATTTTGTGGCAATTATTGATCTATAATTAATAAGGATATAGGACGCCAATTATTTAATGAGGAGGAGTCTTTATCTGTTTTTGGTATTAAATTTATTATTCCTTGCTTTTGTAATTGTGTTAGACTCCCATTTGTATATGAATAATTTAAGGAATTTAAAAGAAACAACTTAATATCAATCCAAAATGGTTTATAGAACTCTGTCGTTAAACCGTCAGAACCCGGGCTTTTGTTATTAGTCATTGCTAATAAAGCTTCAGCACATTCCTTTTCTGTTAGCTTTCCTTCACATGATTCTTTTTGTACATTATTTAGTTTATTGGTATTGTGCTTAAAGAAGTCATCTTTAGATTCATCTAGTTGTCATTTTTTTTATAAAGGTTATTATAGAACAGTTTAGTTTCGTTGAGTATATTGTTGGGTTCAGTTATTTCGACGTTGTTAACAGTTAATATAGTTAAGTGTTTTTGCTCTTTTTTCTTTTTCTCAAGATTAGCGAAGTATTTTTAGTTTTTTTCCATGCCTTCTATAAATTCTGATTTAGATCTAAGAAAATAGCCTTGGGCTTGCTGTTTTGTTATGTCTTCTAGTGATTGTTTTTTGTCTTTTAATATATTCTCTAAATTATTGCTAGAATTATTGTATTTCTATATTGTTAATTTCTTCTGTTAGTTTTTGTTCTGTCTTGATTCTATCTTTCTTTTTATAAGTGCAATATTGAATGGTAACATTTCTAATGGCACCTTTAATAATTTCCAACAAAGTGTTTGAATTTGCATGATTAATAATTTCAGCTGTATCTTTAATGGCCTTTTTAATTTTTGCTTGGTATTCAGCCTCTAATAAAACAGAATTGTTAAGTTTGAAATATCCAGGACCTCGTTGATGTTTAGACAGATCTATCTTTATAGTTACGATTGACTGATCCGATCTTATGCCAGTGGATATTTACACTCCGATATACTATTCGATACATTGGTCGAAACCAGAAAGTAATCAAGTCTGCAAAAAATTGGGGGTTTATTATTTGAGTGCCACGTAAAGTGTTTTTTATTTGGATATTTAATCTTCCATATATCTACTAAATTATAGTTTTGAATACAACTATTTATTTTGTCCCTTCCTTTTTTTGTGTGTTTTTCTGTCCGTTTCGCTTATGATACTCTTCATATAGTACTATATTAAAATCACCACCGACAATTGTTTTTTTATCATTTTCCGCGATAAATTGTTCTAAAATATTAAAAAAAAACTCCCCATCATCTGTATTTGGGCCATATACATTTATTAGCATAATATTTCTTTCAATATTTAAACATTGTAGTCGACCCGTTATGATCTCTTTATGTTCTATAATTTTAAAGTTGTTATTCTTTTTTAACAATATACATGTACCTGCACTATTTGAGCTGTTACCATTAAAATATGCATCAGATCCCCATTCGAGTTTCCATTTCTTATATTCCGACGTTTTACAGTGTACTTCTTGAAGAAAGAATATATCATGGTTATTGTTTCGGAGCCAGTTAAATATGTGATTACGTTTTTAGGTTTCCCCTAACCCCTTTACATTAAAAGTACAAATTGATATGGGCATTTGTAGTGCATTTTTATAAAAAGCACTTAGACTATGAAATCAACTGATCTGGTCATCAACCTTGATATTATACTGAGATACACTTTGCAACTCTTCTACTAGAACACATGCACACAACAAATTCATATGTAACAAAGCTGGTGCCATATTCGACTGTGATAAGAAAATAAACTTATTAAGAAAACAAGAAAATAAACGCTTTTTTGAGCGAAATCAATTGGATTTCTGGTTGCATTACGCATGTTTCCACGCTTCAGTTTCCCAAATCAAGCAGTGTTAGATACTATAATGATACAATACACAGAAAATATGCCAAATATTATTCACATAATTTCATAACGATTTCTAGTATTATATCCTATAAAGTGGGTAAAATCTGGTGGATATATTTTGACACACAGTTATAAATGGATAAAGTATACATGGTGCAAGAAATAATAGTAACATCAAATCGTCATACGTTGGTTTTAAGATAGTGTCTACATTATGCAAAAATAGCACCTATTAATACATTAAAAGAAGTAAAAAAAAAAACAAAACAACATAGTTTGAACATTCTAAATTTGTCAATATTTTGCATCTTGACTCAAAGTAAATTTTCTATAGTTTCTATAGTAACTTATCTAGATAGAATAATCCAGCTAATACATTTTATACTCTTGCAATTAATAAGTTTTCACATGGATGAGTTATAATTTTGTGTGGTTATTGTATGCTTTTAACTTTAAAAGAATCTTTTTTTTTTAACTTGGATCGAAATCGAAAACAAGCAGCATTTGCAGGCATTAAGCAATTAAAGTACATCTAAACACAAAGAAAACGAAACGTTTTAGATGTTCCATCGTTTAAATATACCATTTCATTAAAGTAACATATGTGACCACAATGTTATGATATATGATTGTTTTAGAATATGTTTACAGTGACAGTGTGCTATAGTGTTACAAACCTTAAATTGGTGTTATACACAAAGTGTGTACAATATAATACTAAAAGTAAATTACATACATTATATTCGTAAGTCTTGACTATATGTTGACAAAATGGTTATCGTAAGTTAACAAACAACATTTATAGCATTATCTTCTAACTTATGTTCATTTAACTACAAAAGCGGTCTTACAAGTATCGTATAAAACGTATGTAGTACTATACGTCAAGCATACTAATATATGTTTTGTAATAAATCAGCAATTTGATCATTTTTTTATATAAAATTTTAGCAAAATAAAGCAGAAAATATATATATTATTATATTTTTAGTAATACACAGTAAGTAGTTATAGTTGTATTAAAAAATAAATGTTCTGAGTTAGTATTTAGAAGTTTGCTGTTAAGTGGTATTGATTAAAAACTTAATTGACAAACTTTTTTTGTGTATATTTATACTTTTTACAAAAGTGCTTCAATATGGGAATCCTGTATAAGATTCATAATATGTTGTTACAGTACATATATCCCAATTGAGTTTTAAGCGTGTATGGGAACATTTTTTTATACAGCAACATATGGTAGTAATAGAACAAGTAAATGCATCTATATACAGTAAGGCTTAATTCAGTTCTATAAAATAGTACGTGTGCAAGAATATACATGTATACAAGTTTATCCGTCTGCTTTATTCTTAGTCTATAATGAAAGTTAGTCGCATATTCTGCCAGCCACGTCTCCTGTGCCTGCTTCTTTTGGATTTGGCCATGCAAGGTTTAACCATGTCTGGAAATCAGCATATTTTAATTGTATGGCTCGTTCTTTATCACAGAATTTCGCAAAAATGCGGCATTCGAACGACCATCATTTTTCAACTTAACTCTTGTCTTTGATGCTCATGGAAGACAGTACACGATTGTTCAATTTGGTCAAATCTTCGTTTATCAATACATGCTTGCGCGAGTTTTTAAGTAGTTTTGCCCTCCTCATTACCAGACTTTTAACCTCTCTGCACACGAATTTGACAATTATGGGGCGGTTTTTCTTCTCATCGTATTTTCCTAGTCGATGCGCCACATCTATTTCGCCCATTGCAATGTCTATGTCCATGCTTGTTCTAAATAATTCTAGAACTTGCTGTGCTGTTTCATGTGAGGTCTGGCCGCTGGAATCCTTGATATCGCCCGTTATGCGTATATTATTACGTCGGCTGTATTGTTCAAGGTCATTGACCTCCTCAATTAACTTTTCGTTTTGTTTATAAAGTTCTGTTTTAATAATTTCTGATTGCTTTTTAATTTCATCATTTTCCTTTTTTGTTTGTCAAGCTCCTTCGTTAGGCTATTGTTTTTGACTATTGTTTCATGTAGCTCACTTTCTAAGATCTCAACCCTGTGTACCACAGATTTTAGGAAAGTGTCCTTTATTTCATCTGAAGTATCAATGATTATGTTTTGAATGAAGGAGCGGTCATTTTTTGTGAGCATGTTGTTCAACTTTTGGTTTATGTCAAGTAATTTATTTTCTATTTGTGTGTATGAAGTACATGCGTCTGTTTCTTCTTCGCTTATGATTTTTGTTTTTTTCTTGGTTTGTTTGTCTTTGTTTTTGCACTACCTGCATTTTCAATGTTTTTGACCAGAGTATCAACTTCCGCCATTTCAACCTCGGATAATTCACTTCCCGCGGATGATCTTATTCGTTTTTTGTCAGTTTTCTTGGTTGAATGTATAGTGTAAGCTTTTAATAATGTGTTTCATTATTTGTGAATTAAGTACTAACGCCTTAAGAATAAAGCGTGCACAATTATATCGCCTTTTTCAATCAAAGTTATCGAGTCAATAACTGGTGTGGAGGTCACTAATCAACAAACAATTTATTTAAGGCTATCAGCGCGTTCAGTAGAGACAAAGCATTCTGCACTTCACCATGTCCGGATAATTTTGAATGAAGTAATAAGTGCTTATTGTGAATCAATTGCAATGTCATTTTTGCAGTTTTGACCTTTTTTTTAAAAAAATGGGGAGATAACTTAATATTGACAGACTTGTCTCCATTGACTATGTGAAATTCACATATCGGAATATGTATACAAACATATATTATTTTCTGCGTTTGAGTGAAACGAATTAAATTATTTTCCTTTGTAATGGAATAACCGCCTGGTGGCGTTTGATATGCAAGAGTGGTTCATAGGCACGAATATTTCGTGCGCATATGAATGCAAAGGCATTCAGCGCTCGGAAGCCGATACGCTCACATTGATATAATTAATTGTGAAATTTAAGAAGCAAATGTTCAAGGTGAAAGTGTTCTGTTATTATGCAATTTCTTCATATGAATCATCTATTTGTCCTCACTTATATACATAGCGTTGTAATTGACACTTGTATAACTTGATATAGTACGTGTACATGAATGATATAAATGATATGTATTTTATACCTAATTGTTAAGGAGCTTACGGGTGATGAGGCCCGACATCTAGTGGTACGAGACAAATCCTGTAAATCTGGATGACAAACGGGCAGAGGTTTCTGAGTTTTCCCCAACAGGAGGGTTTTATCTCAGCTTTTCCTCGGCCAGTCGACCACGTCTGTAAGCTCCACTTTTGTCAGGCATGTTGTTTATGAGACATGCTTTGCTCATGTTGCAAGTTTATGCTGTATATGTGTATCGGTTGCCCAAATCGCTTTACTGAGACTTCCGAATAATACAATTGAAGAGTATTGATTTTGTTGTTTTCTATGGGATAGGAAGTTATAGAATGGAATAAGGGAACAGTTATTTACACGTGTATGATATTTGAAAAAAAAATGTAATGCATTCTACTTGTCGATTCATACTTATGTTAAAGATACAGCCTGACTGTTAATGGACGTAGGCCCGTTTATTTTCTCAAAATAGCAGTTTAACTCGCTGTCCAATGTTTCAGCATTGGGTCTTATTTTATCTGTAAAATAACAAATGTATTTCATATAATTACAAAAAGGATGTGCCGAATTTGGGGCTTTAACAATTTGCCCACGGATTATGTGCTATCTTCTTAATTTATTATTATTTTCGAAAAAAATCACATTTTAATAATCGAGTTAAAAAGCAACATGATTTACATAGACATATTGAATTTAAATCGACTGAGATTGGAATAACCTTAAATCACGTTCAGTATAATCCCGTCGCAAGGACAAGTAAGGTCAGCATATGTATCTTTTACGTGTAATCCAGCTTTTCAGTTTGTGCAAAAACGTCACCACTTTCATTGCAATCTGCTTTTAAGTGACACGAAATGAAAATAAATGTTTATCAACAATTGCAGCAGAGATTGCAATTTCCAATGCAAATGCAACCATGTCATTTAACTAATAAGCGTGAAATATCAATGTAAACCGCCCTCATATTTTCGCAATACTTTACCTGACCTATCGACTTTTTTAGTTTTAGCTTTATAAACTATTTATGGATAATGATTGGTTTGAATCCTTCTTGAACATTTTGTAGTGCCTTTTTCTAGAGTCCAATGTGGCAATTTTGTCAATTGTAATATAATATGTATATGGTTTCACGTTATTTCACTTGTGCTTTTTGATAATAAACATGACTGATTTATATCTCTTCGTTCTAACAATATTTAATGTGTTCCTGTTTTAATGAATTTAAAATTAAATGAAAAAAATGATTATATCATTCAGTATACCTAGCTTAGTGGCATTTGTATTAAGATTGCGAAATTTCTACGAGCTAAGTACAATATGTTTCGTTAAATACACCGTATAAATGCTCTACTTTCCTGAAGATAGGAACAAATCAATGCGAAAAGAATTGAATTTTAAGAGTTTAATTGATTGTGTCAAGGTAAAACAGGGAATTTTGCGATTCGGGTTGGCTCGAAGTTACCATTGTTCGACGTTTTCTGGTCGTTTCCGGTGTATACATGTTTGGTCACTTAAGAATACCTCGTTGGTCATGGTAAGTGCAGTGAGCACTTTCGCAACTAGTATTTCAGCCACTGTGCACTTGAAATTGACATACTATGTTCGTCACTCAGGCAGATAAGTTGGTGCAAATTTACATAATTTATACTCGTAGAAGCTTTGCGAGTGATAGCGGTTAGTTCCCGGAGGGCTTTTGGGGTACTCTTTTTAAAACCCACTTGGACTCACAATTGCGTGATAAAATAAATTGATTTAAATCAAATTAAACCTACAGAAAAGAAGAAATTTAAGTTGAAGAAATAGCATAGCAAGATACAATTCGATTTCAATACGACTTTGCAGGGAGACTTGCAGATATTCGACTTGTCAGATGGTGGAAGTGCTATTGTAGACAAAGTGTTGACAAAAGTCAAGCTTGGAATTAAGCTGATAAACGTTACAGGCAATTCCCACCAGAGAATAGTTAATACTCAACGAATATGAGAAACCAGTATTGGTGCTGATAGCAAGTGCAAACAGCAACTTTCGTCAAGCGGAAGCAGGCGCTATCAAGAAAATCAATGCAAGGCTCTTTCAAGCCTTGTACTCAGTTTCTTTTTTCCAATGTATTGTTCGTTTGCGAAGCACGACAGCACCGGATGTAAACAGTTTGGGGACCAATCTACTTAGAAAGCATAGGCCCAGCGGGGAGTCCAAGCCCAACAATTTGTTCATGGCCAGAGAAAGGGCGTTTGTTTGGGATGCGGCTGGCGGGTACACTCCTAGTGGAAATGCCGTGCCACAGACCAGTCGTCAAAGCGGAAAGTACAACCGACACCCCAAGAGATAAATGAGGAGAACCATAAAAATCTATTTTTCGATATTGAAGAAATGATCCTTACACCAGATGTTTTACAAGATTATAATTGTAAATATTGTGTAATGTATACTTAAAGCACACATTGAGTTTTGAAAATGTATAGAAACCTAATTCGAAATGATTTACTTTTTGACATGGTTACAAGTTACCATTGTTAAAAATTTAGGTTTGTACCTTTTTAAAAAGAAAAATAAGAAACAGATCGGCTGATGATAATTTGATTTTGTGGAATGGACATTTAAGTGGTTAAAGTACTGAGGTAAACAAAACTACGGAAACTAGTGAAATCTGGGCGTGATTCTCAGTTGACTGATTTGTTTGCTGCGGAAAAAAGTTTTACAGATTTAATTAAGGCTGTTTTGGGAACTTTCTTCCTGTGGAATGTAGGCTTGTGCATTGCGTAATGACGGTTTAAGTACTGCGAAATGCAGTGTGTACTGCAGAGTGCAGTCTTGTGTATTGTGGAACGCAGTGTGTACTGTCGAATGCAGATTAAGAAATGTTAATGTTAAAGCTGATTAAGGAAATGTTTACTATTTAATAGTTTCACATTTAGGCGGTGTTATTATGATATCTGTCGTCAGATGTATCAGATTTCTAAGAAAATTTATATACGTTAGATGTTTTAAAATAAACTGGGTCAAACTGTTCTATAATTATATTAAGTGTTATAATAAATAAAAAGAAATTCTGAAGGATTTCTAATTGGGCCAAGCATCAGAAAAGGCTGCCCTCTATCTTATCCTATATTTATCATTTGTAATGAACTGACATCTAATAAAATACAGAAAATATACTAATTATAAGAATACAATTACATAACAATGAAAGAAAACAACCACTTTAAGCAGACGATGCTACATACATACTATTTTTCTCCAAAACATGTTTGGAAACTTTCATTAAAGAAAAACCTACAATCTTAAGAGTAGGGTGTTTAAAATCATCATAGTTTGCACACTTAGATGGTTATCAGTTTTAAAGCGACAGCCATGAAGATAAAGCGCTTGTAATCATTTTATATGATTCAAAATAATTTTGTCCCAAAGCTATAAAGTTTCAAGAATTGTCTGAAAAGTTGGCAATACATACAATTGACGCTTTTGGGAATCCCATAGCAGTTCTACCTTTTCAACCTAAATATATTCTTAATGCCATTAACACGTTAATTTTTCAATCCAATTGTAATAATAAGCGCGACAAGATAAAATTAACAATACTAAAGATTGATTTTAAAGATGGTGGCCTGTGATTCCAAATATCTTTATGTTATGGGCGAAGAGGTAAATGCAAAACCTTTTTTAATGACGCTTTACATTATGGAGGCAGGTTCGTTCTCAAAAATAATATCGACGTAGAAACAATAAACATCATTGTATATATTTTTAGCAGAAATACTCATATCATGATCTGAACTAAGCAAATCTATCTGAAGTAATAGTTTACGTAAAATAATATTATGGAATTACGTAAAAGAACGAAGTGTATTCTATGATAAGTAGACATATTAAGTATGAAAAAGGTACCAAACTTGTTCAACGTTCTATACATTTGACGAGATAAACACCTCTATACCATCAGCAATTCTGATTTTTTTTCAAATATTATCAGCTACTGGCAAGTATACGGAAAGGTAAAACATAAATTTTAAGAGGAATCGGCTGTAAAGCATGATATACATTCATAGACTTATACCAACAAACAGATATCTGTAACAGTGCAAGCTCACAACTCCAGCTTATGTAAATTCTACTCTTTATAAATAGAGCCATTGGAATCTTTTTTGTGAATGTTGACTTAAACAAAATTTGTGAAACAATCTAAAAAAACTTATCTTGTCAATAAATATTCCATTATAACTTAGTGTTGAAATCTTAACTTTGAGATTTTTTTTCATTTTTTTTTTTTCAAATTTTAGTTGTCTCGTTAATTTCTTGATTGTGTTGTTAAACTACATTATGCGTCGTATAAAGCTTAGAAATATTACTCCAACTTTTACAGATGTTTAAAAGCTACATAGGTTTACGATACAAAATCGAACATAAAACTGCATTTATGAGTGACAAATTCACTGTCCACGAGCAGACATGTATATATTTGATAGTTTATTAAAGTCTCATCAATACAACATATATACATCACATAGTAAATATACCTTAAAACATGCATTGTCACTCAGTATATGAGTTATGAGAGACTATAGCGCACAATAAACATAATCCTAAACATTGCTTATACAACGTCTAAAATCGATATATATTTACAAAACATCAAGTATTGCACACATCTTAGATAGCATATATCTATTTACAAAAGTAAGAAACTAGAAACCAATGCTAATCTTGTTTTAAAACTTAGTTAAATCAAACAAAATAAAATACTAAAAACTTGAACGCGCACAAGCGTGCATACTTAAGAAATGGGTGTAAAAATCGAATATCATCCCGGTCAGACCGTAGATGAACTGATTAACACTTATTTCTAGCTAGACGTAAAATAACACAATAATTTAAGTTTAAAAAAAGACAACAACACTTACATTACACAAATAAAACATTCTATAATTAAGAATATTGTTGCAGGTTTTGGCACTAAGTCTTGACAGGTTATTTGCTAATATATAAGACAATTTATCTATATCGGACAAACTTTGAAATAATGGATTAATTGTGTTCGCCTTTTCTAACAATGGCCTTCGTATATTATTATACAACTTGCAATAGAATAACACATGGATTTCTGATTCAACAGAGTTGCAAAAAGGGCAAAAACGATCATTTAGGGCAAGTTTTTCATATCGGCCCGTTGTGTCTCGAATAGGGGCTACCCCGCATCTAAATTTACTTTACGCTGCCCTATGTTTTGGCGGCATAATTAATTTACAATAATTTTCAACAGAAAAGTTAATTTTATACTTGCAATAGTTTCTTATTTCCAACCCTTCCACGTATACCTTTTGGTCTATTTATAGAATCGTGCCACTCATTGACATACGCTGACATCATTCATGCGCGCAGGTAGTCTTAAGACCACAAACTCCAAAGAACTATTTCTATTCATGTCGTTTTAACCCATACTTTTGTCTCAATGCGCACTATGTTTAGCAGAATGACGTCGAAACTATACATATGGATTGGACGTGTTGCAGTCCGAGTATGAGTTTTTGCTTGTTCGGCTATTTCCGCGCTGTAATTATGTATCCCGGCGTTTTATTTTTAGCAGAATACAACTATTTTTAGATCGTTATATTTATCAGATTAATGAGGGTCAAGATAATGGAGGCTCTGGTAGGAAGATAACATACAGTATTGATATTCACTCTAGTTTAGCCCATGATGTTTCAGAAATTATTACCGACCGCAAGTGTCCCATCGCCTGCAGGATTTGTTATTTAAACCTGACGTGACCCTGAAGCACGCTTATTTGTAATGGTGATTTTTTATTTGACTTTTATGAGATAAAAAACAAATATAATTATTCTCTTAGTGTTTAAATAGTTGTATCTCAGGTTTCGCATCGCTAATGCTTCAAATAATATACATTGTAATTTACCTGCTACACAATAACAAGATACTTTTCATTCTATGATTTTAGGCGTTTATATTTCTCATGAGATGTTTTCATTTTTGCATAAAAGCTTCGTTCCGGTGTATTCTTGGCATAGTTTTAGACATTAGGCTATCAATTTATATCAGCACACATGACCTAATACGACAGTGAGTCGTGCATACGTTTGGTGAAGCAAAGTAGTTCGGATTAAACCTGTTTAACATCCAAAGAGTACGAAGCATTCATAACAGCACTAGTACTGTTTCAACATAGGTACTTACATTAAACATAAATAACATTAAATTTATCAATAAACTTTAAAAAGCACAATCATATTCTCATTCATAAAAACAGACTTGTTCCGATAATCTAAAAAATAGTTTCAACTTCATTAACTGACCTATATTCTAAACATAGTTTCTACATACATTAACTGACCACATGTTTGTCCTCACCGCGGGAAAACGACCGTCTGATAAGCTCTGCATTTTAAAAGGTATTGTTGCTAAAGTTGCTCGTAAAAATAAAATCCTTTTCCTTAAAGAATTAAAATGTGTAAGTTCATTAAATTTGTCTAACGTATGCTATCTAATCAAAGCACCGAAAAACCTTTAGACGCGATTGAAAAGAGCATTTACTGTAACTTCAAATACATGGGGATACGTCGACTAAATTGATATAAAGCTGTGCATTTTGAATGGAATTATTGCTGAAGTTGTTTGTAAAAAATGATTTTCGCTAAACAAAACGTGTATGTTAATAAAAGGAAATGGTATATATGATGTATTGTATTTTCCTATCGTATGATATCTAATCAAAGCAACAAAAAACCTTTAGAAACGATTGAAATAAGGCATGAATTGTTACACTAAATACATGCGGATGGGGGATTACGACGATTGAAGTGACATTTACAAAAACAAAATGACACAAGACGCCATAAAGATATAGATATGTTTGTTTCTTCGCCCAGTGTGGGCACAACCGCTGTCGGAACATTTTTCACTTTATTTATGTTCTCTTCACCCATTCCCATAGTTCAAATAAAATTTGCCACTCTCACATATTTGCCCGCAGATAGTCTTTCAGCGCCTCGCGCTTTGATATCATATATTTGTCCAATAACGGTGGATTTTGGTACATGGTCATTCATATTAGTATATATATCTAAACCAAGGCTTACCATTTTTTCATTTACATAATAAAACCAAGATTTGTATGTATTACATGCCTTGTCGTTTGCCCAAAGAGCTATTCGTTTATTGATACGAGACACAGGTGTATTACACAACCTAGACCAATGTCAGACTATACACTTCCACTGACGGATAATCGGTGGTACCCATGCCATTTCGCCTGAAACAGCATCATTGGGTGTATATTTCCCAACGCCGAAAAAGAAACGCATGGCTCTATTATGAACGGCGTTAATGCAGGAAAACGATTTTACACCCCAGATAGATGCACCGTAACTTATAATCGGCCAAACAATAGAGTCATATAATTTAGTGTATGCGTCATACGGCATACCACCAACGATTTTACATTTAGCAATAAGAAGCCCGAGTGCACGGCTAGCGCTCTGAGCAACGGTTTAGCAGTCACATTATAATCATTAAATTCATTGATAACAATGCCAGGGTAAGTATACTTATCAACTGCATATAAACTGTCATTGCCACACATTAAGTTGAAATTTGTACGTTGTACAGATTGAGGACGAAAGTGAACTATATTACTATTTGTTTTTTTAATAGTCCTTTTATATCCGCAGTTTTTAAGCTCCACTTGTACGATAGGATATCTGTATCTGTCAGCGACCCAAACTATTTAGCTCATAACGATTCCAACGACCGTTTCAGTGCTTACTACACGTACGACCTGTCTTAAATTCACATAGAAACCCATCCGTTCCACTTCTCCATAGAAAAATAGTTTGTATCGGACAGCACGGATTATATTTGTCTGTCTATAAACACTCCAAAGTTTGATTTACAATTGTGTTTGACAATGACTCATCCATTCAATAATATTTTTCAATCTTCGCTTTATTAAAAAGACATATCCAAGAGTTGTTCATTGTATTTTACCCTGATGCATTCATTTATTATTATGGTGTATTCTCCGCTATATTATTTAAACAGCTCCAATGTTGTTGTTTGTATTGTGTTTGACACTGACCGATTCATTTTATAATAAGAAAAAAAACAAGTGCTTGTGTAAACACAATATAATTTTGTGATGTTTTATTGCAAAAAAAACAACATTTGCATTGTATGTGTTGTAACTTTTGAATCACGGAGCATATTAGCCTGCTTTGTAATACAATGATACTGAATGTAAGTTCTTCTCTTTCGCCTTCTTTGTTTCAAAAGTTGTTATCCTAACGAGTATTAGTACTAAAACTTAGACAATTAATTTACTTCACATAAAAATCATGTAAAAGCTCTCATGAAGCCCCAGCGAGTCACTAAAGAATCCATCCTTTCTGGAGTTAACTTTAAGGTCCTTGCAACCTCAGAGGTTTTATTGGGCAAGAGGTGTTGAAACTTTGATGCACATGAAAACAGCATCAAAACAAGAGATGTTTGTCAAACATAATGCCCACCCCCACCCTGAAGAAAACATGTTGTCAGGAATATTTGGACCGAATGCATGCTGATTTATCATTTTACAGTCGATGCCTATGTGTATTCGAGTTTGTATATCGAGGAGAGAGGTTACAGTTGAGATGATAACTTATATTTGCATGAATTCATCTGGCAGCAGGGTCTCTGTTATTGTCAACGTGACCTCCAAGTCCAGTTTGATGACCATAAGTCCAGGCATTTCGAGTGATCACTCGGACAAGTGTTTCGCGTTCACATTCACTGTGCCCTTAACCTAGGACCCGGTGACCCCAAACTCCATCTTCTGTCCATGTCAAGTTTGACGTTTGTGTTACATCAAGGGTTCCTACATTCATATAAAGAGTAATAATTTAATGAGCACATGTATGAATTGCTAGAATAGTATACAAGTGTATCTGGTAGGTTATTTTTGCAAAACAAAAAAGGGGGACTTTCTTTTTGGGTAACAAATTGTCATTTCTTTAAATACTAACATGTCTTGCAGATCATGTCTGAATTAGACTTATGTTTACGCACGCTAATTCTGATTCTGCATCGAACAAAAAACTGCATAAACTTTCTACCTCAGACATAAACATACAAATATGGTGCTCATGTTAACTGCACAAGCTGTCGAAAAGAAAAAAAAGATGCAATAACTCAAAAAATTATCCTCAAAAAACACCAAAATACTTTCACAACCCGCAATTTTGTTCCGCGTCTAATATTTCCCTCACTTAAATTACCACATATTTTTACGTTGTACCCCCTAAATACACTCTGTTTGATTTTGAGAAACACCTAACAATGAGAAGATATTTGCACGCACAACTTGTATTTCACAAGTAAAACGCAGTCGTTCCCACAAACTTTCGTATCCATTTCCAGTAACAAACTAGTTGCAATACCATTTTGTTGTAGAAAATGTATTTCATGTAATATATAAGAAGATTAATTTCTCTTTAAATGCGTACCTTGATGCAAATGGAATCAACTATGAAACTATTAACAATAATACAATCTAAACTACAGGGACCAGTCCAGTTTAAATATTTACCCTGTTCAGACGCACGAATTAAGGGCAAAAACGACACTGAACGAGGGACACAGACGTACACACAGCACAACAGACCACATACGCATCAAAATAGCTTATCAATAAGTTATGGCTTACCGCCTTGGAATGGTAAGTAAAATATGAGTTTACTGGAACACGAGTCTACTTGTTTACGTGCGCATAATCTCATACTTCAACCAATAAATATCAATAATTACAAATTAAAAATATAAGCATCATCAGACACATAAGACTTATACTAATTGCTAACGGTGAACTGTTGGTATTGGCATTTTAATACGATTTCTATAATCAATCAACCGTTGCAATATTAGTTTTGAAACAGCACTTTGATGCTACTTCGGTTTAAGGTTCATTCAAGTACCAAGTTTAAATAAAGATGTTTTGATACATTTTTGCATCAACTTGAATATTTAATACAAAAAAAATAATTACAAAAGGTAAAAACATAATTTAATTATATGGATGCGACAGTTATAAACATAATAGTATTAACATAAATTTCAGATATTGACAATGAAGTGGAAATAATTTTCTACTTGCATAGTATTTACAAAGAATGGACAATTCAAAATGATATCCAGGTCATTGTTTAAAAAATTGTTGACAGTGAGATTCATCATCTAAGGAATGTGGCATATTATATCATTACGTTTTATATACAGTATATTTTAAAAATAGTTAACCTTTATACGTGTAAGGGGAAATAATTGCGAATATTGGATTAAGTTGAAGTTGGCTGTCAGCCATTGACGCTATTTTTGTCTCTTGCTTTCCAACTGATTTTTTTTTTCAGCCAAATCAATTAAGTTCTTAGCGGTCACACCCTGCAAAAAGATCACTGATCAAAACTGACACCGGACCAAACTGACAGCAGTTGCAATGCATGCCAATTCCTGAAACCGTAGATCACTTCATATTCTACTGTAAAATGTACGACGAAGCTATTAGCGGACTGGAAGAAAGAACACTGGAAATACTATACAGACATTGTTTACCTCATACAGCAATTACGTTGGGGTTACTAGCGGGCGAAATAGAAGAAATAGCGAAAAGTGCGAAAGAAAAACCGATGGACTTTTAGAGTTTTTTTGAGTTTATATCTGTCGAAAACAAACAGGTTATATTTGTTTTAGAAAACACACAACTTTCCGTAATTCATAATAAAAGTAACAAGAGTTCAAGTACATAGAATAAGGCACATAGATGATATCAGAAAAATATTCGATTAAGTACATCGAGAGCGACGACAAATCTGTTTTCTTTACTTTCTTCTTTTAATAACTTGCTGATGACATAATGAATGACATTCATACACTCGGAAAGGGAAATAGCGATTGGAAAATTGTAAGGATGATGATGATTTCTTTACATTTGCATGTTCTCATCGGGAAGTCAAATTAGATGTATTTTCCGGATGACGATTTCGGATAAAAATGTACATAGGTTAAAAAAAACACAGGACAGGGCGAGTGGTTATGCAGCACCCCTACAGACTCCCCTCCCCTAACTCCCATATCAAATACAACCACACACCCTGCCCCGTTGTCACAGACCACTTATTAATTTCCCTCAAAACTCGATAGTGGAAACACATAAAAAGATTTTTACGACCACTACAACCACAGACACAAGATTGTATCATTCAAAGCCACATTTTTTCACCTTTGCACTTGTCACATAAATATTTTGTTAAAGTGAAGATTCCAATCGTGTGGTTTCTAGAATTCTAGAGGATATTTAGCTTGCAAGTATGTGGTAATGTTGTTGTGGAATTATGATAAATTGTTGTTATGGTACCAGCAGTATGTAATAAGATCTAAAACCACAGTTGCTAAGAAATACCCCCATTATAGCTTAGTGGTAAGCTTGGTAGCCTAGAGGTAAGATGTCCCCTTTAGTAGCAATATTGGGCATTTAGGAATCTATTTATACATGGACATTTTTATGATTCTCTGTAATGTGACGCTGCCATAATGCCCAATTCTCATATGTAAATCTCATGCCAAAAGATCATTGCCATTATTTAAGCTTTCATTATTCCATTTCACAAACAGAAATAACTTATTTTCAAATACACATCACCTACAACAATATTAACACAGACAATGCCGTGATGGTCAATGAGAGAGACTCATGCATGGAATAATTCACAGGAAACCCTACAACTGATTTATACAGTCTTACAACAGGTGAGGTCATATTTTCTAGGGGTTTGGGTTGTGATGGGGACGCTAGATGCTGTGATGGTCAATGAGAGAGATTTCACAGAAAACACTTCACTTGATCGATTCAGTCTTACATCAGGTGAGGTAACATTTTTCTGGAGGGTGAGGGTGCAGAAGGGAACACCCGCAACGGTGATGGTCAATGAGGACCATTGAACAAGTCACAGGGAACTCCAGACCTGATTGATTGTTAGTCATACCACAGGTGAAATAAATAAATATTTGATCTCCTTTGTTCCAAAGGGTACGAGGTGTCCTGCTACCATTGAGTCTGTCTAATACAGGTACATGTAAATGTACAGAAAAATGCCAAATTGCATCATGGACAGATTTTATATCATCATTTGTCATAACATTCATTGGCGTAAGGATACATATAAACAGTAACATGTTAGTATGTTAAGGAATGTTCCATGTTTATACTGTGTACTAGAAGACTGTTTAAGTATAGTACAATCCAGTTTGAGATGGATTTAAGCAGGGTACAACACAATATAATCTGTAAAAAGGGTCCGTGCAACAATTGTCAGGTCAATGTTGAATCCAATATGTGACGACAAACCCAACCCGATTAAATATGCTGATGTGTTATCCAGTGCCATGTGCAAAATGGTAATACTTTCATTAAAATTATATTGGTTGATCGTTTTTCAGGTGCAACGACTTTTCAATATTCTAAAACCCTGAAAAGGTTATGTTTTTTTACAAACATGAATCAAGCAACAAAGATGTAATAGTTTAAAGTCCTGTCGCTGAGTGTTAATGAATCTAATTTTACATCAAGCCCGAGAACGGCGATGGACTTCACAGTCAGAATTTCTAAAACCTAAATGACTAACCTTTTACTAGTGCCTTTCAAACATTTATCAGGTGTGTTTTATCAATAAACACTTAAAAATTTACATTTGCTAATAATTCCTTAGCTAATTTTACATTGTTTACAGTCATCGACATGCACAACTTGAATTCAAGTAATGCTTAAGTAGAACAGTATAATGATAACGCACGCTTGTTCTTTGAATATACAGCGATGGCCCTTGGAAAATGCAAACACACGATCGTAACATTTGGCATGATTTAGTAAATTCATTACCGAAGCCTTCCACTGCCATTTTTAATAATAGCTTATAATTGAATATAAGAACATTTTTTTTATTTTATTCTTATATGTCACAACATACGACTTATAATAAACAAAGCAGGAAATCATAATTCATCGTGAAGAAGAACTAGGAGAAAAAAAGCGGTCAAATATATTGCGACCTTTCACTTAAACACAATTTCCCTTTTATAGAACAGAACAGAAAGATGATTTATTTGGATTTAACAGATTGTTTCTCATCCATACAAATAATTTATATTTCTAAAACTGGTCTCATAAGACATCTAACTGCATTTTACCAGATATCATGCCAAACTGTATGCCCACTTTACGTCATTTTAGAAATGACATCGTCGATGAAGGGTCCCAGTCCTGTGCACGGTGATGTTTGATTTGGATTGAAGAACGGGCATAATTTCATAAAATGGAAAAATATCAAATTTTTATTTTATATACATAACTGTATTTATAATGAGGTTAATGCTAAGTTTAAAGTTGATATATTTAATGTGGCAATGTAGACATTTTCTAGAGCACAAAACCAAAACATGACGATAACTCATTTTATTTATATAGAGCAAAGCCTGGCGAAAGTGGAGTATCCTTGCAAAGAAGTAATTTAAAATATACCGTAGATACGATGAACATATAAATTTCCTGTTTGATGCGTAAAACACAGGACCAACTAATCTTACAGATACTCAATCAGTTTGACCTTATACCCACTGAGGAATCGGCGAGAACGTTAGCCGGTTTATCAGTGAAGCTGACCTAGTGGTTAGCGTATCGGACTTTTGAGGTTACGTCATTCGATCCCCACTGGGTTCTTTGTCGAGATAATACAAGTTAATACTCGGGAATGGAATGGATGTATGTACATAGAAGATTTTCAATCCCTAATCTATAAACAATAATATCCATACGGTTAATATCAAATATTGAATGTTGTGACGCAAAATAAATATTTAACTTAATTTTTAATGTATTTATATACTGTTTTTACACTAGTTATGTTGCACTTAAATAAGTTTTATACACATAGAGTTAAACCATGTATTAAAATGTAAATGGGGTACATACCATTCCCCGAATAAACCAATTGTATTCTCTTAACAGGCTAAACTCATTGCTCGGAACGCAACAACTCAGTAAAATACTTCCTATTTATTTTGGCTCTGGAATGAATCTAAGAGTGGACTTATTATTAAAGAATGCCACATTCATAGACAAGTGAGGTCATCAGGTCGTTTCAGTAAAACATTTACAATGAATTATACATACTACTGGACATTTAATCTCAATATGAAATCAGTAGCAACAATTAGTAGTAAGGACTAAGACAAGAGAGAAGTAGTTATATGCGAAATACTTGACGCGAGATCTATACGCCATAAATCATAATGCTTATTTATGGTGTGCATTTGCTTACTTATGTCATGTGTTTTAATCAGCCATTCAGTAGATGGTTGCTGCAGAGAATGTAAAAGGTTTCAATTTCTTCTGACAGGAAGTTTTATCAAGATTTATGACCCGGTAAATAAATCAGAATATATCAGACAGAGACATTTATTGAAGATATTCAAGATACAAAAAAAACGTATGTCTCATACCGTTATTAAAAACATTTTGGCACATTTAATGGGTATTTTTTGCACATTCAATGGGTATATATTTACTTGTCCCCAAACTTGTAGTCTGCGGTTTGTTATAGATTTGTTTACGAACCTTAGGACACGATTTAACAAAGCTCAGGAAAAGTTTCGGATGATGTTTAGCTTAATTGGAATAATCTGCTTTTTATAAATGGGTAAACTTGAAAAGTCAATAACAATTCATTAAATGTAACAATATCAATGATATGATGTAGGAACTGTACTTAAGTTTAATCAATAAAGGTCGGCTTACCGCCCTGGAATGGTCAGTGAAAATGAGTTCACTGGAACATGACTCTACTAGTAACATGTACATTACCTCACACTTATCCCATTATGTATCAATAATTACAAATTAGAAATATAAGCATTATCAGACGTATACGGCACAAACTAAATGAAAACTGTTAACTGTTTTATTGTCACTTCTTTTTTTTAATTTTTACTTCATTGTAATTCTGGCTTTGATAAAAAAGTATGAAACTGTTTTGGTTTTCAGATTACTTTTTATTTACACTTTTTTAAAACATAGTAAAGAAGACATGAACACAGGGTAACATAGACAACACAGTTTGAACAATGATGTTGGGATACACCAACACCAACTTAAATAGTTAAATGAAATATAATACGAAAGGCAACAACATAGTATACAGATGAGACAGTTATAAATATGACAGTACATGTTTATTAACATAATCGCTATATAGCTTGGGTTTTTACAATCAACACTAAAGTGCGATCATTCAGAATACAGTGAAATTCACCATCTATGAAACGTTTAGAACACATATGATATATACTATCGTTGCGCTCGGTAAAACCTGTACGGTTAAGGGGAGGTGACTGCGATTATGGATTGAGTGTAAACTGTTGACTGTCAGCTATTGAAGCTATTAATGTATGCTGCTTTCCAAATCATCGTTTCTGTTTACCCATTCGGAACTCCTCGGCCATTTTCATCGAAAACAACCTCGGACGTATTTGGACGAATTACATACTAAAAAGGCGGTACGTTTAAGTCCGCTGCAAGTAGATCGCGTAGTAACTTTATTTAGCAGGCAAAGTTTATGCCTTATCTCTTGGTAATCTTGATTATGTTTGCAATAATTCACTTCATTGGCAATCAATTTAAACTTAGATCAATAAATACCACTCTAAAACACAACATTTAATTAATGATATAATTCAAATATTAACGAACTACTTCAACTGATGTACCGGCATATATCCGAGGTTGTTTACGATAAAACGGCCGAATGCTGTTTATTTACTTCCTACTTTTATTAAATTGTTGATTACATAGTTAATGACATTAATACATAGAAAAAGGAAATACAAGTTTGTACATTGTAAGGATTATATAAATATATGATGAATTCTTTACATCTGCATGTTTGATTAAGTTAAATTTAATGTACATGACAGATGACGATTTCGGAAAAAAATAATAATTAAAGACATGGGGACAGAGTGCGTGGTTATGCCACTCCCAAATAACACCCACATCACCACCACCATCACCATATCAATGAAGAAAAGCAACAACACTCCCTGTCTCGATTTTGCAGTCAACTAATCAAATTCCCTAAATACTCAATAGTGAATTAACCACTGCTTGTTTGATTTTTACGACCCACTGAATCCACAAACACCAGATTGTATGATTCAAGATCACTTTTATTCATCTTCGAACAGGATGTGGAAACATTCTGTAGAAGTAAATATTCCAATCCAGTGGTTTATGTAACTCTTGGAGAGAACATTTAGCTTTGCATGTATGTGGAAATATTGTGGAATCATAAAAGTGTTTGTATAATTTGTGTACCAAGGTGTGATAAACAGCCCACCTGTCTGGTTAGCGCACTCGCTTCTCACCTAGGCGACCTCGTTTCGATTCCTGTCCTAGGCTCGGTGAGTCAAAGCCAAACACGTTGGTTTCTCGGGGATAACAGTTCCCCAACAACACAAAACCACACTCCCACGTTAAATCGTGCCGATAATGTCAAAATAACTATTTCACAGCCGTTGTATAATAAATATAGTTAAACTAAATAAAATTTGCTGAAAAGGTACAAAAAGTTTTAAGAAACATCAACTTCTTTTTAAGGAATCAATTGAAATATAAAAGAAAACTGTAACCAAGAGAGAATCATAGCCAAGAATACAACTTCGCAGTAGTAATTCTGATTATTTTCCCTAATTAATCTCTGCCTATCTCTCTCCTGCTCTGCTGATATGTTTTCTCACTGAGTTGTTTCCCCTTTTCAATCACCATGTAGAAAAAAATGGAACCCGCCTCCCCGACAGTAGACATGTTAACACCCCAGCCATACTTTTATCGTGCGTATAGGGGTCGCCAGTTACCTACAAATAAAAAAGTGTATGGTATTAAGCAAGCCTCTGTGCCTCTTTAAGATCTCGGAAATTTCAGATTCGAATCATCATGAATATCTAAAATATTATCATATGCAATCAGGACCTGCAAGTATACTGGTATGTCTATGAAATGAATTTTGTCAGATAGGCTTTTTTAAGCATGACTATTGCCATGGCAACATATTTTCATTACACAAGTACATTATATCAGAAAGTTAACATATAAAAAAAGGCAAGAACATTTTCATTAGCACAAAACTAATCAAATGAAATCTAGAAATGTGTCATTTGATTTTGAAGGTATGAGCGATACAACTTAAAAAAATCCAATAATGCCATTTTTTGCTAATTGATGGGCCAAACTCTGATTGTTCTATGTGCAGTGGAAACAAAACCCAAGGTGTAAAATTTCATAAGCTGAACAACATCTCCCAAACATAATTGAATCTAGGTGACATTTTTTTGTAGTTTTGAGAACACAATTCCGAAAATGCTTATTTAAGGGCCAGGACTCCGGATAAACTATGTGCAGTTGTAAACAAACCCAAGATTCACATCTGCATCACCTTTGTTTTGATCGACAAAAACATTTTTTGCTACATGCAGTTTTGGAGAACTGGACGACACAATTGCATTCATGCATATTTTGGTTATTAACGAGCCATAACTCTGGTTTTACTTACTGCAGCAGGGAACAGATGAACAACTTCATGACCAAAATAAAATTCCGCCAAAATGTCTTGACTCTAGATAAAAACATT
This sequence comes from Mya arenaria, assembly GCF_026914265.1. Lineage (NCBI taxonomy): Eukaryota > Metazoa > Mollusca > Bivalvia > Myida > Myidae > Mya > Mya arenaria. The sequence goes on along the minus strand of NC_069123.1, from coordinate 38,095,884 downwards.
TAGGAGTTTTATTCGACACTAATCCAGAAATGCAACTTTTTGATTACCCGATAGGTATTGTGTGTAAATAATCCAAGTTTTCCAGTAAATTTCTAAAAAAAACACTTTCCAATCGACTAAACACTGAAAAAATGGCGTCGAAACAAAAATGCAACTGTCGAGTTATGATGCGGCCCTAATCGAGCTTAATGCAAAACTTTTTTAATGGCATCACTCGCGTTATTGAGGTAATTTTGAACTTATTCTTTTTACATTTCTTTGACATTTAACATCTTTTTATAACACAAAAGTTGCTCATGGTGTGTTATATTATTCAATAATAGCGATAATACACCTTTTTGGTCGTTACCATCTGCAAAGGCCCTCAAAAAGGTGTATTAACCGTATATCGTTCATGACTTTATATGAATTAGCAACATTGCAACAAAAGTTGTCACCATTCACATATGTATGATACTGTTGTAGGTGAGTTGAACATTCTACATATCAGAATAAGGCGAGTAATGTTTCGGTACATTTCACTATCGGTTATTTGTTAAATAAGATTCGTGCAAGAGGTGCCAAATGTATTTTTTTTTCTTGATTCTTAAACATGAACATACATATTGACAAATGACAAAGTTGTGGTTTATAAATAAGAATAAGTGACGAGGCCGGAAATAGTCGAGTTAAAAGAAAAACATTAACGTTGCTTCTTTTTATACTGAATAAACTGACATTTTGATTCTATCTTGAAAAGTTTGATACCGACATATTGATCGCGACATTCAGAGTGAACAACCGGTAGCAGATCCAGGTTTCGCCGTGAGAGGGTGTGTAACCTATTGAACTTGCGCCCAACCCTTAGAACCGAAATATATTTGGTTGGAAGGGTTGGCAGGGGGTAGTCCCCCGAAGAAAATTTGAAAACTTTCTAGTCCAAAATCATCGTCATAATTTGGACGTTTGTCGGAGGGGGGGGGGGCAACAGTATGAGGTTTCGAACAAGATTAGGAGATGTGGCGGTTGAAAGCAAAGTGTTCTCAAGTCTATTAGGAAATAAGAACGGGGTAACTATTCAAGTAGATGTTTTTCCTCCTACTGTCTGCGTTCTGTTATTTGAAAAGAATTTCGCAAAGAGATTAAAATTGATATTGATTTTACGTGTTATTATTTTAAATTAAGAATGTAGAAAATAAAAAAGATAAGTATTAAATTAATAAAAAATAGAATGCAAATAATTTTAAAATAAATCCCGTCTGCGGCAGGATTCGAATTCGGGACCACTAGATTGCTAAACCAGACCGCTAAAGCTAAGACCACAGTAACATGTATACGTAAGTTTATCAGCCTTCAGGTATGCATACGATATCACGCCGTGATATACACTTTTTTAAACTTTATTAACTGTACTAACAGTATTACCTAAACCTCGATTTCATCAGTTTAAACAAAACATTTTTCAGGTCTGGGATTCAATATTGGTCTTAATTTTGGATCAAAACCCGAAGTAGCTAATCGGATGACTTGTTATTAATAACTGACAAATTGAGTGAATGAAGTCACAGATGAACTTAAAAGTGTCTGCCAAACATTTATAAGGTGTTTATTCTCACTAAACACTTTAACTGACATGTTTATATTTTCATAGTCAATTACATATTTATCACAGGCATCGACATGCACAACTTGAGATAATACGTGATAAAGCATGCTTGTTCTTAGATTATAAATGACTTTTAAACCATGATGTACATGTTGATACCATAAGGTCGTCAATCCTCAAAGTTATTTTAGTATCTGGCATGAATTACGTGTATTACGGAAGCCTTTAACTGCCATTTTTAGTCATATTTATGAACATAAGAACTTACGAATTATAATACACTTAGCAGGAAATCATACTCATTGTGGAGGAGCTCGAGGAGAAATACGACGACGATCAGAAATAGAAGATAGTTGTTTGTTTCAGTAAGATCGTAATATATTTCACCGAGTGGCGTAGCTACTCACTTTTGGTGTTCACGAGGTCAAATATATTGTGATCTTAAACTGAATTTTCCTTTTATATGCCTAAAACTGGTATAATAAGACACCTAACTGCATTTTATCGGAAAGTAAGCCAAACTATATGCGCACGTAACGCCACTTCAGAAATGACCTCATCGATGAAGTGTCCCAGTCCTGCACACGCTGATGTATGATTTGAATAGTGGAACGGGCTAAACTTTCATAAAAATGGAGAAATATAAAATTGATATTTTCACTGTTTGAAACTCGTTTTCTACTGGCGGCTAATTTAAAAGTGAAACTTTCAGAATATAAGGCATTCAACATATTTTGACCTGCTTACTTGTATATATTTACGAACACAAAAAATAATAAGCGTGTTGCACTAGACCTCTATGGCACCCTTTTATTAACCTGATGTCAATATTGTGAAGCATGTCGGCAAAAAACTTTGTTCAAAAGTGTGTTTAAACATAAACATCAGGATTTGGAGGTAAACAAATTTTGTCGAATGTTTGTTAATTCTTCCAATATTTAATAAATTGTATTTGTTTGTTTTATAAAAGCGTAATAAACCATTTGTTACCGTTGTGTAGATGATTCAGTCTCCCCTGCAGACCGAGGGGACAGAGAGGATCCCGGTTCGATCCCTGCTGCCTTCGTGATTTATTGTTTTATGTTGAATTTATATGTGGAAATGAAAATAAGTGCATATCAAAACTATACCATGAATACGTTATTTGTTTTTGGTAGTTATTTGTTTTTTTATATTCAATTGCATCATTACAACCTTAGGACCTTGTAGGGTTTAAATTTACAATTGTGTGGTAGGATAAGACAATTTTCGTGCGCTTGTTTTCAAATTGTTTGAGTCGACTTTTTGCTATAGATGTTATAGTGCTTAACATGAATTTCGAAAATTTGTAAAATAACACAACAGCATGACTGCAATGTAATGACAGCATACTAATTATAAATATGCAAACTATTTAACGGAAATATAGGATGGGCTAAAAACGTGTTTATACTATTAATAGACAAAAAAAAACATTTTTACGAAAATAAATTGAAAACCATTTGCTATGGCATTGGTTACACATATATTGAAGAATGACGTATTCCGCCTTAGAAATAATGCAATACATTAAAAATAAGTCAAAAAAAGGTAAACCATTTTTGTACATGAGGATGTCATATATTTGCATTATTCAATAGCTGTTGATATTTAAGCATACCTTTTCTAACAAATGAGTTGTGTGGTTATTTTCACAGACATCAATATTTGGAGTGTTCCGATGTATTATAAGTTACGAGCTTAATAGATGACCCGATATGGGATAAATGGGGCCGAGGAAACCATATCGGGTGAGAGCGAAGCTCGAACCCGAATATTTTTCCTGAGCCCTGTATTTCCCATATCGGGCCACCTACTAACCCCGTTTCTTATTTACCACGTCGACTTTTAATGCCTTTAATGTTGAGTTGTTAACAAAGTAACTGTTGAAAATGATGCATAAATGTGTTATATTATCAGCATAATGTTTAATATTGCCTGTGGCATTTAGCATGCTTTGCCTCTTTTGTTACTGGCATATGTATATTTGGTAAAGCAGTCCATCGGCATCGACAGTTAACGACATAATCGCGTGCTCTCGTAAGTTCAATGATGACAGTTAGAGCCAGGTTAATTGAGGTTTATCCAAAAAGAGTTAGGGTATCGCACTCGCACGTCCTAGTGTCTCACTTTGTTTCTTCAAATCGTCGTAATGGCGTCACGGCGGGCCAATCCATAGTACTATAACGAACCAGCCGGAAGCACAATGTTAAAAAGATGAACCTCGCGTAGTCATAACAAAAGACTAGACAATCGCACAGTTCAAAACGTTACTGTGTTGGCGCAGACGTGATTTTTCAACAGGACAGTACATACCTATGAACGTTATGGTGCTATTGTTATCGCTCCGGCACATATTTTTAAACAATGAAATGCTCAAACATGGTCTCTCAAAAATAGTTGTTTGTCGTTTGAGTACATGTATACATGTTGATACATATTTAACGAATAGGACGCGGCTCCTTACGCTGATTTGTTCCTTTCATCGTCTACATTATAATTGCCGTTATGTATTTTGTGCAGGAATGCTTTCCATTGTTGACAGTTTTTTTATGATTAGAAAGTATATAAATATTAAAGGTTGTGGGAAACCGCAAATAGTTGATTACACTTGTACACATGTGATTTAAACTTATACAGACGAGCATTTGTTTGACGTCATTTGCGGATGACATTTGCGTATTCCACATCGTGTTAAATGAATAACGTACTTCTATGCTCTATTTAAAACAAGCAATACTAAATTCTTTGCTAAAATTAAGCACTTTTGATGCTTAAAATACTGCCATTTACTTGAAATATGATTCCACATCATAAGTATTTTATACTAACGATCTGCTATTTGTTTGTATAAGGTTGCAGATGGAACATTGTTACTTGAATTTATGTCGCCTATGTGTTCCCATAACCGTTTTACCTGGTTATTTATATAATTATCGCAGTGCTCCGGAGCAGGTTTAGATCGGTTGAAAATGTATTGCGTAATAACCTAGAAACATATACATATTGTTTGTTTCGATATAATGACAAGGCTTAGGCAGAAATGATACATAAGAAAATGACAGGACACGGAACTACATATAATTACTATGCAAACCTTTCTGTCAATCCTTCATCTATATTTATCCGCGGTCGCCGTCCATTTTCCAAGAATTCAAAACATAAACATCAACATCAATTCGGCGAATCCTACCCAATACAAATTTTACGATCAAGTGATAGCATTTTAATAATGTATAATGTTAAGATATGGAAAGAGGGCCCAGATCGCTCACCTTATTGGACAAAGAAATCTTAAGTTATCGAACGGATAACGGACTGTATTCTGCCCGAAAAAACGCCCGACCACCCGTGCGCCGCAGGTGAAACCTTTTTAAACAGGCGTATAAGAACATGAAAACTATGTATTTGTTTTAAAAAGCTGCAAAGAGCCGTTACTCTTCTATGCTTAAGTAAAAGGTATTTAAATGTCACAAAAGAGCGCTGGTTAATTGAAATTAGGAACAATTCTGTGAAAATAGTATTAAACCGGGCAAATAGTTTCTTAAGAATTTTTTTTCAAAGATTCCATATAGAAATATATTGAAAGCAAGCCCCGTCCCTAGGCGGCCATATGTTCTTAAGGAGTCACAATGGGGTAAAGGAATTTGATATATTGCCATCTAAGGAACAGTTCAGTGAAATTATTTTGAATTTGGTTGACGGTTCCTTAAAAAAAGCTATATAGACGTTCAGTGATACAGTGGTAAATTGTCCCGCCCTGGTAGGGCCAGCGGATTCTGAGGAGTAAAATTTCAACGTTTTCTATCCATAAAGATATAATGCAAGTGAAATGATTTCACAATGATTTTCAAAAGTAGCTCAGCCCTCTGGCGGCCATGTTTTGATAAAAATTAACATGGAGTGAGGGAATTTGATACAGGGTCACCTAAGGAAAATTTCTGTGAAATTATTTGGAAATTCGACCCTCGATATTCGAACATGTATTTTCTGCTGTTTTTTGTTTCTGAGCACAAAGGAAGAGTGGAGACAGTGACTTGCTTTCTGAATTGTTTAGATTTCTGGTCAATATTTAAAACCTCAAAATATTACGGAATGTACCGAGTTTTAACCCAAACAAAAATACTTTAGTCGTTTCTTGTCGTACATTTAAATATTTTAGGGTCATAGTTTCAAAATTAGGCTACATATTTGAGTGAACTGATCTTAAGCCAGTGTTAAAAATGAACACAAGTTGATAAAATAAAATCAATCGACGTTACGACAAAAAATATTTTGGAAATGCCGCCCCCCCCCCCGACAGTGCTATAAAGCATGTGTGACAGTTTGAATATATCGGACAATATCACACAACGGCAGAGTTGCAGCGGATCTTTGGTGTAGTGGTATACACTTTACTGCCATCTAGATAAGACACACCTCTATGAGAACGAACGCGAATGCATACGTCCAAAAACATAACCGTCTTCCGGCTGGGACGTTAAACGTGGTCCCTCTGTAACACAGAAGCTCAGGATCACAGTCAAAACCAGAGTAGCTTAAACCAGTCTATCATCATGTCGTCAGACGCTATATACGCTAACGTTCGCGCCGACGACCTTAGCATCTTAAACACACACACACACACACACGCACACACACGCAGACGCACACGCACGCACGCACGCACGCACACACACACACACACACAAGGGGCGTTATTGCAACCGGAACATAAGTACTTGTCTTACGAGAGAGAACAAGCGTGTGGGAAAAATTAATATCTTTAGGGCGGAACATAAATTACGATCAACGCTATCTTTTAGTATTTTGAATTAAAATGTGTTATTAATTATAACAAACACACTAGCCTTTGGAACAAGGTCTACTGCGTAAGATCGGAAATCTGCTCACGGTCGCCTTGTTAATGGTAATGTAACGATACCGGTTTGGTGCTTGCGGTTGGACTCAAACTCCGCTCGGACCCATGTTGGCTGCGGACTCTTGTTTAATTTGGACCGGAAGTGCTGAAGTATAGGTCCGGTCGGTCCAATGGAGCTTTGCCTTTGGAGCAGCACATGACTGACTCGGACAAACTGTGGTTTCATGAGATGCTGGAAGTGGAATGCAAAGCGGAATCGGCGGAAAAGGGCGATCTCCGTCGACAATACAGTGTTTTTGCCACATCTGAAGATGGCACCAGGTCACTGGCTGCTGGTAAAGGTTGGCTCCCAAAAGCAATTATTTTCATCGTATTTGTACAATACATCTGGTGTTATTCGTCTAAATCTATGAATCAAGAAATGGTTATTTATAATATTTGGCATGTCAAAACAAAGGTTAAAAATTAAAGCAAATAATAATCTAATTATGTTTTATGATAAAATCTACGAGACTATCTTACGGCTACCTTCTTGCTAAATTTGAATGGTCGTAGATAAAAGCGTCACGATACGCTAATCACGGCAAGTTGTAACGTTTTTCAGTGTTTTTGAATAGTAAACTTACAACCTTCAATGAACGTGGTCGAAATGCTGGAGTAGGTTTGGCTGCAACAGCAAAATTGCAGAACTTGTACGCTAATTTTAGTTGCCGTAAATGAAAATTATAATCATTTAGTTTCAAATTAGTTGTAAACGTATAACGCCTCAACGTTTATCATAATTAATACATCATTCTGTGAGACACGTAAATTCATATTTTGGTACCTTTATTCCTAATATATTTTTACGAAGTACTCGGGACGCAAGAGGATGGAAATAAATGTTTGGGTCGCATACTGTGAACATAAAGGTTGGCTCGTAAACTGAACAGGTACATTCAGTGTTTACCACAGGTACTGCTTGCGTATCAATAGGACGGCTTACATTGTTCCTGTGGAGACATTGCTTTTTTTCATCGATATTTACACATCGCACGGAGCTTGTGAGAGTTACGAAGTTATATTTTTTATTCTTGTTTTTGTTAGGTATTTCTCGTTCTTCAGTTTAATAATTAGAGGACACACAATGCATAAACCCCCGCATAATGTTACGTTATATGGTAATATGGTATGATATGAACACTAAACTTAGTTTCAAGGTGAAATAGTTTAACATAGACTTGTCCTCAAAGCTAGTTTGATATATATACTGAAGGGCAAAAAATATGCAAGGTTTGTAGTAATTCAACAATGTTTGGTAACAACAATTATGTGATTTGGAATGATATTGTTTTTTGTAACAATAAAAACATGCCATTTCCTTACCGTGTATAGTTTTAGTGGTGCCTTCTATTTAATCGTTTGAGTGTTATTTCCTGACCATTCTAATATGTGAACATTACGAAGACATTATTTTAAGACATTCAAGGTTCTTGATACTTTGTACAGCTATTTCTTCCGTTTAGTTCTGTCAAATTGCCTTCACGCGTTTGTTTTACTTTATTCGTTTTAACATGCTTACGTAAAAATAGCTCTATGCAATAGCTGTCTCTATTGCGTTAATCCGTGATCAATATGTCTATATAAATTGATTTTGTTCCCAGAGGGGATTCTTGACTAATTGAGGATGTTCTGTTTCAAAATGATTTCTGGCACAAATATACATCAGATTATTAATAATTGTTCTGAACTCTAATTTCGAAAACCCGTGCAAAACAAAGCAAAGTGTAAATCATAACGATAAAGTACGTTTGTACTTCAATATGTAGGCTTTTGATTGACAGCATTTGACCTTCACACACATCGTTCAGATAAAGTTGCAACACTTATCCTATTTAAACAAAGATTTGTATGCTAACTTAAGCAAACTGACACGCATTATTGATTCTATTTGTAAAAAAGCTTATTTACGTAAGCCTTTAAATCCCATTTTTAGTTATTGCTCATAACATCGACAAATGATTCTATATGGTGTTTTTTTCATTAATAAGAACAGTCGTATTATATGTATTGAAGGGATAAATTCAATTGTTGTGAGTTTGTTTAGCATATATAATATGCATGTAAAAACCGCATTAAATTGATGACTAGTTCACGAATATGAGTGGAAATATTACCAAGAAGCAGTTGTTGGAGTTCATTTGCAGGTGCCGTATGTGCATTTCCACTACGCACCATTTAAGAGGTTTATATAACGCTTAATACTTTAATTGAACGAAGTGTGGGTTTTTGCAACAAAAGGCTGGATTACATTTATCTTGAAATGTGTCCACGAGATGATATATTCTTCAATTACTTTCTGTTTTTGGTTGGATACGTCTGAAACATATATAATGGTTTTAAGTCGCCTTAGTGCTTTCATTGAATTAATACCGACGTGTTTTGCATTATAATCTTGCTATACAATTCCATAATGTAACTCACATGGTTAATGACGTTTAATACCTAACCACCCTGATATGGATACATTCATGTTTACTAGTTTCGCGCACATCATAAATCGAAGGCGTAATCCTTATATCAATTATCAGTTTCGAGCGAGTTCGGATCACGGGAGTGTATAAAGGATGAACTTTTGAGGTTTGATTATTTATTTTTTGGCATAGATTTTATTTGGTTTGTTTGTTAAAACTTAGTGGCTCTATTTAAAACCCAGTGAAGACGTTCTGAAGGTTTATCATTATCAAACTTCGAAAAAAAGGTGGCCTTTACGTTTTAGTCTCCGATTTTGTCTGATTTTGACAGGGGTGTGGCATGACTGGAGGTGACTGAGATATTCAAGTAGAGAATACCAATGGTCATCATGATAATGAATTAGACAGCAATTTTACATAAAGTCAATTTTCAATAACTCTCGATGACATAAGCCGTTCCAAACTTAAACATCAATTGAAACGACGCAGACATAAAGGATCTGACACGAGTTGTCATTTAATACAAGATTTCATTAAACGAGTTCATGAAGTTTGTTAGTACGCGAGCCTCTGGCGAGCTTACTAACAACTTTCATGGACGAGTTTAATAAAAATCTTGTATAAAATGACAACGAGTGTCAGATATTTTTTATCACATGCTTAAAAACGGTGTTTTTATTACCAATTTAGTTCCACTTTATAAACCCATAGTTTGACAGCCAAAGTACTCTGAGTGAAATGTCAACGATGCGCCATATAAATAGTTCCCAATGAAAATGGCAAAACAGCTAGCAGTTATCACCTTTTAATTCTGATAAAGCGCTGAACAAGTCACAAATATAAAAATGTGTAGTAAAATATCCAACAACATGAATAACGAACAATTTTAACCAAAACATCACAATAAGTACACAATTTGATGACGTCACACTGAGAGTGTATGCATTTACGCAGTTTATGTGACCTACATTGTACATCGGTCTGTCAAGTTTTACTGTGAGCACAAATTTAAAAGTTATTCGCTGTCGCTTTCTACGATGACTTTGAAGCGTTTTTTTAGTGTACATGAATTTTCACAACATGCAGATGATTACGACGTAGCCTTACTCTGTACTGCATGGTTGTTGATGTTAAAAAAGTTTCATCAAGAATGCTTCCAGAGAACAAGCTGTTCTAGCCGCCATGGGACGCACCTACGTGTAATGAGAAGCCTGTGCTGCGGAATTCGTATTTGTGTTTTGGTAACCGACAGCTGATTAAACTGGCAAGCAAATTATATGGCATTGATCACATATTGCCTGTTAAGATGGAGATGTTTGAAATGTTCTCGTGTTGTTTGTCACTAATGTGGCTGTATTTGTTGACTGACTGGATATTTCTGTGACTAGTAATCTGCATTATCTGGTTGGCGGAACATTGTTATCAGAAAGTGTTCAAACAAGATGCTTTCTGGCACTATGATTCGCTAGCCATTTGTCTCCTGGAAGTCCTACAGCTTCATTGTTGAGGTAAGTATTTGGCGTTTAAACCATTTTGTTTACAAACAATGCGGAGGGATATCTAGGTCGCGTGTGATTAGTCTAGCCAATAGAAATGTCGGATATGTTATCTTACACATGTGTGTTAAGCATGTGATAAAAGTAATTTATGTTGTCTGCTAGTTAAAAATTCATTGCAATCGTCATTCAATCGCACTTCAAATATTGAGTGGACTTTGATTAAATCAGGCACAGTGAGCACCAAATAGTATGTACATCTACATTGACGCTCACAATAGCTTAGGCAAGAGGCATAACTAGACACCTTAAGCAGTGATACGAACGGTGTCAAGTCTCAAGCTGAACTTGGTCTCACTTTAAGAATTTATTTTCTGACTCACTGGATTTGTGCGAAAATGACATGTTTTCAACCAGTCTTAGGTTCAACGCTGAATCAATGTCTGAGTCCGCAATATTGATATTGCAAAATAAATTCGGCCATTGGATAAGAGTTGTCGTCCATGAATTCACATCATATGAAGACGCACAACGGCTCTGTCAAAAGTACATACCACATAAATACAAGTGTCTGTGTAACTGTGTTGGCTGAAACGAAATTTCCATTATTATTAAAATGGCTTATCTAGCTCTTTATGACGAGAAAGAACGGCTTTTCCGTGGTATAGCTTGTTGTGGAAGACCATGACACATTGATTGTTTATGGGGAGGGGATGGTGTACTGCACGCACGCGGAAAAGACAACATGGTGGTGTTTGGTGTGTTTGCTTTATACTTGTGAAATGCATTGTGCATTTGGTAACAAAAAGTTTGGTGGTACTCAATGACACCCTCTGTCTTATTACAGATACATGTAATACCATGAATGCCGTACTAACTTCGAAGAGGGTTATACTTGGTAACGAGTTGGCATTTATAAGGGGGGCCAAGGGTCTTTGAATGAAATCAATTAACGTAGTAAGATGATCTAGTATCATTTTACTTGCATATAACATAGTGGTCATACTGTGTTATTTTTCTATTATTGTTGATTATTAATCGAAGTGTTATTTTACCATATACAGATTTGTAGCGAATTAAATTTACATACGATAAGCTTGCAACTTGGCAGAACCGGTAGTGGTATATATGTCTTTAAAATAATGTAAGAAAGTAAAAAGGCTTTCATTCCTTGGTTGTAAAAGCAAAATAGAAAAACAACGCACATAAAGGACACTGGCGATGGTCATTGCTCAAGATCCCAAGTAGTACTCTGCATATCACCGCCTAAATTGCGCTATACATTGTTGTTTAAAGGGATTTTAATAAGTTGATGTTGACAGTGTTGGGATTTATGGAAGTGTTGTAACATATTAAGCAATTTGAAGTTGTTCCAACCGTTTTGGTTTTATTTGAAACTTAATGATTGTCTAATTATTTCATTTTTTTTAAATGGTAGACATTACAAAAACGGGTTTCCATTATGGAACAATAGATGTTTCACATTACTATTGTCTTGTATACATTTCGAATAACTTATTGCTGTAAAAGTTTAAATGTCTATTGCAGCACGTACAAAGATATATAGATTTATTTCAGTATAAGATGCACGCATACATGGAAATAACAACAACTTGTTGCATACATAAACTATTTAAAACACGTATGAGGTACGAAAACCATGCCACAAACATCCACACTGACAAAAAATGAAAAGTGAAGCACTAATTATAATGTAAAATGAAAACCATAAAAAAGCAGAATTACAGATTTATTTTCTAAAGAACTTTATTAAATCACTGGAAAGCTACAACATTAAATACAAATGTGTATCTTTTACCTTGTTGGTGTTTGATAGCAACCTTAAATTCATTAATTTTATTTGTTTCTCTGATGAATGTTGGTAGCTGGTTCTAGAAACTAAATAATACGTAAGCAAAAGATTTCAGTCCAAACCCTATTACTTTTGGGATAGAAAAAGATCCGTTTTCCCTATATCTAGTTTTATAGGAATTAATTAAATCATTGTGGACAAAGTTCTCTCCCATATAATCAGGGGTCAAACCATTTTATTTAAAAAGAAAAACATAACGGTAGGTGGCCTGTTCAACTCTTTTATTTACTGGTAACCATTTAAGGGATTTGAAATGTTCAATATCAATATGTGACCATTGTTCTAAGTTAAAGAAAAAACTCTGTGGTGTTGTCAATTCCAAACCAGGACCAACAAATGAGATGATCTAACCTGTAAATTAAGATGTCACAGACACTTGTCTATAACTTACTAACACTGTACAATACATTTTCAAAAGATACACTGTTCAGAGCTGAATGCATACAAATGTTCTTTTGTTTGCAGACACTTGGCTAAATAATTTGGACTAATTTATCTCAAATATTTAGGTCCTCCCAGGATATGGACTGCGGTATCCTCTTGTATGTCTCTGAAATTATTCTTGCTCATTCTTAGAAATGACATTCCAAACATTAAAAGTGTTTGGATTGAAATCCATGTCAAACGTAGAAAGAATTTATTTGGGACTACAAGCCGCCAATCTCATCAGCTAAGGTTCTATCGGACAATGTAACTTATTTTGGAATGTCGTTTGATATTGGAATTAAGGATATTCTTTTCAGACTCCACTCATTTTACAGAAACATATTTTCATTTTAAAGACATTTTTTTTTAATTCAGATGGTTATCTTGTTTCAGTTTTTAGCGTTGCAGAATCTATATTTTAACAATACACACATAATCACTCCTCCGTCGACTGTTCATTTTATGTATCTAAGACTAAAAGAGTCCGGAACAATGGTCTAAAACTTTAGCTCGAATCTAATCATCATCACCACCACCACCACCACCACCACCATCAACACTCATCAACACCGCCACCACCATACCACCATCAGTCAATCATCACCACCACAACCACCATCAATCATCATCATCATCATCATCATCATCATCATCATCATCATCATCATCATCATCATCATCATCATCATCATCATCATCATCATCAATCAATCACAACTATCATTATTATTATTATTATTATTATTATTATTATTATTATTATTATTATTATTATTATTGAATTAAATTATTTAAAAAAAAATCAGCAAACTAACGTAAATCGGTCACTGTACACATATCGTTTCTTGTAATCAAAAAATAAAGTGCAGCCGTCCCTTGCGTAGCATTTTAAGGGTCATCTGTTTTTATATGCTATTCTTCACTCTTTTTATTATTCTTTCTCTTAACACATTTGACATTATGCTGAAAAATGGCCACTTTTGAAATAAAATATATGACCTATTTTTACTTGTCGAAGATTATAATTCTCAACAATGTAAAACCACTGATTTACTTTTCAGATTCTGATGTATTCGAAGTAGATTATTTACATAAAGAGAAAAAGGTAACCCGCCTACAGAAAGTCTGCCGGTCCCAAGCCGGACAAAGGGGGAGGGCTGTTGCAATTTATCATGTAAGTATATAAACTGTTACAGATACATACATAAAACGCACGCGTACTTGTTGATACGCTTCTAAGGCCACCAAATATAGATTAACAATTGTTTTTAATAAACGTGTTCTGTGCATTGTCCAATTTATTACTAAAATAAGGCACAACAACACAAAATATGACAAGAAAAACGCTAGCAAAAATAGTAACTAATTATTGGTGATATAGTTGGATATATATGTAAAAGTATAGCTTGCTTCTACCGTAAATATTTACTATTTTCGGTATCGATATTCGTCTTTATTTATATATTAATGATGAAACAAAATATGCAGCGCCATATCGAAAAACAGTCAGGGCGAGCTTATAAAATTCTTACGTGTGAGATAGGGCGTTCATTGTTACAATAAATTAAATTATAATACCGCTGTCCATTATATAACATGTTTTCTTCGTTTTTTAAACATTTTGACATTTTGCCCCAAAACTACCTATTCTGAAATTAGATATATGACCAATTCTGCTAGTTGCAGCTCATACTTCTTACCTATTCAAAACCATTATTGCTAAACTCAGCATTTTGTTTCCATTCAATAAAGATTAAACCAAGGAGAACACCGTAACCCTGCAAGACAATGATTGCTGGTCCCTAGCCCAGAAAAAGGGGAAGGTAGTTGCAATTTATCAATACATCTTAGGGTTAGATGATAAAGAGAAAATAATAAAAGCGCTTATATAGCTATAATAGAGTCTCAGATAATGTCGGATAAAACCCCAAGGTCCATATGATGCTTTATTGAACAGTTATGCGTGGGAATGTCCATCGGTAACACTAACTTTACCACAGGCTCACAATCTGCTAATAAGATAGATATGTGGGCGGAGCATATCTCTTTTAAAGAGTACTTGGTGGTTGCCCGTTTCGTCCTAAAAAGGTTAAGAGAGGTCATTTGGATATACATACATTTCGTTAAGTTCACATTACTAGACCTTACTAGGACTTGAATGGATTGTTATTGGTTTATTTGTGTGATTGAATTCCAATACAGTATAACCAAGCTGACCAACTGCAGTTCGTTTATCTTGCAAAAGATGGGTCTGCAGTGCAAGATGGAAGAATATACATTACGACGTTTTATTGCGAATGGATTTATTACATCGGCAGTTGTACAGTTATTCCTTTTCCTCGTCTTGACTGTATCATGGAGAATCATTATGGAACCGCCACCATTGGAGAGCAGCACGCTCTGTGTTACATGCAATGACATCAAACAAACGTACCCTTACAATCACACACAACACTTCATTGATGCATGGAGACAAACATATAACGATTCGGTGTGCTGTGGCCCAATTCGCACAGTGATGGAGCTCCGCATGCACAACGTAATGGATCTTTTTAAAAAGTATTTGTCTAAGTAAATTGAACAAGTTAGAATACACAAACATAATTCATGAACAAGAAAATACAATGAGGAAATAATCAAAATGGTGTGTCGGAGTATCGGAAAGAATTAAGAAAAGGAATTAAGCTGAAATACATCGAATCCCTTTTGTCATTCATTCAAGCATCTTTTGAATATATGGTGTTTTGTTTAAACAAGATTTATTATATATAAGTGTATTTAGCAATACATAAATTACATACATATTTATTAAGCATTGAGGAGATAGCTTAGAGCTAATATTTATACCTCTCCTGATGTATCTTTTGATTTATGTCAAAAAAAATATTTTTTCAATATCTCCAGTCAAACATAAATAATGTGTTTATTTACCCTATAAAAGATAAAACAACGACTGTATCGGAGTTGTCTAGACCGGGTAAGTATACTTCTTCACGAAATATACGAGTAAATCACTTTCTCCCACCTCAGATTATAAGTTTCTTCCATGGCCGAGAGTGTAAGATAGGTTCATTCCGACCCGAGCGTAGGGTGTTTTGCGGAAACGAGGTTTACCGAGTTTCCGCAAAACACCCTGCGCGAGGGTTTGGATGAACCTATCTTACACAAGCGGCTATGGTAGATGCTTTTTCTCCCACCTCAGTTAAACAAAATTAAGTAAAAATGTATTTGGTGCTGGAACTCTTTTGTGCTTAGTAAATAACTGCGTATGGATATGCGATAACACGTGGTTGTCATGGATATGCGCGCAGTGATCAAGTAAATGCTAATAGACAAATCGGTCTTTTTAAATAGTTCTAAGGAGAATGAAGCATTATTTCTTGAATGGTGCGTGAAAACTGTTTTATGGTGACATTTGAAGCGAGAAATAATTAATTAGCGCTCTAAATATTACCATAAAACAAGATTTCCTTGATGCTACTGACGACAGTCCTCAACAAGGGAGGTAATTACAATGTGATGACCATTAAAAGGAGTTCCATACGGGCATTTTATTTTATCTTCGCCCGTGGGCAAGATAAGAATATCTAACATGGTTAAATTATTGGATCTACTTATCTGAGGTGGAAGAAAAGTAGATTCCATAATTGAATTGAATTGAAGCCGAATTGACTAATAACATCATTTGAATCGCTGCGCGCATATCCATGACAACCACGAATTATCGCATATCCATGCGCAATTATTTTTACTAAGCACAAAAGAGTTCTAGCAAAAACTACATTTTTACTTAATTTTGTTAAACTGAGGTGGGAGAAAAAGCATCTACCATAGCCGCTCCTGAAAGATAGGTTCATCCCGACTCTCGCGCAGGGTGTTTTGCGGAAACTCGGTAAACCTCGTTTCCGCAAAACACCCTACGCTCGGGTCGGAATGAACCTATCTTAGACTCTCGGCCATGGAAGATACTTATAATCTCAAAAGTTTATTCACACAAAATACAAGTAACTATTACGGCGTTTTTTTTGTGGTTTTGCGTTAATTATGTGTGTGCTATGGCATCAGCAATAGCATGAATGTCTTTCCGTACACCCCTAAAATGGATCCTGTGATAATTGGAGAAGTATGCAAGCTAGGTATATGAAAATTTATGTAAAAGTGGTTAAGCGCCTATAAGGATAATAACCTTATCAGTTAAAACATGTTGTCTCTATGACAAGAATACCGGTATTGGACGGTTGTGTTGCTTGCAATACGTGACGCTCTTGTTATAACAAGAACTGTTAATATTTATTTGCAAATATCTAAATTGTTTTGTGGGTTTTGTTTAAGGAGATGACAAAGCAAGTCTTCGAAAACAAACAATCAAATCCTAGTCAGTTATTCTTTGATACCCAGTTTTAAATTGGTAACAGTATCTTATTTATATGATTAAACAAAACAATGTTACTGTTTTTAAAGAAATATGTTGTTTAAATAATTGATGAATGCAAGTAATGTTATTTGTCACATTTTCAGTAATCTTAAAATGCAAATATAAGCAAAGCAACGTTTATATTAAAATATTAAATACAAATGTGTTCTTAAGGATGTTTTTTAATTATTTATACAGAGCAAGATTTCAAGGGAAATGAGCATTTGTAGCAAATTTTATTTGTTTCATAAAGTCTCATAGTTTTCGGAACGTTTGGTAAATTTTAATAATATAAACGTATACATACTAGTTCAGACTTCATTTAATAATTCTTTGTCGAATACTTTTTGCAGGTCTTATCGTTGGAGAATTGTTTATCACCGACTGTGAGTGGAAGGGGATCAAAGCGCCTAAGGCTAAATTGGTAGGAGTGGTAAATAGCATTCAAAGTGACTCAGTCCAAGGTAATCATAACAAGGTCAACGACGTTTTGGTGGGTGTTTAATATTAACTTTTTTGGCCGTCACTTTTCACAGAATTAAACAACCATATTAAATCTAATTTTGTAACAATGTAAAACAATCACATTTCAAGCTAGCCCAGCGGATATGTCAATGAGCCAAATGGGTTGTTGGCTGCGAATCCTAATCAATACAATTTAAATGATAATATGATATGAAATCAACAATGTCATGATGAATGTAAAAATACGATGATTACATAATGATTGAAATATACAGTAGGTACACAAATTATTTTATTTATATGTATATACAAATCATGCGCAGTTTGTAGGTCTCCTTGACGATAATGCTATTTCTGTAGCCCTTTTATTTGTCTACAAATAATCAAATGTCCATATAATACACAATTATGTAAAAATTAGTAATTTTAAAATAATTTGCAGTTTTCAATTATAATGTTAGCTTAATTCGAAAAAGGTAATTTCCCCTAGTAAGTGATATCACGGGATGGTTGTTTTGTTCTAACATCCTTTAACTAGTTATACCGTGAGATTACTTAACGAAACAGATAAATACGATATCGATTTCATTTGTTTTAATATATACACTTTTTGGCAATTTATTATTTATAATTTAGTGAAAGATAACTAAGAAATCTGAAAGTTTTAATTTTTTTGGAATTTCCCGCATTTCTCGATTTCACCATTACAAATGAATTCCTCTAAATCGATGTACCAGTTTATGCAAACAATATAGGTAAGAAATCACTAAATACAATTAATATATATTCTGCTCGCAAAATAACACTGATTTCTACTCTTTCACGACCCAACACCATATACGGGAAGAAATTGCCATTTATGTACTGAACATTAAAAATCGTTAAAAAAGGCACGTTTCTTATAATATAATAAATCAGTTAAAAGTAACTACTAAGTATTTGATAAGGTGACCACATGCGATGTAGAATTACAAACAATACGGTGAAAAAAAGTATACCAGGTCGACCAATTCTAAACCATTAAGCTTCAAAACCTATAAAGATTGGTAATTGTCTAAGATGATACGGCCATGCTTTGAAACCTTGGCATGTGGTAAGAAAAGAAAACGAGTACATGTAACATTGTGTAATCAACTCCTAATTTGTGTAATTTGCGCTATAACCAGCGCAACAATTAAAAAAAAAAAGAAATTATTTTGAGCTTTGAGTTTCAAGCCGATTTCATTAAGCGATTCATTTCATTTTATTAAAAAAACAAATTTAACCTTTTTTCTACTCAGTGTTATGTAATCGTGCGCATTCATTACAATCTTCATGTACCATATATACCTGAACAAATTACTAGCAGAAATATATTTCCCGTATAATA
The DNA here is from genome assembly GCF_026914265.1 of Mya arenaria. NCBI lineage: Eukaryota > Metazoa > Mollusca > Bivalvia > Myida > Myidae > Mya > Mya arenaria. Next base: position 38,076,924 of record NC_069123.1, on the reverse strand, counting down.
AAAGCACGCATCAGTTAAATTCATTAGTTTTGCCTTTGAGCTAAATGCTTTGAGTTAGTTAAGAAAAATAAATGCGAGTTTGCTTTCTTTTTGCAGATCATTCAAAACTTCGGTGGAACAAAAACGGTCTCACATTCACAGCAGACAAATTAATTCACCTCGAGCTTGAGGGAGAAATATTCATTAGGACACCAGGCTACTACATAGTATCTTCAACGCTGAATGTAAATGCCACCGGAACGGACAATACAACGACAATATTTAGTCACAGCCTTAATCTGCTCTCCAACAACTTTGGAACAACTAGTGTTCTAATGCAACGCCAAAAGTCTATCAAAGAATCCGACCATGTTATTTTTACAAGTTTTATATCCGCGGTTTTCAAGCTTCATATCTACGATAGGATATCTGTATATGTCAGCAACCCAATTTTTTTAGCTCATAACAATTCTAACGACCATTTCACTGCATATTACACGTACGACTTGTCTTAAATTCGAGTTCCTGCTGAAATAGAAATCCGTTCAACTTGTCCATAAAAAAAATTTGTATCGGAAAGCACGGATTACATTTTGTCTGTCTTTAAAAATTCAAAAGTTTGATTTACCATTTTGTTTGAAAATGAATAGTCCATTCAATAATATTGTTAAACCTTCACTGTATCAACAATACTTATCTAAGAGTGTTTCATTGTAATTGACACTGATGCAGTCATTTATCATTATTGTGCACTCTGCGTCATATTACTTACACAGCTTTAATGTGGTTGTTTGTATTGATTTTGACTCTGACCGATTAATTTTATAATAAGAAAAACAAGCGCTTATGTAGGCTGTGTAATGTAATTTTGTAATGTTTTATTGCAAAAAAGCAACATAAGCATTTAATGTGTTGTAACGTTTGAATCACGGATCATATCAACCTGATGTGTAATGTCTGTCTATCAACACTCCAACGTTTGATTTACAGTTGTGGTTGACAATGACTCATACATTCAAGAGTATTTTTCAATCTTCGCTTTATCAACAAGTTATATCCAATAGTTTTTCATTGTATTTGGAACTGATGTATTCATTTATCATTATTGTGTATTCTTCGCTATATTATTTAGACAGCTCCAATGTTGTTGTTTGTATTGTGTTTGACACTGACCGATTAATTTTATAATAAGAAAAACAAGTGATTTTGTATACACAAATGTAAAAATATGTAATTGTGTGATGCATGGTATGTGCTGTAGTTTTTGAATCACGGATCATATCAACCTGTTGTGTAATACAATGATACTGAATACAAGTTCTTCTCCTTCGCCTTCTTTGTTACAAAAGTTGTTATCCTAACGAGTATTAGTGCTAACATTTGACGATTAATACAATTTACATAACAATCATGTAAAAGCTTTCATGAACCCTAGCGAGTCACTTCCATCCTTTCTGTGATTTACTAGTTTACTTTAAGGTACTTGCAACCTCAGAGGTTTTATTGGGGAAGAGGTGTTGAAACTTTGATGTACATGAAAACAGCATCAAAACAAGAAATGTTTGTGAAACATAATGCCCCCGACACCTTGAACGGCATGTTGTCAAGAATACAATTTAATAAAATATATTCAGATAAACATGTATCCTCCTGCCAGCAGGGTCTCTGTCAATGTGATTGTGACCTCCAAGTCAAGTGTGATGACCATAGGTCCAGGCATTTCGATTTATCACGCGGACAAGCGTTTCGCGTTCACATTCACTGTGATCTTAACTTTGGACCCGGTGACCCCATACTCCATCTTCTGTCCATGTCTAGGCCAAAGCATTGTCTAGTTTTCTATCGGACGTTTGTGTTATAACAAGAGTTCCTACATTGATATAAAGAGTAATGATTTAATAAGCACATGTATGAATTGCTAAAATAGTAAACAAGTGTACCTGGTGGGTAATTTTGCAAAACCAAATAAGCGGGACGTTTTTATTTGGTAACAAATTGCCTTTTGTTATATATATTTACATGTCTTACAGCTCGTGTCTTTATTACACTTCCATTAACGCACGCTTATTCTGATTCTGCATCGCAAAAAAACTGCATAAAGCTTCCACGCCAGATATAAAAGGTGTTTAAACATACAAACATTGGCGATATGGTGTCCATGTTAAGTGCAGAAGCTGTCAAAAAGAAAAAAGATGCAAAAACTCAAAAAAATAGTTGAAAACTTGAAAAATGTACAAGAGATACATTTTGAGTAAAAACATATTTTCAAGTCACGTAGTTTTCTATTTTCACTTTGTAAACAAGCAATCATTCAGCTTATACTTTCGATCACTTTTTGTTAAGCCCTCTAGAAACATAGGTTTAAAAAAAGGTCAAAATACCCCCCAAAACACCAAAATACTAGAGTATCTTACATTTCCCACACTTAAATTTCCGCAAAAATGAATTACGTTGGACCTCCTGAATACATTATGTTTGATTTTGAGAAACAGCTTACAATGAGAAGATATTTAAACGCACAGCTTTGATTTTACGAGTAAAACTTATTCGTTCCCACAAAGTTTCGTATCCATTCCCAGGAACAATCTAGTTGCAATACCACTTTGTTGTAGAAAATGTCTTTCATGTAATGTATAAGAAGATTATTTCTCTATGAAACTATTAACAATGATACAATGTAAACTACAGGGACAAGTCCAGTATTTAGAAGTTTAAATGTTAACCCTGTTGAGGCGCGCTAAGCGAGGGCACGAACGACACTGAACGAGGAACACAGACGTACACACAACACAACAGCACTGTGAGGGAGCAAGACTTGTGACGTCATCACAAATGCGTACGACCACGGCGATCTTGACACAACAAAAGGTATGTTTGTGTACATTTTCTTTACTAAATTGAATCAAATTAAAACAATACCTCGCCCATGGTACGCCACATACTTTCCGCTTTCATATGGTAAACTTTCTGTTAATCTTGATGTGTAGTTTTTGAGAACATTCAAAAACAAATTTGGAATCGGCGATGCAGACGACCACACATTTTGTTTATCTTGCAAAAAAACAATGATAAATCGGCTAATTTCAACCGGTTCTTTACAAAAAGATATTTAAACAGTAAATATATACCATTTACAATACATTTTCAAGGCGAAATGATGTTTTTGAAAGAAATCGTACAATATTAAATTATGCGAACGACCACACTCGAGAATTTTAGGCGAACGACCACACTTTTTTATCTTATTTTGATAAGAATGCGAATAAAGCTTCAAATACTTTATTTGTTAATGTGTATGGTATATATTTTAGATGGAGAGTCGACAACTTCAGGTCTGCAGATATTGTGGCAAGGTCCTTTCGAACATTTCAACACTGCGGCAGCACAAAACAACACATCTATTATTAAAAAACTTATTGTATTTTCTAACAATATTTTGTTTTTGAAAAGTAATCGCCGTATGTACATAACCAGGAAGGCATTTTCAGAACTGTTTTAGTAAATCCTTGCTTTTGTTTGAGGCGATGGGTTTTTAGCTCGACTATTCGAAGACTAACGAGAGCTATCCTACTCACCCTAGAGTCAAACTTTGGTTAAGGTTTTGCATGTTAGCACCTTTAAGACATTATCTCAGCAAATGCATGTATTGCATTGAAACTTCAGACAGGCGTTTCCAACTATCCAAACAGACTAAATTAATCAAGTAAGAAAGCTCTATTTTGCATAAAATGTAAATTTTGGCCCTTTATTATTCGACTAAAAGATTCTGGTTAAGGTTTTGCATATATACCAAAACTTTGCAATCTAAACTTAAAAGTGACAGCTCTTATTATAAAAGATGATTGCACTGTGACTAATTTCATTTTTGTGATTTTTTTCAGAACTTAATTAGTAAATTCTTGTATTATTTTGAGTCGATAGGTTAGCATAAAAGATTATTGTAGGTGATTCATTTCACTTTTTGTGATTTGCTCTGTGATTACATTTGTATGTTTAAGTTTTACATGTAAACAGCCTGATCAGTATGACATGCTATATCAATCTTATAAATGCGATTGTTTCATAAACAAATGCGGACATTTTTTGTTTCATATTGATGTGATTTATACTCTGCGTTTACTGTGATCCGTTTGTATTTTTAAAATAAAGACAATAAACGTTATCAAATATCAGTTTTATTTGATTAATCTTCACTATTATTGCCATATACTAACACTGAATATTGCCATATAAGTCACGTGTCAATAAAGAATAAAGGCACAACACATATTTAATCAGAAACAACTTGTAATTGAGTAATGACTACACATGTCATTCGCCGGCTATAAATGAACTATCCAGTAGCATTAGAAGTTCCATATGATCATATCGATAGTCAACATTGAATGTTTAGGAATCCCATTTAGGATGTAACTAACATTTTCAATCATTTCTCCTCGCATTTTCCCTTCTGACACACTGTGCCCCTGTTTGTAATGAATTTCGATCCAAACATACTGTACCACTCTTCTTCCTTTTTGTCGAACGTATATCGAACATACGGTCCCTGAAATTGTGTGGATGAGATAAATTAAATGTATGTTTTCTTCATCTTACAATACAAAAATTGGTGTATTAACAAGTTTAACGATTGACATACTTAGATGTAGGTAACATGGGATTCGGGTGGGTTTTAGCCCTATCAAATGTACGTTAGATCTTGGCATCCGAAAATTGCCCTAGTACTTCTTTTCATTTTAGACACACATCCTAAAGTTACTTCTATCAGCATCCTACTTGACAATAATCTCCTTTACAATGGTTGAATGCCTCGAAACGCATACCGCACAATCTCGGTCACATTCTGGTGTTGACATGTCGGATTTGTACTGCGAATAGAAAAAAAAAACACATTGAGATCACGAAGGCTTTATTCACACCCCCTTCAAATTTAATTTAAAAAGTGTGGTCGTTCGCCTAAAATTCTCGAGTGTGGTCGTTCGCATAATTTGATATTTTAATATTGCCTTCAAAAACATCATTTCCCCTTGCAAAGGTACTCTAAATGATAAATATTTGCTTGAATAAGTGTTTTTCGTAAAGAACCAGGTGAAACTAGCCGTTTTATCATTGCTTTTGCAAGATAAACAAAATGTGTGGTCGTCTGCATCCTCGATTCCAAATTTGTTATTGAATGTTCTCAAAAACTACGACACCAAGAATATCAGACAGTATACCACATGAAATCGGAAATTATGTGCCGTACCATGGGCTAGGTCTTGTTTTAATTCGATTCAAGATAATAAAGAAAACGTCAAAAACATACGTTTTGTTGTCTCAATTTCACCGTGGTCGTTCGCATTTGTGGTCACGTGATTGTTTTTGCTCCCTCACAGTGAACAGGCCAATAGCCAAATTAGCCTTACCAATAAATAAGGGCTTACCGCTTTGGAACTGTAAGTGAAACATGAGTTGACTGGAACACGAGTCTACAAGTTTACGTGCGCATAACCTCACACTTTTTCCAATGAATATCAATTAATACAAATTAAAAATATAAGCATCATCAGACACGTAAGACTCATACTGATTGCTAATGGTGAACTCTTGTAATTGTCATTTTAATACTATTTCTATAATCAACCGTTGCAATATTAGTTTTGAAACAGCACTTTGATAATATTTCGATTTAAGGTTCATTCAAGAACCAATAATATTTTTCAAACAATTGACAATTCAAAACGATATCCAGGTCATTATTTAAAAAAAATGTTAGAAGATTGGTGCATTCTGGCTTTTTAAAAAAGGACCTTCCACATCGCAACAATTGGTTTGAATGTTTAACCAAAACATAAAACATGTGACATTTTGACACAAATACATGTCTTTACAATATTGTCGATAGTCCATTCCTTACCACATTTAACATGTTGCAAAGGGCGTTCGTTTCACATAATGTTCCTCAAAGCTAAATAAAACATGTACATTTCAAACATTTTAATATTTGGCCCTTCTTACCCACTTTTTTCATTGTGGAAGGCCCTTCAGAGATACTCTGGAATGTGTTTATTTTATCAACACTAGAGTGCCTACATTCAAAATACAGGGACATTCATCATCTTAGGAATGTTTAAAACACATATGGCGTTCATTCTAAATTATATTTGAAAAATAGTAAACCTTTATACGTGTAAGGGGAAATTACTGCAATTATTGAATAAAATCTAATCTGTTGACTGTCAGCCATTGACGCTATTGTTGTCTGCTGCTTTCAAAATCTTGATTGTTTTCTGGGTTTTTTTTGTTTTCTATACTTTCTACTTTTAATAACTTGCTAATGACATAATAACTGACATTTAAACAGTTGGAAAGGGAAATAGAGGTTTGAAAATTGTAACGATAATGATGATTTCTTTACATTTGCATGTATCATCGGGAAGTTAAATTAGATGTATTTTCCGGATTATGATTTCGGATAAAAATGTACAAGTAGGTTTAAAAAACACAGGGGTAGGGCGAGAAGTTAAGCTACAGCTCCCCCCCCCTCACTCCCATATCAGTTACATCCACACACCCTGCCTTGTTGTTACAGACCACTCATTAATTTAAAATACTTGATAGTAAAAAACCAAATAACACTGCTTTTATTTTTTACGATGCCTACAACCACAGACATCAGATTGTATCATTCAAAGCCACATTTATTCACCTTTTCACTCGGCACATAAGTATTTTGTGAAAGTAAAAAGTTCAATCATGTGGTTTGTGATGTTTAGCTTGCAAGTATGTTGTAATTGTGGAATTATGATAAATTGTTGTAATGGTACCAGCAAGATGTGATAAGCAGCCCAAAAATTTGGCTTTTAATTAAAAAATCTAGTGTCTGTGCCGTAAACCACAGTTGCTAAGAAATACCCCCATTATAGCTTAGTGGTAAGCTTAATAGCCTAGTGGTAAGGTGTCCCCTTTAGTAGCAGTAATGGGCATTTGAACATGTTTTTATCCTTTAAACATGTTTCCCTGTAATGTGGTGTTGCCATAATTGTCAATTCTCATATGAAAATCTCATGCCAAAAGATCTTTTCTATTATTTAAGCTTAAATTATTCTATTTCACAAGCAGTAATATCTTATTTTCAAATACACATCAACCTAAACTATATAAACACAGACAATAATACAGTTTGTAACATAAGATAAGACATTTTTTACACATGACTTTTACACCATGTCGCAGGAAGGCACTGACTACCACCTGCCCATCTGTTGTTTTCTAGTTAGATTTTGATTTTATTTTTAATTATATTTCCTGAAGAAAGACTAAGCCACTGGTTAAATGAAGTGTCTGATATTAATTTAAACTCTCACAACAATGTATCTTAAATGATCGTCAAAGTCAGGACCAATGCAGTCGCATAACATTTCTGAGCTTTAATTACCATTGATGAAATTGCAAGCAGAATGGATGCCACACGTCTGCCAAAACCAATAAATGTAGGCGTCTATATATATCAAGTTGGGGTTGCTGGTTCTATCATCTGTCATACTGAAGACATAATGAATGGGTAATAGTACCTGCGTTTCTTTGCACATATGAAAGTGTTATTTTAAGTCACAACTAAGGAAAGAGATATTTCAACTTCTTATGAACTGAACTTGTGGGAAGGTTAACAACATTATTTTCATTTCTATTATAGCTTTTTATATGCTGACTGTTTACCATTAAAAGTTATGACGCCATCACTCATTAAAATGTACACATTATCATGCAATCTGGAATAAAAGGCCCCAATATCACACACAAATGAATATTATTACACTTTTTAAAAGCATATTCTGGTAAAGAATATGAGGATTTAAAACTTTGGTCAAGATTCCAAAGAAAAAGTATACAACAGCAAAACATAAAATGTAGTACATAACTTCTATAAAGGAACCCAAACCACTGTGGTTAAAATGTAATTTTCAGAACACAAATCAATAAGATGTGATTCCCATAAAGAATAAAAAACAGTTATTTAACTGCATTTCACAATTAAGTTTTATTGAGTAGGGATTGTGTAGAAACATTACAATCATCGTGTTTAAGATTGTAGAATTGTTTCAAGTTCCCAAAAGTAGAGTAATAGCCATGTATACATGTACACGCAGGTACACTGTTTGCTAAACATTGATCGCCATAAAAACATGTTTCATGTAAACAGTTGAGAGGTACCAAAAAGCTCTTAGAAACTTAACTTCTCCTAAAGTAATCCATTTAAATGTTACAGAGTACCTTAACCAAGAGAGAATCATAGCCAAGGATGGAACTTCCCGGGAGTAATTCTGATTACCGCGAGAAGAGTTACTGGGACGAACGTTACACAACAGAAGAGACTTATGATTGTTTCACAGGATACTTGTCATTCCAATAACTCCTGAGGAGAGACATTCTGCCATAGCAACAAATACTTACTATTGGTATGCTTACTATGATATCAATGTAATCCATTATACTATATGGTTGTTAGGTTTTGTGCAATTTGCAATCTGCAATCAAACAAATCACATTGAAACTCTATTCTTCTATACTGCATGGTAATTTTCATGACATTATTTTGGACATGTTTCTTCAAATATTTACGTCTAGTTAAAGTATTTTGCATGTTTTTGTATCACCCAAATTGAACAACAATCAGATATTTGCATTAATAAGAAATAGTTATTTTAATCAACCTTGAATGGTGCTGTAATAGTTCATTTATATTATACGGGTTGTGGAAACAGCTTCATGAGCACAATCATGTATGAGGACGGATTTAAACTCATCACAAACACAGATTTTTTACCTGTTGTAATAGAGAAAATGGCAGAAAAGCACAAATATCTGACAGAAATTAACTGCCAGGTAATATAGTTATCATTTATGATTATTCCAAATAGATATGTTCAAATAAATCAGTCACATCTTCATCACTATTAAAAAAATAAATATTTTTCATAGTACATACATATCTAAATAACAGATTTTAAGTTTTGGTATACATGTATTATATCAAACCTTAAATTCTGCTTTTGAGATATTAAAGTATTATACTAAATAACATCAACAATTTATTAACATGCCTGCGGTTTGGTGTCTTAAAACATGTACATGTCCAAATACTGTACATATATGTTATATATACTGTTAATAGACATGCGTGTCATCAAAATTCCTAAAGAGAGTTTAGAAACTGTGCTTAAGAAGGTGACGCTAGATGCTGTGATGGTCCATGAGAGAGACCCATGGAGCACTTCACAGGAAACCCTGGGCCTAATTAATACAGTGTTACAACGAGTAAAGTCATATCTACTAGGGGTTCTGCATTGAGAAGGGAACGCTAGGTGTTGCCATGGTCCATGAGAGAGATTGCTTAAATTAAAAATTAAAAAAACAACAACATTCACTTGATTGATTGATTGATTCAGTTCAAAGGGGCTGTCTCACGAATGATACAATAGCGGGAAAAAAAGAAAATTGTCGAAAACTGACATAAACTTGGCATCGATGTGTACAATGCATTGAAATTTACTAACTTAAGTACCACATAGTTTACAATTGATTTAAGTTTAGCAGTTATTTCGTTTTTTACCATTAAAAGAGATTACTGGGTATGTCTACCAAGTAGAATTAATTCCTTATGCGGGATTGGCTAGTCGGTGTTATCACGTGATATTACCGAGGTAGGTGTATATCTTAATTATGTCGCCCGATTAGAGTAAGCCTTTGTAGCTCAGTCAGTATGACGCTGAACTGCAATTTTGGCGACACGGGTTCGAACCCGGTTCTCCGACACAATTTTATCTTTACATTTTGGTACTTTTGTAACAATTATGATATCAAAGCGTTACACATTCTATTAGATAAATGTCCTGAGATTCGTTACAGAAAAACACTTTTTTTGGTGCCAATACGTGAGACAGGCCCTTTAACTCCAGACCTGATTGATACAGTCATACTACAGGTGAACGAAAAATGTGTGATTTCCATTCTTCCCATGGGTTCGAGATGTCCTGCTACCATTGAGTATGTCCAAAACAGGTAAATGTACAGGAAATTGCCAAAATACACCTTGGACAGATTTAATACCATCATTGGTTATAATTCTTTAAGATTAATTAGCGTAAGAATAAACATAAACAGTAACATTATGATAGAATAATTGCCCATCATTTTCAAATAAATGTTTAAAATTATGACAGACTACGTATGTTCCTTATTAAACTTGGCTCCCTGAAACAAAAGTACAATCAACGACCCATGTTTTGTTCAATTTTAATTGATGTTATTAAAGTCCTGCAAGCAGTTTGAAGTTCAAAGGGGGTATATTTGAGTCACCATACGGGCGAGCGGTCGGGAAGACAAATAACAAAGTCACCAACAGTCTACTTGTCTTATAGTAACGTGTTCTTGAACATGAATTTTACAGTTTGGTCAGAAGTTTAGATTTTGAAGTGAACTACTCCCACATTTTTAACTTGTATCTTGATACATTACTACCATAACATATAGTGGTGTCCAGTATTTTATGGAGACATAAGGCCTACTTATCTAGGAGTTATGAGCCCCCTTCTCATATTTGTTTGTCAATTGAGGCCAAGTCGTAAGAGAGTTATGTGTTTGTTTATTCATTTACTACTTTTCTCGCGTGTATATTTGTTTTTGGGTTGTTCTGTCTGATACGTGGTACAGTCAATGAGCAAGATGAAGTGTACTCATGCCAGTCGTATATCTTGTTTAAGCCAAGAGTTATTTCCTTATAGTTTTGAGCCCGTGAACTTGAATTTATATTAATTGTTAGATAGGTTCCACACTTCAACCATTGTTTTCGTGTTTTTTTGCACTACCCTTAGCAAGGTATAATTTCTTCTTTGAAATTATCATAAATCCTATAGTTTGATTTTAATACCTTCCTAAATCAATATTATATTTAAAATATTGTGTAAAGATGGCGAGCGACGGCGGGAGTAAGTATTCCTCCTGTGATAGCCTAAGTCTTTGGTTATTAAGTTATTTCATCTTCAATGATGTTTTTATGAACATCGATTTATTCAAAGGTGATACAGTATCGAAGCAAATGTTGTTAAGGGGAGGCAATGAAGCCTTATTGAATGAGTTTTGTAAATAGAAGTTGTCCCCATTTCAAAGAATGTCCCATGTTTATAGTGGACGCTAGAACACTGTTCGTATTGTACATTACATTTTGAGATGGACTTAAATATTATATTACAAAACACTTACTGCACAAGGCGTCCATGCAACCATAATTATGCCAGTGTTGAATCTAATATGTGGCGAAAGATCCAATCCGATTGAATATGCGGCATATGTATGATGTTATATCCTATGCCAAGTCCTATAACATAACACTATGAGTTTGTTGTTTTCAGGTGGAACACGTTTTGAAACCAGGTGCCGAGTTCATATCAATAGCGTTTGCCCTGTCCCATTTCCGGAGACCCCTATACGCACGAAAACATATGGCTTTTGATGTTAACATGTCTACTATCGGGGAGGCGTTCCACTTTTTATATGGGGTTGAAAAAAAGGAAACAACTCAGTGAGAAAGACATATTAGCGGAGGCGGAGAGGGATAAGAAAAGATTACTCAGGGAAATAACTCTGAAAACCCGGTGACATTTATGGAAAATGATACCGATGATAATGTTATGTCAATATAATTGTGATATTGCTTTGGTTTTATTTTAACATAACGGATATTGTTTTAAAAAAGCAATAAAAATAAAATATTTAACTTCACATTCATCATCTCATTGGCGTTTATCAGTGACTGTAGCAGAAAATGTGGCACTTGGTTCTGTATTTGGGCATTCAGGTAAAATGGATACTCTTGTCACTCAAAACTCCAAATCTATTTTACCTAGAGTCAAGAAGTATTTGCTAAATGTTATAATGGTGCTGAAGTTATGGGGTTCGTTTCCCTCTGCACTTAGTTCAACCTTCAACTCTTAACAACTTTATTATCTAGAGTCATGAAACCTTAGGGAAATGTCAATGGGTGATGAAGTTGTGCACTTGTTGTTTCGTTTTCCACTGCACTTTGTAAAACCAGGGTAATGGCCCTTTAATTAGCAAAAAAAAATGGTATTTCTGGACTTGTAACACTCAAAGCTCAGAAGCAATATAACCTAGAGTCATGAAACCTTGGCAGAATGTTATCAGGCAATGTGGTTATTTACATGAGGTTTCGTTTCCCGCTGCTCTTAAGTAGAACAAGAGTTATGGCCATTGAATTAGAAAAAATGGCATTTCTGGACTTGTGTCACACAAAACTCTAAAAAGTTTTCATCAAGGGTCAAGAAATCGCAGCAGATTTAATTTAGGTGATGATGTTGTGCACCTGGATTTGTTTTCCGTTGCGGTGAGTAAAAAAGGGTTCTGGCCCGTTAATAACCAAAAATTGGCATTTCTGTAGTTGTGTCGTCTAAAACACCAAAACTATATGGCCGTGAGTAATGAAAGCTTACGGGAAGGTTGTGTGTGCGATGAAGTTGTGCACTTCCAGTTTCGATCCCCGCTGCGTTTAGTAAAACCCGACTTATGGCCATTGAATTAACGAAAAAAAATGGCTTTTTTGTACTTGTGTCGATCGATAGAATTCCAGAACGTTTACACATAGAGTCATATGATAGTTGTTCAGACAATGAAGTTGTTCATCTGGGGGTTTGTTTGCCGTTGCAAATAGTTTATCCAGAGGTGGCCTTTGAATAAGCATCATTTGCTATTTTTTGAATTGTGTATCTCAAAACTACAAATAATGTTACATAGAGTCTTATGACCCTGGGTGAAGGTTGTTCTGGCGATAAAGTTGTGCACTTTGGGTTGTGTTTCCGCGGCACATAGTACAACCACAAGTTGGCCCATGAATTAGCAAAAATTGGCATTATTTGACTATTTTTAACTTGTGTTGCTTATACCTTCAAAATTATTAGACATGTACTCGAAAGATCTTTTAGGAAGATATTTGATGATATTAAGTTGCGACGCAAATTACGGAGAATTGACAAAGTAATGGCCCTTGCTTTTATGCAAAGCGGGGCATATGTGGGCATCCGTGTGAGACATTTCCCGTTTTGTTAATGTCGTTTGAGTCTCATGAAAATGTTCTTGCCTCCTTTAAAATATAAGAAATTATGGTATAATGCTATTGTGTCTTAAAGTGTGATGTCATGGCAATAGCTATGCTCAAAGTAAACCTGTCTGACAAAATCATTTTATGTTTAATAAATAATATTCATTTAATAGATATACCAGTATACTTGCAGGAAAAATGGTATGATGTTTTAATTAATCATACGAAACATATGTTAAAACAATATTTAGACTTATTGTCATCGAAACTTGCTACGGAAATATTTTCAAATTGAGTAAAGTCAGCTCTACTGACGTCATCGTTATCTGAGACGTTCCTAACGTCAGGTATAAAGCAACACGTAAGTCCTGACCTCATATGATCAAATATTAGGTAAGTATGCTGATTTCTGTCTAAAATGTCGACGATCTTAAAGAAACACAAAGACATGTTTCATACCATGCATTTTCTTTTATTTGTAAGTAATGACCATTTAATCACATTTATCCAAATAGTGACTCAATTATAAGTCTGAAAATTACAATAATCTATAAATATAAAGATAAAATGCCCAATCATTTCAGGACAGTTAATAAACTAAACACTTACTCCTGGATGCACATTTGTATAATTTTACATATGTGCTGAATATCATGCCTATAAAGTCTAAGGATGGTTAATACATGCACTTAACACATTCTCCTAGATGGACAATTATGTACATGTGTGCTGAACAGCATACCTATAAAATCTCAGGATAGTCAATGCACTAAATAGATACTCCTGAATGCACAATTGTATATATGAGTGCTGAACAACATGCCTATAAAGTTTCAAGATAATAAATGCACTTAACACATAATCCTAGGTGCACACTTATATACATGTGTGCTGATAAACATGCCTATAAAGTTTCAAGATAGTCAATAAATACAACGAGGCATATACCAAATTTAAGTACTTTAAACAAGTACTTAATAAAGTGTGCGCATTTGTTAACATACAACAGGTGTCTGTACTCCAGCGCTACAACATGTCAATTTGAACCCTAATATACTTCAAAAAAGTGTAAGATGCATGCATTCTAGATTATTCTTTGGATTCGGTATGTCAATGTTTATTATAATCGTGTTGACCTCTTTTCATGAAAACGATTGCTTAAGGTGTGTCCGTGTTAACTTGAATTTCATAAAGTTCCAGGGAGTTAGGAGTTCCAGCAAAGAGCGCGTATAGAAGTAACCTTTTAGGGATGTCAATGAGTTTGAGGCATAGTAAGAGCCCGAATATATTTGTGAATCCTCTACAAATAGAGAATAAAAATACTCGTAAATATCACTTCTCTTTCATCTCCAAAATTCTGAAAATCACCACAATGTCGAATTTGACGTCTCACTAACATAAACAATTAGTTGGTGATACCCAATGCTTTACCAGTGATTCCTAGCATCTATACTACAGGACGTGTATATTGAAAAAGTCAACGACTGTCTTCATATCGATGAAAGCACAGTTTTTTTTCTGTTTTGCAAATAATAGCATCAACGGTTGTTAGGTTTTTCAGGCAGACGAATTGAGTGTCAGAGATGACATTATCAGCATTTTTAACCTACAGTGCACTCTTGTTTTGCGTACCGTTTCAAGGCTGTAACCCCATATTTTATTGGGTTACAGTCTGATACAACTGTGGTCTGTTTGGGTTGTGTGTACTTTGTGTTGTTCATTTCAATATATGTTGCCCCTTAAACAGTTTCCTTGTAAAATGTTTCGATACTCTTTGTTTTCAATGTAGTTTGCATTACAGTTCTCAAATATAAATCAATATAAATTCGAGCTAAGAAAAAACAATAACGTAACTTTGTATTTTAAACGAATAAATTGTATTCAAAAATGAAATGAATTAAGACTTAAACGTTAAATTGAAATCGAGTAGATGAAAAATTTGGCCGTTCAGAACCATGGATTTTCAAATACAGCTCAATATATTTCTAAACAAGAAGTCTCACTTTCCCAGGCAAATATTAAATGTTCATAAGCGATAGTGTTAATGTCATCAAATGTAAAACACTTTTTACATGTCAAATACAGTTTAACATTTAAATATAAGAAACAAGACTAAGTATGTATGTTTAAAATTGAGATATAATAAAATAGAATAAAAATAATGACGCTTGAAATAATCCTGTCGGCTCCAGGGTTCGAATTCGGGACCACAATATTGCTCAATAGAACTGCTACTGCCAAGACCACAGTAGAAGCTAGGTGTGTAACTAAAATTATAATTCATACAACTCATGACACATCGGAACTACACTGCAGCAATAGTTATCTACATTTAAATGTCTATACTTTGAATCTTCAGAATGAAGCTTCTATCGGTTTTTGCGACACTTTTCACGGTCAGATACTATGGTAATAAGAAACGTTTAAGAAGTAACAAATGTTTTCAATCTTAATTCTTAGATATACACACGTATAACTGATCAATTCCGAGAATGTGACATTTAAATAAAAATTGACGAGACGGGAAATAGTAACAAAAAGGGCTCCTATTTGATACCTCTTTTCATGTTAATAAAAAAAAACATTTTATCGACGTTGAATAGTTAAATTTAGACCATTTTATCGCGATATTTGTAGTAAACAACAGAAAAACACTGACGGTTTAAAGCAAATCGATTCCGGGGTCTTCGCTAATCCTTCAGAAGACAAAAATGGTTAATCCTCCAGCCGAAAATTCCCGGAAGCCCGGGTTTGAGTACCATTTATTTTTCAATAACAACAAGTAGTGTAATAAGATCTGTGGCAAATCAAGTCAATTCAAGTCAACAATTTATTGAGTAATTAAAGGCCACTGGCCCAAAATACATAACATACAAGAAAGACATCAGTTGTGTTAGGGTAATTAATCGATACAAGCAAAGTGTAAATAAAAATCATGATTACTTCCCCTTAACCATAAATGTTTAGAAGGAGATGGTATAAATAATAAGCTAGTTTTTTCGTAAATCTTCAGATTGATTTGTGTTTAATAACCTATAAAAATCTTCTAATTCAGTACCATAAGAATACCAAATAAATAAATATTGCGTTCGTATATCATTGTATTTACAACCTATAAAGAATGCATATTATTCACAGTCTAAAACAAAAATGTTAATATTATCTAGACAAAACCGACAAACGCGTTCTTCTCTTGGGATATTATTATGCCTACCAGTTTCAATTAACAATTTATGATTTGAACATCTTAATTTGCTAAAAGCTTATTTGTGTTTGTAAGGTATGTCTAAAGATAAATAACGTTGACAAAAGAAAGTATATTCGTTAAAACGCAACAAGGTATTTCAAATAAAACATCAGTATATTGTTATCAATTGCCTTGGTATGATTTAAAGCGTACAATAATTAAAGCGTACAATAATTATCTTTTAAAATTGTACTGTATTTACATTAGAATACATTCAAACCCAAGTCCATATCACCCACATTGATAACGCATGAGTGTGTTTCAATTAATATTTGATAGCGTTAAGTAAACATCTGAACATACATTTAACTATCATAACAGTGAATCATGCGCTATTTGTTTAAAATACTCCTTGAAAACATTCGTTCAGATCATATTTCGATTAAACACTTATCACAGCTTATAAGGAAACCTTTAAGTGCCATTTTCAGTCATATATAACGCTTATTACTTCGTTATTATATAAAAACAAATATTAGTATTTATAACAAACTTTGACAGGGGCACAAACCCAGCGTGGAGGAGGATGGGGGGGGAGACGGAAGTACGAATTCCTAATGTTGATTATATTAAATATCTAACATTTAACCAAAAATAAAACAACCAAAAATATTTTAAGAAGCAAATTCCCTGTGTCATATCTCCTTAAAAAGGGCACTTCTATAACACTGTTTTGCTTAGGGACATTTGATTTCTAAATACCTAAACGGCTGATTTTTTTCAGGTTCAGGGTTTCATAAATTTTTAGATTCACGACATAATTAGTTTTGTTAATGGTCTGTTTTTAGTTGGTTAATTGGAGAGGATTGTTGTAGGAACATTTTCGTTAAACTCCATGACGAATTGCAAGTTATGTAATTCCATAATATGGTAAAATGTAAAGACAGGATATCCGAGCGTGTTTCGATAATTTAGACGTGTTATCTAGTCTGATTTAAAACATGTCAAACGACATGCAATTAAGACATGATAACCGCGGACAAAAACGCGTGCACTTGAATTCAAAAAGGTCTTAGTGCGACGTCAGCTTAAAATCAATATTTGAAGCCAGTTCGCATCAGTTTTCAGTCACGAATAAAGGTGGATAGAAAAAGGTTTCTTTATTACCTTTATATGTACCATTTTGCCTTTGTTTTGTTAATATTTTGTGACTCTTTTTGCAATCCCCTCGAATATTTTTTGACAATTTATTGTTATCGAAATCCGAAATAATATAACCGTAAGACTAGACAAATTTAGGGCCATCCCTTTCGATGTGCTTGTGTAACATTTTTGAATTTAAATCGATGTTAAAGAAAAAAAATCAGCTTCTATAATACACATTGTGTTCCACATATACTTGGGCGTAAAAACCGATTGCATCCGGAATCCCGATAAAACCGCCAGACCATATTTTTAATAACATTGGAAAATATTTCTCTAACGGAAATGTATTCTCCTTTGGAGTACATGTTGTTGGTAGTTTCTTGCTGGTAGATGTCAATAGCTTAATCTTTAATTTGTTTTAATGGAACTTATTTCATTTCTTTTTATCAAAGGGAGCTGTTCATCTTTTGGTACCCTGATTACAACTGCATTTTTCAAAGTACTTGGGACGGAAGAGGATGGAAATAAAGTTTGGTTCGCATACTATAAACATAAAGGTTGGCTCGTATAATAAACTGAACATTCAACTACAGGAGGAGCCTGAGTGTTTGCCACAAGTACTGCTTACGTATCAATAGGACGGGTTATTTAGTCCTTGTGGAGACATTGCCGTTTTTCCATCGAGTTTTACACATCGTACGGGACTTGTGAGAGATACGAACGGACATAGTTTGATATCCAAACGATGATCTTGAAATCGTACTGCTGCCAAACCGTCCGCAGGATAGCCACCGTACCCTTGCGGCTGCTGTGGAGTTTTGGCCCGTACAGGCGCCTTATCCGGAATCGGTGGATATGTGACCAGGGTTGTATAATGATAACGCTTTACCGGTCTTAGTTTAATAATGCATATAAACGTGTAGTCTCGTTTCTATCGTTTATACTGCAGACCGAAACGAAAACATGTCATGGGCAATTGACAGTTTTCTGAACCCGAGAAAAAATATCAAAAAATAAAGAAACGCATGAAACAAAAAACGCGATGAATTAGACATGAGTTTGACAACAACTCAGTTAAGTTATGCATTTTTATTGGTTCTAGTATGAATTTAACACTAGATCACCAAAACGTATAAGAATGCCAAATAATTCTTAGATTTGTGAGGACATCCGGTTTTTCAAGTACAACATTTACTACAAACAATGAAGATAATACTTAGCATAAAAATATCCATATAAAATCAGATTTAAGAAGTCGTACCTGATTTCAGTCGTAAGGACTTAGACTAGAGTGAACAATTCGTAGGCAAAATACTTCAGAACTAAATTGAACGCGAGATATATATACGCCATAAATCGAGGATACTGTGCTTATTTTACTTTTTTAACTAATTTAAAAAATATAATATAAAAAAAATCTAGATTTCCCCCAATAATAGTACGTATTATATCATTTTATTTTCACCATCCATGTCCAATATTGACACCATACTTCAGACGTTGTAATTGTTACTTCAATTTTATTAAAACAGATCTTCAGCATTTGCATCACGACATTACTCTTTGGTCAACTGAGAATATGTCGCACGGGTTTACATCATATTAACAATTGTATATAAGCAAATTAAATCTCTTGATATAACAAAAAATAAAAACGTTTTAATTTTGTCATAGTGTAGGTAAGCTAAGAGTGAATGGGCAAACATTGTCAGTTTCTTTCGCGCTTGAAAGACATTTACTTCCTCAATAGATTTTCTGTGTGTATACCGAGTGGCATTGATAAAATATTGTTGGATTTATAAACAAACTAAAGATTAAATTATTAATTCAATCAATATGGTACACTCCGACTTCTGAATATGGAAAATTCAGAACAAATTGAACTTTAGTCTGCCTCATAACCGCAGTCCTATGTATTATGCCGGGACATTTAAAACTGACGAGTTGTTGATGTATGTAAGGGAGACCCCATTTCAGTCAGCGATTGTCAATGTCTCATTTAAAGTTTCAGCGATTAGTTCCGAAAGTTATCGTATATACTCTAATAAATATGTATGTTGTAGAGGTCATTTAAGGTTGCCTCCAACGTCATGTTCTGCTAACCAAGTGTAATGAAATATGGCGAACGTTACGATTATGATTTTAATGAGATTGTAGTTACCGCACCCACTACCGGGGGTATTGAAATTACACACAACGAGCGCGAATTGCAAGTTATGTAAACTTTCAGTTTAAGCGGGCTGGATGCAGAAACTGTGACTGCTCGTTATAATATAATTAAGCATACCTACGTCCCTGAAGGTATGAAATCAAAACATAATTTACAAAGGTTTAGACCTTTCTAAAGGTCTAAATGTCACGCTGATTTTTTTCCTATTAAACTTATAAACATAATTGAATAATACGTAATACCAAATAATTTATACTTTAATATTGCTTTTTTTTTCAAACAAACTTAAACACGCTTAGTATTTATTATTCTTCAGTTTAACAATAAGAGGACACACCCGATTGCTATTCATTTAAGTGCAGTTATTGGAAGAGGAAGTAAAATACGCTCAATGGCAAATAATTCGGTTAAACCCCATTAAAGTGTTACGATATGAAGTGTATTCTAAATATAAAACAGGTAATATATATACTGAAGGACAAAGATTGTGCACAGTTTGTTTTATTTCAATAACGTGGGGTTACAACAAATAATGTTATTCAAATCGTAAATCTTGATATTTATAACAGTTTTTTTGCTCAATGCGTATATACTGCATTTGGCGTGCTCTTACTCGCCATTTTACCGTCGTAGATATGTATAGTTTTGTTTGAGGACATTTAAAAAGCTTTATACCTGAACAGCTCTTGCTTCGGCTAAGAACTGTCAAAATGGCTAGATGCATTGGGTTTGCCATTCCTTTCAAGGCGTTGACGTAAAATTTGCATTAAACAAATAGGGGCTTCTATTGCATGAATCCGTGAACATGTATGTCTATACATGATTCTATTGAATTAAATACATTATAATTCCCAATTAAAGATACTTTACGAATTCAGGACGGTGTGGTTCAAAAGATAACTTGCACACACATTAATCAAAGTAGAACGCATGTATGGATGACATTTAGTGCGATGAATGCTTGAAACCCGTACTCTACTGTGCTCTGAGCACGTTCGTACTTCAATACGTGGGCTTTAATAAGACAGCATTTGTCCAATAAAATAAATCGTACAGGTTAACCTTTCAATAAAATACTTAATCATCAATGAATACGAATATTTTTCTTTAAAGGTATTGACATGCACAATTTATTAAATCTATACAGAAGCCAACTTAAGGAGGCCCATTAGTGTCATTTATAGTTATAATGTAAAACTTTGAAATAAAAAAAACTATAAATTGTTCTTATATATAAGAACTTCCATCTGGTGATTTATAAGATTTGTTGACATGAACTCAATGTCGTCTAGGGGATGACGGGGTGGAAGACGTCGGCGAGAAGAAAAATGGGGTAATTATATTTCATATTTGGTTGTGTAGCTGAGTGCAGCCTAAACTGGCATTTGCAGTCACTTCCAGCTTAAGTCACCGATGACAAATTCAATAAAACGCTGTTACAAGAAGAAACGTGCGTAGTCATAACATAGGCAAGACCAACAGAACGCGTTAAATGCACCAGTCTATTGTAACCACGCCCCCCACTCCAGGTCCGGTTTACCACTTTTTCAAAAACACATTTCAGAAACGGCATTAATAAACAAACTATAACTTTCATTTTTCATTCGAATAATTCGTCAGGTACACTTCGACTACCATGGATATGATTTATATGGAAAGTTAAGAAAAATTTAACCTATGTCTGCATTATAACCGGATAGACCTTTGTCAAGAAATTTGAAACTTACGGTACGTTGCTTTATGTTAGAGAGAAGTTTCAGCATTGTGAACAATTGTTACTCGTGACGTCATTTCAGGTTTCAACTCAAATCGATTAGATAAGAAAGATATCGCACACATCCTAAGTGATATGTGTGTTATAAAGGTCACCTCCAACGTCATGTGTTGCGTAGCCAGCGTAATAAAATGTAGCGAACGTTACGATTAAGATTTCAATGAGGATGAAGTTACTGCACCAACTACAGGAGGTAGTCCACCTAAATGGCCGTCAACGAGTCTTTTGGTATCTTTTTACTATGTCAAAATAATAAAAAAAAGTATCCCTGGTCGCTCATTATTGTAGCTACTACAGGAGGTATTGAAATTACACACAATGAGCACGAATTGCAAGTTTTTATTCTTTCTGTTTACGAGAGCTGGGTGTATTTACTGTAAGTGATCGTTATAATACTGTCAAATTTACCCAGTGGCCCTTTTCATATGAAATCAAAAAAGTGTTTTAAACTCAATGAGATACAAAACGTAGCGCTGAATTTCATCTATTAAACATAAAAAACATAATTTTATGTTACGTAAGACATAAACTTTATTCTTGCTTTCTTTTTCTATTTTCAAACAAATTAAAACACGCTAAGTATTTAATGTTCTTAGGTTTAATAATTAGAGGACACACTTTATTGCTATTTTTACTGAAATTATTGGAAAATGAAGCTAAATACGCTCAAGTACAAAGAATTCGGTGAAACCCCGGGATTTTCACCTTATATAGTATGATATTAAGTAAATTCTTTACCTTATATGGTATGATATTAAGTGTACACTAAATATAGTTTCAAGGTGAAAGACACTGACTTGTTTTCAAACATAACTGGATATATACTGAAGGGCAAAGATTGTGCACAGTTTATTTTAATTCAATTGCGCAGGGGTTTGACAAATTATATCATTCAAATCGTTAACTTGCTATTTATAACAGGCTTTTGCTCAATGCGTACCCACTGCATTTGGCGTGCTTTTACTCGTTATTTTACCGTCGTTGACTTGTATAGTTCTGTTGGATGACATTCAAGATCATTGATAACTGAACAGCTCTAGCGACCTGGTGTCTAAAAATAACTTTAAATAGCAAAACAGTTTTTAGCTCCTTCTTTATTCAATGTGACTTTGGGTGACCAACAAAACCCTAAAATGGACCAAAA
Organism: Mya arenaria; assembly: GCF_026914265.1. NCBI lineage: Eukaryota > Metazoa > Mollusca > Bivalvia > Myida > Myidae > Mya > Mya arenaria. Next base: position 38,054,431 of record NC_069123.1, on the reverse strand, counting down.
TGTAAAAATCATAGAATTAAATTAAAAACATCATATTTAAGGGCAAGAAGTATCCTTGCATATATATAGGAAGTAAGTTGATCTGTTGAAAGACTCATTCCTGAGAACTGTTAAACCGTATTTTCCTTATATAACTATATAGGCACTTTCGCTACACTGGATTTCTCCAATTTTTGCAATGTTTTATTTTGTCTTTCGGTTTGGAAACGAAAAAATAGGTCAATGTTAACACGAAAAACAGCTTGATTGTCACGCGGCCACTCTGACTGTCACGCGGCATGTCTGCTAAGTTCACGCTTCCAGACTGCCAGACTGCGTACATCACGTTGCCAGGCAGCCAGACTGCCAGAATGCTAACTTAACGCTGCTAGGCTGCCAAATTGCTAATTTTACGCGGCCAGGCCTTTAGACGGCTTACATTACGCTGCCAGGCCGCCACGCTGCCAGACTGCTATTCTGACACGCTATCAGGCTGCTTATTTCACGCTGCCATACTGCCAGATTGCTAATTTCACGGACATTATGAAAACAATAGAATAAAAGGCGGCAATTCGTAAATGAAGACTGAGTACAAGTGTTTATTTCAACATATCGAGAAATATGATTTATTGTCTGGTATTTTTTTCCAATTTTGCATTTATTTATCTGAAATTTATCGAGAACTACTAGGCCACTACTTCGCATCTCCTTGTTTCAATTTTGATGTCAATAAATTTGAACAAAACGCCAATCACAAAATGCAACCGCCCTAGTTATAGGGTATCTAGTTTTGTGATAAGTGATTGTAGGGTAATCCAAATTAAGAGGGCGGTCACTGTAAATAAGTGTTCATGGGCAAAACTCACGTCAAGTTATGTGACGTAAGCGGTAAAACGTCATTTATCCCGTTCATGTATACTGCATTTATATATACTGTGTATTTCGACCTTATAAACGTCTTTACCAAAGTTGTTACATCGTTGAAGACAGTTCGTTGATATTTTGCACCAGAGCTCAGCAATAAACATGTGTTTGAAATAGGTTGCGTCAAATTGTAAAACACTTTTGCTTTGTAAAGGTTTGGGCGTAACGCTGAAAAGTCTAAAATCTCTGTCCGACATAGCCCTGTCCGCAGCAAATTTTCTTTACCACGCACGAAATAGTTCACAGTAGTTTTCCATTTGTGTCTTTTGTTCAGGGTGTATGTTAGCGTAATTATAAAGTTGACCTATTTTTGTGAACAATAAAATATAATAAGAACTTCAATCAGCCTTTTGTTATTCTCAATAGCTTTGCGCTGCGTTGATTGAGCTCTATACGTAGCTGACTTAAGCTTTGAGACTAATTTTACTGATATCGTTGTTTGATATTCAATTGGAAGTTACATAGGCTTGCTACAAAGCATTTGCCCTTGAAACATAATAACCGTACAAAGCCGTAGATTATTTTTAAATGATAATACAAAAGCATACTTGTGTTAACCTAGTTAATTAGTGTCATTTTGAGTAATAAATTTCGAAATCGAAAACAATCTCTCTAACGAATTATATATAGAAATTATATTTTATAACTTATTATGTAAGTATTTAGAGAGTTATTATTTGGTTTTGAAAACTTATCGTTACTTATTTCATATAAATTATATTTTATATTTTATAACTTATAATAGTGGCGAATCCGTGTTCCAATGGAATTATACTTGATTGTCAATCCAGGGGTCGCAGGTTTCCCGCCGCACCACTAAACAAGTTACATTCTGTCTGTGAAATATGATACAATATATATATATATATAATGTCAAACAATCTAATCGGAAAACTCGTCGAATGGGCCACCTAACATATTGCACTTTTGCAGGAAAATAAACTAATCGTGATGTAGAAAATCGAAGGCGAGTATAACAAATAGGGTAATAGTCTTTCAGGTTTATTCTTCTATAATAGACTGGCTTAAACCTCCTTCAAGCGAAAATATAATTTGGTTAAAATTGGACGACTGCTTCAAATATTTGCAAAACAGTACTATGTGATTTGTTAATTTGATCTTAAACAATCGCGTTTATACTTGTTTTGAGTTTAAAATTCAACATCAAATACAGCTCAGTTACATACATTATACTAGGTTATCACTATTTCTTATTCCTTCATTAGTGATAGCTCAAAAATTTGTTATCTCAAGTTCTCTTATTCGTATAAGTAATAGGGTCATTTTTAACGATTACTTTATTAAATAAACGCACAGGTGCCCCTTGAAATAATCAGCGATGTCTGCAATTTTACTAGCTGGCCCTTTTTTAGCAAACAATGCCGAGCCAGATTAAAGATCCAATAAAATCCACCGACCAAATGCTGACTATTCATCTCGTTTTCAGGGACATCACTGATTCCTTTTTAACGTTTACTGCCAATGTGACCTCGGTTTTGGACCATTGATATACTAGCTGTGGAGTTCAGTTGCTCTGCATGCAGTTTGTACTTGTAACCCTCATACTGATTCGCGTTATCTTTAGTTATATATCGTTGTTATTTTATAAGTCAACAATTAGACACCGGGTGTTTACGGGTTATTACGTTTACGGGTTAATTAAGTTGATAAATAGATTAAGTTAATCTTACAATTGTTAAACAGAATGAAAAACACTGCAGCAGTGTTAAGGGCATGGTAATTAACAGATAATTTAATTTAACAAACAGTTATGTTTAAAGCTGCATTTCCATTCATATTTTCAGCTTCAGAAATAAGTTTCAATAACATTTTTTTTATTTAAAGAAGCACTTTTACTCCCAAATAAGATTTACCACAATTAATATTATTGTTTTAATATTCAAAAATGATGACTTAATGTCTAAAACAATGGTTCTTATAAAGGATATCGAGTTTAATTTGAATGAAATGAGCATAAAACGCAGTATTTCTGCCTTATGAGACTATAGCAGACCAAAGTAAATATTTTATCATACACCAATCATTTATTATTTTTGCTATTATATACACGGTTACAATATCGTTATCAGTATGTAATATCTTGCATAAATGCATTATTAAGTAAGAAGTTAAAGGTTTATCACTCAAAATTGATGTTTGATATACATGTGTACGTATTGATTTGGAATAGGAGTGTCACTTTAAATAAACATAATGATTGCTATTTTGCTTGTAACAAGGAAAATATTGATTTTGGAACAATTTCTCTTGAAATTATGACGCCAAGGTTTTTCTTTAACCATATTGCCTTTGGAGACAAGTCAAACAAAAACTGTTCCAATTGTTTTGACATGTTATGCGTCATAACCTCGATATTAGAGAATAGTTATACAAAGATTATTTTGCTAATAGAACGATCATTGAAAACATAATTCTAAAATCACGTTAGACAAGCGTTTATCGATATTCAGATCAGATTGTATAGAATATTAACAATCCTTTGAAAACCAAACTGGCATGCAATTGTCACCCAACCTTGAACAAAAAGTTTGCAGGCATTAGTTGTAACTATAAATGGTTCAAGCGGGCTCGGATCAGTTGGAGTGTATCAGTGACGAGGAAAAGGATTGAAAATTAAGGTTTGTTAATTATTATGACTTGTTTCGTAGATATTTACCTTGTTTTCCCACAAACGCCTGTGAATTCATTTCAAAACTTTAATGAATGACTTCACCGTTTTGGTAATAACACATTGATATAGTGATAAAGACATCGATTAATACTTTTTTAACCATATTTAAAGATACACTTTCACAGATTGACAGTTTTGACATTGGTTTTGGTTGTTTCAGAATCACATGATTTATTAAATGCCTTCAATAAAAAATTTCTTAACATGAGTAACAGGCTTTACATAACCACAAAGGTAACTAGCTGGTTCTCTTTTCTATTGTTTTTCTATTATAATAACTTAAATACAACATATAAACAGATCATCATACATTTAAATGATTTATCAAATGTGATAACATTGAACCTTTTATTACTTGAACAAAATTCTTTTGAAACATGAATCTCTGGATTCATTCGGGCTTTCTTTTTATTTATTTGTTAAAAACTATTTCATGACCTTAGAATGAATCTACTTGTTGGATTCGTTTAAACCTGGGCTGAATCTTTTGGGGTTTTGAATGGAGGTTATTGCTTAAAATAAATGATAGATATTGGAACTGAAATGGGTAAAATTTTCTTTTCGGAACAGATTATAATGGTCATCAAGAAAGGAGAAAAATGTGTCTGCGTGGAACACAAAATATCAAAGCTCGTCTTTGATGTAGTAATTTTGATCGAACACTAATGACATTTTGGTGAATTATTGAAAAACATTTCCACTGTCTATCGTCGGGTCCTCGGCTGGACTTATTTTCGCCCGATAATAGAATTAACATGAGAACCATTAAACTTCATAATGTTAGATTAGACTTCATAACAACGTTTATATATTAACTAGTACTGGTTAATCCACCGTGCTGTAAAATGAATCTTCTCTGGCGAGTCCACCTTGAATCAGCGGTGCTGCTTGTTATAACTTTAGAAAAAATATCTAATTTTATATACACAATTACTGGTGAAACCGTGTACTAAAACAATTCATATCTGGTCATTCTGTCATGAATCATCAATGTTGCTATAATAATTTTATATCAATATTTACATATAAACTATTACTGGTGTTACCACCGTTAACTAAAACGAATTATTTCTGTCGATTCCACCATGAATCTTCAATATGGCCTTTAAAATTGTATTTAATCATTTATATATAAACTATTACTAGTGTACTATAACGAATGATAGTGGACGATGCTGCCGTAAATCAGCAATGCCGGTTTTTATAAATTTATAACAATATTTGCATATTAACTTGTATCGTGACTGATGATGATTAGAATACTGTCCTTATTTTCAGCAAACGTAACTTCAGATATGCAGATAAGTTATATGATATATAGAAATACGCGTACTTATTTATACGTTTGATTGTCCACCAAATATAGTCTGACGCTTATAGTTTTCTTTGGCCCCTTTGTTTTTTTTTCTAAACTTAAGCATATCAGTTCAATATCAACATGAACAAAACGCTAATACTGTCCTTATTTTCAGAAAACAAAACTGCAGATAAGCAACCATGAGGTGTAGACTTAATCGTTAAATATTCAGCCTTCTGCAACTCATTCAATACGCAATTTCTGCGTCATTGACAATGCGTCAACAAATGAGGTTGAAACTCAGTCCGCCTCTTCTTTATCATTTAGAATTTCTCATGTCATCTAAGTATTCAGTCCGCCTCTTCTCTATTATTTAGAATTTTCTTCATGTCATATAACTAAGTATAATGTGTTCGTCTCTGGCGTTTCGCCTAGAATCAGCGAAGCCGCATTCTATTGAAACTTTATAACAATTGTAAATCTGTGTTGACACCGCCATTGTATCCACGCTGCTTTTTTAAACTTTAATCTTAGATAAAGAGAAGCAACCACAAACAAACTCATACCATATTCATGTCGTCAATAATGCGATCATTCTACAGTAGCACCTCTCATGTTTTTATATTCAAGACATTAAATCTATGATTAATTATTACTTTTGACAAATAAATCATGTCTACTAAGTTTGAAATAAAACAACGAACTTACCGGTGGATAAGTAGCCGCATTGAGCAGCGAATGAGTAATGAAACAATTTAAAATATGCATATCACTCGATATATTAAAGAGGTTTACAATAAGGAGGCCCAATTTTCCGTGCAACTAATTATTAATATTCGTGTTTGGCTTTCGGTGACAAGTTCCACAAGCATTGAGTAAATTACAGTTGCTATTTATAACACGGTTTTGCTTAATTCGTACGTTCTGCATTTGGCTTGCTCGTACGCGCCGTTTTTTCTGTTTGAGGACATTCAAGTTCCTTGCTACCTGAACAGCTCTTGCTTCCGCTAAGAACTCTAATATTGCCTATATGCGGTGCTTTATCATAAATTTCGCATTGAACAAATAGCGGTTTCTATTGCGTGAATTCGTGAGCAGTCTGCACTTGGATATACTGAAATCAATACATTGTAACTCCCCATAAAGATACTTGACAAATTAAAGATGGTCTGTTTCTAACGACTTTTTTTGCATAATTATAGTTTTATTACAATTTATGTTTGATGTCCCTTGGTACGATGTAATTTAATATTGAAAACCGATGAACAAGTCTAGTCCCTCAGTATAAATCGTTACATTAAAGCAGGATTGTTTTTTTCAATAACGATACAGAATTTGCCCTTGACACAAGTCGTCCAGGTAAACACACATAAATAAGCGAAGATCTTAATTCTTTAAACGTACTGACACGCACTAGGTATTCTATTTATACAGAAGCCTATTTACGGAAGCCTATTAGCGCCATTTTAGTTAATTAATAATAATCAATAATTACTTCAAAATTATAACATATAACTTAGTTCTTATAACTTACAATTTAATACTCAACATTAACTTTGGAAAAAACTCAAACTTATGATCGAGAATGGGAAGAAAGTCGACGGCAAGAAAATTGGGGTAATAATCTTCATAGTTGCACCGTTACCAATTGTAGTCTAGCTTATATCCCATTCTTAAACGTATATATAAATGTATGTTGGGAATTATCCCGGGCATCATCCTTTGGATTCTGCAGTAAATGTTTATATAACAACTCAAATGAAACAATAAATCGAACATTGTGTCTTCAACAAAGTAAGTTGATGACGCGTGACAGCAAGTGTCAAAACTTCAGTGAGCTTTCAAAAGCAATATAGCACTATTTCTGTACATTGTTTTAAATACAAATATGAAAATACTAATTGTTTACTTTTATTCAACAAAAAGTAGGATTTTTCAAAGGAACCTTTAACGAATTTATGGCCTTCGGAATGGCATTGTTGGGTTAAACACGTTGATTAAAGTAGAAAATAATTGCGAGTGTAAACACATATAAGAATTCGTGTACGATCGTACTCTTACGTATTGACTAAAAGTAAGTTACAAAAGATGCCATTTTAATATAATTCTCAACGTTACTAAGAACGTTTTTTAACTTTAACTCAGTTATTTAATACATTTTCTTCTCAACTAACGATGGTTTTACAAATAAAAGTATACATTTTGTCACAGTTTAAGGATTGATATGTACTCTTAAATTTGACTATATACTGTATCTTTTCAAAATTCGTTAATTAACTTCTTATGACTGTAAACATTATCATCTAAACGACGCCCGTAACGATGAATTATACAATAATACAAACGTCTAAATAATATTCAAACCTAAATGTTTTATCCTCCTTACTCATGAATGATAAAATTCAACTGTTCTGACCGCGCTAGATAAAAGGCCTTAATTCAATTACGACCGCCTAAGACGACAAACATTATAATGCATTGAATCCATAAGAGTTTTATGCACGTGGTTACCATTGATGTCAATTGCTTGTCTTTTCTGTTTATCAATAGCCTTATCATCATAAAACATTCTGTAGACTTTTCTACTCAAATATTAAGGTTTGACGTATGGCTCCTCCTAACAATTGGAACACGCTCGATTATCGTGTCTTTAAATTATATACTGTTAAGGAAGCCTTTGGGCGACATAAAGTCAAGGAGAAATGATCCTACAGGACTCTTACCAAATGAAATAGTAGATATGGCCCGTAGGAGCGCGTGATTCATGAAAAACTGTATGGACACAATTCATTCTCAAATGAGGTCAATCAGGCGCTTGCTATTCAAGTACAAGTTCAAATCATATTCGTACAAGTATTGTACATTTCAAACGAGTACACGTACTTTAACTAGTCACAGCTATTGCTGAAGGGCCGTGATTGTGCATTTGATAACTTTAAATCTGTTGACAATATTCCTGATTTCGATTTGCAGTACTAAAGCAGTTATGGTGTTGTCGCAATTGTCCCTACGCTGTTTTAAATCCAGCAAATACCCAATTATATTCTCTTATAATTATTGCCCAGACCATAACTCCGCCCCCACCGTAACGATTGTGCTGCAGAACGCAATTGTTAGCGTAGCGTTCATGACGTCGCCTGTAGACACGAATACGTCCGTCGGCGTTCGACAAGTTGAAACGTGACTCGTCACTAAACACTACATTTTGCCAGCGCTGACCGCGATGGTTGCGGGCCCAATTAACACGTTGTTGACGATGACGTCGCGTAAGCACTAGACCACGATACGGCCTGCGGCATCTTATCCCCCGTTCTCGTAGTCGATTTCTCACCGTATGTCGACTAACAGGGCGTCCATGGTTACCTACTACTACGCGTGACGTTGATTCAGCAGTCACAAATCTGTCACGTAGATGGCGTTGACGTACGTAATTATCCTGCCGTACTGACGTTACACGGGGTCTGCCGGAACGTGGCCTATCTGCAAACGTTCCCGTGTCTCTGACACGTCGAATGAGACGTAATATTGTCGAACGAGAGACGTTAAAACTTCTAGCGACTTGTTCTTGCGTTCGCCCACATTCAAGCATTGCCAAAACCCTGGCTCTCTCTTCACTATTTAGCTTCGGCATTATCAGAAACTGGGTAATTGTCAAAAAAGACAGGGATATATGGTTGTATGTCGACTAGCACATGTATCGGTGTAGAATTTACTTGATAAAGCCACATGGTTAAAACGCACGGAGTGCACGAGGAAATCGTGAGCAGGTAAGTGAATTTAACAATTGGCTGAATAAAATCGTGCGAGTTTCGGTTGGTTGGATTTGTTGGTCAGAATACATGTACATTTTGGACGTTTGCATATAAATGTAAACTTGGCAACAAAATAAACGCCACTTTTCGATGAGGCGTTTCTTTTTCTCGTCAGTATATATTTATTTATATATATAGTATTATATCACATTGTGCTATTTATTTTTCAATGTTTGCCTTCGTTCGGTTAAAAGTAGGGGCTCTTTTCCAAATCCACACAAATATGTTTTAAATTTGACAATTAATCAAATAGTAATTGGAGTTCGGAAATAAATATTGATACTTTTTCTCCGAAATGAAAACAGAAAAACTTACATTGGCAATTATATAGTTTTTTTTCGAAGAATTTGCCTGAATTGGTAAATAGCAAAACTTTTAGTTTTATTTTGTGTTTGTATTGCTGAAAGCCCTTTAGCGTAAATCAAATAAATAAAGGATCTAGCAAGAGTAATTATTTGATAAACACTAAAACTGATATATACATTGACGCTTTTATAGTTGTTTTCGCAGATTTTGCATGAGTTCTTTTTTTGTAAATTGATTGTTTAAGGTCCACCAGTGCCTTTTCTGATGTAATCAAATATATTTAAAGGGTCTTTATTAAAATTGACACTTTTATTTAACGAGTTCAGGAAATACGTTAGAATTCGAGCCTTTGGTAATGGTACATACCCCAATACGTGTAACTTATATAATTATAACAGTTATTGCATACAATTAACAAATTAATTTTATAAACACGTAAAATGTGGTACATAGCATTATTTATTATTAAGCACTTGTATAAACTATTTTAAATCCATATATGTCTTTATCTATTGATTCAATCCATATCTTTCTGATAAGAAGTTCGTAAATAAAGCTGTTCACAATCTATTGATATTTTTATCTCGAAAGCCTTAGTATTTCTAATTAATTTATAACATGCCAATGATGCCAAATAAATGCAAACAGCTCTAAATAACTAATTTTCTATTTAAAATACGCTATAATAACGAAATATGCCCAACCAAACTTGGTATGTTGGAAGGGCTTATGGAGACCGTTCGTGTGATTGTGTTTGGGGCCCTTAGGGTCTAAGTCATTGCTACCCAAATAGAAAAAACGGAAAGTGTTGCCATTTGCATAATCGCAATTCGGTATTACAAGGTTCGAAATCAAATCTAATAAAATAACATTTATAAAGCTAACCATAGAAAACACAAAGTTTGAAACAAATCTAGTCAGTAGCAGACTTCGATCTCGGAGCCTCTGGGTCCGTCAGTAGACAAATGCTTGTCCGAATGATAACTCGACAATTCCGGTACCTATTGTCAGCAAACTTGTCAAAGGTCAAGGTCAAAATGATATTGAACGCAAAACTTTTGTCTGTGTGATAGCGTGACAATGTCTGCACTCATGGCCGTCAAACTTGACCTTTATGTTGGGGGTTTCTAGTAGACGACCCCTTATGATTTTAAGGTCATAGAGTCAAAGGTCAAGGTCACAACTCGTATTGGTCATAAAAGTTACATCACATTTACTTATTCCCTGCTGCTAAGAGGATACATGTTTATCTGCAAAGATCAGTCATCATCAGAACATGATTAAAAACTGTACCTACTAGCCTCACACTTTAAATGGTCATAATCTTAAAACTGTCTCAAAGGCATCCAACGTCAATGACAAATTAGCTGTTATTTCGGTCCATGCATATTTTATTCAATTGTTCAAATTTTCTTGACAACATGGCGCTCATGGTGGGCATAATTTTTGACAAAAATCTCTTGTTTAGTATGAACATGTATCAAGCAACACAGATGCAGTAGTTAAAAGTCCTGTCACTGAGTGCTTGATTAAAGTGAATCGCTAATGGTTTGTAAAATGAACTCTTTTATAATTACGAAATAAAGTATGGCAAATCATAATGAGTGTTAAAGCAAAAATACCAAAAGCTGAAACCTTTAGCAAACGTTGGTATTAGATCAAATATCGTTTTGAAAGCCATAATTTTCATTAGCGTTTATAAAGTTAATTACGGCTGTGGTGTTGCGTGATAAGTTGATTGACATTATCACAGGATGTTATCAATGTATTCTTAGCAGGTCAACATATCAACCATCTTTGTAATAGTCCCGGTGGTCGTGTGAACCATCCGGCTGTTTTCTAAAAAAAATCTTCACATTATCCGCATGGGTTCGAACCCCACTAAAATCAAAGTTCTTTTTTATACTGTCAATATTTTTTTGCAATTTCGATATCACAGAGTAAAAAATAATAAAATAAGGGTTTTCAGATGCATTACTGGAAAAACTAATCGTTGGTCTAAACGCATAAGCGAGTCACTTTAATCTAGTTTTACATCAAGCTATTCATTGCTTGAGAACGGGGATGGAACACGGTTAGAATTCCTAATACAATCATTTTGATTTAGGAAACACAAACTAACAAGTACCTGCCAAGCATTAATCGGGTGTTTTTTACTTAACACTTCAATCTTTACATTTAATAAAATTTGCATAGCCAATTTTAAATCTAATACAGCATCGACATGTAAACTTGAAGTCGTTTTGTTTTCTTTTCAAGTCGCAATATATGTGATGAAGCATGCTTGTTCTTTAAATATCAATGGCTCTTTACCATGATGCATTTGCACATACCATGAGGTCGTAAATCTTCAAAGTTAAAGTAATATCTGGCATGATTTAGTACATGTATTAATAAGGAGGCCTTTAACTGCCATTTTAAGTCGTACCTTACAACTGCGAAATAGAAACCTTTAATCAATTAAACTTATGACATATAATATTTAAGCAGCGTAATGGTGCACGGGGAGAAATTAGACGACGAAAAATCGTAATACTTTTCACCGAGGGAGTACATAGGTTATTTTTAATGGGTGGAGTACCTACGAGTGAAATACTCACTTTCGGTGCTCACGAGGTTACGTTTTGCAACCTAAGTGCATTTTTTCTAGAAAATATGCCAAACTGTATGCGCACGTAACGTCATTTCAGAAATGACGTCATCGATATGGATAGTGGAACGGGATCAGTTTTAATAAAAAAGGGACAAATATCAAACTTATATTTCATTATGATTGAAACAGTGAAATACCACTTTTTGATAACACTGATAAATCTCTATAATTCATCGGAATACATATTATTAATATGGAGTAATAATATTTCATAATCACTCTGCTTTTGTAATCTACCTTGTATCTCCTTCGCTTGCTTTCATACTACACCACCTTATTGCAAAAAGGAACTAAGTCGTATCCAATTTATAAGCATTCTGAAAATAAAATCGCGTTGAAATTGCTTTAGAGTTTAAGATTCAATATCGAACACAGCTCTGTTACTTCACATGTCACTAGATTAGGAAGATTGCTTATTTATATCATTAAAATAGGATAACCAATCAATTTAATATCAGGGTACTTTACTGAATGACAAAGAAACTCGAATCAGACTCGTATAGCGGCTTATTTAAAAGTGGAACTGAAAGTAAAAAATTTAAAACGATTGATTAAACACAATATTTTGATCTATTTATTGATGATAAAGGAACACATGAATAATTATCTGTGTGCACTAGGCCTCTTGGACACTTTTTATGAACATTTTGCCATATAGTGAAGCATGTCAACAAAATGAAGAACTTTGTCCTAACGTCTATTCAAGCGTCCTATAAACCATTCATATAAGGATTTGGATGTAAACATATCTCGCTCGAAAGTTTGTAATTTTCCAAAATTAAATAAATTGTATTTATGTATTTTAAAAAAGCATAACAAACAATTTTCACCGTCGTGTAGATGATTCAGTTTCACCTGCAAACCTACAGAACCCCGGTTCGATCCCTGCTAAAATAATAATTGAATATTGAATTTTTGTGTGAATACTTAAATGAAAATCATTTTATGTGACAACTATACCATAAATACGTTATTATTTTTAAAAGATATATTTCATATTTATTTGCATCAAAACTACAGCCTATGGGCCTTTAAGGGTTTATTTCAATTTAAAATTGTGTGATAGGATGAAAACATTCTCTTGGGCTTGTTTCAAAATCTTTTATTCGTAATGTCCACTCCTTGCTATAAATATTATAGAGTTTTACATGTATGACGGACAACAAACACCGTTCCAAAAGAGCATCATTTTTGTCTTTGATGTATTTACTTTTAAGCCCATGCATTGCAATATAAGTAAATGTGGTTTGAATGATTTTTAACTGCCTGGGGCGATTTCCCTGAAATGGCCATATCATCTGCAAATTGCAGCATAATCAATACAATATCATCAATACCGGAAATGACGCTATTTTGATATATAGTTCTAAGTCCTCTACAAACAGGACAAAAAGAACAGGGGACATAACCTCCCCCTGTCGCAGGCCAACGGCATAACTGAAGTATTCAGAGTAAGATGTACATGATTTCACACAAGATTTAACATTTTTGTACATATCTTTCACTATTCTACGTAATTTACCTTTTATACCAGATTTATACAGTTTTTAAAAGCAGCAAAACATTGCGATAGGTATTAATAAAAAATCTTTTGGCATGTTGATATCGGACAAGGGTTCTATAAAGTCGTTGTTCCTTATATCGCGTCATCCAGAAACATACATAAAGGTAACCAAGAACATATACTGGCTTAAGGTAAAAACCGAACATTTTTGGAGTTTTTTTTGCATTATCTGCGATTGAGAGGCATTGGGCTTAGTTTAATTTTCTAACTGGTCGCAAAAACAAAAGGAGTCGCCTACTTTCTTGTGCAAAATTTAAAAACTTGGGCTCAGTCTTGTTTATTTTTTTTGTATTTAAATCAGTGTTTAAAAAACGGCCAGAATGAGCGTATAAAAACTTATGATGTCCATTGTGTAACAAGTTTCAGGCTCAAATGTATTTCTTAGACATTTTTCGTTTCTATTTTGACATTATGTCCCAAACCAAGTAACTCTTAATTATATAAGTGACCTATATCTGCCAATTGCGGTTCATAGTTTTCACGAATGTTTTTTTCTTCTTCAGAAGTTGCCATTGGACTGATCAGTCCCTGAAACCACTGATGTACTTTACGGCATTTCGGTTGCATTCGAAATGAAATCATCTGATGGGAATATCGTAAGCTTGCCAGACAAAGTCTACCAGTCCCTGAAGCCCGGTCCAATGGGAGGATTATAAAGGTGTATCATGTAAGTATATGAAAATGTTATTGATTTAGATTTTAAAAGCCGTTAGTTCAATTTCAAAGTCATGAAAAACGACCTCTCATTTGTGTTTGCAAATCCCAGATTTCGCAAACTCAAGTGCGCTTTAATAACGATGTAACCGAATACTGGCCTATAATTTAGTTAGAAGGCTTCATTTAGAAAATGATTTTGGTGTTTTTTGTTTGCGTAATGTTTTTGGAAGTTTGTCATATTGACCCGCCAATTTCAGACCCAAGCGGGGATTTTTTGCAGAAAAAACACGAGGTTTTTTTACACACCCGCGCGGTTTTTCCCCAGTTTTTGAAAAGCTGAGGAATAATACCGCGGGGTTTCAATGAAAGAGGATAAAATTTATATTAGCACAAAACAACATCTTATAACAAAAGTAGCATTATGCTTCGACACCGGAAGTGAAATAACGCGGAAAAAAAAGCTTTTCAGTACTGGGTTTTTCTCCTGCAGGATAAAATTCCAAGATTTTATCCAAAAAAACGCAATTAATTCAAGCCTTATATTTTTGAGCTTATATACATTAGTTTTAAGTTAATTATTACTATTGTTTTTAGTGTCATTTGAAAATTCAATAAATTTAATGGATATGTTTTCGGGAGAAAAAAAACAGCAAAACTCAAGTATGCCATTTAACGGAAAATAACACAATAATGCACTTTAAATAGCGAAATAAGTAAAAAAAAAATAACATATTTATTTTGAGTGAAGGTAATAAAGTTAAAATATGATTACAATAAAACTACAGATTTTAATAATTAGTTGTATGTAACCGTCAGCATCGTCGATATAAAGAAGTCGCGGATTCACATGATTAGTAAGCTTCAATGCGCTGTACACAACCATAAAAATTGTGACAATTTTCTCTTTTCTTGCAATGTAATCATCTGGAGACTAGTCCCTTCAATATCAGATTCTGTTAAGTGATTGCTTTCAAACAATTTGAAGAGCTGCATGGTGTATTGAATACAGTAGTTTAATGAATTATATCCACTAGCTGAGCAATGGAATTAAGAATGAACACATATTTGAAAACCACACATCAGAAGTTCTTTGAGCGCATTATGAAAATTTAAATGCAAAACAGGGTTGGCATATTCTTTAATATAAAAAAAAATTACATTTTATTTCAATGATACATGGCGATCAACTACTTTTAATAAAAATCAGAAAACATTTAACCATTTGTTAAATGTCCATTTAAAATTTGCCAGTACGAATTTAGTTTGATATTATAATAATACTGTTTTATATTTATTAATCAAATATAAAAAACAATATTCCAAGATCGAAATTGATAATAACTTTAAAAATGAAGAAACAAATGTAGAAACATAAAAATTATAGTCAAATGGTGGTACATGTATTCAATTTGCAACTTGGGTCCATCTAAGGGTCATACATCATTGACTTAATTCACTCTATTGGTCAGTAATCCGATTAGCTGTGTCGTTCTCAGATTAAATTGGTAGGACCAATATTGAATACCAGCCCAGTTTCACTAGAAAATTAATTCGAACACAAGTTATTTAATATTTCTGAGAGTGATAATCTATTAAAAACAGACATGCATAAAAAATGATAAATGTAAAAATGACAAAAAAAATAGATTCAAGAATAAAAGAAATACGCGGTCCTTAAATATATATTACATATAAACAATTAATCATCTTTGATAAAGATAATCGGAGTTGTCCCGTCATAATGTTTTTATCTACAACTTTACATTTACATTTGATAGTATATATATCAAACAAACCAAAAAAATGTCATTTAATACTTGCGATAAGCACAAGGCTGACACAAGAACTAATTATTTACGTTACATAGTTAACAATGTAAACAACATTCCTAACTAATATTTGTATATATTTATGTCCATAATACTCAAAACTTTAACACCCCCGCCCATCGTGAAATAGAATCTGATAAAGTTATCCTGGCCTCAGAACACATATCCCTCTTTCTCGTCTCTTTAAAATGATCCTCTTTCTGCAATTACTCTGTCCCCTCTTTTGAAGTAAGCCTGCAATTTAAGAAAATAAACTTTCAATTCCACACAGAAAATGGTACTAATGTTCACACTAGCACATTCAACATAACACATAAGCACCGCCTGCGCATGCTGAACGCTCGTCTGATTGTATCCTTCTAATATGCAGCAATTTTGTGTCAAATTGTTTTCGTAAAATTTGTTATCTTTTATTTGATATTTCTTAATGTTTCTGTCCCAGAAGTCAGACATACATATTGTCTCTTCTGTTGTTCAGATGTAAATTGTTAATATATAATATTTGGTATGACAGTCATTTAATGAGGAATTCATTCATATTCCTTATAATATAGAACCTTTAATTTATATGCAATATTTCATACATTTTATTTATATCCTTTTATATCTGAAGGGTTTCATGATGGTTCTTTATTCTTAAACAAATTGTAATTTCTTGTGTCTACATTTTTCCTTTGATTTTAGCACCTTTATTATATTATGCTCTAGATAATCTTTATGCAACAGGCTTAGCTTGACAAGTTTGGATAGCTAAGCCTGAGTGAGACATTTCAAAGACTCCTGTTATTTCTTAACTTTTTAAAACAACAATTTGTTGGATATAAAAGCCTACGGGTCACTTTAATTCCAGACATCGAACTGTAATGTCCTTCATTACAATTATTTAAGACTTTGTGTGTTACCAAAGTAAAGACATTTAATTTGTGTTACAAATATATTTTATAAGGAACAGTTAAAAAAAGGCATTACATAGTACATTTAAGACAATTTTTATGAATTATTTCTACTGTTGTTCCATAGAATTGCATAGTTGTGTTTATATCGTGGAGACTATTTAAACTTTAAAAACATTCATTGTGAGTTGAGTCAGGACTGTATCCACAAATACACGTCATAATACGTTAACGGTTTATTAATTCATATTGTACATTTGATAGTACACATGTATTCCAAAGTTTGAAAGTGATAGCTTTGATAGTTTGCTTGTAAGTGAACCAGGCACAAAACTTAAAAAAAAACCAGACTAGCTAGAAATTAAAAAGCCCAAAAATACTAAAATATTACCCACCCTCCCCCTTCCCTTCCAAATGTGTGAAAAGCATGTTTGATATATTGAAGGCATTATCGAATTATGATCTGTGAAAAAATCAAAATCAATCCAACAAAAATTGAAAAAGCTATGTCCAATTTTCAAAATCCATCAAAATTCATGTTTATTACCCAAAAAAACAGGTTAGACTCAGCATCTTTAGGGTACAATGTAACCAAGCGTACTAGATGCACAAGGTCCCCTTAACTTGAATCAAAACGCCGCTTGCGCTGAAAGATTGTCGGTGATGATACTGAAGCAAGCAAACACTACCACTAAGTTCTTTTAAATGAAAAGTGATCAATCGATTTCATACATTTGATGAACTCTCTTTAAAGCAGATGAAAAGGGATACATGTGATTATGATAAGCACAAATATATCGACCCTACATAATCATGTGTCCAATGGCCTATAAGACTCTTAATTCAATTGTCCTAAGTTTGAACCGCTTTAAATCAGTTAAATGCATATTCTTTATGTTTGAAATGCTTCAATGTTTGCTATTTGACGTCGCTTATAACAGTTTCAGTAAGCGATTACATGCCTTCATTTAGTAAGGGTTTGTTTAAGACAATGTCTTTAAAATGTAAATACAATACAATCTATAAGAACATTCAAGGAACAGAATGAAAATGTAACTTTTAATATGATACTCTTTAAGCCTGAATAATATTATGCTTTCTAAAACTTCTATCAATAGATTACATATACCTACAAAATTTGTATTCTAGTTACAATTTTTTTTATTATAAAAGTGAAATATACATGGTGCTGTGGCATCATAACAAGAAAAAACTAATGTCCTTAACTTCAAACCTGCATTATTTTTTACTTTTGTGTGAGTAGTGCAAATAAAAATATAAGGTAATACAAAACTAAAAGAAAATTACTTGATCAATTTCATATTATTTACTTGCTTTCAGGTATATATTACCAAGAAGCATTATCAATTCAGCAATTTTACAAGAGCAAAAATAAATGTAAAATCACAATCTAAGCACTCTTTTACAGTAATAAACAAGATTATCTACTTATTTAGAGGATTAAATAATAGAAAGAAACAAAAGGTACACGAGATATTTTCTGACAGCAAATTTATTTTTGTCTTATAACCATAATCTTTGCATGAAATGCAATCTAACATTTCTGCACTTTTTATTCAACTGTGAATAGTATTGCTAAAAATAAAATAAAAATATCCGGTAAAAGGAACCATAATTACATTTTATAACCTATTTTGAGACTGCTGAAATAGATGTATCACTAACTTCTAGGCGTTTTGGCATTCTTCATTGTAATTACTTGGATAACAATTAATTTCAAAATTGTTCCATGGCAAACTGGCTTCAATATTCAATTATTTTGTATTGGATTTAAGGAAATGTCTTTGTTTTAAAGGGTTTATATAAATTAATGCATTTTTTTTTAAATTCAATACATTATCATGTTGAACTCATTTGACATCAATCAGGGTTCAAGTTTAACTTTTTTGCCACTTGCTAAAAACACAAGAGACCTAAAAACTAACATAATGGTAAATTGTCAATACTACTTGCTTTTTAATTTATTTTATCAAATTGCATGACTTTCAAAAGTATTTTTATTAAAAACTAGTTAAAATTAAAACTCATGTGATGGATGTTGTGTTTAATTTGACAAGTTTTGTACATCAAAGTAAGAGACCATTATTTTCCACTTTAATAAACATTTCAACTCAATGACAGTATACCAAATGGTCAGTATTTGTGCATAAAAGTAAATGGCAAAGCAATTAAAGGGTATGGAATAAATAATTACTGTTTTGTAAACTGACAACAATTTTATTGTGTCCAACTGTTTTCCTTACACTTTCATTGAAATTGACAGGAAGCACACGGGCACCTGTTTCTCGCGCTTTTAAGACTATTTGATGAAAAATGTTGATTTTCTGTTACACATTAAATACTTAAATATTTCTCTTTTTATTTTAGCTGATAAAGGAAACATATTTGAATGAAATGAATAAAATATCAATTTTGTTCTTTTTCCATTTTTGTTTTCGACATTCTCATCCATCAGAGGTTTGATAATGATAAATCTTACGGTACGCATAGCACAATCACTCTGGCATACGAGAATGGTTTTCGAAAGTCTTTTTAGTAAGCCAAAACTGCCAGGTATCCGCTAATTTGCATAATGGTTGGAGCTATTTACATCGTTGAGTTTGACTTCTGCTAATGGACAAAGTTACTGTTCAGAGCCAGACCGATAATCACTTCTAACTTCGGGCGTTGATTGCTCTTTACAAGTGTTTATATACTTTTATTAAATATACTTTTATTATTTTATTAAATAAAATAAATATTATTACTTACGCTTTAAGATTAATGACATTTTTTGGCCTTATTGTAATAAGAAAACAGCGATCCACTTTTATCAGTTGTCTGAAATGACCAGTGTTCAGAAATTCACATAAAAATAATCTATTCCAAGGCCAAGAAATAAAACAAAAATGTCAAAACAGTCAATCTGTGAGAATGCAGTTTAAACAGTTAAAGTGATATGCATGATCAGTCAATAGCGGACCATTTCACATTCTTGCTACACAACCAGTACATTCATCAGCTATACTGATTCGAACCAGGCACATTTATATTGGTAAACTATCAGTTTACCCACTGTGCTGGACGGTTTAAGTTCTCAACTTTGTTTCAACTGATCTTCCTAAGTAAATTAAAAATATCAAAAAATAATTACAAGCAAAATCCTGCATTCATGTGTTTCTTGTACAATCTGTCAGCTTTGGTAGGCTCAGGTTTCATTTTGTCCACCTCAATACTATTGTCACAGGGCATGTCGCCAGTCGGGTTCTTTTGAGCGGCCACTCTTGCTAGTATCTTCTAGTCTGACGTATTGCCATCTGATTTTTTAGTCAGGTCAGACAGCCATTTAAGCTTAATGGTTGCTGGTATCAGATGATGTAAGCAATATCAGTCTAGGCACTTCTCGATCTGAACGTTTACAAAAGAACATCGCCTGTAATTAGTAGGGAAAACAAAGATAATTGTCAACCCCTGGATGGTCATGGGTTCTAAAGAAAACCTGTTAGAAAAGGTACTACTGGTATGGTGCTTGAACCCACGACCATGCAAACACATGATATGGTAATCGGTCAAACTGAGCTAACTGGGTAACTGATTTTTACACAGTTCCCAGCTTGGCCAATTTAAAATACCTCATCATTAAAGTTATAATTACAATTGACTTGCGCATTAAATAGACATGAAATCAAACAGTTGAATCACAAATGTTCAAAAGGTGCTACTGGTTAGTGCTTGAACCCACGACCATAGGAACACTTGCATGGTCATTTGTGAAACTAAGCTAACTGGGTAACTGATTTCTACACAGTTTCCAGCTTGGCCAATTGAACTACCTCATGTAACCTATATTTTTTCAAGAGGTATGATTAATTGGGATCCTGTGTGATACAGTCGTACCCAGGGTGTTGGCAACTCTAAACTGGGTTTAAATACTGTACATTTAAACTTTGTACGATGCATCTTGTGAGTTGTATGGTGCATGTTATTCACCAGTCAATTGTAAGCACGGCTCCCCCAGGTCCCGAGAATAGCGTGAACTTTGACTTATGTTCTAGCCAATCCGGGGTACAATCCTCGCCCTGCGGGTACAAACTGCTGGTAAAAGCCCCACACACCCACCACATCCTAGGTGTGTGTGGGGGGTACAATTGACTTGCGCATTAACATTTTGACATACTAATTGCTACATCACTAATAAATGATTGCTTGGTTTGATCGCTGCTGAATAAATTTCATTAAAAATATCAAAAAGTATATGTATTGGACTCTTTCTAAACCGCGTATGAATTATTTACGAATAGCTTTCATTAATAGAATATTTTCTTTACCGAGTCAGTCTAGAATATGTGACGTCACACGGGTCGCAAACATATGGCGTAGCTAACTATTGGTTGTAGAGTAAATGTATCGTATGTAAATGCGAAAATTAAATTATTAGTTTTCATTTAAACTCATCAAATTACAAGTACAACTATACTTTAGATAACAGGCAAAATTTTGTCATAAAAATGCAATAACGCTTTAAATACGCATAAGTAAGTATTTGACCCCCACATTCACGTAAGTAGTTCTGTTGCTACGCAAATGTGTGTATTAATATTTTCATGTTCAATGTGCTATGTCAGGCGACTAGTCGCGTTTCTGAAATACCACTCTCTAAAGACTGTCGGCTGCAATATATGTATATAATTGTATCCCTCCTTAGTCCAACCATCACTCAGACTAGCTAAAAACTAGAATGGGCTTTTGAGAAAAGCGCATGTCTCCCCCGAAGGCTTAGTAAACAGACACTTACCATAAAAATGCAAAGGCCTTCAAGTGCTGCTGTTTCTCAGGGAAAAAACGGCAGGTCTTTTATGGACAAAAAACAAAATAAACAAAATGCACGAAAGTTGAAATGAGACGCCAGTTATTGATCGGAAACGGTTTTCATCTTCAAGCCCTTGTGGACTTGACCTTTGACCCAGTGACCCCAACTACTGCATGACCCTTACAAGCATGCAAAGTTTGGAGACTCCAGGTAAAGCAGAACTTAAGTTATTGATTGGAAACCGTTTTTCATCATCACTCTCTTTTTGGACCCAGTGACCCCAAAATCAATACGGATCATCTGCCCAAGAAGACCTACCAGCATGCAAAAGTTCAAGACTCAAAGGCAATAGGAACTCCACTTATTGATCGGAAACCTTTTCTTATGTTCAGGTGTCTGTGACCTTCACCTCTGACATAGTGACCTCAAAAACAATGCGGGTCTTGTACACCCGAGTAACATCTCTACAATTTTTGGTAAACATATGTGAAAGATATTACACGCAAATGATTTTTACATGGAAGGTCACACCACGACCTTGACTATTGACCTTGTTACCCCCAAAACAATTGGGATCATCTAGACATCATGACCAACCTCACTTCAAAGTTTGGTGAACCTAGATCAAAGCATTCTCCTGATATTGCACGGAAATATTTTTTTACATTAGAGGTCACAGCGACGTTGACCTTTGACCTTGTGACCCCCCAAAATATAGGAGTTTTCTAAACCTCATGATCAACCTCCCTACCAAGTTTGGTGAACCTAGGTCAAACCATTCTCAAGATATTGAGCGGAAATGTTTTTTACATTGGGGGTCGCCGCGACCTTGACCTTTGACCTAGTGACCCCAAAAACAATAGAGATCTTCTACACCTCATGACCAACCTCCCTACCAAGTTTGGTGAACCTAGGTCAAACCGTTCTCAAGATTTTGAGCAGAAATGTTTTTTATATTGGGGGTCGCCGCGACCTTGACCTTTGACCTAGTGACCCCAAAAACAATAGGGATCCTCTACACCTCACGACCAACCTCCCTACCAAGTTTGGTGATCCTAGGTCATGCGGTTTTCCAGTTATCGATCGGAAACGAAGTGTGACGTACGGACGGACTGACGGACTACCGGACTGACGGACAGGGCAAAAACAATATGTCTCCCCCAGAGAGGGGGAGACATAATTACAAAGTCCAAAAATACTAAAATATCCCCCACCCTCCCCTACCCTGCCAAATGTGTGACTCAAAAACCGGTTATATTTAAGGCAAAAAAAGGTGAACCTCAGCATCTTTAAGGCACAATTTGAAGAAGAGTATTAGATGAACAAGTTTCCTTAGTTTCAAAGTGACAAACGCAAAACTCATCAAACGCCCCCAACGACACTCACTATCAAGTGACAACACTAGTTCGTCATTTTTTTCAAAACTCAAACAAGCCAATAAAATGTATGAATTTTACAGTGTTTATTAAAGGGACTAGACACCAGATTATACAATTGCAAGAAAAATAGAAAATTGACAAAAGCTTACATACAATTGATATCTTTTTGTACAACGTATTTAATCTTATTTTAATACTGATAATACGGTAATTACTGTATAATATCGCTCAATACACATTCATATTTCACAGTTTTTGCGCATTTTGTCGATTCAAAATTTACTGGGGTTGTCTACCACATAAATCTTAGTAAATTTAAAAAGGCGTCACTATATTAATCTGTACTCATAAACAGATATGATATAAACTGGGAAACCGTTATGCGTTTTTTTAAACGAGGAGACCCAAATGAGACAGTTAAATGATTGCGGTATTTATTATTTTTATCATGTAAAACTAATTGAATTCATTTATTACCAGCCTCCTTAATGCTCACATTGACAAGTCTAGGCTTATTTTAAGGAAATACTGTATTTGCCAACCTGGTGTCTAGTCCCTTTAAGTGTATGCCTTTAGTGTACATAAATTAAGTAGGCATGTTGCATGAACATGATATTGGTTTGTTTTCTTAATTATTCAAATTAATTTGTTGAAAACTTCAATAATGTTTCAAATCTAATAGAAATCAGCAAACTTGAGGTACATTCTTTCTTTTTTTATACAAAAACCAAATAAAAAAAAAACAATTAAATGGTTATATGCTCATTGACTTAAAAAAGCATGATAACAAAATGATAGTTCTATTTATTTCAATCAATGACGTTTTAATGAGTAGGTCATATTTATGGAATAAGACAAATAATCATCTTATATGTCAAAACTTGCATTCATATACATTCCATTCATCTTTGTCTTTGGTGTTTGTTGCATTTGCTGGTCTAGAAGATGATGATGATGTCAGTGTTCTTAAAATGTGTGTTGTTTTTGGTGTTCTTGAAGTCGAGTTGTTTCTCTTGTAGACAGTATTGGTACTCGTGTAGCTGGTGTTGCTGTTGTTGTTGTTTTTGTTTAAGATGAAGTTGTTCTTGAAACTGGTGTTGTTGTTGTTGTTCCTGTAGAATGTGTTGATGTTCTTGTAGATGGGGTTGGTGTTGTTGTTCTTGTAGGCAGAGTTGTTCTTGTAGGAAGTGTTGTTGTTCTTGTAGATGGGGTTGGTGTTCATGTTCTAGTAAGCAGATTTGTTCATGAAGCTGGTGTTGCTGTTGATGTTCTTGTAGGAAGTGTTGTTGTTCTTGTAGATTAAGTTAATCCCTCCTTAGTCTAACTATCACTTGGAAGATTAAAACTAATTGTCACTATCAAGATGTGTTTTATTACCCCCAATAAACCCCCTTTTTCACTCAATATTTTAGGTTTAGAAGTGTTACTATGGAGACCTTTATGTCAGCATAAGGAATACATAGTACTAACTTAAATCATAAGAATTTGCTACAAAGATACAGTTATATAGTCAAATTCAGCATTATAATTCTTACATCAAAACACACTTCTTTAAATGAGTTCAAGGCCAAAATCTAATATTCATATTTATTACAGGCTGCTTTGCACGACTTTTAATATACATTTCAGATATTTGCTATAAACCCTTTATTTTAAATTATAAAAACACCTTTCATTGTTTTCAGTTTTCATCTTCTTTTTGATAATATCATGTTAATATTAAAGTGGTTTCGTGTGTTTTTAATATTGAACCTTAGTCTTATGTTAATTAAACAAACTGTTTGTTGCACATCTATAACAGTCTTCGAAATTAGACTTTAGAATGAATAAGCCAGAAGTTTTACACTAGAATTTGGCTTCAAACACTTTCAACCAGCCCTACTATAAAACAATCAAGAATTTGGCTCCACGGGCCAGAAAGCACTTAACAATTGCATGGCTTGCGGGCTTGTGATTATTTTGATTACTGACATGAACAATTTGACATAATAAGGCGTAAACAAATCTTTGTTTATTTTTTCCTTCCGATCCTAATTTTTTGCGTATTGGTCAATATGTGTTTTTTTTAAGTAATGACCTAAATAATACCCTGATATAGGTCAGTTTGCTAGAGAAACATGGTTCTAAAAAACGAAAAGAAAAAAGTTATGCCTACCTGTCTACCATATTTTTGTGAGATGTTAGTAGAAACTTTTTTATATTTTTGGCCTAAGCAACGATTTGATTTGAAGACAGTTTTGCAAACTGTATATATTTTTACTTTATTACATCGCATTGTCTGGGAGTAGGAGCTGATATTAATCCAGGTTATTTTAATTATTATAATTCCAGGAAGTTTATCAAGACGCTTTGCAAGATGTGTCGTGTTTGGTGTCATTATTTTGTTTATATAATTCTTTTTAATGTTGTTTCATTGTTAAATATTTCATTTGTAATACAAGCAAATGAGGAAAAACAAAAACCTTAAAAAGTTTTTTCCTCAGTTGATAAGATCCTCCTACATTGCATGTCAGTATTTGTCTTAGCTCCGCCCCTTTCACTGGACTTGACATTGCCCCTTTCACTGAATATGATCAAAGTTTGTTTATTGCATACATCAACCATAGTAAATAGAGCCATCCAACTAAAAAATAATATGAGTATCTGCAATTCCACAGTACAATCTACTCATGGTGTAATCATTTACTGGTATAGAATTTACAGGTTTACACCAATGCAATTTAATTATTTATTCTTCTTTATAATTAAAAAAAAAAATAACATCCTAAATTTGTATAAACAGGAACAAAAAAAAGTAATATATAAGTGCATGAATATGAATTTTAGAAGTATTTTATAAAAGCAAACCAAGCAAATGGTTGTGTCTTGACCATTTTGAAATTCATCAACAATGCTGAAATAGTTTACACATTCAAACATCTGACTTATAGTAATTGTTCTATTTTCTAGCTTCCATTTGCTTTCTTATATCCAATTCTTTCTGTAATCGCCCCTTTCACCTCGGCCTCTGTTGGTTTTCGTTTGGACTCAGGTTTGCACCACGTAACAACATAATCTGTATCAACAAGAATTCAGCATTAAACAACTGTCTCAACATCTCTAGAATGTATTATACAAAAATAATAGTGACTGAGAAACATAATAACTAATGCACCAGTCAATTGTAACCACGCCCCCCCCCCCCCAGGTCCGGGGAATAGCGGGGACTTTGACTTTCGGACCAGCCAACTTCGGCTAAAACAGACGAACAGATGGTAAAATCCCCGACAAATGCCCCTGCACCCCAGGGACCCTAGGTAAGGCCCATTCCCCGCTATATTTAAAGTGAAGACCAAACCAGCGCATTCACCCGGCACTGCGGGGCCACCTCAATGGTAAAAACATGTCCCATTTCCCCGGTATACCCCAGGACATGGGTGGGCCGTGGTTACATCTTGACTGGTGCATAACATAACGCAACTTACTCGTATATCAATGATACATGTATGTTTTATGTCTGAATTCAGGTTAAAATAACTCATTCTGAGTGCATCTGTATGTTATACATACAGACGTGCCATTAATATCCGTATACTTATCGAATACTTTTGTTCTTATTTTTATTGTTCGGGAGAAGGTAGTCCAATTTTTCAGTAATTTGACTTTTGCTTGGTCCAGGGAAGGCCTAGATGGTTGTTTTTCTTGGCCTATGCCTAGTTTCCGATTTTCCCATCATATCTTGTTTGGTCACAAGATCCTAATCGTTGTCACGGATACAACAGTGGTCATCTAAAGTAATGAAGTACTATCATAAGGCACAAACATACACACCCACATGATCATCAACGATAAATAAAGATGGCTCAGTCGTAAAATTATATAAAGAAAAATATCTATTAAGTTGAATGCAGCTTATACTTATATACAACAGAACTGGTGCATATTTTCATATAATTACACATAATGTATTACAATCATGAGGCTTCAGAGCATCCCAGTGAGACATTGTGCAAATGGAGGTTCATGGAGCTCAGTCTCAGAATACACAGAATGTTTAAATGCTGCCAGATAACAAAATTGCAAAGACAATATACTTAATAACTAACCTTATTGTATTTATGTTCTTTTAACTGTGGCGTAAAATTAAAGATTCAAGGTGAAACCGTTCTTACCTTTAAATGATTAGGAAAAAGGTTTATCCATCCAAAATATGAAAGCTTCAGAAACCGCCATATTTACATGAATTTCCTCCATACATTTGAATTTTCTACACAGATGAATGTAAACTTCATGCTGATTGGCTAAGATAAATCTCTGCAGGAAGCTATATTGCCTGACCTTTGAATATACTGATAAGCCCAGGATGTGATACACCTGGACTCATGAAGAGAGAAATTCAACATGTAACAATAATACAATTTTCGGCAGTTTACTGTTGTCATTAAATATAAATATTTATTGCTAAAAGTTTAGGATTTTCTACTATTAATATATAGTGCAAGAACTCAAAATATATGCTTCTTTTTACATATGATGTCATGTAGTTATTGCACTAGAGTGATAAACATTCGTAATAGTATTTCTGACATGAACATTGCAAATACAAACACCATGGGGAAGTTAATCAGGAACGGACATGTCAATGACATACACTATAGTAATAGTTATTCTTACATGAATATTTATGCAAAAAGTACAGAAACAAGCTCAGTAGCAAAAATCTTAAACATAAACCCAGTTTAGTGGCACTGGGCAAACGTCAAAGACATAGAACACAAAATCATAGACAAGAAACATAGAAGAACAGCACAAAACTCCACAAACAGCACAGTGCAAACATACTATATAAATAAAAAAGGTATGTTTATCAAGAACTGTTAGGTACCGCCTTGGAACGGTCAGTAAAATGTAAATTTACTGGGGGTTTAAACCAGTTTATGTGCACAAACCTCACTCTTATCCCAACAATCCTTAATAAAGATAAAACGTAAAAGGTAAATCTTATCAAAGTATTAACTTGAGGAAACTTATCAATAAAACAAATAATAATAAACATAAAGGTAAACCCCAAGTACTTCTATGATTAGAGATCCCAACTCTATCTGCAGACGGAGGGAAACAATCCTGAGCACCTAATGCAAAAACTTTTCAAAGATACGATGCAGTCATTGTAAGAAATTAAAAATATCCCACATATAATATCCCACAAATATATTTTAATATAAAATAAAAGGTTTAAAACTGTACGATCATAGAGTTTCATAATAAAAAGCATCATTGTACTAAAACTGGGAACAAATAAAGAAAACATTTTTTAAGATAAAACCGACATGTATTCGCTAAACTTTCCATCCAAATGATTTGAAAATGTAAAATATTTGAAGAAAATGAAGTCACATGCCAAATCACTTCGAGTCACCCCAAAACGTGTTTGCAAAAAAAGGTTTTAAAGATAACATGAATTAGCAATGACCATTGCAAAGACACACGCTATGGGAATACTTATTAAGGGACAGAAATAACACTGATATACAATACAGTAATTAGTTATTCTGACATGTACTTTACATAGAATCCCTACATGGGGTGACTTCATCAGGGACGGACTTAAACATTAACATACACTGTAGTAATAGTTATACTGAAAGTTCATTGGCCAAAATTTTAAACATATGATTATAGCACTGGGTAAACGCCAAAGACATTGAACACAAAACAAGAATTACCAACAATAAACATGGAACAACAGCACAGTGCATATATACTATATAAACAACTTACTTCAGTAATGCTTGGCAATAAAAAAAACAAGCCCTGCTAAAATTCAGAATTTGAGCAAGCCTGGAAAACATTTTGCCAATGCAGGGCTTGTGTGCTCGTGTTAATTTCGACCACTGCAGTCAGCTAAGTTCGCCATTACAATCGTGTGCCAACCTGCAGATCACATAGGCAAAACTGGTGTATGTGTCATAAGAAGCTTGCTGAATTTGATAAAGGTGGTAATACCTGTTATTTAATGGATTTAATCTGGGGTAAAGAGTTGTTATAGGCCAGATTTTGTCATTAATGGTTATTTTGTGCAAAGTGCTTTTGCAATTACAAATAGTAAAAATACCATAAAAATATTATATTACAAGCATCAAATACTTCTTTAAATTTAATCTCAATACTTTTCATAGCACCTCGTTTTCTCACAAACCTGTTTTAGCTACAATAATGAGCGAACAAGGATACGTTTTTATTATTTTGACATTTCTTGTTTGTCCCTGTAACCCAACAGTTAACACTGGGCGAAAGAATATATAGTAATATTATGCATCGATGTTGAATAATAATGACAAAATTGTTCAATATATACCCGACCGTGATCTTAACTGGATTGAATGTGTCCATAGAGTCGTTATTAACACATAAGTATATTCTGGGTCACAAAAGGATTGTTGCGGTCCACCATTTTGTATACATGTTGATTTTTATCGTATAGATTTGTACTAATTCGTCAATGATTTGTAATCGTCAAACACGCACTCAGAGTTATCCTCGCTTCTCTATGTATTGAGCGGAGCAATATGTGTCCAAAATAAGTGTGATGTTGTATAATGTTAAATGTGAGATTTGATTAATAAGTATAAATAATTAATGTAATTTAATAGTAAAGTCATCATCATCATCAGCAGCATCATCATCATCAATTACTCATCAATCATCAATCATCATCATCAATGTCATAATTACACCGTTTTTTCGTCACCAATGGTGTTCTTTTGTTACCAATTGGCTCTGGATGCAAATACATTAGAACACGTATCCCAATAAAATTAATTGTAAGTATCCTTTTAACACAATTGTTCAAATTGTTCCAAATATTTTTACCTTTATTTAACAAAATATCAAATTCCAATAACATTCAATGTGCTCATAAGAATGAAAACAAAGGGTGTATGAACCATCAACATATAAATTTGTAAACATATTTTGTCATTTTAGTACAATTGCGATTGGATAAAGCTTAATCCAAATAATTGTACGTTGACGGATTTTTTTACCATTTTTGATATGGCAAATCCTTCACGTACAAATTGTTTTGTACCAAAAGTGGGTTGTCATTCCGATCGGGATTCCAGTTTGAAGCATATTGCATCTAAAATATATAATAAAAAAAACAAGAAACTTTACCAGATATTGTTATTTTATATTAATTCCGTACACAAAACATACCAAACGAATTATTATGGGTTTGATGTCTTTTTCTTCTTTCACACTGTCAAAACATAACGATGTATACATGAGGGGCACCTGCAAGGCTGCGGTTCACAGTTTTACAACAATCGGAATTTAACACGTCGGCCAGGAAAAAAGTACTGAAAGAGGTGTTTTTTTCGCGTTAATTACACTTCCGGTGTCGAAGCATAATGCTCCTTTTGATATAAGATGTTGTTTGGTGCTAATATAACTTATATCTGTATTATTGAAACCCCGCAGGAGTGTGAAAATCCCAGTGTTTTATTCTGCAAAAACTCGCTGGGGTCTGAAATTGGCGGGTCAATATGACGGTTTATAGTCATTTCGTATTTCTCATTGATATAAATAAGCTATAAAATATATAAATCTGTTTCTTGTCAATGTCAATTAAATAATATTGTCATGTTGAAAGTATCTAATAAAATTAAACAAGTGACACTACAAATAACTCCACACGTCTTGATTATTTTAAACCCGCCAGACTGATCAAAGTTGTTTCGCACCTTGATTAGCACCTCATTAAAGAATTTACTTCAAGTTTGGTTTATACTAATTTATTTTAGCCCGATTGTGACGAAAGCTGATTGTTAATAGAATCACTCTCGAATCCGTTTCCTGGACAGAGACCAGTACTGTGTCATTTTTGTGAGTCTATGGGTACCCCTGGTGGGGATCGAACCCACAACCTCTTGGGTGAGAGGCGGACACCTATACCAATAGACCACTCTCACACTAAAACGTTGAATGGCAGATCGGCATAAAATAGCCTTTGGCCATAAACAATATAAATATGGCAAAAGCATAAATTTACCATAGAGAATAACGGAATAATAATACATGTACATCATGTAATTTAATATGACAATATAAATTGTTAAACATTTAGAAAGAAAAAAAATAAACAAAGCTTAACATAAGGAACATTACTATTGTACAAGGAGAGTATTTCTTAAATTCATGGCTTTTTTAATGTATATTGCTATCTAAGTTGTTCTTTTGCTTAACATTAGTCGTTTAAACATATCTAAATTTTGCCATGATATTTTACATCGATATTTTAAGCGTAAGAGTCTAAATTAACTACAGCATAATAAAAAATGGTATATTTGCTAACATTAGCATTTGCAAAAATCGTTTTTCTCTTGCAATACTGGTATATCTACCGACTTCGATTTCTAACTTGTGAGCAGACAACCGCATGGAAGAAAATTGTTTGCGTAAATTATCATTTACAATTTTATCAAGATATTCTTCGTATTAAAAATTTGATTTCAAAGAGCAATATGTTTTTAATTTAGTCATGCTATTTATCGATCAGCACCAATCTTGGATAAACTTGTCACGGAGTCTAGCTTTTAGCAATGTAAAGCATTCGGCATTTACATCAAAGTTATCAGTAAAAAATTTAATCCTAGATAGTTTATAATATATTTCATATAAGTCGCCCAGCATGGGCCATTAATATTATAACACTGATCGAAATACATATGGAGAGACACCGATTCTATAATCTTAAACCAGAATTTGATTGCCCTTTTCCTTGCAAACGATAGATGATGATATTCCTCCCAATTCACCGTAAACAGCATTAAGATTGGAAGTTTATTTTTTTGACACAAAGTAAATGCTTTAAAAATCGAATTTGCAGTTTATCAACTTCTTTAAAATTATACACTCCCCAGACTTCTGACCCGTTTACAGGAATAGGCACAATCACAGTATTGAACGAAAACTTGGTCTTAACATCTAATTTGACTCGATCGAACAACATCAGAAAACTATTATATGCCCAGAGGGCTTGATCATGTAACATCTTAACAGCACTAGACATATTGCCTGAATTTATCAAATTAATACCTAAGTACGTAAAATTATCAACAGCTTCAATAATCTCATTGTTTATAAAGAACTTAATATTTCTAATTTGCTTCTTCTTTTCAAATATACAAACATTTTTTTAACATTATTGTTCAAACCCCATTTGATAAAGTAATGATAAAGAGAGTTAATCTGAGCTTGGAGACTGGCTGCATCAGTAGTAAAAAGCACAATATCATCAGCAAATAGAATCATATACATATATAGCAGTTCAAGGTCTTTAGTACAGAGTGAGTTAAAATCAATATGTATATGTATATAATTTATAAATAAAATTAAAAAGGGGAGATAATGGCTCCCCCTGTTTTAGACCGACTGTAACATCAAACATTTAAGAATAGCTATTGTCTCTAGTTATTTTATACAGGATTGGATGTCGCTATATATACACTTTATCATGTTGATTATTTTACACCTGATACCTGATTTAATCATTTTTACCCATAATGCATCTCTATTAACTGTGTCAAAATTTAAAGCTCTTTGGTAATCTATGAATGCGCACCACAGTTTGGAACCTTTGTTTAGAACTTTTTGTATAGTAGTGTGAAGTAAGAAAATTGCATCAGTTGTAGGGTAACCATTTCTGAAACCAAATTGTCCATCATAAAATGTATTTATTTATTGTTTTCACACCATTTTACTAATGAAATCAGAAGCCTTAATATTCGTATCTGATTTTTTTTCATATACATGTAAACTAATTTAGTCTTTCTTCATTCGATTACTGTTTTTCATTTGAAAAAATAACTTCATATATAAATAAAATAATGAAATACGAAATGACTACCCAAAGGGTACCAAATAACTTCTGATATGACACACTTTCACAATCATTTCGCAAACAAAAACACCAAAATCATACCTAAATGAAGCCTTCTAACTAAATTATAGGCCAGTATTCAAGTATCCAGTATAGGCCGGTTTGCAAACACAAATAGGCGGTCGTTTTATTATGACTATGAAATTGAACAAACTGCTTTTAAATTCTATATCAAAAACATTTGTATATACTTACATGATACACCTTAAGAATCTTCCCATTGGACCGGGCTTCAGGAGCTGGCAGACTTTGTCTGGCAAGCATACGATATATTCATCAGATGATTCCATTTCGAATGCAACCGAAATGCTGTACAGTACATCAGTGGTTTTACATTGGTGAAAACTATAAACCGCAATTAGCAGAAATAGGTCATTTATTTAATTTAGAGTTGCTTGGTTTGGGGCAAAATGTCGAAATAGAAACGAAAACTGCCTAAGAAATACATTTAGCCTTAAACGAATTACACAATGGACATCATGAGTTTTTATACGGTTATCCTGGCCGTTTATTAAACACTAGTTTCAATTTTTTTAAAAAGACTGCTCCAAAATTTTAAAATTTTGCACAAGAAAGTAGGCGATTCCTCATGATTTTGCGACCAGTAAGTAAAATTAAACTCGGCCATTATCGACCAAACTCGGCCAATATCAACAAAACTCGGCCGATATGAGTTTGCTCCGTTTTATTTTGGCTACCAAACTTGCCAAATATAGGATTTGAGAAATGGACCATTTCCATTGGCTGTCGAAACTAGTCTAATCTCTGCTGGAAATATTATTTTAAAAGGTAGCCATTTTGTTTTCCGTTTTTCTGACTTTTTTGCATTTTTTTTTGTTTCGTTTAAACCTATTTTGAATTACTAGCGTATCAAATTATTCAACTACTTTGTACGGTTTGATATGACTGTTGTAATTAAACTATTGGTGGATTTTATGACAAGTATCTTTTTGAAGACCGCAAAGATGGCCGAGGAAAGAAGGAAAGGTGATATTTTGTACTTAAGGCAAACGATTTACGAAATAAAGACGAAAAGACATGCATCCTGAGGATGTACAATGCTTTATTTATAAGAATGTACAATGCCACTTAAGGATGCATGTCAAAATCAGCAAAGTCAAATCTAGACGGCAGACAGCATGAATGAATAAGGGATAAATAGGCTTCATACCAGTATATAAACATGAGGTAAGTCATTAGAATGTTTTTAACCAAAACATCGTACTATACGTAATAGTTAATTAATAAAATACTCATTATTTAGGTAATTTATAACATTATAATATAAATCTTAAGAACAATATGTGTACAAAACGTAGAAAACATTTACAGTAGAAGCAAGCAATAAATTTCAAATCGTATGTTCTAATGTTTCATCTAAAACTAGATTTATTAGCGTTTTTATGTTACATATTTAATTGTTTTACTTAATTTTAGTTAAAAAAGAAAGAGTTACTGAAAATGGTTATAAGAGAAAAAATTATTTTGTCATTTGGTGGCTGTAATTTTTATCATAAGTAAAATTGATATTTTACATTCAAGATGAAGATTATCTTTAGATTATTCTACATCTTAGGAATTATAAGCCTCTCTTAGAATAACATTTTTTTTTAATATACTAATGGCCAAAAGTCGTGTCCGGTATGTGTTTCATTTGTGCCTTGCAAATCGTCAATGCCAATTTTTAACACATTACTGTACCGGCAGTACTGGCTCTAATTTTAAACTTCTTTTTTCATTGAATGCATATTAATGTCCTCTTTCCTTCGATACCAAATTTATCAGTGTGCGATATAAAACAAAACAGATATTGTAGTTTTTGTAGACCGGACAAGACTTTTGGCCATTAGTATATATTTAGGTTTATATCTAATCAAATGATAGAAATATAACATAATCACCATTTGGAATTGCATGTTATCACATAAGTATTATTTTTACCTTCATATCGAAGATATCCATGACGCATAATATTCCATTTTCCTGCCGTGCGTTATAATATCTATTTTTTTCATTTATGCATTTTATTAAAGAGGTTTTCCAGATGATAAACTTTCTTAAGGCTTCTGGTTGACGGTACATTTCCGAGCAGTGCACGAATCCCAAACACCTGTTCAAATACGCGATTGTTTTCCGTGATGGATTATTTCATGATCGAGATTATCTTGATCCATACAAAGGCTTGCCTAGATCACACTTGCGAAGTTTCATCTTCTCTTGTTGAGTAGTTTTTTTTAGAAATGCCTTTCAATTTTCTAATACGATTAAATATAAAAATCTAACACACGTCAGAGGGCGCATGCGCATCTTTAAGGGGTTGAAGTTATGTTGACCAACATTCAAGATACTTATGAATAGAAATCACGCTTTCCATTATGTCGCATGTTTTGAAAAACAGCGGAAACAATAAATTACTTTGCAGCTGTTTAATAAGTGTTTAATTAGTATAGCATAGTTATAATCGTATGACAATGAATTTTTGCCTTTAAAGAGTTAGTTTTTTGTGCCCTCCATAGCATAAAAATGATTTACTCTCCATAATAGGAACGAATTTTTGACATAAAATTGATAAGATCATGAATCTGTACTTTGACAGATGTTATCACATTAACCAAAGATGTTTCATTCGGAATTTAAATTATTACAACAAAAACTCTCCAAGTTAATTGTAAAATAAAATCCAAAAATGTTCAGATTTTTTACCTAAATCAGTATATGTTCTTGGTAACCTTTATGTATATTTCAGGAGAACGCGATACAAGGAACAGCTACTTCATGGTGCCCTTGTCCAATGTTGACATGCTTAAGTTTTTTAATATTATCTATCGCAATGTTTTGTTGCTTTTAAAAACTGTATAAATTTGCTATTAAATGCAAATTAAATAGAATAGTGAAAGATATGTATAAAATGTTAAATCTTGTGTGAACTTATGTACATCTTACTCTGAATACTTCTGTTATGCCTTTGGCCTACATCAGGGGAGGTTGTGTCCCCGGTTCGTTTTCCCGTTTGTAGAGGACCTAGAACTATATATCAAAATAGCATCATTTCCGGTATTGATGATAGTGTTTTGGTTATTCTGCTATTTGCAGATGATATGGTCATTTTAGGGAAATCGCTCGAGGAAGTTCAAAATCATTTAAACATTATTTACTCATATTGCAGTGCATAGGCTTTAAAGTAAATACATCAAAGACAAAAATGACAAAAAATGATGCTTTTTTGGAACGGGGTATGTTGTCCGTTATACATGTAAAACTCTATAAAATTTATAGCAAGTAGTGGACATTACGAGTAAAATTATTTGAAACAAGCGCAAGAGGATTATAAAATCATAAAATAATCGAAAATTACAAACTCCAAATCCTTATATGAATGATTTGTAGGACACTTGAATAGAGTTTATGACAAAGTTCTTCATTTTTGTTGACATGCCCCACTTTATGACAAAAGGTTCATAAAAAGTGTCCAAGAGACCTAGTGCACACAGCTAATTATTCATGTGTTCCTTAAAGGCCTAGTTTAAATGCCTAGTTTAATCCTTCTGTAAGCCCCCCCCCCCCCCAAATCGTGTATTGTACACAATGGCTGTGTATTGATCTTAATCTAAATGCCTAATTGTCTAATCAGATCTCCGATCTGAATATCCTGTTGTGCAGTTTTTGAGGTTTTATTATAGAAATTGACCCTCAATGGCCCTTTGACAATAAACAAATAAACAGGAAATTGGCACCTACGGGGGCATCAGTGCAATTAACAGGAGATGCACAGCAAGGATTGTCATGCCAAACATTCCTTAAACTAGGCCTTTAATAATAAATAAAAAGGTCAAAATATTGTGTATGCCCTTAATCAATCGTTTTTGTACTTTCAGTTCCACTTTTAAATCAGCCGATATACGAGTCAGATTCGAGTTTCTTTGTCATGCAGTGAAGTACCCTGATATAAAATTGATTGGTTATCCTATTTTAATGATATAGATAAGCAATGTTCCTAATCTAGTGACATGTAAAGTAACAGAGCTGTGTTCTATATTGAATCTTAAATTCTAAAGCAGTTTGAAATGAATTATTATAAGAACAACAAAAAATCGATATTTCTATAATGCTTTATCATTTATTTTTGTACTATTTTATTATAACTCAATGATTTATTTCATCAGGTTTGTGGTGTGATTATGTTACAAAAAAGGGTAAATTGCGGATTTTTTATTTGAATATACATTTAATAGTCTATATATAGTTTATATGAAATAGAGTACCACGGAAACCAGCTGCAGTCCGCTTACCTTGGTAACGATGGGTCTGCAGTTCACATTACCTCGTTCAATTGCTGGATTAGTCACATCGACAATTGGTCTATCACTCCTTTTGCTCGTATTGACTGTATTGTGGAGAATACATATGCAACCTCCGCCATTGGTGAGCAGCACGCTCTGTGTGACATGCGATGACATCAAACAAACGTTCCCTTACAATGCCGCAGACCACGTAATTGATGCATGGAGACAAATACATAACGAGTCGGTGTGTTGTGGTCCCGTTCGCAGAGTTATGGAGCTCCGCATTCAAAACGTAATGAGCATTTTTGTATATTCTGAATCATTTGCCTATACACTGATTTTTCAAGTACCTTTCCCATTTTTAATGACTGTCACAAATAATATAAACCATCAATTCATCTCATTTTCACTATAAACGGTAGAAATGCATACTATACAATTACGACATTCGTTTTGGTTTTGTTTTACGTTTTAGAAAAGTTCAATGAGTTATGCATTTTATTTACTAGAATTATGTGCCTAACTGAAACTAGTATTATAATCTGTGTTGTATTTATTTCTCCAGGAGATTGCAAAGCAATACGAAAACACACTATCAAATTCGAGTAAGTTAATTCTTTGATAACCTGTTTAAAATTAGAATCAGTATCTAAATAAAATTATTTAAAAGTTGTTCACAATGTTTTGTGAAGGATTTGGCGACAAGTTTATATAAAGCTGGCATTGTGTTAATGTGGCATTATAATTACAGGGTTTCAATATAAATCGAGCAAACACTTATTTAATTGTTTAATAAAAAACGTTTTTTTTTATTACACATAACTTTTGGAAGGTTACTGTCATCCCATGCTTTTAATTTATAAAAATATCTTAATACAGGTCTACTCTTGGACTGTGAGAGGGTGGAATTGAGCACACCTACAGCGAAGTTGGTTGGAGTGGTAGATAACATTCCAAGTCACATCGGCCAAGGTAAACACAACAACGTCAACAAAGTTTTAGTTAGCTTTAAAGCTGCTTTCTCACAGATTTACCATTTTTACTACTATTTTGTCTTGGAAAGAGAAAAAAATTGCGTAAATATCTGCAAATCAATGATATAAGATTGCTAACTAAAACTCAGATCGTTGATTTTCATAATTCCGTTCGAAAATTAATGTTTTATGGCCTAAACCGTTACTAACGATTTGAGAAAAATGCATAAAACATCAATTTTTGAACTGAATTATAAAAATCAACGATCTAATTTTTGTCAGCAGTCTTATTTAACTGGTTTCCATAGATTTTCGCAAAAATTGGCTTGTTATTAGAAAAAAAATGTTGTCAAAACGTTCAATCCGTGAGATTGCAGCTTTAAACAGTTTCTCTCTTAATATGTTTAAACCAATACGTGTAAATAATATCACGGTCAGTGCGTAACATACGAAAACATTAATCAATATTGCAAGATAACACAGTGGGTATATCAGAGTCATAAGGTTGGAGGCTGCAGGTTTGATGCCAACTACGGTTTACCAATTGAATGGCTAAAAAACCATTTTGAGAGAGAGAGAGAGTCCAGTTGCATACTGAGAAACAATGTGAAAACATGGTTGGCGCCCGAAACCACTTACTGTCTCCCTGGCGAGACGTTAAACGGGGTTCCCATATGACAGTGGTGTACCCTGATTTACGTTTAAGAACGAAAGCAGCTTTAACCAGGGTTTCATGATGCGTGTGCTTTATGACACACAATCTATCAAGACATATTTGTTTTATATGACCGGCTTCCTTGAATAGACTGGTGGCGTCTTAAATAAACGTACACATACTCGTACACACATACAACGACATATGTCTTATATCTATTTGATATGTATGTAAGTTTCGATCAATATGCAAGTTCTTCTTTTCTTATAGGCCATTCAGCACTGCTTTGGAACAAACACGGCCTCACATTCACTGCAAACAAATGCATTCATCTCGAGCTTGAGGGAGATATCTTCATCAAGAAATCAGGCTACTTCATAGTATCTTCAACGCTGATTGTTAATACCACAGGAAAGAACAATAAAACACAAATATTCGGACACAACCTTAATCTGCTGTCCCACAAATATGGAACAACAAGTGTTCTTATGCATCGCCAAAAATCTATCAACGAATCCGACAATGTTATTTTT
This sequence comes from Mya arenaria, assembly GCF_026914265.1. Taxonomy (NCBI): domain Eukaryota; kingdom Metazoa; phylum Mollusca; class Bivalvia; order Myida; family Myidae; genus Mya; species Mya arenaria. Next base: position 38,015,269 of record NC_069123.1, on the reverse strand, counting down.
ACAAGTTTTATATCCGCGGTTTTTAAGTTGCATGTAAATGATAGAATATCTATATCTGTCAGCGATCCAAATTATTTAGCTAATGACAATTCTAACGACCATTTCACTGCATACTACACGTACGATATGTCGTAAATCCGTTCATCTTGTCCATACCAAAATAGTTTGTATCGGAAAGCACGGATTACATTTTGTCTGTCTTTAAAAATTCAAAAGTTTGATTTACCATTTTGTTTGAAAATGAATCGTCCATTCAATAATATTGTTTAACCTTCGCTGTATCAACAAGACTTATCTAAGAGTGTTTCATTGTAATTGACACTGATGCAGTCACTTATCATTATTGTGTATTTTTCGTCATATTACTTACACAGCTTTAATGTGGTTGTTTGTATTGATTTTTGACTCTGACCGATTAATTTTATAGTTAGAAAAACAAGCGCTTATGTAAACACAGTGTAATTTTGTTATGTTTTATTGCAAAAAAGCAACATAAGCATTGAATGTGTTGTAACGTTTCAATCACGGATCATATTAACCTGATGTGTAAAGTCTGTCTATCAACACTCCAACGTTTGGTTTACAGTTGTGGTTGACAATGCTTCATTCATTCAATAGTATTTTTCAATCTTCGCTTTATCGACAAGTTGTATCAAAGAGTTTTTCATTGTATTTGACATAGATGCTTTCATTTATCATTATTGTGTATTCTTCGCTATATTACTTAGACAGCTCCAATGTTGTTGTTTGTACTGTGTTTGACACTGACCGATTAATTTAATAATAAGAAAAACAAAGTGCTTTTGTATACACTAATGTAAAATATGTAATTGTGTGCTGCATTGTATGTGTTGTAATGTTTGAATCACGGATCATATCAACCTGCTGTGAAATACATTGATACTGAATACAAGTTCTTCTCCTTCGCCTTCTTTGTTACAAAAGTTGTTATCCTAACGAGTATTAGTGCTAACATTTGACGATTAATTCAATTTACATAACAATCATGTAAAAGCTTTCATGAACCCTAGCGAGTCACTTCCATCCTTTCTGTGATTTACTAGTTTACTTTAAGGTACTTGCAACCTCAGAGGTTTTATTGGGGAAGAGGTGTTGAAACTTTGATGTACATGAAAACAGCATCAAAACAAGAACTGTTTGTGAAACATAATGCCCCCGACACCTTGAACGGCATGTTGTCAAGAATACATGAACAATTTAATTAAATATATTCAGATAAACATGTATCCTCCTGCCAGCAGGGTCTCTGTCAATGTGATTGTGAAGTCAAGTGTGATGACCATAGGTCCAGGCATTTCGATTTATCACGCGGACAAGCGTTTCGCGTTCACATTCACTGTGATCTTAACTTTGGACCCGGTGACCCCATACTCCATCTTCTGTCCATGTCAAGTTTGAGGACCATAGGCCAAAGCATTGTCTAGTTTTCTATCGGACGTTTGTGTTATAACAAGAGTTCCTATATTGCTATAAAGAGTAATGATTTAATAAGCACATATATGAATTGCTAAAATAGTAAACAAGTGTACCTGGTGGGTAATTTTGCAAAACCAAATAGGCGGAACGTTCTTATTGGGTAACAAATTGCCTTTTGTTATATATATTAATATGTCTTACAGCTCGTGTCTTTATTACACTTCCATTATAGCACGCTTATTCTGATTCTGCATCGAAAAACAACTGCTCAAAGCTTCCATGCCAGATTTAAAAGGTGTTTAAACATACAAACATTGGCGATATGGTGCCCATGTTAAGTACAGAAGCTGTCAAAAAGAAAAAGATGCAAAAACTCAAAAAAAAATATGAAAACTTGAAATATGTACAAGAGATACATTTTGAGTAAAAACACATTTTCAAGTCACGCAGTTTTCTATTATCACTTTGTAAACAGGCAATCATTCAGCTTATACTTTCGATCACTTTTTGTTAAGCCCTCTAGAAACATAGGTTTAAAAAAAAACGAGAGAAGCTTACAGGTCAGGTCTCCGGGTAGGCATATTTATGTTACGATAAAAGGGAAATAAACGTGATAACCAGGTCAAAATACCCCCCAAAACACCAAAATACTTCAGAATCTAACATTTCCCACACTTAAATTTCCGCAAAATGAATTACGTTGGACCCCCAGAATAAATTATGTTTGATTTTGAGAAACAGCTTACAATGAGAAGATATGTAAATGCACAGCTTTGTTTTTACGAGTAAAACGTATTCGTTCCCACAAAGTTTCGTATCCATCCCCAGGAACAATCTAGTTGCAGTACCACTTTGTTGTAGAAAATGTCTTTCATGCAATGTATAAGAAGATTAATTTCTCTATAAATGACAATAATACAATCTAAACTACAGGGACAAGTTCAGTATTTAGAAGTTTAAATATTAACCCTGTTGAGACGCGCTAAGTGAGGGCACGAACGACACTGCACGAGGGAAACAGACGTACACACAACATAACAGACCACACACGCACCAAAATCGCTTTATCAATAAATCATGGGTTACCGCCTTGGAATGGTAAGTGAAACATGAGTTTACTGGAACACGAGTCTACAAGTTTAAATGCGCGTAACCTCAAACTTCTCCCAACATGTATCACTTATTACAAATTAAAAATATATGACATCATCACACACATACGACTCATTCTGGTTGCTAACGGTGAACTGTTGTTATTGGCATTTTAATACTATTTCTATAATCAACCGTTGCAATATTAGTTTTGAAACAGCACTTTGATAATATTTCGATTTAAGGTTCATTCAAGAACCAAGTTTAAATAAAAATGTTTGGATACATATTTGCAACAACTTGAATATTTAATGGAAATAAAAATACAAAAGGCAAACACAAATTATATAGGTGCGACAGTAATAAACATAATAGTTTCAATAGAAGTTTCAGATAATGACAAGGAAGTGGAGATAATATTTGCCCTTTCCTCCCCACTGTTTTTATTGTGGAAGTCCCTTCGGAAATACTGGGGAATGTGCTTATTTTATCAACACTAGAGTGCCTACATTCAAAATACAGTACATTCATCATCTAAGCAATGTTTAAAACACATAATCTAAAACACATATGGCATATTCTATCATTACGTTCTACATTTAGTCTGAAAATGCCGTCCATGCTTCTTTTTTGATGATGTTTAGTCCAGGTTAAACATCATCAATAAAGAAGTCTGGACGGCATTCTAGAATTACTAGTTCTACAGTATATATTAAAAAATAGTAAACCTTTACACGTGTAAGGGGAAATCACTGCGATTATTGGATTAAATGTAATCTGTTGACTGTCAGCCATTGACTATTGTTGTCTGCTGCTTTCCAAATCTTGATTGTTTTCTTCTTTCTGTTTTCTATACTTTCTACTTTCAATAACTTGCTAATGACATAATAACTGAGATTTATACAGTTGAAAAGGGAAAAAGAGGTTAAAAAATTGTAAGGATATTGATGATTTCTTTACATTTTCATGTATCATCGGGAAGTTAAATTAGATATATTTTCCGGATTACGATTTCGGATAAAAAATGAACATGTAGGTTAAAAAACACAGGGACAGGGCAATAAGTTATGCTACAGCTCCCCCTCACTCCCATGTCAGTTACAACCACACACCCTGCCTTGTTGTTACAGACCACTCATTGATTTAAAATACATGATAGTGAAAAACCAAATAACACTGCTTTTTATTTTTTTACGACGCCTAAAACCACGGACATCAGATTGTATATTTCAAAGCCACATTTATTCACCTTTTCACTCGGCACATAAGTATTTTGTTAAAGTTAAATGTCCAATCATGTGGTTTATATTACTCTAGAGGATGTTCAGTTTGCAAGTATGTGGTAATTATGGAATTATGATAAATTGTTGTAATAATACCAGCAGGATGTGATAAGCAGCCCCAAAATTTGGCTTTTAATTAAAAAATCTAGTGTCTGTGCCGTAAACCACAGTTGCTAAGAAATACCCCTATTATAGCTTAGTGGTAAGCTTCTTTAGTAGCATTAATGGGCATTTGAACATGTTTTTATCCTTTGGACATGATTCCCTGTAATGTGATGTAGCCATAATTCTCAATTCTCAAATGTAAATCTAATGCCAAAAGATCTTTGCTATTATTTAAGCTTAAATTATTCCTGTTCACAAACAGTAATACCTTATTTTCAAATACCCATCAACCTAAACTATATAAACACAGACAATAATACAGTTTGTTATAAAAAAGAAGACTTTTTAAACATGACTTTTACACCAGGTTGGTAAACCATATAACAGGAATGCACTGACTTCCACCTGCCCATCTAATGTTGCTTAATTGTATTTTTATTCTTATTTTCAATTTTATTTCCTGAAGAAAGACTTCAATGAAGTGACTGATGTCAATTTAAACTCTGAAAACAATGTAGCTTCTTAGATCTTAAAAATCAGGACCACAGTGCTGTCGCATAAGATTTCAGAGCTTTAATTAACATTGCTAAAATTGCAAGGAATGGATGCCGCACGTCTGCCTAACCAATAAATGTAAAAGAGACGCATAGGCGTCTATTCATATTAACTAGGGGTTGCTGGTTCAATCACCTACCATCTCATACGGAAAACATAATGAATGGGTAATAGTACCTGCCTTTCTGTGCACATATGATAGAGTTATTTTAAGTCACAACTAAGAAAAGAGAAATTTCAACTTCGGTGTCACAGTAGTCAACATTATTATCATTTTTATTATAGCTTTTTATACGCTGACTGTTCACCAGTAATAGTTATGACGCCATCACTCGTTAAAATTTACACATGATCATGTAATCTGGTATAAAAGGCCCCAGTATCACACAAAAATGAATATTATTACACTTTTTAAAATCATATTCTGTCATAGAATATGAGGAATTAAAACTTTGGTCAAAATTCCAAAGAAAAAATATACTACAGCAAATCATAAAATGAAGTACTGGTACATAACTTCTATAAAGGAGCCTTAACCACTGTGGTTTAAATGTAATTTTCAGAACACAAACCAATAAGATGTGATTCCTATAAAGTAGAAAAAAAACAGCCATGTACTGATGTTGTATAACCATGTTAAGATTCTATCCTATCCTTTTTTATCATGATTTGCCCTGAACATTTAATTGCATTTCAGTATTTAGTTTAATTGAGTAGGGATTGTGTAGACCACCACCAATCATGCGTGTCAAGTTTCCAAAAGTAGAGTAATAGCCATGTATACATATACACGCAGGTACACTATTGCTAAACAATGATTGACCATGAAAAACATGTTTCATGTTAACAGTTGAGAGGTACCAAAAAGCTCTTAGAAACATTAAATTCTCCTTAAGCAGTGCAATTAAATGTTACAGAGTACCATAACCGAGAGAGTATCCTAGCCAAAGATGGAACTTCCCGGTAGAAATTCTGATTACCGCGAGAAGAGTTACTGGGACGAACGCTATACAACAGAAGAGAGCTACGATTGGTTCACAGGATACTCGTCATTCCAACATCTCCTGAGGAGAGACATCCTGCCACAACAACACATACTAACTATTGGTATGCTTACTATGCTATTAATTTATAATACATGTACCCTTTTATGATTTACTAGACATGTTTTGTGAAATGAAATTAGCAATTTGCAAACGAATACATGTAATTCACATAGAAAGTGTAATTTAACATACTGCATCGTAAATTTATTGATATTTTTAAAACCTTTTTTTTTTGAAAATAGTGCAAGTCAAATTAATGTATTTTGCATCTTTTGGTATCACCCAATTTGAACAACAATTGAATATTTGAATTCATAGTTTTTTTTCTTTATCTGGTCAGTCTTGAGTAATGTTGTAGTTGTTTATTATGGTATATTTATTTATGTTGTACAGGTTGTGGAAACAGCTCCATGAGCACAGACATGTATGAGAACGGATTCAAACACATCACAAACACAGATTTTTCACCAGTGGTCATAGAGAAAATGGCAGAAAAGCACAAAGATCTGACAGAAATGAGCTGGCAGGTAAAATAATTGTCATTCATGATTATTTCAATTAGCTACTTTTATTTCAAATAGATCAATGACTTCTTCATCACAATTAAAAAGATGAATCTTTTTATATAGTATTTTAATGTCTAAATAACAGTGTTCAATTTTTGGTATATTATATCAAAACTTAAGTTCTGGTTTTCAGATATTTAAGTACTAAGTATTATACTAAAGAAAATCACCAATTTATTTACATGCATGCAGTTTGGTATCTTAAAACTTGTACATGTTTGTAAACTGTATATGTATGTTATATATGCAGGTGATGGATATGTGTGACATCTCATTTCCTGCAGAGAGTTTTGATATTGTACTTGAGAAGGGGACGCTAGATGCTGTGATGGTCCATGAAAGAGACCCATGGAATACTTCACAGGAAACCCTGGACCTGATTGATTCAGTCTTACAACAGGTGAGGTCATATCTTCTTGGGGGTTGGGGTTGAGAAGGGGCCCTAGATGCTGTGATGGTCCATGAGAGAGACCCAAGGAACACTTCACTGGAAACCCTGATTGATAAAGTCTTACAACAGGTAAGGTCACATCTTCCATCATAATTTGTATAAGTGGAATATGTTTTCATCACCAATGGCCTACATGTCTAAGGTTAATGTGCCCTTGAACAAGTTTTTTACACTTTGGTCAGTATTTCAGATTGTGTAGTGAACTATTCCCACAGTTTTAGGTGGTGTAGGGCTGAAACTTGATATATTACCCTCATTATGAGAAGTGGTGCCACATATTTTTATCGTGACTTAGGGCTCACCTATTTAGGAGTTATGTGCCCTCTTTTCATATTTGTTTATCAGTTGAGGCCAAGTCTTTAGAGGGTTATGTGCTCTTTAATTTAATTACTACTCTCCTCGACATGTATACTTGTTTCTTGTTTTATCTGTCTTTGACTTGGTACAGTCAATGATCAACATGAAGTGTACTCATGCCAGGTGTATATTTCACTTAAGCCACGAGCTATCTTCCTAAAGTTATGGGACCATAATCTTTTTTACATTAATTGATAGACAGGATAAACACTCGATATATTTTTCACTACCCTTTATATTAATTTCCTTGAAATTATCATAAATTCAGGCTTTCAAGTGGGCCCTTCTTTTCCTACTGTTACCTACTTTTTTGTGAGGCTCCTGCTTTTCCCTACTTTTTCTTCAAAAAGCCCTACTATCCCTACTTTTTGTGGACTTAGTTTGAGAAATAATAGAAAAGTTTTAACTAAATGTATTGATTGAAATAATCTAAATATTGACTTTAATAAGAAGCCAATTTTAGTATTTTTGTAGGATTAGTTTGATGCAGTAGTGCCAGTAGGTCTCCAGTGCTGCAAGAGGGGTTCTTTGATGAGAATGAGTGGTGCATGTTGACAAGTCAGGGACACCCATTCCAGGTCCGTCTCCTCATCCTGTGGCTGAATCCCTCTTGAAGCACTGCCACTGGTTTCTAAGCAAAGATAACTAAATGTACATCACAATTGATGAATAGGTTTAGAAGTCATTTCTTTGCATCCCAAAAGGTAAGTAAAGAGCCCTACATCCCTTCTTTTTGCTCTTAATATCTCTATTTTACCCTAATTTTTCTATTCTAAAAAAGTCCTCCTACTTTTTTCCCTACTTTGTTTTTAATCACTTGAAAGCCTGTAAATCCTATAGTTTGATTTTAATACCTGCCTTAATCAATATTATAAATAAAATCTTGTGTAAAGGTGGCGTGCAGCAGTCGGGGGTAAGCATCACTCCTGTGATAGCTTAAGTCTTTGGTTATTTATTTATTTTATAATCCAAATAATGTTTTTACCATAATCGTTTACAAGTATCTAAATACATGTAAATGTTGTTAAAGAGAGGTAATGAAGCCTTACTGAATGAGCTTCGTAAATAAGTTATTCCCCTTCTCAAAGAACTTTCACTTTATAGTAGACGCTAAAATACTGTTTTCGTATACTGTTTTCGTATAGTGCAATCCAGTTTTAGATGGATTTAAATATTATTTAACAAAACATTATTAGTTTAATGTTGAATCCAGTATGTGGGGAAAGAGCCATCTTGATTGAATATGCTGCATGTTTATGATGTTATATTCTGCAAAAACATTACACTATGATTAGAGTGACACTCTTATTCAAAATCAATACATACACATGTACAACAAACATCAATTTTAAGTGATAAACCTTTAATAACTTACTAAATAATACATAGATGGGAAATATTAATTACTGATAACAAGATTGTAACCGTGTGTTTAATAGTTGAAAACGCAAAAATATTAAATGAATGGTGAGTGCTAAACTATTTACTGTGATCTACTATAGTCTCATCAGGTAGAAATGCTGTGTCTTCTTCACTTTTCTTTCAAATTAACTCAGTATCCTTCATAAGAACCATTGTTGTCGACATTTATTCATCCTTTTTGGTATATTAAAACAATTCTATTAATTGTGGTAAATCTTATTTTGAAGTAAAAGTAGATCTTTAAACTTATATTGGTTCATTGTTTTTTCAGGTGGAACGAGTTTTGAAACCAGGTGGCAAATTCATATCAATAACATTCGCCCAGCCCCATTTCCGGAGACCCCTATATGCACGAAAAAAGTATGGCTGGGATGTTAATATGTCTTCTGTGGGGGAGGCGTTCCACTTTTTCTACATGGTGATGGAAAAAGGGAAACAACTCAGTGAGAAAGACATATTAGCGGAGAAAGAGAGAGAGAAGAAGAGATTACTCAGGGAAAATAACTCTGAAAACCCAGTGACGTTTATGGAAAATGACACCGAGGATTTTGTTTTGTCAATAGAATTGTGATATTTCTTTGATTGTATTTTATTCATCAATGTAGATTTTTTCATGTCAGAACAAAACAGGTATTGTATTAGCATTTTTTCTCTGAAAAATATATATGTTAATAGTAATCTACCGAAGAAAAATCATTGCATTTAAATATTTTATAAAGCAATAAAAATAAAAATATTTTAACTTTACATTTATCATCTCTATGGCATGTTATAGGTTAATCAGTGACTGTATGTGGTAATTGGTTCTGTACTTGGGTATTCAGGTATCACACGAACTTGTGTCGCTCAGAACTACAAAACTATTTTACCTAGAGTCATAAAACCTTAGGATAATGTAAATGGGGTGTTGAAGTTATGCTCCTGGCGTTTCGTTTCCCTCTGCACTTAGTAAAACCAGAGTTATGGCCCTTGAATAACAAAAATTGGCATTTCTGGATTTGTGTTGCTCAAACTCAAAGTATATTATCTTTATTCCTGAAACTTAAAGGGAAATGCCAATAGGTGATGAAGGCCCTTGAATTAGGAAAAAATGGTATTTCTGGACTTGTGTCAGTCAAAAATCCAAAATTACTTCACAAAGAGTCAAGAAACCCTGGCGGAATGTTATTTATGTGATGAAGATGTCTAACTGTGATTTGTTTCCCACTGAATTTAGTAGAACAAGAGTTATGGCCCTTGAATTAGCAAAAATGGGTGTTCTGGACTTGTGTCTCTCAAAACTCCAAAACTGTTTTCCTGGAGTCATGGAACTTGGAGAGATGTTGTTCAGGTGATGGAGTTGTGAATCTTGGGTTTTGCTTGCCGCTGTACATATAGTCCATGGGAAATTCAAAAAATGAGAAAATAATGCACAGAGAATAATTGGTGAATTTTGGTCATATCATATAATAGTTATGGCCCTTGAATAAGCAAAAAAATAGCATAATTTGGAAAAGTATTGCTCATTACAACACATTATTTCACCTAGATTCATATATCATTAGGGAAATGTTGCTAGGTGATGAAGTTGTGTACTGGGGTTTTGTTTCCCATTGTACATGGTACAACCCGAGTTTTGCCCTTGAAATAGCAACATCAAAATTATAAGTCTGACACTCTTTAGGTCTTTCAGAAAGGTATTTAGTAATATTAAGTTGTGGAACTCACAATTTTGATGCACATTCATGGAGAATGGACAAAATAATGGCCCCTGTTATGTGACAAATGGGGCATATGTTGGCATCCGTGTCAACATATTTCTAGTTAGTCATGCTAAAACAAAAATGTTTGATAGCAATACATCACTTAAACCAAAAATGTTTGATAGCAATACATCACTAAAACCAAAAATGTTTGATAGCAATACATCACTAAAACCAAAAATGTTTGATAGCAATACATCACTTAAACCAAAAATGTTTGATAGCAATACATCACTTAAACCAAGCATGTTTGATAGCAATACATCACTAAAACCAAAAATGTTTGATAGCAATACATCACTAAAACCAAAAATGTTTGATAGCAATACATCACTAAAACCAAAAATGTTTGATAGCAATACATCACTAAAACCAAAAATGTTTGATAGCAATACATCACTAAAACCAAAAATGTTTGATAGCAATACATCACTAAAACCAAAAATGTTTGATAGCAATACATCACTTAAACCAAAAAAGTTTGATAGCAATACATCACTAAAACAAAAAATGTTTGATAGCAATACATGACTAAAACAAAAAATGTTTGATAGCAATACATCACTAAAAGCAAAAATGTTTGATAGCAATACATCACTAAAACCAAAAATGTTTGATAGCAATACATCACTAAAACCAAAAATGTTTGATAGCAATACATCACTTAAACGAAAAATGTTTGACAGCAATCACTAAAACCAAAGTTGTTGAAAGCAATACATCACTAAAACCAGAAATGTTTGATAGCAATTTTACTTTTGATATTCAATTGACTTTTCCGTCAACACAATCTTTTAACAAATCTGGTATAAAGAATTAATGATGCTAATAAAGATTAAAGGTGTTGGTACTCTAAACCAGTAATTAATCAAGTATGCGTATATTTTAACATATTTTAACTGCAGCATTGCTACATGACACTTTTACCACTAGTATACTTTTACAAAAGTTTAGATGCATGCTTTCTAATTCACTGGATTTGATAGTACCCATACTTCAATGGAGTAATATGGTATCGATAGGTGTACTTTTTAAAGTTTTATTTTTATTTTACTTAATGACAAATTCCTTGCCTTAAGGCCTTTACTAGCTCAGATATTTTGATTACTAGCTCAGATATTTTGATTTGGGCTGAACGCTCCGTTCGGGTTGAATACCGTCCTTAGGAAGTTATATTCAGCCAGCTCTTCCAGTTCCCCATTGTAAAGGTCAAGGTAATTTATAACTGTTTTGACCTCCTTTCTTAAAATCGATTGCTTTAGTTCTGTCAGCGTTAGCTTGAATTTCATAGTTTACAATAAACATGTATACTGAATTGGTCGAGACTTATTTGCAGGTCTTCAGGAGCTCCGACAGGGAGCGGCATATCGTCCGCTTATAGTACATGTAGTAGCATTTATTATGTGATGTCGGTTAGTTATAGGCCTAGTTGGAGGCCAAATATAATTACACATCCTCTACAAATAGAGAATTTAAAAGAATAACTTTGATATTGCGTCTTGATCAAGGCCTACTTTCAGCTTCAAAACTCTGAAAATTCACCACATTGTAGAACATCACGTGTGACTAACGTATATAAAGTTGGAAACATTCAGTACCTCACCAGTGATTTCTAGCATGTTAAAGCTGCACTCTCACAGATTGAACGTTTTGAATACTTATTTTGTCTTGGAACTAGCCAATTTTTGCGAAAATGCATAGAAACCTGTTATATAAGGCTGCTAACAAGAAATCGATCGCTGTATTTCATATTTAAGTTAAAAACTTAATGTTTCATGTTTTTTTCTTAAACCGTTAGTAACGGGTTAAGCCATAAAATATTAATATTCGAACGGAAATATGAAAATCTGCGATCTGGTCTTTTGGCAGCAATCTTTTATCAATGGTGTGCAGATATTTACGCAAATATGTGCTCCTTTCAAGGCAAAAAAAAATATTAAAAAATGTAAAAACGGTATATCTGTGAGAGTCCAGCTTTTAACTACAGAGCGTATATATCGATAGAGTCAAAAGCTGTCTTTATATCGATAAAAGTACAGTACAACTTGTTCCCGTTTTTTGCAAATAATAGCATAAACGGTTGATAGGTTTCTCCGGGAGACGAATTGAGCGTCAGAGATGACATTTTATTATTCGAAACATTTACTCAGCTATTTACTATTAGTTGTGGGCTAAAGGGCAACCTCAAATGTTTCCCCTATAGTTGTATACATATTTGGAGTAATTATCCGTTCATCCAAATTAACTGTCTTTGAGAACACCGCTGCTCAGTACAATAATAATTAAATGAGTCTACGATATGCCGTATTAAAATATAACTAGATGCAAATGAATATTCCTTTATTTCGTGTGTATATACCCACCGCTTTATTTCTTTAAAATAGCTTTAAAGCAGTCAGGACCTCAGCCGTTGACATGAAATGGCAGAAATCAGCCACCATAGTTTGGTGAGCAACATACCTATCAAGTTTCAGGATAGTTTACCTACTAAACATTAATGCATCAGTCAGTTGTAACCACGCGCCCCCCCCCCCCCCCCCCCCCCCCCCCCCCCCCCCTCCTCCCAGGCCCATTCCCCGCTATATTTTTGCGAACACAAAACCACCGCATTCACCCGGCACTGCGGGGCCACCTGGAAGGCAAAAACACGGTCCATTTCCCCGGCTATCCCCGGTAAACCCCCCGGGGGGGTACAATTGACTGGTGCATAACACTAAGGTGTTTAATGATATACATGTTTGCTGAGCAACTTGCCTTTACTAGCATGAAACTTGAAAGTTTGAAAAATGAGCATGTAGGACGTACACGAGTGGTTCAGTTATGTATATGAGCTATTTATCCTGAAACATTAAAGATTGCAGTGTTGTATGGTATACAGTATGCGTCTATGCCAAAGGGTATACGAGCAGCAGAAGGCTAAATGGACAACTCCCTTTTCAATTTCATTTCCCACATTATACATTATTTCAAGATAATTATTTCGTAACATTATGTTTCATTTTTATAATTTAGTTTATGTTTGCGAATATACACTTAGTAATATTGAACGGTTCGGAATAGAATAGTTCATGTACATTGTTTAATTGTTACCATAAACATCTACAGCTGTAGAGTAAAAGAACATTTGTTGCTTGAAAAATGTTTGCAGATGATATTATTTTATATTTGAACGCCTTGGAATGGCACGAAACCGCCGTACTGCTAGTGCTGAGCCGCTCAAAAATACATTATTTCATTCACAAAATCCGTTAAAAACTTCTTGATTACTTGCAATAATCAGCTTATTTCTTCCGGAGCTGGTAAAAAGTAAATCCTTTTTTATCTTTATTATAGAATGTCCTGAAAAGCATTAATGTAATTATTAATAGAAAATTCATTAAGAGTGTAATTGAAAGACAATTCCCCTGCGACAGACTTAATGGCTCATCATTTAATCTTGTTGTTAGTTTGGCGAAGAGAATGTTAAGAATATTAGTCTAATTAAACTGCAAACAAGCGGAGAGGTCGGTGATATTTGATGATGATCAATAATGGATGATGTCTGATCCCTAAGCCCGTGTTCGACAATAGAAGGGGAGCCTCGCCAAGCCTGGATCGCCAACACCATAATTTAGTGCCATCATGGCAACTATTTGGAATTACATTGTATATATATTAGTTTTATTTATTTTACAACGATTGTGAAACAAGTTATTACAACATTATATGAATCACTCTCGTTGGCACGATTTTACGCGAGAGTGTGGTCTTGTGTTGTGGGGGAAACCGAAGAACCCGGAGGAAACCCACTTGTCCGGCTTGGTGACCACAAACCAAACTCACATGTGCCCAAGCCGGGGATCAAACCCGGGTCTCCTAGGTGAGAAGCGAGTGCGCTGAACGGACAACCTTAATTATAGATAGTGTCCATTGCACGTAATAAACGACATATCATTCCGTTTATTCCATACCTGTATACACATGTACAGCAAGGTTTCCATTAGCATCGACATTTTGAGATGTTATTAATGCAACAATTTTAAGAATATTTGGTCCAGATAAGTAAAATTTCATGATGGAATTATTTAATGAAATGAAACTCGTCACCTAATACATTACATGGACGAAAATGTGGTATTGTAAATGGGTGGTTTTTAAACTTCTAATATATGAAAGCCTTTATTGCATACAGTTCTGCTAGGGTTTTGCTTGTTTTTCACTTAATCAAACTTTCGACGGCATTTGTAAAGCGCTGGTGTCGCTGTCGGCGTATTGCAAATTCTTTAAGTATTACCAAAAACTAAAATCTGACCAAGAAATGACACTTGAGACCTTTTAAAAAAATATGTCAATACGCATATGCCTAGCAAGGCCCGTAACGCCAATTGAGTTATGTCTCGTGATCGTCTAAGATTTTTGCTGGACGACTGTCTACGCATACGAAGCCCTCGTAGCTTATATGGATTTTTCTTCGTTTCACTAGGACCTTCTACGGACAAGAAACTGAAAAGCTACCAAAAGTGTATCTTTCTATAAATTGCCTATTTCCAAGTATTGTATAACACAGACACAAAGACATACCGTTTCGCGTCCGCCTTTTGTAAGAATTTGAGTACTAGCCTTACATTGCAGTTTTTATCTTCATTTCTTAAAAAAGGTCTGTCAATGAAAACTTTAAAATATCACTGGTTAAACTGTTTTCAAACTTGGCTATAACACAGCTTAATGGGTATATCATTTGCTAAGAAAGTCACATAAAATTGACAGTTTCCGAGTTCAACACATGTTCATTTTCAAACATGCAATAAATAGATCTGTCTTCGATATCCTTTCTTCTGGGCGGGCTCGGATGGAACTGTGTTTGGGAATATTTCGGTAGTAATTGCCGAACAATTAGCCCTGCTTTCCCTGGGGCACCAACCGGCCGCACGTGCAATATGATCTGCACGGTGATTAATGTTTGGTTGGTGCGCGAGATCTCTGGTTAAATGTCATGGCAATCGTTCATGGAAAATGGTTTCGCTTTCCCTAAGATAATTGGGCTCTTAGACGAGTCACTTAGCTAATAGTTTGAAACAATGCTATAATATGTATATATTAGTAATGTTTCTTTGTGGCTAATCCTTATATAAAGTCCAGTCCTTTAAATCAGTGTATATTTGATAGAACAGAGTAAATTTAGCAGAATGATGTTCGCAGTTCATTCTATAAAACAAATAGAAAAATATGTTTTCGTGTAATACCATAGAAAAAGGTAAAACTTTAAACTATCGTATATTAAAGATGGTGTGCTAAATACCTCCTATATCAACCCTTTAACACTTAATAAGTTTTTATTTTTATTTCTTTCATTTTTGTAAACAAGTTTTAAATTACATTGATTTTGGTTAAAGCTATATACTTGTATTAACATTTTTTAGTACCACTGGAACGATCAATCTGGTATGAAAGACGTACGTACTCGCATGCATGTTGTTCTGTTATTATAGCTGATCAAGTTAATAATGAAATATGCTATGATCATATCCTGTTACATACCCTTTTAAGCATTTTGGTAATATTTGGTACGTTTCATACGATTATAATAATTGATTTTTAATTTGTTCTTCTTAATGACTCGAATCATAGAAAACATTTTAAACGTATGACAACTTCGTGCGGATATTATAAGGTAGGGCAGTTATATGATGGACATATATTTCTTACACAATATCCTCTTCGAGATATTTGCACGCTAACTGCTAATGCGATCATGAATTAAATAAATAATACATGCATACATGCATTCAGGCCAGAGACGATATAATAGACATACCACGAGTGTATGGAATACGTGTATACATGTATCAAAATAGAATGTTTCATAGTTATTTAAAACGCAAGGAAAATTATATTATACAGGGGACCGATTGTTTTGAACATAAAGTTAAAGTTAACAATGTTGTTAACGTTATCGTTGTTAACTTTCATTTATACTGCTCTTGAAGCAGGGGCGGATCCAGGACCCAACATTAGAGGGGGCGTAACCTAGGGGCGTTACCTTTTGATTTGCGCCCCTCTCTCAGAACCGAAATCAATTTTGTTTAAAGTAGTCCGAAATGGTGCATATCGGTCGAGTTTTATTATGAAAAGTTTTCTCTTTAATTGAAATAAAAAGTAAACTTGGACGATTCTGGGGGAGGGGGCGCCGGGTGCGCCCCCTGGATCTGGTAGTGGAAAGTGTAATGATTAAACTGTCTTGTGATCTGCAATATTTGTAACAAGTTTGAGACAGTTGCTTCACACATTCCTGTGTATTACATCATTAACTATTTGACGTTTAAAAGTTAACAACGGTGTTGTTAATCACGCCATGTGTGTGCATATTGTTCTTATATAGCGAAAAATAAATTTGCATATAGCAACATGTTATTACAGTCTTGATATGATATTTCATCATTAACTCAAAAGTTATCGTATGTATCTTCGCTGGGTTAAATACGATATATTGACTAAATAATCATAGTAAAATCACTATAAATACGTTGACGTTGTTATCGTTTCATAACCATTCTATTTGTTACTGTGCATACATGTGCATGTCTATTTATTATTTAAATTATGAATATGTCATCTATATAACAACTGTGATACTGTGTATTTTGGGCTGGATGCCTTGTAGTACGTAATAAACTATTCGTATTCGTACGTAGTGCAGTTGTACAGAGACAGATACGATAGGTTTGGTTTTCTGAACACCGCGTGCATTTAGGCGTAAAAACACATTGTCGGTTTCCACTTACCCGACCGACCCTCACTCTTTTGCCTAATGTTTTATAAAAAACATGAATTTTTAGTGGACATGTCAAAATTTCACCATTTTCTATTTAAAAAAAACTACAAAAATGATATATCCTGAAATAGGTTGATTTGGTACAGAATCTCGGTTCTCAAAAAAAAACTTGTACCTGCGTTACTCGCCCAAATTATGTTGTTGTTTTTTTAATTTCTCTATCTTTTGGCCTGACAGCGGTTTGTCTAGCCACAAGTTAGCAATGAAGTGTGCAAGTTTTACGTCAGAGCGATTATTAGCTGACTGCCAACAACACATATAGTTCAACTTGTTCATGAATATTTTAAATAGGGAAAATACTCTGATCGCTTGCTGAAAATTCTGTCAGGCCACAGCGTTTATTGTGTTTGTTTAATGGTCTTGCTGGCGGTGCCTTTCCAGCTCCACTCCGAACATGTAATATTAGTTAAGGCGGAATCTTGCGCCGTGAGTTTTGGTTTTGTTGTTTATTTCCCATCTCAGGTCCCGTTTTTTAAACAGGCGTATAAAACCCAAGGAACATTTTTGCTATTTAATCTACCTTAAAAATGCCTTCATTTCAGAGCAAATTCATCTGGTTCTCAATGCCGTCGAGTCACGTGAACAGTTTGGACGTCTGGAATTTCTCCTTATTGGTTTAACCAGTTACCCGTTCATAAACAATTTAAAAATCTGCTTTAAAACTCTATTTGAGCTCGGATGGGTATTTTTAAAGTGTTCCCTGAGTCAGAACCATTTCAACGAACATGAGTAGACAACATGCATATCCTGGTTGTCCGGTAAGCGCAGTGGTTAGTACACTCGCTTCTCGCATAGGCGACTAAGGTTCGATCCCCAACCTGGGCGCATGTGAGTTTGGTTTGTGGTCAACAAGTCGAACAAGTGGGTTTTCTCCGGATTTTTCGCCCCACAACACAAGACCACACTTTCGCGTTACATCGTGCCAAGAAGAGTAGTTTATGTAAGCAATAGCTTGTTTCAACATCGTTTTTTTAATAAATAAGTTTAAACTAACATTGCAATTTATCTGTACAGACACAGTAAGAACTTCCTGCTGCAGTGCATAAAAATACAGAACATATTTATTTTGTAGATGAAAAATAAAGTCATTATAGAAACATAATATGCATGTAAATTCTAAGGTTTCAGAGAAAATTTAACTGGCCCTCTATAAGTTTTGACATGGCGACGGGACCTGAGAAAGGCATGGACGTCTGGAGTTTCTCGTGCACGGCCTATCGCTTCCTAATTCATTTACCCAGGCAGAAACTCTCTCGCAATCTCCCGGCCATTCCGTGAAGACATTCAATAATTGAGTTACGCGGCTATATAATAAACCATAATCCGCCAAGAAAATTTAATAAAATACATTCATAAAGAATAAATAAGCCTCATCCGTCCATTGGAAAACAGACATTCGATTAGATATACGAAATTAAGTATATTAACTTCAATTAGAGGGAACAGTGTTTTACACATCTTCGAATTATTTAGATTGAATGTGACAGCCCATTTGTCGTGTGTCGTAACTTCGGTGAAATTACGTTGAATAAGCTTGGCTAGTGGGGTGCCTTAAATAAGGGGTTCGCTGCATATATTGATCTCAAATTCTGGCAATGTTTTCAAAATTAGTTTATTGAATTATTTTGTAATAAATATCATGATGTACGGTTTTATGGAATAACTTACATTTTTCTTAGGGAATAAGTTCAAGCTGCTCTGTCTGTTATTATCAGAGAAATTATAAAAACACAGCAAACTACACAATATCGCTTGGAACGGAAACAAATACGTCCTTGCTGAGCTGACATATATGTTAGAACTCATTTAAGTATATCTATAAAGAACAAGATGGATACATATATGGACGAAATGGCTAGCGACAATGAGGCAGACGCGAGCAGGCGCGTTGCTGCCTGTACGCGAGTACGCGGCTGAATCCACATGATTCTGACAAAAAAACAGCCAAAGTTGCAGTATGTGTACATGACTACATGATCTTAAAACAGTCTATTTTCCAGTACTAAATAAAACATCTCAGAACACCCAGAATGCACCCGGAACCCCATAGCACAATAATGACTCCACATTAATAAAGGGCTAGCTACGCCCCTGGCGAGCATACTTATTATGGCCAAGTTTGCTTTACCAAATATTTCAAAGGTTAATTACCCAAAAGTTAAATTCAATTGTCCACTTTACTGTTGGACTGGTTCACACAATATGTTCATGTTTGATATAAGATGTCTTTTCAAAACTATCTTAAACTATACGTTCAAAAGAGTGTAACCACACCGTATTGAAATGGACAATCAAGTGTTAACAGTGAAGCCGACATCAATGTCATTAGTGTTTATATGTGTTTTTTTTTTTTTACTTTTTATACCATCTAAACATTTCATCTGTGTTATAAAATCCTCGTTTCCTGAAAACATATAAAAATGTGCAGGAAACCTCAAAGAGTAACGGGAGATAACTGAGTGGTAAATAGGTCGGAAAAAACGTCTTTTCCTCGTGAAAATGACTCTGAATCCAAAAATTAGAATGTTTTTTTTATTTTTCTTACGGTTTAACGCACATAGCCATATACAATCGGTGCACATGCACTTGTGAAAAGATATATTTATATGAGAAAATTAAAAGCAATATATTTTATATTTGTGCTAACTTGAGCCATTTAATTTACACAAAGACCAATGTATGCTATTTTATCATACACCAGTCAATTGAAATCACGCCCCCCCCCCCCCGCCCCCAGGTCCGGGGGTATACCGGTGATATCGAGGGAATGAGCCGTGTTTTTACCTTCCAGGTGGCCCCGCAGTGCCGAGTGAGTGTGGTGATTTTGTTTTAGCGCCGAAAATAGCGGAGTTGGGCCTTACCTAGGTACCCCCCGGTTGCGGGGGCATTTGGCGGGGATTTTACAAGCAGTTTGTCCCCGCAGGACAGGGATTTTAGCCGGGATTGGCTGGCGCATTAGTAGTTTTACAGAAACTAATATATGCATGAAACACAGGTACATTTGAATGTTTTTTTTCTACCATGGAAAATGTGTGGACGATCCCCTTTTGGTGAAATTCTCAAAAGGGTGAAGAGATCAACAAATTGAGCAATTGCAAATGGAAAGATGAAAAGTCGATTTAAGGAACAATAAACAGCAGTGGCTTTCACAAGAGTAGGCATACAGAGTTAAATTGTTGACTCCTTTGGATGGAGCGCTTTTCTTGAAGCGCGACTTCAAGTGCAAACCAGGGTTTCGTCGATGAAAACTCGACTAGAATCGATCTCATAACTTTTGCGATTTTCACTGACAAAAAGACGGCAGCTGACAATACGCGGATAAAAGGGTGGATTGACGGGTGAAAAAAGAAAGACTTGTAGTGTATGACAAACCCGCAGACTGACGGAGCAATATACACATAGACTAACCTGTCCACGGTCAGACAAAGAGTGTAGATTTCTCATTATTTTGTACTTTAACTAATGGACATTATTTATTGTCATAAATTCTTCCGCCATGTGACAATTCCCAGAAACATCGTCCTCTCAGTGCGTCTCCCAGTCCCCGCCCTATAATTCCAGGCGCTTTTCTCCGACTGGTTGGAAGTTTTCCGATACGGTCGTCATTTCCAATTATGGTTTTCTGCCCTGCCCCCTGTCGCCTTGCAAAGCATAATTGCGCATTACGTGAAGAAAACTGAATAATCGGACAATCGGTGATCGAATACAGGACCCATTATCATCAACAAATTATCATAGAGCAAGGCTCACATTCGCTTTGTTCGCGTATAAATTATATCCACCCAGGATCTTCCTCTTACAAATTGCCATGGAAATCAAATTATCAATGATAATTCCTGACTTCATATTTGGTCGGAGAATTTTCTGTTTTATTTGACATTGCTCTGTGACACAGGAAACGTGGAAAAAGAATTGCTTGGAATCTTAGTTCTTTTGTGACAAAAGTGGTTGCTGATTGTACGTGACTGGAGACTGTTACAGATTAACCAGACTCACTCAAGGCCACAGGTATTGAATAAGTTTTGTTTTCTATGAACATATCATTGGATTAAATTATCTCTTTTAGTTTTAATTCCATAGTTTTATCCATGTTCGCTTAATGTTCATGTAAATAGCAAGGTTGCGAAACGCTACTTGTATTATGTGTATTATTTAATATCCATAGTCAGATAGCTGATTTCTGTAATGCCGAACACTTAAATTATAGACCAATTTCATGCTCGTCTGTTAAAAGCAGTTACCTGTGCACGAGTTTGTTTACACGTGCGCTGTTTTAAGGCGTGACGCCTCCCTCTATGCTACTTTGTGGTTTTTGAGTAATCCTCCCCATAAACAGACCCCACATTGTATTGAGTAATTTTTGAAAGAATTTAAATCATAATTTCATTAACCCATGGCATGTTTCAATCCCGTGGCGGTTACAGACGACTATTAGTTTTCACTCACCTGTGACGCGCCTTTTCTGTTCCCCATTTCGTCTCGCGAGAATCGTCTGTGGTGTCGTCTGCTTCGGTCGCAATTGCACGTGCAGACGCGTGCCACTAATCAAAAGTACGTTGCTTTAACATTTTTATTCCTTAACTAATTATTTCCCTAGCAAAATAAGTTTTCTTTATCTTAACCGCAAAATTATTAAAATTGTTATTGGAAAAACAAAGAGAAACAGTGTTTGCAGGGGAATAATTAAAATTAATTTAAATTTCTTGCCATTTCTGTAAATTTTGTGTAAAATGGTTCAGAGGCTGTAGTTATCATTCTGCTCTGAGATTTAGAAAGGATAACATATTGAAAAGGTACTGATTAGACTATTAATTGAGATGATTCTGAAATTTATTTAAAAAATATCTTTAAATCGATAAAAGCAACATTTTTAAATAATCAAAATTTATTGAATATACTGTAGGCTACAAAGAACAGTAATTTATTGAATATACTGTAGGCTACAAAGAACAGTAATTTATTGAATATACTGTAGGCTACAAAGAACAGTAAAGCTACATCCGTACGATGTACGGTATAAAAGTTCCGTTTAGTTTCTTATGCATGGTAGTTAGTTCATTTGTGTACAACCAGGGGCGGTATTTATATAAAACATCTTAAGTCATTTCTTAGCTTCAGTCTACTTTCTGAAGAAAAAAAACAACTCATAATCAAAGTCTTTCAACATATAAGTATAGAAAATACTATCATTAGTGAAAATAAAGTCGTTCAGATGTATTTATTTTATTCAGCTATTTCATCGTATGACCTGACCAGTGAGATGCTTAACCAAGGAAAATGGCTCAAACTAGGAAATGACTTAAGATGTTTTATAAACACTGGTCAAGCTGCTTTAAGATACGCTCTATATAAACCATTATCAAAAACAAATTAAAGGGACTGTCTAAAAGGACAAACATTAAAACCTATTATACAAACCATCTCCTGTTGAAATCGGACAACTTCGTTGGACACCAGTTTGCAACCGAACGTAACTTATTAATAAGTAATGTGAATATTTTTAGAATTCTTTAAAGACGATCATGAACAATGACATCAGACCATAAATGTCTTTGCATTCGTGTAAAGTGAGAGTGATATCACGGTACACCTTTCTAGTGTGTTTGTCCTTTCTCAAGTGTGCATCTACTTTCTCAAGTGCGTTTCACCTTTCTTCTGTGTGTTGTTCTTCTCCTTTGTGTTTTTTCTTTGTGTTTGTCCTTTGAGTTATTCCTTTGTGTTTCTCCTTCATCTAGTGTGTTTCTCCTTTGTGTTTCTCCTTTGAGTTTCTCCATGTGTTTCTCCTTTCTGTTTCTCCTTTGTCTTTCTTCTTTCCACTAGCGTGTTTCCATTCATCTTGTGTGTTTCTCCTTTCTAATGTTGAGCTTCTCCTTCCTCTAGTGTGTTCCTCCTTTCCCCTTGTTCTTGTATGTTTTCCTCTCTATTGGCACCATTAAATAGCTGTACTTGCGACAAGATGTTGCTCTGTAATTCTGTTAGAAAGCTTGACAAAACTTTGCAAGGTTTACATACTGTATGAGATGATATTAAATACTTAACATAAGAAGTCTTGAGTATTTTGTGCACAAGTATTATATATTTTCTTTCTTTTTTTCTACAATGTAAACTATCACATGTACAAACTACCTGTTTAAGAAATATTATAAATTTACTATGTTCTGAATTTAAAACAACCCAAACACAAAAATGCTTACAATTTATCATTCGTTCTGTCCCTATTTATTTATTTAAGATTGGTGTTGTTATATGTGGGGTGTTGTTTTTTCTTCAGGAAATACTCAGGTGTAGAAATAGCTCTATATTGTGTAGCATGGATGTTATAAACAAACCATCCACGATGCCTGTATTATACATATTCTATTCCAGCTACAGAAAGAAGGAGTCATGTTCTGCTTTCATTGTCCCCCGGGCCTTCACCCAGCGGCCCGACCCCTCGGGCTGGACCTGCCCTTCCAGACGCACCCCTCATGTGAGTAGATATGTTGTATCCTCTTATTTCATAATTTCGATTCCGGGACCTCCACTCCATGAGACTGTAAGCGATAGGATAGACAAATGGTTGCATCGACTTCTGAAAAGACAGAAAAAACAAGACAATTTTCTTGGACGTCCGGTGGCTACACACCATATACTTTAGTACAATTATGTGGGTGGACGGACAGACAATTTAGTTAAGACACTGCAGTTGGTGAACATTAACACGAAAACAATACAAAATGGCGCGTATGTGTCTATAGACGCGTCCAATGTTGCTACACCATCATAAATAAGGTCATTACCAAAACTGGTATTACCTCAAGAATGTTACTACCACCAAAGGCAACAGCGATAGAGAAACCATCAACAACTTTAACAAAACCTATTTTATTCTTTCTAAAGTTTAACATACGTAGTTTTAAATTAGTAATATGAAAATTTAAATACCTAGAATGAAGACTAATGTCCAAAAGTAAATATCTTCACTGATCATGGTATTTTTAAATGTCCTCATTATTTTTTAATCCACATGCAATAATATTGCAATATTGCACCAATATTGAACATACTTTAAGAATCTTGATAATTCCAAACTTTCTTAAACATTCTAAACAGATCTTGACATTTCATGCTAAAAATACTTTACGGAAAATCATAGTTTATTTTAATGACTCTATGTCGCCCTTCAATGAAACTTGACTATTAAAATGAAGTACCGAATGTAATTTACATAATTATACATGTTACAATACCTAACTTACATATAAATACATCGCTTTTGAAAGTCTTCAACTCTTCTAAGTAATGTCACATTTTCATATTTTTCCTGGCATGTTGCTATGTATTCGAAAATGTCTTAGAATGCCTTTATGTTTTTATACATGTTCAATATCTAATTTATGGGGTATGGTAAAAGGTACGGCTGCAACAATATACCTGTTTCCGACCATTCGGAACTCCTCGGCCATTTTCCTTCGAAAACAACCTCGGATATGTAAGGACGGTTTACAATGTCAGAAATCTTTGCATTTAACTTCGCTGCGTAGTGATTTTAATTTAGCAGTTAAATTTAATCACTATACTCTTGGGGATCTTAATGATTTATGTAATTAGACACTGCAATGGCAATCATGTTAAATTACGTTATACAAAATACATGTTAACACACTACAATTAAATAATATTATTACCGATCTTCTGATGTACCGGCATACATCCGAGTTTGTTTTCGGTGGAAATTGGCCGAGGAACTCCGATTGGTTACCGACATATGGACTTAACCGGTATACTGACCGAACTATGATTTCGTAGTTCCGGTGTATCGCAATATGCCTTTTTAGAGATAATTTTTCCTCCCAGACTACCACAATCATCATCAATAGAAAATATTAAACTGATCAATTGAAACATGGTGAACTTAACCATTATTCGCTCATCTTTCTGAGCACCTGATGCAAAAGTAAACTGGCTTGAATAGTTAGTACTCGACGAACCAAACCATATTGTAATTCATTTACAATACGGGCTCTGCATATTGCAATATGTAACACTATGATTTTCGGCTTGTTGTTGCAACCCTTCATAAAAGTATCAATAAGTTAAGCTCATTGTTATATTTTCTTTATTTTCGGAACACAAAATTAAACTTAAATTTCAAATGAGCGTATTAAACTTGAGAGTGTTAAAGTTACAAAAAGGAGTAAAAACATAGAGGTCGAGCGAGACTAAACGTATACAAAAAAAAGAATTTTGTGGTTTGGTAAAATTGTGCTGTGTTAAACTACAATTCCATAAAGGGTGAAAATATTTGATGAATTTTGCACATATTTCTTTAAAAAAAAGAGAAAAAGATAGTCGAAGCTCATACAATGTTCGTGATCACAGTTATGTTTAAAAATGTGATTTGTGAAATATTTCGTCCAAAAATGCACCACTGAACGATGAAAGTGTTTATCATGTACACATCATTTAATAGAAAGTATAGTATTGTTATTTGGATAGTTGAGCTCACCTGTTCTGGATGATTTAAGGACCGCTGGATGCCCTTGTGACCTTGTTGTCCGCCCTTCTCCTTTTATTTGCTTTAACGAAATCTAACCCGAAACTAAAAATAACATGATTTTATTCAGGAATGATCAACGCATTTACATGAAAATGTGTATGAAATATTAGTTGTTTAAATTCTAAAACAAGTACTTTACTTACCTATGCAAAAATAATAGATAAAAAAGCGCCTCGAACAATGTCTGGAGCTACTTATTGGGTTTGGCGTCTAGTCGGATAGTTCCGAGGCTCAAATTTACCACTGCCCCGGGGTTAAATTGTTTATACAATAACAAATAGATCTCCATTTACATAAAGGTAGCATTTTCCCCAACCCAGATCAAAGCAAAACGGCAACGAAACCCGATATAAGGCCATCATGGCACTCGAGTAACTGCTGTCACAACCTTTTTACGCCTTTGGTGTGTTTCTTTCTTTTTAGTTCATGTACCGCTCTCATGGTTCCTAACCTTATATAAGGTCGTATATTAGAAAGTAATGCGAGGGAAGCGCCGACGTTTGCACGCGAAACGACTACTAATTTAATTTACACGTTAGTCTCTGTGAATGTTTGCTATTTCCCGGTTACCGCTTCCCAGGACAATCAGGAATTCGTCATTCGGAAACAATCGCGCTCAATCTATCAAGGGGTTAGGAGTCGAAATCTGTACGGCGAAATTAAATTTGTGAACCAAATTTCAGCACATCGTTCTCCGTAATCAACGTAATTAACCCAAATAATGTAGTTAAGGAAATTACATTTCAATACGCGTTAGTTCCGTACTCGTTCCGGTCACGTGAGTCGGTCACGTGGTACATACTTTACTAGAAACAAACAAAAAAGCTATGCCTTGTAAAATGTTTTTTTCTCTGAGTTTTCTTTACAAATCTGCACTGTACTAGTTTAAATTGAATTACATTAATTAAACAAAGGTACTGATTGGGTACTAATTTCATTAATCAAGGAAGAACGTGTGGAATTAAGAAGTTTTTCATGTTGAGATTTTACCAAATTGATCTACTAAATCAATTTTACTAGTTTTAGGTTCCCTCGAAGTTTTAACGTAGTTATTTCAAGCACCAATCAAATAACAAAAATCAGAGTTGGTATCTGATTGTGTTCAGGATTAACTAAGTTAACAGGCGTAGGTTGTGATAATTAGATTTCCTGTACATTCTAGCGAAAAATTGTTACGCCGTCTTTTAACTCGATTAAGTTGAAAATGGAACGTATGGTTTTAGAAACTCAGTGAAAAGGTTAAATTAAACACATTTTGTGATCGTGATAATGTATTTATAATAATGTTTAGTCCAAAGTTGGCAATAGTTTTAATATGAATTTCTGACATGCATGGCATTTACAAGGGTTCTTTAAATTCTGGCTCTAATGCATACATTTTACATAAAACATTTTTGTATTTTTTGGCGGTACTGTAACTTTGCATGAAAAGATGGAATATTATTTTTGAAGTATTCTCTTAAGAACATTGTCAAAACCATCTCCATCAATTTTCACTAATTCTTTCCAGATAAATCCTTTTCATGCTAAAATGACCAGTAATGACGGGTTAAGGGTATTTTCCGGCTCTGGTCCGGATAAAAACTGTCAAATAGCGGCCTCTTGTGAAAGAAATAGCATCTGACGATCTTTACGGAATAACACTTGAGTTAACCCGATTGATAACAAATAATGAAATTATTTTTCTAAATCTATTATCAGCTTATTGTGATGTTCTTAGAGGGAAAATATCCAATGAAAATTGCTATTATTAATATGAAGTGGCGATTACAGAATTTAGCCAGAAGCTCAAAGCAGAAAGAACGAACAATGATAATACAACATAATGATATTGTTCAGACTTAAATGTCATATTTAAGGAGTTCAATGTTCTGCCCCACCGAAGGAAGGGGTTGGGGAGATCAGTGTGCACACCCAGGGGTTTAAGACAGAGCAATTGTTTTGTTTAAATCCCACCCCTGAAGCATGGTAGCTTCTTAAAACCCTTGGGCCGGATGTGTTCTATGTATCAAAATCCTTAAAAATAAGTCCAAGTATATGTCATGGGTGGTGGTCTGACCGGGTCTGCCCTCATATCGCAGTCTAAAGTTTGCGGTGGGGTAAAACATTGATATACAGAACGGAACATAACATTAAGTGTTAACTTGGACGTATACATTCCGTCGTTGCTTTACAGCAACACATGGCATGACATTAACAATGCAAGAGTGTATTAAAGTAATTGCAAATCAACAACTTGATCACATGTTAAAATAGATAATGGTAAGCGTTAGTAATCAAAGCGATATATCGTAATTTTAAAGCAAGTTTGCAATATAAAGCTTATTTTCTTAGTCACACAGTATTTAAGGAGTTTAATAATTCTATAAAATTAAACATACATGGTCGTGCAAAATAAGATTTATCAGTGAATCTTCTTGTTGATGTATGCACATCTAAAATCATCCCGGTTTTTGTGTGTGTTTTTGAAAGTTACATTTAACTTATTTAACCAATAAATCCGTTAATAAGGTTTTTTACAGCGATTTTTTACGTTTCATGGTTTCAGACATCGGACATGCTAATTCCGAGTGGAATTGGAACAAAATGCTTGTAATATTGTTGAAACATCTTCAAACGTTCAAAAACGTGCTCTAGTGTTAACGAACTTTTTGAAGGGACTAGACACCAGATGGTCCAAAAATCGGCAAATACAGTATTTACTCAAAACAAGCTTAGACTTGTCAATGTGAGCTAGAAGGAGGCCGAAAATACATAAATGTAAATGATTTGAAGAATAAACGTAAAAAATCATGTTGCTGTCCCATCTGAGTTTCCCCGTTTAAACATAGCTCATAATGGTTTCCCAGTTTAAACCATATCTGTTCATGAGTACAGATAAATATACCGAATCTATTTTTAACTGACTGGGATTGACGTGGTAGACAACACATGCATCTTTCACAGTTTTTTGCGCATTTTTCCAATTTTAAATTATAAAAATGCGCTACCACTGCGTAAGATGCATGTTTCATAAGCGATGTGATACATCAGTAACTAAGACTCAATGCGTTGTCAATTTCATTTAAGTTTTTGACATTTTGTTTTTCTTGCAATTGAATCATCGGGTATTTTGTCCCTTTAAAGTCCCATTAAAATTTGTGACAGAAAATGCCAAAATGGGTAAGAAAGCTACTGCAAATTGAATGACTGAAGTTTTCGAACAAAGTTTGAAACATAAATAAATGCCAACGTAATATCTTTGAGCGAGTCAGCTAAATATCTAAGAACGTCTATGGACCAAAATGAAGTTATAGGTGAACAACTAACTAAATTATGTAATGATTCCATTGATTATAATGTTAAATTTTGATGTCTGGCCGAAATTTCTCGAAACTTGTGACTTGTTCATATTTGATTTTGCATAACAATTACTTGCTTTAATAGTCTCAAAATTCTCCAAAAAAATTGAGAAAACAAAAGAAAGTATACCAAAACAAAAATAAGGAGCTAAGGTAAACCCTTTTATAGGGGATGTTTCGAGAAAATGAGACCAGGTGGTTGTGGCCCAATATATTGATTGAATTATATGAGAAGATTGTGTTTGATATTTAATATGTGTCACATTAATACCTAAAGATACATTTCCGAAAACTTGTTTTAGGTACATTATAATGTTCAATATTTCTTCTTAGAAATTAAAGGAAAAAATCATTTTTTTTAAATGACTAAAAAGCTATGTTTTATTACACATACATGTTCTTTTTCCTCAAGTGATACCAAAATATTCTGGATCTTCAAGACATAATGTCTTCTGATTGCGGGTGGAGTGCCAGCCAAAACTTACTTATTAAAGTACAATTACCCTTCATTTGTTTAAATATGCTGCACCTAAAGATAAACCGTCTTTTGCACTTTATCTCAAACGGTTTTAGATATGTATCAGTACGCGAAGACAGCTAGACCTAAATATAGTCCTAGAATATGCAAAGTCTGAGTCCTTGGTTTTTATAAGTGTTCCTTTTGAATGGAAATTTGATTAAGACAGAAGGGGGGAATTGAATCACACATTAAATCTAAAATTTTATTGAATTTTACGCGCTTTTGAGAATTCATGCTTTTAAAATGCCATTTCTTTAAAAGGTCTTGTCAGCATTCTATTCCATGTAATTCGATCAAACTCACATACAAATACAATTATTCAATAAAATTTGCCGTTACACAATTACTGGGTATTAGCTAGAACAGTACGCCATACGGTCACTTGTGCCTAATTCGTTTGGATGAATAGGAAATAATTACGAATAATTAGAAATTATATGACAGTGTCATTGATTATTGACGGATAGTTTACTCTTTCAACCAAGACAGTGTCAATATCACACAAACAGACGGGGGAATATTTACAATTTCACAGAAAATTGTCTGATGCCTTTTACTATAAATTTGTCACTGAAGCATGCTTGATACTGACTGCTTTTATCATTTTTCCCCTTAAAGCTGCACTCTCACAGATTGGTTGTTTTGACAACATTTTTGTTTTTATTTTGGAATGAGTCAATTTTTGCGTAAATGTCTGAAAACCAGTGAAGTAAGAATCATGCTGACAAATGAGCAGATCGTAGTTTTCATATTAAGGTTTGAAAAATGGCTAAAATTGTTACTAACGCTTTAAGAAAAACGATATTTTCAGCAGTATACCAAATAAATGATATCTTTTCTATTTTGAGTTATCTTATATGACTGAATTGAAGGCACTGGTGCCAAAACCAGCTGATTCTGACACACACACACAAACTGAAAAATGGTCAAAATTGTCAATATGTGAGAGTGCAGCTTTAAGACTAATACACATAAAACACTATTAATTTGACTAAACATTAAGGTATCCGATGTATTATAATGTGATTTTGGATGCCTGGAGACACATTTTTGGGGTAATTTCACGTCCGATTTCAGTCGAAATTAAGACAAAAACACAAACTGTAATGCACTAGTCAATTGTAACCCCCTCCCCCCCCCCCCCCAGGTTCGGGGGTATACCGGGGATAGCCTTGGGAATGGTCCGTGTTCTTACCTTTCAGGTGGCCCCGCAGTGCCGGGTGAATGCAGTGGTTTAATATTCGCGCCAAAAATAGCGAGGGGGGGGGGCCTAACCTAGGGTCCCTGGGGTGCGGGGCATTTGGCGGGAATTTTACCAACAGTTCATTCCCGCAGGTCGGGGATTTTACCCGGGCTTTGCTGGACCGAAAGTCAAAGTCACTGGTATTTCCCCGGACCTGGGGGGTGGGGGGCGTGGTTACAATTTACTGGTGCATAATAACTTTATCTATAATGCCTTTTCATTCATATATTTTACATATTAAAAGTCTGGAAGCAGTACCGTTTTCAAATAATAAATATATAATTATGGAGTGATCGGGTCACGATTGAAATGTAACATTATTATCATCGTTAAATGGAATAACAATAAATATGAGCTTGTCTGTATACCGAATAATGTAAATTCGTACGTTTCAACTAATTTGGTGGTTGTTCAGTAGGATTTGTTAGGAATCGATTAAACACACTTGTTCTTCAAACACGTGTATTCGTTGTGGAATAAAATGACAAATTGTCCGAAATAATGAAAGTCAAATTGGAATAAACAGGAAAAGAGAAAAAGACCTCCAAAATATTCAAATCGTAGAACTAAAAAGTCTTTTATTGAATGCCAGCCTCATTTGTCATTTTGTTGTATTTTCCAAGTGCTCGTATAATGTATTTGTATATATAAAATGAAACAAAGCAAAGGTGTAGAAAATGAATTTATTGCAAAGAGTAATTGAAAAAGTAGAAGTTTCACTATATTTATATCTAAAAAAGACTTCCTTAGACTACAAAGTCTCGTTCCATCGTAATGAGAGGAAGTGGTTCCGATGTGAATACCTTGATTGGATCTGATTGGTTGTTTTAAAACATTAATTCCGGAAATTGTACATCGGCTATAGGCACGAGGACACATTAACTTGATGATAATGTTTACGTATCCCTGCGTAATAAGTTTATTTCCTTCCTTTGTGTTTCAATCACGAACGTTAATTGAAAATTTATAGCTGCTTCAGCCGACCAGCGGAAAGGAGCCCATCTTTATTCATTTGTGCGATTTTACAATCACTGGACATACACGATATATCGCCATCAAAAATGAATTTCATTTCTTCAGCTAATGGCGCGGACAATTCGACTAAGCGGTTGGAAATAATGCGATACTTAATGGAATTAAGGGATAAATTAGTGTCTTTATAGTCTTATTTTGTCCGCATTAGGCCCGACAGGGTCTAATTGACAGAGTGTCGTCTTGGGTTACCACCGGGCTAATGTGGCTGCCGCCGTCCATCCATTCCAATTCACCTGTCACGTCCATTCTTTAAGAAGTTTTGTGTTTAGTCTAAGAAAGCATTGAACTAATTATTTTTAAATTGCGCGCGACATAATGTTTGTTTTCTTTCTCATTTAGGGATGGCATATTGACCTGAACCTGGGAAACCGAAATACTTGTCATTTTTAAACTTAAATATAAGGTATATAAGGTTTAAAACGAAGTACAAACGTAATGACGACAAAATAAAACCCAAACACTTGCCATTAAGTGTTAAAACATTATATGGAGATATTTTTCGAAATTATAAAAAATACCGGCGTATGGGTCCGCCATACGCATGCGTGGGATAACATATTGCCCCAAAAGTTGGTCGCTCGCACCAAACTGAACCGAACAGATTAAACCAGATTCAAAATAATGTTTTTGGTCACATCCATGAAACTATGTACCGTGATTAAAGCAATTTGAAGAAACGAGTTTGGCAGTAACAAACTATCTTAGAATTTATAAGAATATTAAGTACTGAAGGATGGCTATATGCAATAAACCACGCCACGGGATTTTTAAAATGAATTTAGGCTACTGTTTCTCTATAATGAAATACCGAATATATTGAATAATTAAAAAATGTCGAAAAAATACTGTACTTATATATATTGTTAGAATATATCTTCTTAAAAACATAATACGAATTCGACAGGATTCGAACCTGTCCGATAAGTAGCCAGACCGCCAAGATATTCTATTAAGAGTCATGGTCGAATGATTATTGAAGTTCTGCAGGGATCACGATTTAATTGTTTTCATAATATACGAGTTTAAGTATGCATTGACTGACCTTGGTAAAAACATATAATAATTACTATGGTGAGAGGCAATGGAAGTAAGAATACAGTCTGTTTGATTGGCGACTCCTCAGTATGACTTTGACATTGGAACTTGGATAGCTGCACGTCACTTTAATGTACCGGATAATTAGGCCAAACAAGAGGGCTTAACTGTACTCCCCTTGGAGCGTTTTGTGCAACTATTTGGAGACGGAGGTCATAGTTGACATGTGAAACCGACACATTGATCACTTGTACAAGGTCACTCCGGTCTGTGTAGTGATGAGGGGTATTTTCTTTACCGCGGCTAGCGAATTTAAATTTATGCTATTAAAATGGAGAGCGTTTTTTTACGTTTATCATGTATAACATACTGTAACATACTGTAAGCCTGCTGATTTAGGTTGACAATTAAACCCTGATAAAGAGGGGTGTTTTTGTATGTGTATCATGTATAACATATCATATGCCCGTTCATTATAGTTTAGTATTTTACTGAGCGAAGTTTTTACATCATGATACTTTAGGCCCGATAATTTCATATTACCAATGGTATAAAGATGGAAATACAAAAATACTGTTATCAACAATCCAAACACATTTCAAGTTAAACGTACACTTCTAAAAATGGGGCGAGTTTTATACGAATGCGTCCATTAATAAGACAAAAACGTACGCCCCCCCCCCCCCCCACACACACACGAACACAATTATTACATTGATAAAAAAATAATCCTACGTTCGATTCGAATGTTCTGAAGCGGGTGGACGAACCGACATCTATGGACAAAATCAATATTACAAAATTAAAGGGTCTGCACAAGTATAGCTGTCATCTGCATTTTAATTAAATTTCAATGGAATGTTACCTTTTCAGTCTATGGGACAGCCTTCGCCTATTCCCCCACATAAAACACACGTGAATGTCACATGGCTTTATAGTAAACCTCAACTGTATAAAAGTAAAATTTATATTCAAGAGCACAATTTAGGTTTGCGTTTATTATTTATCGTTAATGTTATTATTATTTTTATTATTCGTATTAGTATATTATTATTTTATTATTATTATTTTATTATTATTTTATTATTATTATTATTATTAGTAGTAGTAGTAGTAGTGGTAGTGGTAGTGGTAGTAGTAGTAGTAGTAGTAGTAGTAGTAGTAGTAGTAGTAGTAGTAGTAGTAGTAGTAGTGGTAGTGGTAGTGGTAGTGGTAGTAGTGGTAGTGGTAGTGGTAGTAGTAGTAGTAGTAGTAGTAGTTAATTATTATTATTATTATTATTATTTGTTAATGTTTCAATATAACTTTTTTCCCTTTCTTATTTCATTGCAAGACACGTTAATTGTTCAGCTGTGTTTATATAAGTGTGAGTATATGTCTAATGACCCGTGCACTGTGTATGTTTCAGTCGCGGGTTACGGGCTGCACGGGGAACTGCACGAGGACGCCTTCGCCAGGCGGAAACAACGCCGCAACCGGACAACCTTCACCCTCCAACAGGCATGTGTTTATAAGATAAGCAGTCAATTGTATACTTAGGATACTCTGAACATCTAAATGATTTGATTGGTTAACATTATCAGTTAAATAAATATTGACCAAAGAATAAACATCTTGAACCAAACAAAAGAATTAACCAGTTTTAAACAACTACTTGCTTGCCAGGCCCTCCTCAGTCAAGTTTTTGATCCCTACATCTACTTGTAGATCTTTTTTCCTAAAACGTCATGGTATTTTGACGGGATAATTGTATGTCGCGTTAAACGTTCAATGTCTAAACAGTCAGTTGAACTGACTGACGTAGTATACGCCATTTAAAATATGCTGGAAATAAATTCACTCTATATAGCTTTAATTAAGCTTGAAGCCCCTTCCTACGAACAAAAACAGAGCCCGGGACCCTTTGAGTGAGCGACAGATTTTATAAGGCATTTAAGAAATTGATGTCATGATTCTTGCTTTCTTTCAGTTGGAAGAACTCGAGAAGGCGTTCGCACAGACGCATTACCCGGATGTCTTCACTCGGGAGGACCTCGCTATGAGGATAAATCTTACTGAGGCCCGGGTACAGGTGAGTGGAAAATATTATGTATATATTCTTTTGACGGGGCCTCATATTTCAGTATTCGGGTGTCTTTATCCGACAGGGCCTCGCTATGAGTATGATACTTACTGAGACCGGCTATATTTGAGCGGAAACTTAATATAATAGTTTCTAATGTTGGGTCACATAGTTCATAATCCGGATGTGTTTAGCTGAAAGGGCCATGCTATGAGAGGCCCAGTTACATCATAGTGGGTGTACTCAGTTTTATCCCTGTGCATACATGTATCGTTCTAGAACTTTATCTGAATGATTTTGGGTATGTAACTCTGTTCGAACGGGGCCTCGCAGACTTGAGGATCCGGGTATAATGTCCTGAATATCCATTGTAAGATACGGATACATGTGACCCGAAATTAAATAAATGCTAACGTTTAATCTAGATATTTTTTTACATTAATCAGTCTCTTAAAGGACACATTTTTACAAAAAGTCAGGGCATCAATAAG
This sequence comes from Mya arenaria, assembly GCF_026914265.1. Classification (NCBI taxonomy): domain Eukaryota; kingdom Metazoa; phylum Mollusca; class Bivalvia; order Myida; family Myidae; genus Mya; species Mya arenaria. Next base: position 37,980,136 of record NC_069123.1, on the reverse strand, counting down.
CAAGTTCAGTGATGTATAACTTTAAATGGGTAACTATTACCATATATCCGACTCTGGTTCCCGTATCAAACTCAATGCGTATCTCCTTACCAACGTTCAAATCCTAAAACCATCTGAAGTTAAGAAAATTTCATAATTATTTATCAAATTAACAACGTTATTTTATGATTATTTTGCACTAGACTTGATACCATGTAACGCGAAAACACATACAATACCAGCGTCTTATCTACAAACATTTGCTCAACACAGACAAAGGTCGATGTTTCGTGCAGCCCCCAACCCAGTTTAGTTAACTTCAGACATCTGTGACAGGCTAAGGACATCTAATCAAGTTTATCCAATTTTCTTAATATAAATCAAATTATTGGCTCTGAACTGTATGCGCGCTGCTGCAAAAACGGTGACATCACTAATCAACGAAGTCCAGAATCAAATCTGACAGCGACCTTAATATGTGGTCCGTCTCTTCTGCTTTGACAATTCTTCGCGGCCAAGCAACATATGGCTGTGGTTACCAATTTAGTTCGTTTTGGTAATTCCAAATTAATTGTATTTTAGCTTTATCTAGCTGATGAACAATTTGGTATGGCCCTTTTTATCATAAATCATACATGCCATGCATTAATACAAATGTTGAACTTATTACAAATGTAGATATACTACATAGTATATTTACAACTAAATGTGAACGCTATCAGAGGCGGTTCAATGATTTGACGTTAGAGAAAGCGCACTTTAGCGGGACACATTGGGGTGCCCCACCCCATCCTTCCCCAGAAATCCCCCAAATATGCTCTTAAAATGGCAAGGGGGGTGTTGGTCCACCTCCAAGACAAATGTGGCTAATTACAGTTTAAAATGGTGCATTTCTGTGTAATAAATGCATAGTTTTTCACGAAACTGGCATGAAATGAATACTTGGACAAGTATTGAGGGAGCGCCCCTCCCTGGATCCGCTAGTGGTTATATGGAAAACAGGTCAATATAATTATGATGACAACATTTGAAATAGTATAACGTGCTGCATCTGAAGTAATAAATTATAATTCACCATTTATTAAATCAGCAAAGAAAGCTGATACTGACGGCGGTTCCATGCCGCGTGCAAGCCTCCATATGACACAGAGTATGGAATCCGACACTGTTTAGCTGCCTTAATTTACCCGGAGCGCGGTGCATAATTACCGGCCCCGTGGGACAGCGTTATTCCATTATTTACCGATCTTTACTTAATGTTATTAAATTATACCTTAAAAGCTAATTAATGAATTTAGGTATTCTTTAAGCAATAATTAATGGGGGAATTTCGTTTCCAAGACAACCGATACGAGTAAAACCATTTGACAAAGCGATACAAGTGTTTTATTTGATCGACTTTTTTCCTTGACGTAGTAAAACGCTTTGAGAAGCCATATAACACGGGGAGATTATGTTGGCTAAGTAGCGGCCATTATCATTGAGTTCTCATTGCCGCCTGGGGAGCGACTAGACCGGAAGCGCTTTCTTGGACAAAGGCGGGCGGAAAATGAGAAAGCCCGTGCAAGCGTCCGAGGGGACCGTTAAGCAAGCGTCTCAGGTGCCGTTGAGCGAGAAACTTAATTCGGTTTGCATAACATAATAAACATTTTCTCTATTAGATTATGAATTGCAGTAAATGAAATATAAATGCGCGGAAATGAGATAAGATCATTTCCCAGTGGCTTCTTTGTGACATATGAGATTTGGGGAAAAGAGAAGAGTCATTATTCACAATTGTTAGCACCAATTGATCCATAAGAGCGTCTTTTTCTAGGAGAACGATGTAAATGCTAGATTTAATCATTTATCCTGGTCTATTTCGCTGTATTTCCAGGTTTGGTTCCAGAATAGGCGAGCAAAGTGGCGTAAAAGTGAACGATTCACTCAGCGTCAACCGAACTCCAATGACGGGGACCCAGATCACCCCGATGACGGCAGATCTGAGAACGAGGCCGATGATCCTGACGTGTGCGGTGACGTATCTTGCGGTGAAGAAGATGAAATCGAGGCAAAATTACAAAATGTTAACCAGTTTGCTACAGAAAACGATGTGAAGGACACAAATACAGATAAACGCGAAGGTGAAGGCATCATTGATGATAATCAAATTCCAACTAAATTACAAACCGAACCAAATAAAAGTGAAACCATAACATCCGCCAGTGAGAGTGGTGATAAAAGTAGTCAAAACATTGGTGAAAATCAAAATCAAAATGATATTGACAAAAACAGACATCTAATTCAAAACATTGTTGCCACTGACAATAACAATGGACGAGATACTCCGGGTATCACTGGTACCAAAAGCGAGGCTCCCATCGAGATGACGTCATCAGTGGGAATGACGTCATCTTCCTCTCCGCCTCTGGCGTCCATGGCTCTCATAAACAGCGCCCGGGCGAGCATGATGATGGGAAAACCGATGCTTCAGCACTCGTTCACCCAGACGCTTATGGCTCTCAGTAACAACGCCGCCATGCATCGACCGTCGTTCTTCCCCATGGTTGATAGGTAAGCGGCTCAGTTCTGACTTATTTCAATAATTTTCAATACTTTCGGTCTCCGGATATCCAAGTTTTTGCGTAACAGATATAATCCATCAGAGTAAAGCGCCGAAAAGCTCTGGAGAAAGCCTCGGAGGACGATTTTTTTCAAGTAGAATAAACATATGAAAGGAAGGAGACAATTTAAAAGAAAGCGCTGAAAGCGTTGAAAGGCTGTAGGCTAGTGAAACCCTATATTGGCTAAAGACGTTTTGACAATTAGTAGTAAACTAAGGCAGGTTTTAACCGCGAAACAATCTGCAATCTCACAGATTGACCGTTTCAACAATGTATATTGTCTTTGAATAAACCAATCTTTGCATACATATCTGGAAATCAGTGCTATAAGAGGTTTAAAAGTTGTACGCACATCAGGAAAAAAGCTAGGGGACACCCGGGTTCGAACCGGGGACCTCTCGATCTGCAGTCGAATGCTCTACCACTGAGCTATATCCCCTTTTAGGACTACCTCATACTGCGTGGCTATAAAATGTGTGCAATGGCTCTAAAAACAATGATAAAAACAAAATAACAATGACAGAAACTGATAAGCACGGATCCATTTGAGTCTTATCGTACTCAATTCACAGTAAAACAAATGTGTTAAACAGCGTACTAGTGCATTCAGTAAAAAAAAACAAAAAAAAACGTTTTTTCCTAAATCGACACTCATATGTTTTCATCATAATATAAATGATTCATTTCGTGAAAAATATGAACATTAATTATAAAGAAAAAGATCATTCGGATCGAAGGTATGATTTAGCAAACCATGTGGAACTGGGAGAGGTTTATTTAAAAAAAGGCAAGAATTTCTTTCCGTCATCGAAATGGATTTGTTTCGTTAGATAGTGGTAACTTGTATTGCTTTTAAGGGCAAAATTGAAAATATAAGGGGACACCCGGGTTCGAACCGGGGACCTCTCGATCTGCAGTCGAATGCTCTACCACTGAGCTATATCCCCTAGCTGACGAAGTATTCACCGTTTGTCTCTGCGAGGATTGAGATAACAACTTTCCCGATTTTAAACCACTTGAATCTTATCATATTTCATTTCATGCCAGTCAGATACCAAAGGTCAACTGCCCATTAAAGGTGTACTGTATGGCTCTCCGTAATGTTTACATCACTGTTTAAACTGGTTTCAAATTGCATTGGTTCAATACTGATGCCCAGCCTCCCACTATCCCATAAAAAGGTTCCACCATTCAAATGGTTAAGGTAGCTAACAGTACCACGATTGTTATTTCTCCAAAACACTAATGTTCACAGCCATTCACTTTCTGACACCGTCTTTTCCCCCCATTTTCATTGCCATTGGTACTTTCTGGTATCTGGATACTACAAAAGCAATACCTGGACATTCATTTCTCTCTGAGACCCATGCTCCCTCTGAGACCCATGCTCCCCTCCCACTTTCCGACACATCTTCCACCATTTTCAACGCCAATGGTTCTGTATCGTCATTTTGCGCCACTTCAATACCGACATAGCTATATTGTTTTGTTTCCATAAGTTACAACCAATACTTGGCAAGACCAATGTTTCCCTCCCACTTTCCAACACCGTCATTTCCAATCATTTCAATACATACATGCAATACTTGGCAAGACCAATGTTCCCCTCCCACTTTCCAACACCGTCATTTCCAATCATTTCAATACATACATGCAATACTTGGCAAGACCAACGTTACCCTCCCACTTTCCAACACCGTCATTTCCAATCATTTCAATACATACATGCAATACTTGGCAAGACCAATGTTACCCTCACACTTTCCAACACCGTCATTTCCCACAATTTCAATACATACATGCAATACTTGGCAAGACCAACGTTACCCTCACACTTTCCAACACCGTCATTTCCCACCATTTCAATACATACATACAATACTTGGCAAGACCAACGTTTCCCTCCCACTTTCCAACACCGTCATTTCCCACCATTTCAATACATACATGCAATTTTTGGCAAGACCAACGTTTCCCTCCCACTTTCCAACACCGTCATTTCCAACCATTTCAATACATACATGCAATACAAGACCAACGTTTCCCTCCCACTTTCCAACACCGTCATTTCCCACCATTTCAATACATACATGCAATACTTGGCAAGACCAATGTTTCCCTCCCACTTTCCAACACCGTCATTTCCAATCATTTCAATACATACATGCAATACTTGGCAAGACCAACGTTACCCTCCCACTTTCCAACACCGTCATTTCCAATCATTTCAATACATACATGCAATACTTGGCAAGACCAACGTTACCCTCCCACTTTCCAACACCGTCATTTCCCACCATTTCAATACATACATGCAATTTTTGGCAAGACCAACGTTACCCTCCCACTTTCCAACACCGTCATTTCCCACCATTTCAATACATACATGCAATACAAGACCAACGTTTCCCTCCCACTTTCCAACACCGTCATTTCCCACCATTTCAATACATACATGCAATTTTTGGCAAGACCAACGTTACCCTCACACTTTCCAACACCGTCATTTCCCACAATTTCAATACATACATGCAATACTTGGCAAGACCAATGTTTCCCTCCCACTCTCCAACACCGTCATTTCCCACAATTTCAATACATACATGCAATACTTGGCAAGACCAATGTTTCCCTCCCACTCTCCAACCCCGTCATTTCCCACAATTTCAATACATACATACAATACTTGGCAAGACCAATGCTTCCCTCCCACTTTCCAACACCGTCATTTCCCACAATTTCAATACATACATGCAATACTTGGCAAGACCAATGTTTCCCTCCCACTCTCCAACACCGTCATTTCCCACAATTTCAATACATACATGCAATACTTGGCAAGACCAATGTTTCCCTCCCACTCTCCAACACCGTCATTTCCCACAATTTCAATACATACATACAATATTTGGCAAGACCAATGCTTCCCTCCCACTTTCCAACACCGTCATTTCCCACAATTTCAATACATATATGCAATACTTGGCAAGACCAATGTTTCCCTCCCACTCTCCATCACCGTCATTTCCCACCATTTCAATACATTTACCTATGTATGTTTTTTTAGTAGCTACAAGCAATATTGGCGTGACCAAATTTTACCCTCCTACTTTTTAATACCCCCTTTTCCAGGGAGTTTAATACTGCTTCCCAGTAGCTACAGGCAGTACTTGAACGAGGCCCTTTTCCCCTCCTTCTTCCAGATGCCTTAATTATATCGGTATGTTCAATCACTAATTGAATGTATTTTCTGTTTTCTAGTAGCTACAAGCAGTACCTGGACAGTTATTTTTCCCCTAGACCAATGTTCCCAGCCTCCCACTTCCCTACACACCCGGCGTTTAAAGGTAACACACTTTTATTATTGTGCCAAACTTAAGGACTTGTGAATTTCGGGACAATGGCCTCATACTCTAAATTAACAGTGATAATTTTAGAAACGTCTGAATACATTTATATACAGACGAAAATGCTGCAGCTAAACAAGACCTGTAAATCTATTAACAATGAAATGGCATCAATTTAAAAAAAAAAAAGATACCAATCAAACTGGTAAAGGTTACTCCCCTTTCAGGTGTAAACTTTGTAACAACATTTTAAAAACAAACAAGCAAAAAAGCGAAAGAAATATTAAAACCAGTCTTGTATTTCAGGCTACATGCCCCTGTGTGGCTGTAACTCCGTGATGGGAGGCCACGAGACCCGCAACAGCAGCGTGGCAGAACTTAGGCGACGCGCGCGGGAACACAGCGAGGCGCTGTCAACCTCTGCTCCCGGCTCGCCTGTCCACCGCTCATAAGGGCTTATTATATTGGGGGACGGCTTGTCTTCATGCCTTGTAGTGCGTGTCATTTCTTTTTTAAATATGGAATGCTTTTCCACTGTTTATCATTCTCGGCTGGTTCAGCGTCATCGTCCCCAGTGTTACAAGCAGCCCGCTGGGAGCCCCAACACAACTCTACTCAAACGTACGGCTCGAAAAACGGACAAACGCACATTTGTGAGGGGTTTGGGGGTAGGCAGTGAGCAGCCAGCTGCGGCCCGACCATGAATCGGATTTTCATTCATATATCTCAAGATATTCGTGTGTGACGAAAAGTTGTGTTTTACTGTTTATTTGTATTAAAGGAATATGTGCCATGTTTCTATAATTACTAGTTTATAGTCTATAAATTATAACTTTGCTTGACAATCCGTTGAAATATACAACGCTTTTTGATGATATTTATATATGCGAATGATTAATTAAATTGTTTCGTATTGTCGTTTGTTAAAACTATCGTTCAGTTGACAAGCTGCTTATTTAATAAAATCAAAAGAAACTAAAGTCTTTACTTAAAAGTATGCTGGCTGTCCGGTTTAGTGCCACAGGCAGCCACGTTTTCGACAAATCGCAACAGTTTAAACAACTTCATCAGTGAGATGGTCATAGAATGACCATTCCCGTGAAAATTATTCAAAATATATCCATCCGTGTAAGAAAAGAAGGTTTTTCAACTAAAGCCATGCAGGGAGAGCATGTCCCGCCCCTAGCGGCCATGCTGATTTACGAATCCTGACGACACCCAAGGCGAAAACCTGTGACTTTTTAAACAGGGCCATCAGTTTCCTACTTTTAAAATATTTCAAAGGAGAGTTGGAGAAACGTTACGCTTATGTGGTGTACTTGCGTGTAGCTACACAACCATTTATTCCTGCAGTTTAAAAGTCGTTTGCGATATTTCGCTTGTAACATGTACTTGTAAGCTCGCATATACTCACATGGAATTGTATCGTAACACACACAGGGTGACAAGGGAGAAAGGGCACATTGCAACTGACATCGAAAAGCTTGAACATTATGAGTTGAACAGAACATGATAGCAATTGAAGTAATATTAGGTTCAAACTGCCAACTATGTCAAGTCTGTATGTATGTATACTCATATCATAAGTTTCAATCAAAACAAAAGAAAAAAACAATGACAGTGATAAGCATTTCAGTCTATGAAGGCAGAATGGTGTCCATGCTGGTCTCCACGGGGGCAGAAGGTTGCTTCCACACAGGACTGGTTGCAGGTTAAGTTGTTATACCAAGTCTGAACATTGAAGTTGAGTTTATCTAGATCACTATGTCATAAGTTCCCCAGATCTCTGACCCATATGATGAAATAGTAGCAACTAAAGTACCACACAGTGATCATTTAGTGGTTATATCTAGTGATAATCTACTGTATACAGAGTGTTCATATAGCTTCTTAATTGCCAGCGTAAGAAATGTTTGTACCTTAATAACATACGGTGTCTACAACTTCTTAAATAAAGTCATTCATTTTCTATTTTCAGTTACAATTGCTTTTTCTGCATAAGTTTTTCATTCGTATTGCTTTAAATTTTAATACACATTTTCATTGATTTAGATCGTAGAGAGGATTTAAATGGTGTTGTTAACGAACAGGACCATGAAACAATAGCATAATATAAATAGGAGAATATCAATATTTAACCTGGTGTTTAAGTGAACAAAGTCTTTACCATCATATTTAGTAGTAATAAGTTCCACATGAACAGTGATTTATGCAGACGGACGATGAGATGTTTCTGCTTAGCCATCGTAAGAAACGAGTTCATTTCATAAGCATTTGCTTCGAAACGTTACAAGTTTGTGCTTCAAGGGAAGGTCCAAATTAGCGTAGATTTTCTTAACCCTGAGCATATAGTTGCATTTAAGCACTAAAAATCTAGCACTGACATAGTTAAAATCTTAATGGTTGAAAAGATCAAGTTTTTAATACGATTTCCGTCGTAAAAATCAAATTTTGTAAATTATTGCCAAAGAGGGACCTCGTTAACAACATTTTATGCACAGTGAATACCATCAACTACATTAAGCAGCGAGGCAAATCTGCTAAAATGCATTAAAGAAGAATTAAGGCAACTTAGAAGATCTTAAATTATCTCGTTACGCTTCATATTCCGCACATTAAGAGCTTTAATTCCAAATCCCATGATTTCTCGTGTTCTAGTCACGTGATGCGAGACTTCCAGCCTCGGTTTGGTCATAAAGCCTTCACAAGTGTCAGGGATTTTCCAGACGGATCGGGCAAAAAGGCGGGAAATGACTGTTTATTCGAACGTAAATCTTTTCTCGTTAGTTTCAGAGATAATACAAGGTAATTATGTCTCGGCAACTCAGTTGATTTCATATAAACAATGGGCATTAATCCACATCTTCCAAACAATTTCATTAATAATTAAGACAAATTTTGCAATGGGTTATTTCAGGACAAATTAAGCTTCCTAATTTGGTTACAGTTTCTATAGCCATAAATAATTCTAAGACGAGCGACTATTGCAATTACTTTCACACTTGTTTAATAAGTTATTGGCATAAGACTGGTCTGTTGAAAAGAAAATGATCTAATCATACGTGGAAATTTTGTCAAATTTGGTTACAGCCTCGCTAATTTAAGTCATTTATTGAGTTATCACGGGGAAACTAGGGAGATATAGTGTTTTTGAATTTGATTAATATTGGTCCAGCAAGTGTCTTAATTGTGTTAAATTATTGCGCATGCGTTGTTGTCAAGGAAAAAGCCCCCCTGGGAAATGTCAGTTGTCATGGAAGCATTTTTGACAAAGCGCAGGCCCGCTTGCAGTGAGCCAGTGTTCTTGAAAATGAGTGCAAGACAGAGCATGTTTTTTATCGATAAAGTATAAGTGCACCTAAATGCTTCTTTGGATCACAACATGAAATGCAATAAATTCTAATATTATTCTTATAACGTTTTAGGTTAAGGATTAAAGTCAGGTTTAGTGAATCGAAAATATGGTTCTGAATCAAGACTGTCTGTAAACAATATCTATCCCCTAGTCCTGCCATAACAATATGACATTAGTTGCAATTGCCGTATTGTATTGCTAATACGAAATTCCTCGTTGTAAACTTATTTGCTAAATCTTGATATGACCATAATAAAGGCATTATCTACTTATATTACTACATACACGCAACACTTACTTTTGCTACTGATATTGATGCTGCTACCACATTTTGTTACTACTGCTGTTACATCTTCTGCTACTGAAAGTGCTACTGCTACTTCTAATGCTGCTACTACTACTGTTACTGCTACTGCAACTGCTACTTCTACTGTTGCTACTACAGCTGCTACTACTGCTACTGCTACTGCAACTTTACTGATACTTCAACTGCTGCTACTACTGCTACTGCTACTGCAACTGCTACTTCTACTGCTACTGCTACTGCAACTGCTACTTCTACTTCTACTGCTACAACAACTGTAACTGCTACTGCTACTGTTACTACTACTACCACCAACATCACTACTACCACCACTAACAACAAGAACAGCAACAACACCACCAACACCACCATTACTCCCACTTCATTTAAATACTGTTGCTACTGCTATTGCCACTACTATTGCTACCACTCATCCACTACCACTACCACCACTACTACTACAACTACCACTACCACTACCACCACCACCACTACTACTACAACCACCACTACCACTACCACCACCACCACAACTACCACCACCACCACTACCACCACTACTACCACTACTACCACAACCACCACTACCACCACAACTACCACAACCAACACCACCACTACTACTACCGCCACTTCTACCACAACCACCAACACCACCACCACAACTACCACCACCACTACCACAGCCACCACCACTACCACTACCACAATTACAAACAAGACCACTACCACCACTACTACCACCACCATCAATGCCACAACCACAACCACTTCCACCTCTACTACCACTACTACCACAACCACCACTACCACCACAACTACCACAACCAACACCACCACTACTACTACCGCCACTTCTACCACAACCACCACCACCACCACCACAACTACCACCACCACTACCACAGCCACCACCACCACCACCACTACCACTACCACAATTACCAACAAGACCACTACCAACACTACTACCACAACCACCACTGTCACAATTACAACTACCACCACTACCACCACTACTACCACAACCACAACTACCACCACTACTACCACTACTACCGCAACTACCACTTCCACCACTACTTCCGCAACTGCCACTTCCACCACTACTACCACAACCAACACCACCATCACCACTACCACTACCTCCTACACTACCACCACCAGCAACACTACCACCACTACTACCACTACTACCGCAACTACCACTTCCACCACTACTTCCGCAACTACCACGTCCACCACTACTACCACAACCAACACCACCATCACCACTACCGCTACTTCCACCACTACCACCAACACCACAACCCCCACCACAACCACCACCATCACCACAACCATCACCACTACTTCCACCACCACCATTTCTACCACCACCACCACCACCATCACCACCATCACCACCACAACCATCACCACTACTGCCACCACCACTACCATCACTTCCAACCACCACCACCACCATCATTACAACCATCTCCATCACCACTACCACCACCACTACTGCCTACAACACTTCTTCCAACCCCCACCCACCACCACAACCACCACCACTACTGCCACCACCACCACTTCCACCACCACCACCACCACCACTACCACTTCCACCATTTCTACCACAACCAACACCACCATCACCACTACCACTACTTCCACCACTACCACCACCACCACCACCACCACCACCACCAAAACCACCACCATTACCACAACCATCACCACTACTGCCACCACCACCACTTCCACCACCACCACAACCACCACTACTACCACTACTACCGCAAGTACCACTTCCACCACTACTTCCGCAACTACCACTTCCACCACTACTACCACAACCAAAACCACCATCACCACTACCACTACTTCCACCACTACCACCACCACCACCACAACCACCACCATCACCACAACCATCACATCTACTGCCACCACCACCACTTCCACCACCACCACCACCACCAACACCACTACCACCACCACCACCACCACCACCACAACCATCACCACAACCATCACCACTACTGCCACCACCACCACTTCCACCGCCACCACCACCACAACCACCATCACCACCACCACAACCATCACCATCACCACAACCATTACCATAACTTCCACCACCACTACCATCACTTCCAACCACCACCACCACCATCACCACAACCATCTCCATCACCATAACCACCAACCAATACTACTGCCTACACCATCACTTCCAATTCCCCCTACCACCACCACAACCACCACTGCTGCCACCACCACCACTTCCACCACCACCACCACTACTACTACCACAACCACCACTACTACAACAACCACCACCACCACAACCACCACCACCATTACAACCACCACTTCTACCACAACCACTACCACTAACACTACTACCGCCACCACTACCACCACCACAACAACAACCACCACCACCATCACCACCACCACCACCACTATTACCACCACCACTACCACCACCACCACCACCACCACCACCATCACCATCACCACTTTTACCACCACCACTACCACCACCATCGCTACCACCACCACCACCACCACCACCCCCACAACCACCTCCACCACTTTCTCTACTACTACTTCTTATAATAATTATGATACGACTACTTCTTATTTTTGTCGTTTTGCTAAATATATCTTCTTTAAACAGTGTTAGCATTATGTAAATTAAATACGAAATGCATATAATAGCCATATATTGATATGTACTCGTTTTTGCGTCATCCACTATATACTGTTATATTTCGTTTGTTTTAAGATGTATGTCTACTACAATGCATTTCATTATTTCGAAAATTAGTTGGTCTTTGAAATATATTTCATTTAGTTCAGCAAAACGGCAAATTGGGTCGACCCATTTTAAACGGCATCTCGTCGCCATTAAACGTTTAAATTGTTGCACTGTCAAGCATTTACAGCGCTTTGGGAGCACACTATTGAGTCAACCCAATTTTGGTTTTGGATTTCGCTTTTTGGTGATAACGGTTTTAACACTGTAGTGCGTTCCAGTGGTTCACATTATTGGCGTCATTTCATCAAACGGAAGAAAAAATTGTTGGGTTGTCGCCATTGTTCGTTCCCACTTTACGTATTGTTTTATTTTAAATAAAAGAGTGGGTGAATTATTCATTTGATAGGGGATTCACCGTGCAAGTTTACTCCCACTTGAACTTGTAAAATGCACTTATGTCTAAAACAAGCAGATCGCCCCGCCCTTATAGTTAGAGTGATGTTGTTCAACGGGTTGTTATCTAATTTAGGAAATCACTCTGACAAATGTAGAAGATGCGATTGCTGTTCGAGATGTACCAAATCGAACTCGGGTGTCCCCTTATTTTTTCATAAAAGTCTCATTTGTGTACCGCTTCTTAACTTCGGGGCAGTTTTATGAATGTGCATTATTATACTGTTTGGATCCGTCGGAAAATATTAGCTGCAAAGCCAAGTCAACTCAAAATTGTTATTAATCATTAGTGCTCTTGAATTCATTATACTCTATTGATAAAGTAGCAAACTACAATTACAAGACCAGAAATTCAATTTGCCGCCATAATTTAATGTGAAGAAATTGTCCAAAGCATCCCAGAATGGCTATAACGTACAATTTGGCGCGGTAATTGTGTAAGGTGGTCCTAACTTGGGGACACGCGGGGAATGCAGTCAGCCAGTGGTCGGGGAGATGGGGAATGATTAAATAAACCACAGAAATGAAGTGTTATGGTATCAATCATGGGAAACGGTGATTAGATTTTTTACACATAACTGCCAATCGCGCTGATAAAAAGCCTGGCACGTTTATCACGGTGTAAAAGACGTGCTTGTCGAAATTTTCGCTAAATAATAGAGGGAAATGTAATATGAATTGGAAATCCATTGACTATATTGTTGGAAATGTGATTTTTAAAAGGGGCCATCGCGTAGAATAATATTTCATGTGAAGTCTGGTGTAAATTTATTACTAATTTAAGTAATTTTACATTTCTTTTTAAAATGGATTCAAATATTCGTTAAAATCCCATTTTCCACCAACCTAACGCCACACCAATTTGAGGTTTTACTGCGACTGTTTTTCAGAAAATGCAAAAAAACTGTTTTAATATCTTTGAGCGATCGCGATCGCCTCCATTTTCACTCCCAAACACGAAAACGAAATGCCAAATAATGCTCTTTGTATAAAGCCATGTTGCATTAGAAACGCATAACCATGTTATAGTATGTCTGAGGACTTCCCCGGAAAACCCTAGCATGAATATGAAATGAAGATTTCGCGGAATATGTTATTTCACTTACACTTTAAAGGGTGAATGCTATTGTAATTGTTCAGGATTATCATTTTATTTATCAATTTATAGGAAATAATGTTTTGCCCTTCCTATTTTAAACGAAATTGAAACACAAAGTATTTTTTATTTCGCTCACTCGCACTAAAGTTCCTAAGCCAAGTTTGTTGAACAAAAATAAGGCTACTCGGCGTCAAGTTCTAGTGTGTTTGTTGTCCAAATTACAAGTATTAATGAAGCATTGCCATTTCACCTTTGCAGAAACCAGTTGTTGATAACTGCAGCAATGTTTACTAACTGTTTACAGCATGATAGTTTTTTTTAAACAATTAACAATATTGGGCCGATTTTTCAGAACTTTATTACAGTTAACAACGTGGTTGACGAAATCGCTGTTAACTTCTCAACGTGACATAGTTCACGATGTACTCATCTATTTAATCATCTGAATGTGTCCTCTCATATATTGTTGAAAATACTTCAGATCACATGTTAATCTATTAGTTTTCAAAAGCAGTAAAGATTTAAAAGTTAACAACGATGACGTTAACAACGTTGTTAACGTTAACAAAATTCTGAACAATCGGTCCGAATAAGGCAACAAGATGCTCCACATGTAAATTACAGAATTCAATGTTAAATATCTTTATTAACTCTATGTAGTTCCGCATTTCTCTCGGCGGTGGGAAAGGTTGCTCAATATTCAATGAAAGACAAATAACTTTAATGTGTGTGTTAATAAGTGGACAATTTTAGTCTAATTGAATGGTCTTGTTTATAGTAATGTGTTTTAGTAGCTATTACAAATAATGATATAAAACACACTGTTGAGAATATGAATAGAAAGCAGTACTGGGGTCGTTTTCATAAAGCATCTTAGTCGAAGTTTTCAACTTAGTTAAAACTGCCTTTTTTCAAAGTTAAATGTAAAGAAAACTAATAATGGTGTTGCTTTTGGTTTTTACATAAAACAGCAGAATAAACCAGAAAAAAAAATAATAAAGGCATATTACTGCATTTGATAAATATTAGAGGGTATTTAAAATAGTCTTTGTTAAAAATTTGTAAACATTCCCTTATTTGAAAAAAAAAATCACTAAGACACGTCATGAATACGGTCCCTTTTCTCCGTTTAGAAGGGCTACGAAATCCAAGCTCAACGATGAGTAAGGTATCACTACCGTCGCGCAGATGACGTGAAAAGGTTTAAACTCAATTAAGTGACGTCAAAACATTGAAATAATGCCTTCATTTTAAAAATAATTTCACATTTAGATATAAAACATTGATAAGTTTTGAAAATTTAAACAAAATAATACGAAGAAAATGAAAAGCTGAACTCCAGGTATGTTTGCGTACGTAGTGGCGAAGATCTATACTGGTCAAGGGAGACCACTGCGTATGAAATTGCACACTACCGATCCTAGACCAAGGGTTTCAGACACGGTGTATCTGAAATGAGAGCTCAAGATCACCTTCCAATTAAACGAAAACCCTCGCCCTTTCACACACTACATGTACCAACATTTCGTAAGAGCTTCGCGTTCTGGTACGTCATAGTAACATTCCTGAAATAAATTGCACGCGTCTGAGTAGTAGCATTCCCTGAAGCACAAATCACATCAGACAACGAGAAACTCCGGCTTGATGCCGCTAACTAAGTATATTTGCTAAGATCTCTTCTATTCGTTAAAGAAACAAATTGTTTTTCCTTGAGGAAATTATCTTACAGGCCTCACTTAAGACACAATTTAGACAGAGATTGCCGGCCGTTAGAGTAGTTAGCCAATGTGATTTTATACGCGAAAATCTGGTCAGATGGTCGTTATTTAATATTACGGACGGCAAGTGCTGACATTTTGTAAGGTTTCTAGAGAAAAGTTCTAGCTTAAGCTTGGAGAATAAGGTACTAGTAGTACATTTTAAAAGGAAGGGAGGTCAGTTATCACAAAGCTGTGGAGTAGAATGATTGAAGACACCAAAATGTGTGTGTTGGTAAAACACATTTTATTTTAAAAGAACAAACATATGCAATAGTATACAAAATAATCAATATAAGGATTTAGCTGGAAGAAGATAAACAACTTATTAGAACTCTTTCCAAGTGTTTCAAATGTGTGTTTTATTTACTTTAAAATATAAATAAAGCTCATTAAATAATTTTAAAACAAATGTTAACGAGGCAATGTTGGAGACTTCAACTGTGGGCGTCTCGCTGATGTCTTATTATTGAACATTTCGATACGCACGTTACTAAGATATTGTACTACAGTACAGCCTTGAACGTATGGACTGCTTTCACTGGCGTCGACGCTTATATAGCATTCGGAACTCCTCGGCCATTTTTATTGAAAACAACCTCGGATGTATGCCGGTACATCAGTTGAAGAAGTCCGTATTTTTTTATTACATCATTAAGATTAGGTTTTACCGTTTATAGATAGTTCGTCGTCGTCTAATAAACTAACCCCCTCAGATAGGGTATACGCGTGGTGCATATCTATTCCTCTCTTTGTATTCGTGTTAAAGAAAAGAAACCCTCCATTGTGCCATGAACTTGTGTTGGTCTTGTACAAAAATGCAATACAACAGGACAGTAGTTGAAATTAGATATATGGTGGCATACGTCAAAAATTTACACACGGGCATCAAAATTTAATAGCCTCAATGCCCAAGTTTAACTTGCTTTTCACAACCGATAGGGTGATTAACTAACTCTACGCCGTTTTTTTTCTGTTATGAACTATTCAAAGTCCAAAGAGGTTCAGTAACCTCCAGACTAGAATTCCGTTGTACTTCAGCATTTAATCTAAGATCTTTATTTGGGGTATTTTAGTGCCAATTCCTCCTTTAATTTTTGTATTCGAAGGGATTGCTTTCTTTTATATAAAAGTTCATTTCCGCATTTATTGTGCTGTTTTCCGAGGAAACATTTTGTAATTGTAGAATAACTGGGTTCAATGATAAATGATTATGAAGCCAGAACACGAAGTACAATAGCTTATAACCGAATTGAGGGGACCCTAACTGGCTTAAAAATACATAATGACCCGCTCTGCAATTCAGAGTGGTTACCAAGCCCGTCCCAATGCCAGCTAGCATGTAGATTAATGGATATTCGGAGCTCAAGCATCTTCCCAATAATTCCCACTATTAGATTATATTGTTATCCAGATATTATCTAAATCAAATTACAACAAATTTGTCTTTAAAAACGTCAGCTTGTAATCTGATTTGCTCGCTAACACGATACAGATCCCCGAAAGTTATGTGCCGCTCAGAGAAAATATGGGATCCGTTGCGTGTCCAGGAATATCACATTCGAAATGATCTGTCAAATCTCCGGCATTCAACATGACAAAAACGACTAACGCACACTTTTGTCATAGAAGAAGACAAATGGGCATTCCGTGTGGTTTGAATTGATGGCTTTATTCAATATTAGAATATAACCTACATTTGCAGCCAATGAAATTTCAGATAGGCAACTATTAAGTAATAAGCTTAATTACTAAGAATTTCAACTTTCGCGGGTGTTTAAAGGTCCGCTTACTGCCAATTTACCGATACACACTTCCTGCGTCAGTTTTTGCTTTGGCATCGAGTCCGACAATCATGTTGTATTCTAAGACATTTAAATGAACTAAAGAAATATTTTAATGATTAAGAATGACTATTCGCTTCGCTCATTTCGCCCATTCTTGATTATTAAAGTGTTACTTCAGGCCGCATAAAAAGATTCTCAGAATTCGATAAAGGCGCGTAGTAATACAGTCTAACTCGTTTGGCTCGATTTCTTCGTTGGCTCGAACTTGATATAAAGGACCGATTTCTTTATACTGAATGTAAGCATTCTCGCTTGGCTCGAACACTCCAAGGCTCGAGGTAATTTCGCCGGGTCCTTGGAGTTCTCGGCAACGGAGTTCTACTGTATGTCATGTTGTGGTTTGCAGTAAATAATGTGATGAGGTGCTGCAGCTAGGCCTAAAAAGCAGGGTGGGGCAACCGTTCCCTTTTTCCGGCACCCTGCTGCCTTTTAACTAAACCCTGCTGTGCTTTTTGTTTGACAGAGTCAAATTTCAAAAATAAGAATGCAAATAATTAATGTACATACTTATGAAGATAACAGCTAAGGTTTTCATAACAAACGATTAGTATTGTAAGTAGTTCCAACACATGTATAATAAGAATGAACATTGGCCCTTGCAAGTGCCCCATTAAGGCTCATTCAATGCAAATCAAAAGTGCCCTTTCCGACCAAGAACCTTGCCTTTTTCACATCTTGGCTAGCGCACTGTGATATATTACCGCTGATTTTACCAAAGAAACAAGGTGACTTGCAGAAAACGATGCAAATAATTTGGCAAGAAAAACAAAGCATACGCCATGTCAATGAATGTCATTTTTAAACGTATTTTATCACGTGGTCATTTTTTTGGAAAACGTTGAAATATTCAATCAAGTCGGTGGATTAGATGGATGAGGAAATGCGCACAAGAAAACCAAACCAATGCAAGAGATGATACATTACAAATCGATCCGTACAATTCATTTTTTCTCGGATATTCGCGTCAATCAAAACCACAAATGTTTAACAGACAACCGGCAAATCGCAAAAATCATCTAATGCAGTTCCTATTCAGTTCAAAGAGCCGTTTTCAATTCCCGTAATTCGTTCCGAGCGGATATCGCACCGGTTTCTACAGGAAACAATCATGTTATGAATTAAAGCACTTAATATAATTTTGTTTGGATTATTAGATACAGGTACTATCAAAACTGATCTAATTTCGTATTGCGGTTGGCCGCGTGATGTTGCAAGATAATATCTTGTCGTAATGAAAGATGACTGTTTTGAGATGACGGGGCGTAGCCGTAGCAAAACCTTGATTGCACTTTTGCGTGGTAGCACACATGTTTATATAACTACAAAACTTGTTGCAAAGCAAGTGCTATTATACTGTTTGAATTTAATTTAAAAGTATTTCAAGTGTTTGAACAACATTGGATAACTCTACTTTAACAACATCTATAGTCGATTGTTTGCAGTGTCGTCGCTGATTATACGAAGCCGCTGTTGGGGAGGTACACATGTACCGTTTCTTGGATGGTTATTGGCATTGCTATCGTGCTTTGTTAAACTGAATGTAAGCATATGTGTCACGTGTACCCGTGAGTTTATGTATATGTGACACCAAGAACTTCCCGTGACATTCGGATTATGCAAGCCTCGGAAGTTACGGTGTATGCAAGCCTAAATGACACGAGGAATGACCCGGGAATTTTAGTATATAATTTTATGCAAGTCTATGTGACACGAGGAACGACCCAGAAGTTTTGGTATATGCAAGCCTAAATGAGACGGGACACGACCCAGAAGTTTCGGTATATGCAAGCCTAAATGATACGAGGAACGACCCGGAAGTTGCGGTATAT
Source organism: Mya arenaria (assembly GCF_026914265.1). Classification (NCBI taxonomy): domain Eukaryota; kingdom Metazoa; phylum Mollusca; class Bivalvia; order Myida; family Myidae; genus Mya; species Mya arenaria. Next base: position 37,960,811 of record NC_069123.1, on the reverse strand, counting down.
ACAAGCCTTTGATACACGAGGCACTTTCCAGGAGTTTCGGAATATGCAAGCCTTTGTGACACGAGTGCCCGGGAGTTGCGGTATATGCAAGCCTTTGTGACACGAGGCACTTTCCAGGAGTTTCGGTATATGCAAGCCTTTGTGACACGAGTGCCCGGGAGTTTCGGTATATGCAAGCCTTGATACACGAGGCACTTTCCAGGAGTTTCGGTATATGCAAGCCTTGATACACGAGGCACTTTCCAGGAGTTTCGGTATATGCAAGCCTTTGTGACACGAGGCACTTTCCAGGAGTTTCGGTATATGCAAGCCTTTGTGACACGAGTGCCCGGGAGTTGCGGTATATGCAAGCCTTTGTGACACGAGTGCCCGGGAGTTTCGGTATATGCAAGCCTTTGTGACACGAGGCACTTTCCAGGAGTTTCGGTATATGCAAGCCTTTGTGACACGAGTGCCCGGGAGTTTCGGTATATGCAAGCCTTTGTGACACGAGTGCCCGGGAGTTTCTGTATATGCAAGCCTTTGTGACACGAGTGTCCGGGAGTTTCGGTATATGCAAGCAATTGTGACACGAATTCCCGGAAGTTTTGGTATATGCAAGCCTTTGTTACACGAGTGCCAGGGAGTATCGGTATATGCAAGCCCTTGTGACACGAGGAACTACCCGGGAGTTGCGGTATATGCAAGCCTTTGTGACACGAGGAACTACCCAGGAGTTGCGGTATATGCAAGCCTTTGTGACACGAGTACCCGGGAGTTGCGGTATATGGAAGCCTTTCTGACACGAGTACCCGGTAGTTGCGGTATATGCAAGCCTTTGTGACACGAGTACCCGGGAGTTGCGGTATATGCAAGCCTTTCTGACACGAGTGCCCGGGAGTTGCGGTATATGCAAGCCTTTGTGACACGAGTGCCCGGGAGTTTCGGTATATGCAAGCCTTTGTGACACGAGTGCCCGGGAGTTTCGGTATATGCAAGCCTTTGTGACACGAGGAACGACCCGGGAGTTTCGGTATATGCAAGCCTTTGTGACATGAGGAACGACCCGGGAGTTTCGGTATATGCAAGCCTTTGTGACACGAGTGCCCGGGAGTTTCGGTATATGCAAGCCTTTGTGACACGAGTGCCCGGAAGTTTCGGAATATGCAAGCCTTTGTGACACGAGTGCCCGGGAGTTGGGGTTTATGCAAGCCTTTGTGACACGAGTGTCCGGGAGTTGCGGTATATGCAAGCCTTTGTAACACGAGTGCCCGGAAGTTTCGGTATATGCAAGCCTTTGTGACACGAGGCACTTTCCAGGAGTTTTGGTATATGCAAGCCCTTGTGACACGAGTACCCGGGAGTTTCGGTATATGCAAGCCTTTGTGACACGAGTGCCCGGGAGTTTCGGTATATGCAAGCCTTTGTGACACGAGTGCCCGGGAGTTGCGGTATATGCAAGCCTTTGTGACACGAGTGCCCGGGAGTTTCGGTATATGCAAGCCTTTGTGACACGAGTGCCCGGGAGGTGGGGTATATGCAAGCCTTTGTGACACGAGTACCCAGGAGTTTCGGTATATGCAAGCCTTTGTGACACGAGTGCCCGGGAGTTGGGGTATATGCAAGCCTTTGTGACACGAGTGCCCGGGAGTTTCGGTATATGCAAGCCTTTGTGACACGAGTGCCCGGGAGTTGGGGTATATGCAAGCCTTTGTGACACGAGTGCCCGGGAGTTGGGGTATATGCAAGCCTTTGTGACACGAGTGCCGGGTTGTTGCGGTATATGCAAGCCTTAGTGACACGAGGAACTACCCGGGAGTCCCGGTATATGCATGCCTTTGTGACACGAGGAACTACCCGGGAGTTTAGGTGTATGCAAGCCTGTATGACAGGAGGAACTAGCACGTATATTCGATATATGAGGATACCAATGAAGGCAAAAGAGCTCCGGCATCATACAGAATCGCATGGAAATCGCGCAAGCAAACCGTTCACATTGACGTTACGTTAAACAACAATTTTTTAAGTACACCGATTACTTTGAACAGCAGCGTTTTTAACACCGTGTCGCGTTAATCGGAAGTCGCCTGACGTCATTAGAATGCCTCCTCCAGGTCTACACACGTTATCAGTGTACGGGGATTTCAATACGAGGCTACGAATTTGAACGACCGAGCGATTTTACAAATCAAAATACAGATCCGCCCAAGATGCTATTAAACTAAACCCCGTCAGCTCACGATGGAATTTCCATGTGTGGTAACCAAGAGTGACACACTCGGATGCATCATTGGGGAATCTGTCTTGAATCCTTCCCCGCCAGGTCCATGTGATTGAACGTGCATTGTAAACAATGGTTACAAGTAAAGTAGGAGTGACATTACATTTTCTGCAAGAGTCGCACCTGACAATACCTGTGCGAGGGCTAAATTAATTGAAGTGTTTTACAAAAAGCATACGAAGGAAATGAGATTAAAAAACAACAGGGTCCGGATACCTTAAGGGACCGATTCCATCCGAATCAATTAGACGCAGGAAAGATTTAATGGTTTTAGAGATTAGAAAAGAATAGAAAGATACTGATACTGTTTACATTTGTAATTTTGATATTATCGAGTAATAATTAAATTCCGTGTCTCAGATAATTATTTGATACATTGCTATTTCATATAATCTAATAGTTCATCTAAAGTATGGAAAATTTATAAAAGCACCGTTATTAATACGCTCTGCGAAGCATACACATTAAATCCGTAGAGACTTTAATTGATTTAAAATAAGGAAATTTCTTTTTTACTTTATCATAGAGGCAATTTAACAGACAATAGCATGCATTCATGTCAGATTACATGGAAAATTGAAAAATTATTACAAGCGATGGCCTGATTTGAACGTAATATTTCTAAACAAATTAAGAGCAAACGTTATGACGAAAATGCATGGATTTTTCAGGCAAGCAACATTTATATTCCGCTCAGATATTCGGCCGTAGTGTACAACTATTGGTGAACCGAATACAAATTCGAGTGGCTAAAACTTCGTTATGTCAAGAATCCTCCATCGTCCCTTCAGCTATTATTATCATAAATCCCCATTATTTCATCTATTTTGATTACTGGACATTAATATGAAATTAACGACACAAAACCCATTAGGTCGGACAATTGAACGAAGCACTTCACAAATTGCGATCCCTCGGGTGCAATACGAATTACATCGACTACCATAACTGAATTTCGGGCCGGATATTCCGTGCTCGATTGGTCGGTAGACCACGATTGGGTGTTAAACTGGTCTTCCGGCGATAATATCGGCGTCAAACACTCGAATGTACGGCCCGACGCGCGACTCGGCGACAGGAACACAACACGTCATACCAGTAACTCGATACAATTCCAAAACTTCTTCATATTTCATGCAATGAAAGTGGATATGTGTCTTTATTTTTACGAATATTCCGGCAAAATTCAGTTACGCTGAAGCGTCAAAAGCCAATAGTGCGTTATAACACACGTGTGAATGTTCACGGTACCAGGATGGCGGTTTTAACGAAAATTCAGGGGTTTTGTGTCTTTTGTTAAAATAATGTCTGTCCCCATTATGGACAATTTGCTCTGTTTATCACCTTAACGCTCGCTAATGTTCATATTACAATACGACTCCATTTAAAGTGAGACTGGTCCCTAAATAATGCAACATACACAGCTGCAAATGTCAATACAAACTTCCAAAATGCTGTTATGTAAAGTGTTTGATACCTAAAAACACCGATTCCAACAGCTCTGGTCGAGTTTAAGCACCGGTAATAGCTATATTGGATTTGCAAGTTGACTGATTAAGAATAAAACATTTATACAGCAAAAAACGATAATCAAAAACATACCGAAATACGCTCACACTAGAGTTATTTAATCAAATGTTCGAGATAAAAAGTTTGAGAGTTTTATCGGTGGAAAAAATAAGGACAATATAAATTAATTGCTACATTGCATCCATTTTTAAATGGGGGCGAGATGACATCGTTTTTTAATATTTTTTTTTCTTAGATGACTGTATTATCGTTGAATATGAGTTCATACTCATTCTTTTTGCATAAGGGACCATATACATGTGTTTCTAGATGAACAATTCTCTTTTTCTTGTGAATGTTATGCAACGACACCGTAGGTATGAATACACGCCGTTCACGGACAGACCCTGACCGACGGAAATACAGACCCTAGTCAAACATGTTTATTTGAGTCAATCTAAGTTGATAGGCGGCGACAAAAGGCGGCGGGCGGGGATGAAAATCTAGCAATTCATTTATAGTCGCCTTACAGTGAAACATTTTTGCCGTGAACAAACTACTTTTGAAATTAAATGTAGTTATTTTCCCTTTGAATAAAACTGACTACCTCTCTTTTGAAAAAGAAGATATTAGGAAAAGATTGTACATGTTTAGATAAAGATTTTTTGGAAATAAACTTAACTTACCGTTCATTAAGGAACTGGTTATCATATTTTTAAACGATTCCATAAAGCTGTCAACTCGAACACCTTTAGTACCAAACCATTTGAAACGAATACAAATGATATTTATTCGATGTTATATCACATATTCGATATATTTCCGAACTGTCTTACTTCGTAAATACGAACTTCCCAGAACATTCACACAACCATAGACAGGGATCATACCGGATGCCAAGGCAAATTTGTAAAAAGCGATTTCTCGAACCATCTTAAGTCTCTTATAACAGGATCAAGATCAGCGCACTATTTTTTTGTTGGTATAAACTGTGTAGTATTCTCTTTTCAAAAAGTGTTGAAGCTTTTTAAGCTGCACTCTCACAGATTGAACGTTTTGACAACTTTTTTTTTATTTTTTGTCTTGGAACGAGCCAATTTTTGCGAAAATCCATGGAAACCAGTTATATAAGACTGCTGACAAAAAATTGGATTGCAGATTTTTTATATTTTAGTTCAAAAATTGATGTTTAATGCATTTCTCTTAAACCGTTAGTAACGGGTTAAGCCATAAAACATTATAATATGAAAATCTGCGATCTGATCTTTTGTCAGCAATCTTTTATCATTGGTTTGCAGACATTTACGCAAAACAATGCACTTTCCAAGACAAAAAAAAGTTGTAAAATCGTTGTATCTGTGAGAGTGCATCTTTAAAGGAAATAATATTTGACATACGATAAACTACTTTTTGTTTTATAAAATCATATTTAAGAAAGTTTTTTTTTTAGAAATCGGGGGCTGAACAAAAACACCCTACCACATCATATAAATACGACAAAAATCAAAATCACATATATGGCAATAATTTAAATTTAAAGTTCTGTGACCGAAAAAGAGGAATTAAGCTTAAAAGAGGAAACTTGACATCCTAATATACCTCGCCATAAGTAATCTGAAACACAAAAAGTCAACAAGAACAAGGCATGGTCTTCACTTTTCAGATGGAAAAGGACCCGTTTACAAGAGAATTAAAAATGATGTCTGACACCAAGTGATTGAATACCATGAAACAAACTCAAAAGCCGACTTTAACTCCACTGTTGATCCACATTTGTCTTAATGTTTGACCTATCTATTCTGGCATACGTTTCTCTAATCATGCAGAAGACCAACGGTTTTGGATTCCAGTGGGCAGATGGAAACACCCCGACTTTATAAAGTGTGGGACATTATCGACCCTTCTTACAGCCCGAGTTATGGGCCGTGCCACACAAGCACGTATTGTTGTCACTAGAAGCAAGTGTACGTAGTTGCATGTGAATTTCTTGAACGAGTTTGTAGTTACAGTTAAAAATGTCCGGTGAGTTTTAGAGCATCTTGGAGTTTTAACTCAGATCTCAAATAATGTTCACTCAATGGACTTCATACTTCAAATAGTAATTGATGTTCACGGGCATCACACAATGGGGTTACGTAACTCCATACGTGAATTCATATTAACCTAAATACAAATAACGGCCATGGATCGACCTTTTTCTTGTTTTTGATAGGCGCGTATAAAATCACAAATGCATTCATTTCTAAGACAAAGCGGCGTTTAGTCGGGCGCGCTGTCACACGACAGCTCGTGTTGATAACTTTTAGAACGTGTGCAAGTACCGATTATTTTATCAGCATAGATTAAAGCCATTAAAGCAGGTTTTATAGACAAAATTTACTTCACAGTGTATTTCTCGTCAAAATTGTTCGTCTTATAAACTTGTCAAAAATATACTAAAGAGCCTAATGCCGGAAGATGCCAATACAATCCAAGTTTAAATGTGTTGCTAGGTACTTTTTTCACATTAACCCAAGGTATCATATCATATGTTGGCAAGTCATTTTCAAATAATATCAACTCATATTAAAACAAGTTCATTTTCATACAGATGCGATTCTCACTTTTTGTGAATATCAATGTTAAAAGTAGTAACAAACATTTATTAAAACTAAACAGGTCACGAATGTCGCAGGCCCAAAGATTAAAATGACATTGACCTACTGACCCCACTCTAAAGGTCATCACGGAAATATACATTCAACAAATATACAAGTCATTCAAATGTTCAGAATCAATGTCCGAATCTTAAGAGCAACACCGCGGATGATCAAGTCGATGACGCCGGACGTAGTTATCCTTGTGTCTGACGGTGACATGCTTCGGAGGCAACACAATAGTTATAAAATAATTTACAAAGCACTAAAGCATGCTAACAAACACCCATTTTATAATTTATTGAATGTAAAAAAATCAAATCTAAATAATTTATTCAGTCAGTTAATCATTCACAATGAATTATTTGCTCAGTAAGTGTAGGTGTTCAGGTAACAAGAATAATGTATCTGTGACATAATATGTACATATTTATAACAATATCATTAACCAACTTCTACCAACAACAATTACAAACATTATAAATGACCTTTTTAACCTTTACCTTTCATATATTTGAATTTCAATAAAAATACATGTACATTAACAACTGAAAATCACAACTGCTGAAATAAATACCATTTAAATATTTTTTTATAAGAGTCATCATTCATTTAACCGATTTCCATTATCGGTCAATTTTTGACTTCCTTTGCCAATGATTAACACAAATAATCATTTTAATACAAACGTATACAGTAATTATTGAATTAATATATAATTATGTTTAATTCTAAAGTTCAAATACGTGTACCCTTAAACCCACATCAACTAATGCAAGAACTCAGTCAAATTGGCTTATACATATTATCTCACTGTGGCAGGTCAGCTACTGTATGTATTGTAATGGCTCAGCCTTACAACATATCATCATATAATTATTTATGACCCTCTTACAAGCTTTTCATCCCATTCCTCTATTCAGGGGTCCTAATAGCTGATAATTGTCAATCATGGCCGGGGGTCTGTTTGTATATGAAGGATTCATGCCCTTTTAAAATTGTTTCAAAAGTCATATATTTTATATTATATTCATTTTGAGTTTCTTCCTACTGTTTTTGATGCAAATATCCAAGCGAAAACCAACATTTACATCTGTTCAATAGTCAGAAGTTAAATGCTCTCCATCCTGGTTTCAGGATAAACCCTGAACATGAGAATCCCTGTCTAGTATAACTTAGGAGCCCTGTTACTGCTGACAGCACTTGCGGCAGGACATTTTAATATCTCAAGTTTGTTAACATGTATGTAGTAATTAAAGCATGATATTGTGGTACCAGCATTGCAGACTTCTTTGCAATGACAGTTCTTAGCACCAGGTTTCTCCTCTTGACTGTTCTTCACAACTAGTTACACAATTCAGTACTGCGACTAGAACTCCTTTCCACAAATGGACAGCCACATTGTGTTTAACAGCTATCATAAATGAGTGTTTTTTTGCTCTACCATTCAGTCAGCAATTATAAGAATTCCTTTACTCGAACAGTTCGGCGTACAGCGTTTGAGTACCCACTTTGGAAATGGAACCAGATGTCTGTGGCTAGGACATTTCCTTTCTCTTTACGTTCTGAAATAAAAGATGGATACAAAACTGTAATTTTTGAAGATAATACTATGTATATAAGCTCAAATGTGAAAACATAAGCTTCATCTTATTTGAGTAATACTGAAGCGTGTTTCTTTGGCAGAAACCAGTATCGGTCACCATTTTTCTAAAAACACCTTATGCATCACCAGTTTCAGTATTTAGTTTCATTTATCAATATCATCCTTAAACTTGATTCTTCACAATAAAGGAAAAATATCATCATTTTCTTTAAAATAATTTCCTTCAAGTCTCAAAATGCTTTAAAAGTATTAAAGTTTCTTCATGAAACTGAGGCATGATGTTGACTGTTGAGACACCATGAAAAAGTGCTCCTAGTGGTATTGGAACCCACAGCCTCTTGTACAAAAGGAAAGAAGCTTCCAATACAATTATACAATATATATTTTGTTAAGCTATCATAACACAGTGGAACTAAAATGTTATTGTTAAGAAGCCATGAAAACACTTTTAAAATGCTTTAAACTGCTTCCTATTATAAAACCCTCAGCAATCACCTGATATTGAAGATTTTGTCTCTGGAGACGATCGTTTGACCACACGGCCAAAAAAATCCTTAACTTGCTGAAAAGTAAGTAAAAAAGATTGTTAATATAATCTTATTTAAAACCAAGATTTACAGCTACAAAAAACAACAACAAATTATGACTAGACGGTTGTTGTTGTAATAAAAAGTGATGTCTCCCCCTCTGCACATCATCTCAATATGGTGAACATTCGTGATTTGTGGCCAGTTATTTTAAAATCCTTCAAGTGATTCAAGAGATATGGAGCAGACACATAGGTAGTCTATGAACTTTGGCCTCTAAGTGTGACCTTGACCTTGAAACAAGCTGGTTGTAACATGCTCTCTGCACATTGTCTCAATATGGTGGATATAGGATATGACATAATTGTGGTTAGTTATTTAAAGATCCTTCAAGTGGTATAATATAGATATATAGATTTATTTATAGACATGGAGCGGACACAAAATGTAGTCATATGACCCTTGACTTCATAGTGTGACTTTGACCTTGAACCAAGCAATAAAAAAAAATTTTAGAGTTTTTTTTACACAGACACTCATTAGCACACAGTGATGTTTTCACTTGTAACTCTGCCACTATTTTTTATACATAATTTTATATAAGTTTACCATTTCTTCCTGCTTGCCAAGGGGTTTTGCTGTAAGCCTCTGTAGATGGCTTGGGACAGAGGGAGCTTTCTCCCCGCCCACTTTTCCTGTAGAAACTGGATTTCCCCTTGCATCCTTTTGCCCAGGTGTCTCTACAGGGACAGTCACAGTGCTAAAAGAGAAAACATTCACCATCAAACAGGCTTTACACAAGAGCATGTAAGCAATATATGAGCCACATCGCGCCAATTGGACCTTCAGACATACAATTGCTTTCATTATTTTATTGGATACTGAAAATTTCATGATTATATCACTTATATTGCTCCAGATACATGTTCACAAGTGAGATCATGTATTGGGCATATTGAATATTTAATCTGACGTCATGCACATGACGTCCTTTAGAAAGTTCATGATTGAAATGATGTGCTTTCATAACGTATCAAAATTATAACTAGCTTATAATTTTAGTTGTTTTCCTAACATGGAATCTTTATGGAACATTCAAAAAGAACGATTTGAGGATCCATTTAAAAAAAGAATTTTTATATTTTAAATCCATTGGGTTGTTTTAAACACAGATTATGAATGCTGTCGAAATAAGTAATAATACTATTATATTTGGCATTTTTTTTAATAAATGATGATTTCATTTGTAATATTTATATACGAAAGGCCCAAAATGGCACAAAAGGGCTCATATCAAATGTTCTATTCGGTGAAAGTGGTGAAAGTGTTTCTTTAACAGTGCCTATGTCATTTTTGAACAGCCCCTGAATATAAGAAGAATCTAATAATGTTTTAATACATACATATTTTCCTCTAATAAGCAAAATATGATAATAAACGAAAGATTTTAAGATTTCATATCTGTTATCTTCCTTAGACATTTAGGACTGATAAAAGTACCGGTACAGATTTTAAATTGGTAATGAAATCTAATTAGCAGCTAAATCTCATTGGCATGGCAGTGAAAACATATTGTAAAATGGTCAAACTGCAAGGAGCTATCTATGAATGGATGATTTGCCTCCAAGCAGATGATGATGACAATGATGATGATGGCAATGATGATGATGATAATGATGACAATGATGATTATAATGATGACAATGATGTTTATGATAATGATGATGATGGATAATGGATTATGATGATGATAATGATGATGGATAATGGATGATGATGATAATGATGATGATGGATAATGGATGATGATGATGGATAATGGATGATGATGATGACGATGCTGATGACAATGATGATGATGACAATGATGATGATGATGATGACGATGATGATGATGATGATGATATGTATCATTACTACATCCCGATTTAACGTACTCATATTTCGGTGCTCGAGCCTGTTCTGCTCTTCTCATCTTTTCTAACTCAATCTGGAATATAACACATGGGATCATTATTATATTTCACAAAGCTAGGCTTGTATTTCAGGAGTATCAACTGTTAGTTATATTACTATTAAACATTATGGGGCCATTTTTTAAAGAACCCAGAGCACTTTTTGAACCTAGGATAACAAAAAAATCCCCACTGAAATTCTGTATGAAAATCAACCCTAGGATTCCTGATGAAACAGCCCATTGTTTCATGACAGTAAATTTTTTCATAGGTTAAAACAAATTTGTTTTACAAGGATTGTGAACCAAGTTATTTAATACAACAATATACTAATCAATCTCATTGGCGAGTGTGGTCTTGTGTTGTGGGGGAAACCGGAATACCCAGAGAAAACCCAATTGCTCTGCTTGGTGACCACAAACCAAACTCACATGCGCCCATGCCGGAAATCGAACCCAGGTTGCCTAGGTGAGAAGCGAGTGTGCTAACCACTGTGCTAACCGGACAACCTTGTTTCATAGGTTTTTTGTTATTGTCTAATTATTCTAGTTTTGATATATTTTTTGCCAACTTCCATATACACACAAACAATTCAAAATGGAGTACCTAGCTATAATTTCACCTGCTTACTTTACTGTGATAACTACAAATCATCATTGTTTACCTCCCTTGCAACAAGTTGCCGTGAGGCGTAGGAGAGCTGCCGATGTTGCTTCATGTTAGGAAACCTTGTGACCTCATCAACATGTCTGAAAAAGAAATGTATTTAATAGGCTAACAATCACAGTTATCAGTCATTCCACACAACAGGTTTTGTTCTTCAAAGATATAGGCATAAAATCTCATCTATCAATAGTTGTCTTTTCATAGCACAATTGTAATATCTTAATTTTAAACAAAACAACTAGAATTTCACAGAAGACATTTGATGCTTTTTGATAGTATCAAGGACTAGAATTTCACAAAAGACCATTACTGCTTTTGGACTGTACAGAGAAATTGAATTTCCCTAAAGATCAATGATGTTTGTTTGAGTGTACAGAGAATTAGTATTTCATAAAAGAGCTTCGATGCTTTTTGACTGTTCGGAGCATTACAATTCAATAAATGATCATCAATGCTCTTTTGAAAGTACAAAGGATTAAAATTTCTCAAAGTACATGGATGCTTTTTTGAATGTTCAGAGTACTAGAAAGGTGATAGATATGGGCGTTTACGGTTCTAGGGCGTAGTTATACTGTCCATCTGGAGTTTTCTCCTGAATGTAGGTCATATTGTAAGAAATCATGACATTCACAAGCTGCCGTAACTCCTCCTTTTCTCGTGCACTATACAGCTGGGTGTTCACCTGCAGGTATAACATATAAAATGTAAGTAAGCAAGCAAGCAAGTCATTTATTAACAAGCATTTTCAGTGAAAAGATATCCCCCGCCAACGATGGCTTGTTTGTGCTTGATGGATTGTTTGTGCTTGAAGGTTAAGAAAAATCTCAGAAAGAATAAGATAAGCACATTGGTTTTACTGAGAAACGGCTGCAAACAATGATTTTTTAATAAATCAAGGGCAATAACTCTAAGGAAAATTGACCAATCCAAAAGAAAAATAGACAGGCATCATCACAGTATGTTGGTTCTTATTTATACCAAGTGTCATGAAATTCTACCAGCTAGTTGCATAGAAAAGGCTGCAAACATGGATCTTTTAATAAATCAAGGGCAAATAACTCATATAGAAATTACACAATCCAAAATATAAATAAACAGGCATCATCGCAGTATGTTGGTTCATATTTATTTCAAGTTTCAAGAATTTCTACCAACTAGTTACTGAGAAATGGCTGTAAATGAGAGTTTTTCAAAAAATCAAGGGCAATAACTCCAAGTACAATTGACCAATCCAAAAAAAATGAACAGGCATCATCCCAGTATAGTAATTAATATTTATTTTAGGTTTCATGAAATTCTGCAAGCTAGTGACTGAGAAATGGCTGTGAATGTGCATTTTTCAAAATACAAGGGCAATAACTCCAAGGACAATTGACCAATCAATTTTTTTTTGGACGGGCATCATTCCAGTATAGTGTTTCATATTTATTTTAAGTTTCATGAAATTATATCGGCTAGTTACTGAGAAAATGCAGGTGACGGACGGACAACGCCATTTCAATATCCCCTTCCCTATTTCATAGGCGGGGGAAAATAATTGATAAAACATTTGGTATTTATACCAATTTTCAATATGGTTGAAATAGAAGTTTGACATTTGGTTCACAAAAAAAAATATGTTTTCTTAGCTGACCATGGTAATAGTATGCAAAAATGTAATTCAACTTTCCCATTCTTTGTATCAGCATCAAAATTTTTGCAAGAAGTACATACACATACATGATATGCTTAAAAGATGTGAAAACATTTAGGGTTATGTTTTTTAACTTTCTGTAAGGCATTTTGGGTTACATGCATTGGAGTTGGTCAACATCACTAGAATTCCACTAATCAGATGTGTCAACTGTCGGGAGCGCCCTTCATTTTGACCTTGACAAACTATTTTTTTAATAAATAGGGGTCATCTATTGACCTTGATCAATGTACCTCCCAAGGTAAAGACTTACAACAAGTGTTTTATAAGTTATTCAGAAATGAAAGTAGAGATTGATTTTTTGAAAAAGCACTCGTCAGGTGAGATGAGAAATAATCAATGATGGACATTAAATCTGTACTTTTTGAACTGGAAAGAACCAACAACGTCTGCAAACCAAGTATGAAGTTCCTGGGTGGAAGCGTTCTCTAGGGAAAAGTGGCGTTTAGACTGGTGACCAAAAAACCTGAAAGTCACTGTGACCTTGACCTACTGACTTAGGGGTCATCTACTATTTACCTCCAAGATCACCAACATTTTTCGTCTGAAGGTCAACAAATCAAAATCAGTCATGATCTGGTCATGATCAACATGCATAGGAAGTATGCAATTGCTGGGTCCAAGCGTTCTATAGTTATTAAGACAAAGTGTGACGTATGGACTGACAGACTTACAGGGCAAAAACAATGTCTCCCCATAAATGGGGGAGACATAAATAATTATGATGTTGCCACCAGACAAAGTAAGCCGTATGAAGCTGGCGGGCTTCACAGGCGACACAAAAACAGTGTTAAGATCTGCTGTCTTTAACTTAAGGAAGAAATAAAACTTACAGGCCTGAACATAGGTTGTATAACATCCATCAGCGGGGGTAAAATGTCCTCTGTCACAGTATGAAGGTTAAGGAACTTCCTTACGCTTGGTAACATGTCCACTAACATACTAGAAACGAGATTCTCACTTTTTAATCGTCGCTGGTTACACTGAAAAGGATAACAAACAATAAAAACACGGCATCAAGTTCATATGTTGGGACATATGAAGACTACCGATTAGGCTGTCGACTGATGACATTTTATGGTCCTTAATGAAAACCCAGCATGTTATTTTACACCATAACTATAGAGCATTACTGATTATTAAACTCCTGCATAGTAACAAAAGTGATTTCATATTAGCAATGAAACAAATCAGGGGTCTAAACATTATTTCAAAGACAGAGAGGTATAAATGTTACTTACATCCACCATGCTGTGAGGGTACTGAATCTTCGGTGGCGAGTTGGATGCAAACAGGAAGTGGAAGGTCAAGGCCAAATAGCTAAGGTAAGGCATCAGTCGGTAATCCTGCTTGTGTTGTATGTATTGGTTCACCTCATCACTGAAGCATAACCAGTCTGTTGCCATGGAAACCTGAAACAGGAAGCGAAAGGTAAGAGCATAGAAGAGTTGTGTAGGCAGAGTGCTATTTTGGAGATACACAATTAAATACCACTTTAGCAAAGACTCTCAGTGAGGCAGCTTAACGTGGACAGTCAAGAATCATCACTAGCAGATCCTCTTGAGGGAGTACCCCCAAACCGGCCTGCCAACACTTAAAACCAAATGAATTTCGATTCTAAAGGAGGGGTGCATGTCAAAAGATTAAAGCCTTAAGTTACACCCCCTCTAACGTCAAATCCTGGACCCAGCCCTGATCACTATAGTACTTATTTTTGTTACTCAATGTTAAGCAAGTTGCTTGTAAAGTGCAATGCAAAATATAGTAACAACTGATACAAAATGAAAGTCACATTTAAGCAAAATGCCACTTACAGTGAAGTATTGCATAATGCATGACAGATATTTTCTACCACCTACAACTCAAGGGAACTAACGGAACATTAGAATTAACACAATTGGTGTATGGTTATTTCTCCTTTGCTGCAAATTACCACTTCCATACTGTTCATTCTTTCACAATCTTCAAAATTCCTATCACATGAAAATTTGTGTTCATCAATCACAACACAGAATTTTCATGGCACATAACGGTTTAACAATAACTGATGTAATGGCCAATACAAACAATTACTTGTTTAACATGATTTTCATCAAAGAAGATATCTTGGCTAATGGCGAGATCAGAAAGCTATTCTGAATGATGCTTTTGGGCATTAAATGGACAAAGTATAAGTTATTAGTAAACATGCATTGTTATCTGCAAGTAATGACTCCTCATACATAATTTACACATTAATATTTTAATGCAAAACGCAAACAAATGTCAATACCAATTTAAGACTGTCGTCCCAAAAAGTTTATTATTGTTATTTTTATTAATTGTTATTTTTATAGACTAAATGAAGAGAACATAATACAAAACTTGGATAATATTTAATATGATACCTTGCCAATAATGTCAGTCATATTTCATAGAGTTACACAAAGACGTCTGACATTGCCACTTTTTATCCAATGAAATTGGTGTGCTCCCCAAAATATTTAATAGCATTGCCCTGAATCAAGTAATAGCAATACAACTTAACAAACAGCTGCATTATGTAAGCTTTACACCAGTATTATTTTTTTTCATTTTAATGCACATTTGTTTGAAATACAAAGGTTAAGAATGAATGTGAAACAGGGTCAATCAACTATTTTTCATGGCTGAACATGATAAAAGTTATTATTCTTTTAACCAGAGATCACTGAGATACAAATGTTCATTAACAGAGGTTTAAGAATGAATTTGTTAAAGAATTTAACTCTATTTTGTATCAATCCTTATACTTCGAGTAGTTAACACTTACACCATCCATGTAAGGGTCCTTAAATTTACACTCGAGGTAGTTCTCAAACAGGCCTTGGGTGAGTTTGTCTGTTTCACCAGCACCGATCACCAAGGAAAGGATATTACTGAACCTGGAATATATAACAGTTCTTAGATCAGATCAATGTGTGGCAAATTTCATAAATATTTGGCCAACAACAACAGCCAACAAGACTACAACGGCACCACCTGAAGAAATAAAATAGCATTTTTGTTTTATTTTTTATTCAATTGACCTTTGTTTTTTTTACATTTTCTAAAAGTATTAAGAGTGAATAAAGAATAGTTCTCCTACTTCTAAAGTGTATTGTATTGTTCTGACCTTGCAGGCAATGTTGTATTTAGCACCATATCTTTCATTCCAGATTCCTGCAGGTTCACAAACTTTTGTCTGAAATAAACAATTTCAAACACTGAAAGGCAATTCAATGGACACAGTATGAAAAACAAATCTACATGTATTCTATGTTAACATACCTAATTATTTTAATTACAAACTTTACATGTGGTGTATGACAGAGAGACAAAAATGGTATTCTTTCTTTACCACACATCATTTTATTGACAATTATTATGAATATTTCATTTATTTTTTCACACTGTTCATATATATCAGCATCCAGTTTATTTAGTTTATACAGTGGATAATTGCTCATTTTAATGAAAAATAGCATTTATATTTCACCTAGTCAGCAAAAAAGTTCTAATTCAAGAGTTGCTTTGCTAAAAACATTTAATTTTGGTAATGACGAGGTGCAAAACATTGCGATTTTACACTAAAACAAACAATGTTCCATTTATTATATGCCTTAAAGGGAAATAAATTGACTGTTACTTGTATATTTTTGGAAAGAGCAGCTATCAGCTGATGTAAATTATTCTAACTCTGTTTCCTGGGTAGAAAAAATTCATGGGTCCTGTTTAAAAGTCCATGAGAAGACACCTCTGGCGAGGCTCGAACCTACAAGCCTGTTGTCTAAGAGGTAGACATCTTTAACGCTATACTTCAATCACATATTTTTAGACATATCTTAATCAAGAAATATGCATTCAATTAAGTTATTTACTAGGAGAATCAATACAAACCTTTTAGGCCGGGGAAGTGCGAGGATATCATGCCACACAGAGAAGAGGTTTTTGTGTGAATCTTTCTGTCCTACTGTCAACGACTGAACATTCTGCATTGTCAATTCCTTACACTGGCCACGGATAAACTGAAAAGTAATGTTCGATAATTTTTATAATTTTGTTTATCATAAAGACACTCTAGAAAGAACTGGCAGTGTAGGTAAACAAATTAAATCTTACCCTTGTCAAGGAGGGTGAGCTAGTATCTATTCAACTACAGGTGCATATTTTATCTTTATGACATTTAAACTATATGCCTTCCAGGAATAACAAAACAAAAATCTCGTTCCTGTAAATCCTGATATAGAATAGTTCAGTACAAAAAATTCAGGCCCCAAGCAGGGTAAATCTAACTTTAGAATGATTCACCCTGATCTTTATGCATATATATTACCTAGATATTATCCATATTTTTTATGAATTTATAAATCTATAAAATAATTCACTCTTGCTGTCATACTATAAATATGGGTTTGTTTTTTACCTGTAGCGTATTGAGACATGAACGAATGTCATTGTCCGTCTTCTCACACAGGGCTAGCAATGTGTTCATGTCTGATCGTACTCGCTCCATGCTGATAACCTTTGGAAAAGAAAGAAGAACGCAGCTGTAGGAAAACATGATTAAATAAAGACTACTTCTAGAAAGTCACTGGATACAATGGTTAACGGATAAAAAAACATCAACAACACATTTCTTTTTTATCATTAAGTCTTTTTTGGAGAAATTACAGAATTCAATGTTATTAAACTAGGCTTATAGGGTAATATTACTGATTTTCCTGTACCTGCAGACCCTTGGTGTGAAAGGAACAGAACAAGGATAAATTTTGGCTCGTTATTAATAAGACAATCCATTATATCAGGATTCATTTAACTTGAGAAATCAGACTCAAGTCTGTGATAAATTGACTGTACCTCATAAAGCCTGGCTGCCAGCTTGGTGGGGTCGGTCTGGGGAAAGTTGATCACAAGGGCATTCATTCGAAGCTGTCTTAATGCTGGAACATACCTTTAACAAGACAGGCAGTTTTATTAATCATAGTATTTTATACCATTCTATACAATGGCTGTCGACATAGATCTTTAATATATCAAAAACATTTTACCAAAAATACTTAGACAAAATGTACAGGTCTTTTACAATAGCATCATGATATAAATTACTTAAAAGGGATCCAACTTTATTTAAATTCAAAATACCCCAAATAGCTCAATCTTACTGGTCATTACAAATACAGATCATAGGTCGCCGCAGAATGCCCCCTTCTTCCTTCTTTTTCTTTTTGCCTTCCTTGGACACTTCTTGCACGTCAGTTTTACGTATCACATTTAACAGCACATTTATGGCTGCCTGAAAGTATATGTATATACTGTATGTGTTGGATTCATGGGTGTCTAATATTGTAAGTAACAAACCAAAATGTATAATTTATGTGATTCAACAGTTATCAGATTATCTTCATGCAACACAACAGAAACAAATATTTTGAAACAAGAAACTAGGTCAAATAGTTGGGGAGTTTTGAATGACACAAGTTTGCATTTAATACCTATGGAAGGAATCACGGACGGACATACAGACAGACGAACGCATGGACAGACAAGGGCAAACCTATATTACGCCCCCCCCCCAATAAGTGGGGACATAAAAAATGTGTACACTTTAAAGAATAAAGAAACTCTTTTAATGACCAAAAGACATCTCAACATGATATCTGGGCCTGATAGCTGTTGTAAATGCTGCAGAATTCATACCTGAGGTGCTCCATCTATTTCATCAATGACGAGGCAGTTTGGTCGGGGATCAGCTCCTAACACAGCTTTCATCTGCGTGGCTGACTCAATCTTGTTTTTAAACACCTCAGCACTTCGATCATCACTGTCAAGAAGGAAAGCTTATCCTTGTAAATTTGAATAAAATTGAGCAACTGAGATATACACCTCAACACTTTCATGATCACTGTTAACAGAGAAAACATACAAGTGTAAACGACCTATGGTCAAAATTAAGCGGTATTTATGAAAGAAAATTAACCACCACTAAAAATTTACTTTCAACAGAGTATGCAAATTGTGCATCTTCTGATGTTACAACAATACATTGACAGGTTACAATAGTCATAACTGTACAGACATCTGGACGCTTGTCATTTTAAAACACTACACATTCAGATTAAATTGCTTGATAAAATTATTTACTATTTGTTGTAATTTATGTAACTTCCAAGCGAAAAAAAATTCTTGTATGTAATATCTGGATTTGACTTGGAATTGCAGTCTGTTCTATCTAATGTCACTTGCGACATTTAAACACCATTTCACTTTTCATGGCAGGTTCAAGCCATAATTGAGCTAAAAGGTGCAGGCAGACCTTTATAAACTCAAATGGTAAGCACTAAGTTGTTTCACAGAAAAAATAAATTATTTTTAATGTGTAGGTGCCTGAATCAGAAGGAAAAATCCATGATCCATTAACAGCACATTAAAGGACATAAATGTTGTTCACACGATATCCATGTCATTTTGTCATACCTGGCGTTCATCTCGATGACGTTATATCCGGCATGTTTTGCGATGATGTGAGCGAGAGTGGTTTTCCCAAGACCTGGTGGGCCACACAGCAAAGCTACCTGGAGGCGGAAATAAGAAATAAGCGCTTGCAATTGTGCATATAATGGCCAATACAAATCATACTGATGACAGGCTGTCAATTCAAGAAATAGTTTCATTAGTGATAAGTCAAGATTCATCAATCAATCAGTAGTTGACCAACAATTAAACCTTGATGTATCAACCAATGGTTTCACCAAAAAACTTTGCTAACATATTTATTAGCGATCAGTCAATTGTTTTAAATAATATGAAAGCGACCTTGTGAATTCCATTAAATATCCTGCAATATCCTTCATGAAGTGGTTGGTGATGCTGGTCTAACTCTAAGTCCTAAATGTTCAGCTGGACCCACCTTCTCTTAAACTCCCCCTTTTTTATCAATACTCCATTAACCAAGATGATGCTAAGCCATACCCACCTTCTGCAGTGGTCGGTGGTGCTTGTCCAACTCCTCCTGAATATCAGGCTGGCCCCATTTCTTCTTCTTAAAGTCCTCTTTCTTTTTCTCCTTCAATTTCACAGGAAGTTCCTTTCCAAACACAACATAATCCCACATCTTCAACCAGTGGAGCAGGCTCCGGTTTATACTCTGCATTACACGTTAAGTATGTTATGTTTAAAATAAGACTTTATAATGGGTCCAATTGATGGTCAAGTAACGCAAGCTCTAAAGAGTGTATATAGCATAAAATATACAGTTTTAAGATCTGCTATATATGTATTATTAAGAACCATTTACCATTCCTTGGTATTATCCAGTAATAATCTTTGAAAGCTCAAAACAGGTATCAAATGGATCCTATTTTTTGATATGCCATCACGACTGTTGATGCAAACTTCTAGTCAAAAAGAAGGCCCTGAGAAACTGGCCAGGGCAATTCCTGACAGTTTAGTACATATAAGATTTCTTCAACTGTGGAAGTGGTCCTCTCACTGTGGTAAAATTTCACATACTTAAAATTAACTGAGGATTTAAGGTTTCAGAAGAGAAATCTGAATACTAACCTCTTCACTGAGAAGGTCTGTGTATTGCCTGGGAGTGTATTTTTCTACCCAGAGGTGTCTCTGAGGCCCTGTATTAAGAACAGATTGCGGCCCCTGATGGTTAGGGAAGTTTTCCTTGTCATCATCATCTTCACTGCTCTCAAAACCCTGGTCCCGATCATTCAACTGTCTGTTGTATGCAAAAATGGGGTTATAAAGAATGGAACTTAGATCTGAACCATGACATTATTTTTATTCCCAGTCCAAACAAATCTTAGTGGCTGGGATGATTAAATGAGTTTCAAAAACAATATGCTCATGTAAATAATGGATTCAATTCAGGGGCTTTTAGAACCGTTGGTGGTTGGTTGATACATATAAAGTATCATCACTTGGCCAATAGTCAATAAGCACCTGAAGTCATTCCCCAACTTAGATCATCGTCCTAAGATAAGTATCTCACTGGTCATTTGATAATACAAATGTAATAACTTAATACTTATAATAATTCTTACTTTGAAATACTTCATTTCCATTGATATTATTGACTACTATATTATTGGTACTTCTATTTCAAGGACAACTATTCTTCTGTTTTAATTTGACTATGAACATTGTGGTGAAGAAATGACTTTTAAAAGATGTTTTATGGATACCTCCAAACAGACGGAAAGTCCCTATTCTGAAAATCAAAAAGCGGATTATAACCCTGTTGAAACTGTATTCATTTCAAAGCCCTACTCCTTACTATACTATTTTAATGCAAATATCAAGCGTAAAACTAACTTTACAACTTTAAGAAGACCCTTGTATTGAAATCTCTCAATCCTGATTGTTATCATCCCTTTGATTTAATTGTACATTAATGTGTATCAACATTTCTTTAAGTCTTTCTCATATGAGATACATCTTTAAAAGACCTACCTGTGAATATTTTCACTGAGTGACTGTGTTTCTTCAAGTAACTTAGACCGCCGCTGAAAACAAACAGATATCAATCAATATAACCTGCAGCCATGTGTCCTAACAATAAAAACCCCAACATTGATGAAAACCTGATACATGTAGATTGATCATGTTATGAAAATTGCAAAAGCTAGTCTAAGATTGACACTATATACTGTTCATGCTTCTCTACATACCAAAACTGATGAGCTCAAAGCATTCACAAGACTGCTGGAAGCTGATGGAAGTACCTGTCCATGTTTTCTCAGTAAACTAAGATACATAACTCCGCAAATGTTCTAACCAGTAAAGTACCAGATACATATGTGCATACTGTAATTGGAAACATATGTACCAGGCTTTATGTTAATCTTAAACAGTTTTTGAAATAAGCTAAGATTAAAGAATTTGCATGATGCTCTTCAGCCCACAACACCAAGGCTGTGACAATCAGTTGATCAATTTTTTCCAAACACGGACCAGCTTCAAAAACAGATGACAATATTTTTAGTGTTCACTCTGAAACAAAACACTAGAACTCCGCGAGTCGGATGTGTCGCCTGACGAATTATTTACTGTCGACATTATAGCTGTTAGATTGGCATTTTATTCATTTATAGACAATGATGTTGCCATTTAACTTTCACGTGTAGGTGGCATTTGAACTGACGGTAACAACATTAAGCCGGGAGCAAGCAATTGGTTATTTAAGCAAAAATGAGCACAATAAATACTGAAGTCAATGACATTGAGAAATAATTTGAAGATAATGGATTAATACGTTTTCAGGTGTGAAATGAGTATCTCTGTCTTGCTTCTGTCTAAACTGCTATCCAGACCGGTTTATGATGGCTGAAGTAAGACTCCAATTCACCAACAGATTTGTAACTGTCAAAGTTCACAAATATCAAATCAATGGTTGTGTTATTGTTGGTAGTAACACCTTTTACGATTCAGAGAGTTTCAGAGAAGATGTTTTTTAAAGCTAAACAGGAAGTCGGCCATTTTGTTGTTGTTGTTGTTGTTAATCAATCGTAACCCCTTGTTGTATTTTTGTAGAGGGACACCCAAGGAAGCTTCCTGTCAAGTTTCATTGAATTTGGCGAAGTAGTTTCAGAGATGTTCTATAAGCAATTGTTGAAGGACGGACGACGGACAAAGACCGATCACAATAGCTCACTTTGAGCACTTCGTGCTCTGGTGAGCTAAAAAAGTGTGCAAGGTAAAGTTAAACATGAAAATTAACAAAGGGCAATAACTCTAATATGGAAGCAAGAGATACAGTTTTTGTGCACTGCGATCCCCTTCAATAAGATCTATCTATCTATAAAGTTTCAAGTTGATAACTCTTATAGTTTTCGAGAAATGCCTCGGACAAAATTTAAGCTTGAAAATTAACAAAGGGCAATAACTATAAACCTATAGACGCAAGAGTTACGGTTTTTGTGCACTGCACTTTCCCTCAGTCAGATATACCTACAGAATAAGTTTCAGGTTGATAACTCCTATAGTTTTCGAGATATGCCACGGACAAAACCTAAGCAAGAAAATTAACAAAGGGCAATAACTCTAAAAATATGGCAGCAAGTGTAACGGTTCTTGTGCACTGCACTTGCCCTCAATGAGATCTATCTAGCTATGAAGTTTCAAGTTGATACCTCTTATATTCTTCAAGATATGCCCCGGACAAAACTTTAAGCATGAAAATTAACAAAGGGCAATAACTTTAAAACTAAGAAAGCAAGAGTTACTGTTATTGTGCACTGCACTTGCCCTCCATGAGATCTATCTACATATGAAGTTTCAAGTTGATAACTCTTATATTCTACAAGATATGCCCCGGACAAAACTTTAAGCATGAAAAATAACAAAGGGCAATAACTCTAAAAATATGGAAGCAAGAGTAACAGTTCTTGTGCACTGCACTTGCCCTCACCCTCAATTAGATCTATCTACATATGAAATTTCAAGTTGATACCACTAATAATTTAGGAGATATACCCCGGACAAGCGAAAATGGGACGCGGACGCTGCCGCCAACACTGCTGACGCCGTCGCCGACAAAAGTAACCCCTATATGTCGTCTTTTCAGGCGACACAAAAAGGAGACAACATGTACCTCTTCTTCCAGCTGTTCTCTCAGTGCAGATATGGGCACAGAGAGCAGATTACTTTCCTTCACTGACTTCCCCAGATCTGTAAACTGAAACAACAGAAAATACAATAATTACTTTACATTATCTATTTCACATCATGGCAGTGTTTTTTTCTACCTAAAATGGGGCCAAAATTGGGCCCCATTTACACCTCCACTAGAGTACAAGTTCACATAAGGTGTAGAAATATTCTCAATTCTGTATCACATCATCATATTTTGTTTCATTTTCCTGCTTCACATTTTATATCCTTTTCCCCCCTCCATCAGTTTTTGGTAAATTCCTTCAAAGAGGTGTATTTGAACAGATGTAAGCCATGTTTCAAAAATATTCATTTGATTTTTTTTCACAATTTACAGTTATATCACATATTTTTTTACGATTCAAAGGGACCTGGTTCCACTTTCAATAAGGTGATAAAAAAGCGAGTCCACACCATTATTATTTAACAATTTGAATGTGCAATGTAAAATAGATCAATGACTGACATTTCTTACATGGATATCAAAGTCTTAATAATTCCTGTTGCTTTTTAACTTTACTTTCAATTTTTTGCTTGAATTTTTTCATTTTGATCATAGCATAATAGATCATTGCGAAGAAAAACAGATGAGCTCAAACTGTTTACCTGCTGTTCATACTGAAGATCGTCCTTGACAGTCATATACACACGAGACCCGTCTGTTCCGGTCGTAGCAAGGTAGGCAGAGCCGGGAATTCTCCGTAGGACCCTCACACGATCATAGTCATAACCTGTTAGTTCATACGCAAAAAGGAAAAATCATGTGGGCAAAAAGCATGTTATGTTAACACATAAACTAGGTTGAAAACTGAATATAGAACAATAAATTCAGTTTTTAGCAATATTTTAAGTATACCTGCATTAAAATTATTTATACCCATAGGGTTATTCATTACTGAAAAATATTTCAAATACAGTTTCAAAAAAATTATCACAGAAATGTCTTCCAAACGAGAGATTAACATATAGGCTTGACGCTTCTTATTTGGAGGCCATATATTTAGATCTGTTTCCATGAGGTTAATTCAACATTTCATTGGATAAACATAATATACAGTATAGTGAATATTATTGGCGCCAACAATCACCTGAAAATACTAAATTCGCATTCAGCCTTCAGAGCGCAAAAAGATCGCATAGAAGTCATTTACTTTGTAATTGTCATTTTACAGAATGTTTTTGTACAAACACTTTCTTGTAGTTCTTATGATTAATAAAACAAAAAATAATATTAACAAGACATGACCAGTGACTTACTATCTATCAAGCTTTCATTTCTGTTTCCCTCTGTATCCAGTCGCAGTTCTCTTCCTGACTTTGAGCGATGTTCCAGAATAAGTTCAATCAACTTTTTGTCTGGAGAATCTGAATCCTGCTCAAGTGGTTCTGAGCTAATAAATTTTGACCCTGTTGATCCTTTTTTTGACCCCTTGTTGTCATAGAGACTGCGAGGTTTGATTTTGGGAGAAAGGAGTTTTTCTTGAAGGGGGTCATCACCCCAAAGTTCGTCGTCTTCATACACAGGGTCTGGCTTGCTACGTTTTGTAACTGGAGCTGGAACAATAATGTTTCTGTGCAGTTTGACTCACCTTAGTGAAAAATTAAGCCAGTAAACTTGATAATGTTTAGTAACAACAATGAAGACAATATTTGTAGTTTGTAAGTGTTTTTCCACCATATTCGGAATGAGACTAGAGCCTTTCTCATTGCATGATTGGGGAAAAATGAGTGTTTTCCCACCATTTTCATAAAGACAATATTTGTAGTTTTCAAGTGTTTTCCCACCATTTTATGAAGACAATATTTGTAGTTTGTATGTGTTTTTCCACCATTTTTGGAATTTGGCTAGGGCCTTTCTCATTGGAAAAAATTACATTTTGAGTAAAATTGGAAATTCCATTTTTTTTTTAGAAATGAACACGGATTTAAAAAACAACAGAATAGATAAAACATAATCAATGTGATCAAGTAAAGTGCTATTATGAAAACAAACTCTTCCATACACAAAAAACTTTTTGGGGGTCCAATTCTTTTATAAATTGTACTTGTTAATTGGGAATGTTTTTTTTCCTCCTTTAAGTAAATGGTGGCTGGGCCTTTGGATAAGGGAAAAGTAGCGTCATTTTGGCAAAAAGGGGGAAAATACAAACATGATTCATAAAAGGTTCAACTTGTTTTCAAACCTTTTATTTACCAAACCTATCAAAAATTTCATGGGGCCATCATTAAAAAAATGTTAGTTTGCGGTGCTCCGACCCACTCACCGAAATTAGACCCGACCCAATTTTTTTTATCGCTACCGCTGCCGTTTTTTTTTTTTAATTACTATTATTATTTTTTTTTTTTTGGTCCCAAATGTTTCTTTGGGACAATTTCGTGTTTGGTCCTTTGATGCTCTACAGACCAACGGTGTTGTACTGCCAATCTGCAAACCCTGCAAGGACTCTGGGAGACCCATTATTAAAAGACTTCCTAGAAATATTAAAGTGTATCCATGTATCTGAAAAATAATAAAATGGTTCTGTCGTTGAATTCTCAGTGCTGTTATCTAAAATATGCATACCCCTTACATCAGACTGAGGGTCATATAGATTTGCCTTTGTCGTCTGTAAAAAAAAAAAATCACTACCTACCTACCCACCCCAAAAATTGTGGGTAGGAGCTTCGCAAACAAACATTTTTTAAATGATGGCCTGACTGGCACTACACTTGCTCAATGGGCAGAGGTAAATCATAAAATGCTCCTTCCTTTTTTTAAGAAAACTTTTACCTGAGTAGGCGAAAAAAATGTGGGTATAACGTATGCTTTAGCATTGGGAATGAGGCTTTATTTCAACCCAAAATGGCTCAAAAAAAATCAATAGGTAAATTAGTAGATATACTTTTAAATTAATTATATCTTTGGGTCAAGCCAAATACTTCTTGTTTTTGTACAGGATAAGGCTTAAATCTTAAATAAGTTAAAACTTAATCTTTTGCAAAATATAAAATTCCGGTTTAGAAAAGTTAAAACATACAAAATAGAAGTCCAACTATAAGAATTTATTATTTTGTTCAAGCTCAACAATCCTAATTACCATTTTTATGACTAAATAAGATAGAATACCTGATGACTTAAAGTCTTCATCATCATATTCCAAATCACTGTCAGACTGACTGCCCTTCTCCCTCTGTCTCTTCTTTTGGCCGGAGTTCAAGAGAGCTGTCACTGGCTGCACCGGACTGCCAATCTCATCATCTATACTGTTCTGGAGAACTTTGTTGCGAGGAGTTGCAAAATTCAGAGATCTCCGTGGCTTGGTTGAGGTTGGTTCTGTAAACAAAATAGGTGAAATGCATGCTTGTCAACAACAATCGAGTGCCCACCCACTTTTTCGATGAAAAATCTGGTTATAAATAACAGTAAGAAACTCTGTGTTATAAAAAGCCGACAGAGACAGAATTAAGAGTTAGACAGTTGGGCTTGACAAGTTGAAATATAATTTATTGTTTCTGTTTAAGAGTTTATTTGGTCCATATAAGTGGCCTTCAGATTTGTTGACAAGTTTTGTTCTTGGCTGGCTTTGTATGGGTAACACCAAAAAATATCCTAATCAATTGAATGCTAAAAATGTCTGAATCAATTAAATCATCATGACATGTCAATGACACGTGAAACTCCATTATATGGTATCAGTTTATGGACTACTGTAGCTCAATAAAGCCCCATAAGCTATGTTTTAAATTAATCAAATGTAAAATCTATACTACATAGCCCCATAAGCTATGTTTTAAATTAATCAAATGTAAAATCTATACTACATGTACTAGGTTCTGTCACATTTGGTACGAACCAACCGGTCGCGAAACGAGCTGTGGACGAAATTAACTAACGACAAAATCATAGCAGAATTTTTGGTATACACTAGTTTATTTGCAATTAACTTATAATAAATATTTACCTATGTCTTGCAAAGCTTCCCATTCATCTGCGAAATCATCTTCGTATTCATCCATAATTTTTTGCTTCCGCACTTCCGATTAGATTTCCCGCGATATATATGCGCATGCGCATTAGAAATCCATAACTTTTTATAAATAGAAATAATGGGAAAGCCCTTGTACTGGCTCAAGACCACAGTTATCTGCCCCCCGTTGATCCAAGATCCGGATGTGAATACAGAAACAAAGAGTGCTTGTGTTCAAGTATCAATATTTTATTAAAATTGAATGAAAAAGAAGCAAAAAATGTTCTTTTTGCAGAGAACTTGACTGAATTTGACACTCTATTGCAGAAATTGATAGTTTTCAATGTAAATATTGGAAAAATCATAGCTTGTGGAAGTCTGAAAATTAGTTGTTTGTAGCCGATTGACTCCCTGGCGGAAGGGTTATGTATTTGAACTCAATTTTGACAGTCGGGTCAATGGTCAACATGGTGTTTTCTTGTGATTATATTTTGTGTCTTGAATTGTTCTAGAGATGCCATGTCCTTGTTTTTCAATTGGGGTGTGTATAAAGTCAAAAGCCAGGTTAGTGTCTATATGAAACATATAGTAAAAATAACTGTGGTCTCACGCCTGATATAGAGGAAGCTTATGGAGGGGTGGCCTATTTTAAATTGTTATAAATTCTTAATTTATACAGCTATCTGGTTGAAATTTGGCCAGTTGACAGTGCTTAGCCATAGAATATTGGTGTTTGAGTATGAAATGTGAAAATCTTATATTACATAATATAAATTAATAATATATAATTTTCTTATATATTTTTGACATTTTTAAAAAAAAACTACTTTCACTTTCAATTTAATGTTTGGAAATAGTTCCAAATGATGGTAACTAATGAATGAAAGCCTCACTTTCAATTCCAAAGTATAAATGGAGGGATTTTTTTAACATAGGAAGCAGACCCAGGAGGAACTGTCTGTTGAAGAACCCCCCCCCCCCCCCCCACCACCAAGCTGCCCACCAGAGGCCAAGCTGTACTTGGTGTTTGCCAACATGCTGTAATTTGTAAGTACTTCAAGATAATATATTAGAAAATGGTATCCAAACTGAAGTACAAAGTGAGACAGTTTGGTCATAAAAGCCCATTGAGACTGTTTGTTCCATTCCTAAATGAATTTCTTTCATGTTGTCAATCATTTCTGATGTGGCTTTGATAATAATATTATTTTCTAATGAAACTGCTGACTTGTATCAGTCTTTGGTCTGTATTGTGCATCTATTCACACATTTTGTTTGCTCTTTTAAGCAAACATTACAATAATTGCAAATTCTATAAGCAATTAAACAAAACTTACTGCACATAGGATGCAGAATGATGTTTTATTTAGTGTGCATATGATTTTCAGCTTATGGACAAGAAAACATATACTTTAACAATCACAGCAACACAATGAGATCCCAATTTTAAAGAAATAATGCCACCTTTCATTAATTCATTAATTCATTCTATCAATCATTCATATATATTCATTAATTCATTCATTTATTCAATTTATTCATTGAAAAACTTGACATTTCTCAAGGCAAAATAAATAAAAAGTGAGCAGCTTTCATAAAGAATAGAGCCTTTTCCCTTAATGCATTAAAAAACACAACCTTAATACAGTATAAATGTTTTAAAAACCCTAATTTATTGCTTATTTTAATAGCCAGCCTGGTTGCTGTAGCCACAGAGGAATTTTCAAGGACAAGAACCAGTGCTGGTAAAACTGTGGTCTCGTGTGGTTTTCCATACCGGCTCTCGGCAAGGATTTTCAAGAAAGGAATACCATCTCCAAGTAAGAAGAAATTCTAAGCATGTCTGGTTTGAATGCTTGCAAAATGCATCTGGGTACTCAATAAGATGAGGTTTACCTTTGAGTTGTTAAAAACTGATTGCAAAATGTCCAAAAGACTATATATTCTATTAAATTTGTCCTGAAAATCTTTGAATTCATGAACTTTTCTGCATATTTATCACATTTATGACTATATTAAAGGTTGTGTATGCCTCAAATGAGTGTTTACAGGCCTTTTTCAAACTTTAACAGTAGTGGCAGATAGTTTTATTTGTGTAAAACATTGCTTTTGTGTCTTGCTTGCAGATCATGATGTGCCAATAAGCTCCAGTTAGCTGCGGCCTTTTCCCCAGGCGGTAGTCCTGCAATCTGAATCCAGGAGATGCAGCTCTGAATCCAATATTTCAGAAGAATGAAGATGTTAGTCAACTCTGTAGTGCTTGTTTGTGTGTAAATGATTCCAATGAGTGAGATTTATAGCAAATCAGGTGTAAATAAGCATCTTATAGACAATAGTGAAGTGCTGTACTCTGAATTTAATGCCAAATCTAGCCTTCAAAACAGATTCTTAAAGTAAATTTTTTTTAAAAATGGGCATAATAATGCTATCTCTGCATTTTCTACATCATGTAGCCACCTCATACATGAAAACACTAGCAGTTGTCATGAATCTTTAAGTTTTGGTGTGTTTTTTGCCATTTCCTTTGTTGCGCCATTTGTCCCGGAAGCCAACAATTTGGCATATAGTGTTGTTTAGACTGTCTATTAACACATTATCACTAAATTTCTTGTGTTAAACTGAACAGTTCTGTTACCTTTGTATATAAGTGGACCAGAAAAGCAAAATTTTGACAAGTTGAGGCATTTCAGTTGGGCTCTATGTCATTTTTTATATAAAACACTAAGCCGATGAAGTGGAAAAACCTTATTTTGCTTAGAAAAAATCTTAAAAGAGTAGGCAGGCCAGTTTTGTGGTGCTGTTCTATAGACACCATTAAAAGCTACAAGGAAAACTTTACTTGGTCAAATTATTCCAATGCATAAGGAAATAATGGCTCTTCAAAGGTTTGCGGCTTAACATTTGAGGGAAATGGCTGTTTCTGCTTTTTATGAAAATACCACAGGTGCTAATACTTGTCTCATTCATTTAGTAGTTTGATATATCATTGCCAAACTTTCAGTATGTGTTGCATATAGCCTGAAGCTGAACTATAGGAGTTTTGAAGTCTGTTTCTGAAAAAATGTTGCTTAAATAGGCTCAAGACCACAGTTATCTGCCCCCCGTTGACCAAGATCCGGATGTGAATACAGAAACAAAGAGTGCTTGTGTTCAAGTATCAATATTTTATTAAAATTGAATGAAAAAGAAGCAAAAAATGTTCTTTTTGCAGAGAACTTGACTGAATTTGACACTCTATTGCAGAAATTGATAGTTTTCAATGTAAATATTGGAAAAATCATAGCTTGTGGAAGTCTGAAAATTAGTTGTTTGTAGCCGATTGACTCCCTGGCGGAAGGGTTATGTATTTGAACTCAATTTTGACAGTCGGGTCAATGGTCAACATGGTGTTTTCTTGTGATTATATTTTGTGTCTTGAATTGTTCTAGAGATGCCATGTCCTTGTTTTTCAATTGGGGTGTGTATAAAGTCAAAAGCCAGGTTAGTGTCTATATGAAACATATAGTAAAAATAACTGTGGTCTCACGCCTACTGGGATATCCCAGCTTTAGGTCAAACACAACTAATATGATATTCCCGACATAAATTGATGCTCAAAGAAAACCAGCCGGAGAAATGAGAAAATGGTTGCTTTTTTCTTCCACTGTTTATCCTACTATTCATGCGGAAATAATATAAAATCAAACTATTTTGATACAGGGCATACAGAATAAAGTGCCAAAAGTTTGCGTTGCCATGCATCTCTTGGGTTGTACTAACACTGAATTTTGTTGCTATACCTGGTTGCAAATCGGTTCAATCGTGTTTTATTTGCAACAACATGTTTGAAACAACATATACCTGAAGTTTTAAGCAAACTATTTCGAAATAAATGGTTTCTTAGTTATATGTTACCCGTTGAAATTATATTCATTGATTCTGGGAGGTTTAATCCAAGATGGTCCATTGGGCTGTCCAAATGTCTTTTTAACTTTTCTAATCCTGTATCGTAGACATGTCGCAACTACACCCACACATCAATGATAAAATATGTGGACCAAGATCGGGCCAATTTATTCACGCCACATCCATGTACATGACCGTCCCTCCAAACAAACTAAATAGCAAAGTAAGGCGAATCGAATGGTGCTTTTATCTCGCATTTTGCAAAAGCGCAGATAGGAAAATTTAAAGTGAGGCGACAACTTTGCACTACTAGAAAACACAGTCAGGAAAATAGGCATAGTTCGCAGGGCAATAGGGGGAGATCATCGGGTGATCATGTAAATAACGCGGACTGTAGAAAACATCTATCATCAACTATATATGTCGCACCGTCAAGAATTGTTTGCTTTCCACTGAGTTAAACCCACTTTCAAAACTAAAGTATTCACACAGAAGTGATATGACACCTGATTCATTATCCTACTTGACGGTCCAATAATCACATTGCCTTTTTGCAGCCCAAGAGAACGCACATGACCAGTGCATGTCGCCATCTTCGGAGTTAGTTTGCGATAAGCGCCACGCTTGGTTTATATAATTTGACATTGATCCTGATCCGGCATGTCAATGATAGTCGGAACAATACCTGTGTGAACTTAACAACATGCAAACATGTTCTATCTTGCCACGGATCAATGGGGATGTTTTACAAGCGGATGCCCACCTAAGATCATCAAAGTTTATTTTTTATTACAATATAGGAGAAAAAGTGGTAAAATACGCCAAAAATGCATCATTTAGGACTAGTAATTATTAAAAATTTCTTGAGGGAGTACACCAAAAAAAAACTGGCAACCGAGGGAGGGTTGCAAGTAAAAAGGTTACGCCCCTAAAGGACGCACCTCTAACGTCAAACCCTGGATACTCCCCTGTATTTGCTATCGATGGAGCACTCTGTTCAGTTGTTGAACAAGAGCTAGATGCCACATTTTTGAGACACAGGTCTTAGCAACAGGATGATATCGAAATAAACCGAATTTCAGTGAACATTATAGTTACTATATGTACAACGCTCCACCCGGAATGGCAGCAATACTTGCCAAGCAGATCAGGTCACTCTTTCTAACTCGAATCCCTCTTCGGGATGAATGCTCTTCCTAACGCGAGTTCTATGGAACAGAGCTAATGGAACTAGATACTAGTATGCGCGAAAATGTGGCCATCAATCGAACTAGAATTCACGACAAGAAATAACAGCAAGCTAGTTAACACTACAGACACCAGTTTCGTGAACACATTTGCGTTCCTTATAAAAGGCTAAATAGTTATGTTTGTCTTGTATAAATTGTGTATTCAGAGTTATAAAGGAACTAATTTTAAGGGCCTTCAACAGTGCATTAGTGAATTGGGAAAGTTAAATTTTTTGAGAAATACTCTTTTTCAGGAGCAAAACATATTTTTTTGCAATACATGTATAGGTTTATAAGTAGTAATTATAAGGAGTTGGGCAAATTTTCTCGAAAAGATATCATGTTATCAGATTTTGGATAAAAAGCATTTGCTTTTTTTTTGGGGGGGGGGATTATGTTTTGTTTTTGTGTATTAGTATTTTACCGTATGTAAACGGTTATAATAAGTTGCCCTACATTTTATAAAGGTGAATTCAAACACGCGCTAGTGCAAAGAGAGCAGACTGTCAGCAGCATTAGAGCGTCACATCAGTACTGTATTCTCATTCTTGATCCGTTATCAAAAAGGCCTAGTTTAAGCCTTCTTAAAACTGAATAATACCGCGCGGTCAGGCAGTTGATATAAGACTTTCTCGGCAATGGATCTAAAGCTGAAAGGAAAGAGAATCTTGGTGACGGGCGCGGGACGGGGGCTCGGGAGGCAGCTATGCAGGGCATTGTATGCACATGGCTGTCATGTGTTGGCCGTCAGCCGTTCGATGGAGCCCCTGACTTCATTAAAGCAAGAGTGCCCAGACATCGAAATAATAAGTTTGGACCTTACCGCCCTAGAAAAAGTGCGAGAAATATTGAAAGATGTCGATACCCTTGACGGTGTTGTTAATAATGTGGCGAGGATACCGCCCAAAACTTATCCAGCATTGGAGTTTCCCGTAGAAGAGTTGGATTCGACTATCGACCTTAACATCAAGGGCACGATTAATGTCATTCAGATTGCGGCCAAGAAAATGATCGAAGCCAACAGACCCGGCTCGATAGTGAATGTGTCGGATGTCCTTTCATTGCAAGCGTATCCTGGAGTAATGGCGAACAACGTCACAAAGGCAGCCGTTGACATGATAACAAAACAGTTTGCTTTGGAACTAGGGCCACAAAAGATTCGAGTAAACACCATTAACCCGACTTTGATGATCCACGATGGCATAAAAGAATTCCTCAAGACGAACGCTTGGTTCGGAGATATGATAAGCGAGAAGACGCCGCTGGGCCGACCGGCTGACGTGGAGGAGGTGGTCGGACCTATTCTGTACCTCCTCAGCGATCTATCCTCTATGGTGACAGGAACAAACCAAATAGTGGATGGCGGTGCGTTATTCGCGTTTGCAAATCATGTTAAGCCGATGGACAATATAACGTGGACGGCATAATTATTTAGTTTGTAAGAATTATTCGTATTTGTTAATGGAACTATTTGCGTTTTCCAGCCGTGATAAGAAAACAATCGATATGTATATACATGTACATGCATTTTTCCATTCTGTTATATGAAGTTTGTATCAATTCTTTGTATTGCTTCCATTATCTGGATATGTGGTGAACAGAGAAGAAATACATGATATTTGTAGATTTTAATGTTAGATCGATTTATATTTCATTCGTATTCATAGAAAAACCGAGTATATCTTCAATCGAGTGAAATAAAATACGATCTTTCGCTTAAATCAATGAATTTGCCGTATGTTTTATGCTTATTCTTGGATATATATATTAACATTATTTTCTTTTTTTCTTGCTTGCTTTGTATACCCTTTTCCTACGGCCTGTGGAGAAATATATCTTTAATACTTTTTCAAGGTTATCATTTACACGTTATTCAGATTAAACACATTTATAAATACACTTTGATTACCGCGTTTATGTAGCAAATAATAAAAGTGAATGCACAAATTAAATCAATTGAACATTAGTAACAAGAATTGTCATTTTAAGTGGAAACGCTCCCGAAGTGCCATCTAATTCAATGAATTATGCAATTATTAAAATGCCTACATTCAGGAAGAGGTTATATGAAATTCAAACGTAATGCCAGATCCCATGTGTAGACACCAATAGTTTTTTTGTTTGTTGTTGTTATTTGGTAAGGGCCAAAACGACTATGCACTATAGACAAAACATATGAACACCACAAACTGATCCCACATTCATCAAAACAGTCTTACCGATAAATGCTTGGAACGGTCAGTTATGGTGATAATTAAAGAAGTCCAACTTCAAAACAAATTATTCATTAATAAAACAACGTTTCGGCCATTTTGCCATCATCAGAGTGTATGTAAAACAAATAAAATGGCTGGAACGGTCAGTGAAAGTTTTATGTTTGATCTTTTACATGGGTCCGGCGTAAGGTATCACGTTATAATGTCGAACTACCCAATTGATATCGTCGCCCAACCAAAAGGGCTAGGTCGTAACAATACGATGCATAAAATGGCGCAGAGGACATAGCGATGGCAAGCAACGCAGCACAGAAGCATGTTCTGTCTCGTGTTATGGCTATGCCACTAACAATGACTTGATAGTAAAAATAAAAATAGATTTAAAGTGGTTTTATATATCAAAATTTAGATGATAATTTTATTCTGTCAATTATCGAAATAGTTTTCAAACTGCAGAACATAAAAATAGGTTTAACTGTGTACAATCGTATACAATTATAATGATATTTTAATACTATCATTATCCGAAAGTCCGTTGGGGAAAAACACAGGGATAGAAATGGCGTCTGGTATGAATAGGACACAGTCTACAGAAAACACATTTTAAGTCATAAATTCTACTTGATAAAGCGCTTGTCTCCCCTATTGTATGGTCGTGCCTGAGACATAATCAATGATGGACATGAAAGTCTGACAACATTTTTCAGCTCATGGTCACCGCAACATTGACCTTTCAACTACTGATCGCAAAATAAATAGGGGTCAGCTGTCAGTCAATACCAACTGGCATACAAAGTATGAAGTTCCTTGGTGCAAGCGTTCTCAAGTTATTGAGCGGAAACCGTTTTTCACCTCAAGGTCATCCCGACCTTGACCTTTGACCTAATGGTCTCAACAGGTGTCATCTGCTATTCATGACCATATACAAAGTATGAAATTCCTGGACCTAAAGGTTCTTCAGGTGTTGAGCGGAAACGGTTTTTTTCACATCAAGGTCACCTTGACCTTGACCTTTGACTTTCTGATCTTAAAGGCCTAGTTTAAGCCTTCTGTTAAATTGCCTTGTGCTGTCTCTTCAGATATCTGATCTGATTATACTGCTGTGCAGTTTTGGAGGATTTATTATAGAAATGGACAATACATCTTGTCTTTAGTTGTTCTTTATTTCAAATAATAATATTATAATCATAACAATGCCATCGAATAAGCCTAAGATTTATGTAATGTATGATGATGTAAAATAATATATCCAACCACGAAGTGAAGAGATAAGATAAATGATTTTTGCCATCGAATAACATGCATATATAAAGAAAAGAGCACTCCATGCCATTTGACCTCGATGCATGCACTCGTACCAATTTACACATATATTTTGACAATACTATAACTGTTACAGTAACTTTGTACACACAAAGGATAATAATTGTATGAAAAGTAGAAAACATGGCTAACGCAATAATTGATTTATTTTCATAAAATACAAAGCATTCTAATATGACTATTTAATTTCATTAACAGAAAATGATAAGTGTTTATGATGCAACTGTTATTAATAAAATCTATAAACAGGTTAAAAATATCAAAAAATATAAATAGTTGTTGATAGTCATCTTTAATAACATGAAAGAAAGAAAAACATAAAAAGTGATTGTTTGAATTACATTTGAAAAGTGATATAAATATTCCCTTGCTTTGTTAAGACTGATACAACACTATTATATGACAGTCCATCAAACGGACA
The DNA here is from genome assembly GCF_026914265.1 of Mya arenaria. Lineage (NCBI taxonomy): Eukaryota > Metazoa > Mollusca > Bivalvia > Myida > Myidae > Mya > Mya arenaria. Next base: position 37,924,276 of record NC_069123.1, on the reverse strand, counting down.
CCCTTGCCAGCACATTTGATATGAGTTCACAGGAAATCAATACCCCATATGTATCTTTGCGTGTGACATCTCGAAAGGATCGTGGTGTCGTACTTTATTTTTCTTGAGGAGGAACCTGCAACTAGACACGCCGCAATGCGACGAAAACAGGCGTTAAATGTGCGCTTACAGAGGGTTAGGGTAAGCTAAAAGAATGATGAAATAGAAAAAGGCAGCTATGTATGCTTTCCTATGCTTTGTCAGCAAAACGCATACAAAGACGAGACTGTCGCTAAGTATAACTCATGAAACAAAAGCAAAAAGGTTGTTCAATTAAATAACGAAGTGTCTTTTTGTAAATGTTTAATTTATATTATAATTGTTTTATTGACATTGTTCTCTTACTGTGAAAGCAACAATACGGATGTTAAACAGCAAAAATCAGATCAATGACCCTTCAAATGTGACCTTGACTTTTAATCAACTTATATCGGTCTTAAAGGATTATGTTTCAACCGAACACAAGCTTCTCACCGTGAACACGAGTGTCGAATTATTTTAAAAACTTCCACCAAGTTACTGCCTTGACAAGCCAAGATACATGCCATTTTGACCAATGATCATCAAGCGTGGCCTTGACCTTCACATACAAACATGGGTTTTGTACTAAAAAGAACATTGTGGTGCACTGAATTTGCTACGTTATTACTTGACTATGACAGCCGTTTAATTCGAGCTATTTATCAGTAAATAAAGAATCGATATTGATATTTCTGTTCGCTTTCAGTGAAACAAAGTGAGTCATGTTTTACTATGTTGGTGCAGTACCCATTAGTAAGAGTCGTTTGGTGTTTGGGTTTAACACTCATTAAACAATGATTACTGTTTAATTTGTTTTGTTTGTTTGTTTGTTTGTATTGTCCCGACCTTTCCAACTATAAAAATAGACGATTACAAAAATTCACTCTGCGGCGCTCTTGTTTTAATTGCATATTTTTAAATGCTTTAAACGTAAATGGGCAAGTTCAAACTTATTTTTACTGTAAGGCCACTACTTTTATATAAATTGGTTTACAAAACCGGCGGGTCTAATTTTCCGAAAAGTACAAAAAAAATAAAAAAATAATTTCACTTTTTTTTTCCAAATTATTTTCCCGACCGTATTGATTTTGGTGCGAAACGAAAGAAAAACGAACGGTAAGAGTACGAATGAGGTCGATTTTGACTGGTTTGTTGTTCCGTAGCCGTATTCGCCAATTTATAGTGATATTATGTGAGCCAGTCAACTGTTATGGCAGCGCCGTTGGCAATGGCGAAATTGACGATAGCAGTCATTCTTTGTATGAAATAATTAATTAAAATATGCAGGAGCTGTTAAAATAACAATAGCAATAAACATTGGCAAATTTAACAGCCGACACAAACAATAGCTGTCACGTGATTGTTGTTTTTCCCCGCAAATTTAGGTCATGAAAATATTTTTGTTTATAGATAAAAAATAAAAGTGTCAGCGGCTGCCATCGAATTATTAGACACAAATATCTGTAAATTATGTGTGAGAAAAACATTTTATAACATTTTATGGTTAAATATCAAATAACAGTGCACTAAGTGGGAATGGTGAAATCGAAAGTTAATTTTCTAAGTTGACACCGGTGACCTAGATTCACAAGTTAGGTCGGTGGTGTTTATGGATTTTAAATCACAAAATGGTTTGGAAATACTGGTCATTGAGTCAATGTAAAGCTTGTGTTTATTTTAGATTACATTTTTATTCATGTTTAGGTTAATAGTAGAGTAAACACAATGAAAGAGTTGAACACATGTGTCAATGCCAGGAGTTTTGTGGAAAACATTTAGATAAAACAACACGGAGAACTATTTTGAATAAGTCCATTTCAATTTGTAATGAACTTGATATTTCACTATAAATGAGATTTGTTGTTGTAACCAAGGAATACTCTTTAAAATGAAAAATAAACAAGCATGAAGTATAGATAGATGCACTGTGAACGCATGTTTACACAAAATGGCGGAGTTGGGAGAAGATGAAAATGTCCTATACATAATTATGGATTTCTCTGTTACTATCATTGGTACATAAAGTTAAGTCACATGCAAGATTTAATATTTTGCTATGTGTTTTTTATGTACTGATGTGGTAATTTGCTGCAAGATTTGAATTTGAAATGGATTTGGTGAACATCCCATGGTAAATATCCCGGTCCGAAAATATCCGGACTTAGCATGGATCGGGTTACACACAACTAGGACCCCTCATGGTATAGGTTATATATACTCAAATCTAGGTCTAGTTTGGTTTTTAGTTTTTCAGGAATTGTTTTCGCAATATTAAAGCTCAAATGTCTTTATAAAATGCTACCTCCTTATTTACAAAATTTGGTAATTATTTCACTTTATTGACAAAATCCAATATTGAAATAACTTAAACAATGTTTAGAAAATGTTATATATTGTTTTAATACAGCGCAATTTTTGTGTATTTTAATGCGTAAAATTCGCCTCCTCTTTTTTTCAATTTAATATTGGTAAGTTTTTAAGTGTTCTGCATTTACTTTTGCTTTAGCATACTCTTAAAGCTAAACAAATGTCTTGCTGAGTGATATTCAATGTATCTTTGATTAAAAGTGTAGTTTATACATGTAAACATGTTTTATAGTCAATATCATTGATGTTTTATATGCACAGTATGTAAGATTTAAAATGTGTGTTCAATAAGAACTTTGAAACTTTGAGTGTATTAAAACATGCATTAATAGCAGTTTAAGGATTTAAAATGACAAGTAAATGATATAAATTTTGACTGTGTTTATGTTGTTTTCTGATTTTCACCCTTTAAGAGTATGTTTTGTGACTTTTTTCCTTTTTTTTTTTTTTTTTCGACCACCCAGTGGACATTTTCCCCAAAAATTCTTGTAAACCAAAAAATAAAAAAGGAGTGGCCTAACTGGAGATCGAAAACACTGAAGTAACTTAGCGAAGGAAACGTTGACTGCGCATGCGCAAATGCATCTTGGCCTTTTAAACACAGGCTTCTGGATCATTGTTTGTCACTTAAATATTGTTTAAAACCATTTTGGGTACATACAATGTGATAAACAACACATCTGAAGATATCAAGTGTCTTTGATATACAAAAAAGAAACAAGGTATGTAACTCAAACTTACCAGATTTCACGGTAGAGTCCAGTGTTATGCAAATTTCCCAACCAACATATAAACAATCCATTTTTAAATAAGTGACATGGAAAGAAGAGTCAATTACCTTTAAAATGGTGTGCGATATGTTGGTGTATCTATAATGTCTTTAGACAAACAAGCATAATTAAATGTCCAATTCTCGTGTTTTTCTTTAGTCGGAAAGAGTACAGCAAATTCAAATCTTCAATTTTCCCCGTGTAAACAGTACTAATGACAGTCCTATTGAAGTTATTTTATGTTTCAGTGTACAGATAAATTAATTCCATTACTTAATATCACCATAAGACTAACACCACAGTTTAAGAAACAACCGTACAACATTTCTCGCCTAATATAGCATTTGAGAAATGGGTCATTTTCATTGGCTGTCGAAACTCGCCTAATATGAAATGAAACATATGCTGGAAACTATTTTTAAAGGTACCCATTTTGTTTTCCGTTTTCCGACTGTTTTGAATTGTTTGTGCTTCTTATAATTTTATTTGGAATACTTGAACATATTGAATGATTGCACCACTTTGTACGGTTGTATCTAATCCGTTGGTGGATGTTACGACTATTATGTTTTTGTACGCCGAAATAATGGACGACGAAGGTGAAACATTTCACGTTTTGGCAAACGATTTACAAAATTAAGACGAAAAGACATGCTTCCTTACAATGTACAATGCTTCAATGTGAACTAAAGGTAAGTTATAAGAATGTTTTTAACGGTTAAAACGGTAATAGTTAATTAATAAAATACTTATTAATTAGGGGATTTCATATTAGCCCAGTTATTTGTCCTTTCGGGCTCAGGCAAATACAGCTAACCTCGGACAAATAACTAGGCCAATATGAAATCAACTAATTAATCACATTATAATATGTGAATATTATACTTCTCCTGTTTCAAAACTCCCACGTAAAGAACATATTAACACCTGTCACATTTACCAAAGGATGCTGGAAATAATTCCCGCGTACACTAGCAGAAAGGTGACCACGCTTCCGGCGATGAGGGCCACGGGAAACTGGAATAAGACGTAAAGGTATTGGTCCCGAGGCGCATAGACTCTTAACCCGTTGTTTTTCTTAATTGAAAGGACTATTGTTTTGTCTGTCTGTAGCACATTTGCGTTTGGAAACTAAACTACTTGACTTCTCGAAGTACAACCAAAATATATAGCTCTGATGAGTTATTACATGAGTATCGTCTTTGTGTTTTAATTGAATACGGGCGTCCATGCAGCTTCAGTAGCCTATACTGATCTGTTAAAAATGCACCTGAAAGTTCGCATTCAGATAAAATAACTTCCATGTATTTCTTTCCTGACAAGCTAAATGACATATCATATATTAATTTATGTTCTATCACTTCATATTTTTCATTCAATCATTAGAATGGACTACATATACATATGGAACATGCATTTGGCTCAGTGTATGTGTATAATATGTTGAATTATATGCCTAAAAACGGTATTACTCAACATTTTAGACACATACAATGAGCCGAATGCCTGTCGTATGCATGGTTCTAGAACGTTATCGAAAAGATAGTTGAAAAAGGCTGGTATAAAGGATAATATAGAGTTATGTAACCTCATTGTGTGATGGTCCTTAACAACTGTGTGAAGTATTAAGTCAATTGAATGAAGGGTATAGAAGTTATTAATAAAAATGCCAAACTGCCCTAAAACTTTAACCGAAGTTCCATAGTCAATCAGGGGCCATAATTTGTATGAAGGATAATATGGAGTTATCTAACCTCATTATGTGATTGCTCTGAACAACTGTGTAAAGAATGAATTGAATGAAGGGTTTTGGACTTATAAGTAAAATTCCCAACTTGCCCTAAAACTTTCACTGGGCGCCGACGCTAGGGCGAGTAGTATAGCCCTCCTTATTCTTCGAATAGTCGAGCTAAAAACGAATGAGTTATGTACTGAAACTCACATTCAGGAGTATAGTTTAGTAGATTTTAATAGAAACGTCAACGAAAAAGAGGGCAACGTGCGAAATGAACATTTGAGGATAAGAGTAGCCGAGAAGTGTAAGGTGTCCAAGAGGTCGTGGGTTCGATCCCCTGTAAGGAAATCTTCTATTTGGCTCTCTTAAAGGACAAAAGTACTGGTCAACCAAGCGATACGGTCTTGAGGGGGATTTATTTCAGCTTTTTGCTGTATTCACAATCGAGCTAAAATAAAATATGTGCGCCTATTAACATTCCTTTTCGCAATGTATTTCTTAGAAAAGTGTTGTTTGTAGCTATTGATAAACTATAATTTACCATGAAAGCTTTGCAAAAAAACATGATTTGCAGTATAGATCGAGTCTTTATAGAATATAGGCCATATATGAGCCATGCATTAATTTCAGTCGTGTCCTCTGTGTTCCCTGTATGCCTAGTGACACTAACAGTGAATATATCATCAAACTTACGGTTACCAATGGGCTGGAAGTCATGCTGGTCCTTGGAGAATTGCGGATAGCATTTGTGAACCAGAAATAGTCACACGCTACACCAGACCAACCTGTAAACATGGGCCAAATTTAAATAAAGGTTATCCACTGTATTCTCAATGATATCTTTGCATGTATATATGTATAGTCAAAATCTGTTTTATATTCCATTGAGACATTATGCATTCGTCTACATAATTTCTTAATGTATGACCTCCCGGGTAAAACACACCAATAGATAACTTCCTACTGTTTCGTCTTAAATGGTTTATCAGCAGCCAAAAATGTTTTTCTGTGATTTACTAAAGAAAGTGTCATTAAACATTGACAAAGGCTAACTGCAACTATCACCATGATTTTCAAATAATTCAACCGAAGAAGAAGATGGATCTATACAGGCTCTACCTGATCGGCAGACTCTCTGTCCCTGACTGTTGCACGTGTAACGTGCCGGGTCCTCGTGACAAAACACATCACAGTTGCCATAGTAATTTCTAGAGCACTGGACGCGTAAGTCGAAGTCCACGCTGTGAGGATTAAACATAACATGGTTGTCATGGTTACATTTTATTTGCCATTTTATACTATTAAAAACATTTTCGTTGTATTACTTTCTCTAAAATCTGCCGTTGTTTTACTCTTTTACCGAAAAGTTATCGACCCCTGTGCTTCTTTTAATCTTCATAACAGCGAAAGTACTTAAGATTTTGACCATATTGTTGCCAAAATGTTTCATTGTTTAATAAAGTACTCTTAAAATAAATACCCAAAACTGCAAATGTCATTTTTGCAACGTTGTGCCCCTTTTGCAGGCGTTGTCACATATATGTCATGTTTGATAAAAACAAGTACAATGAAGACGGGGATAAATAGGTTGTAGTATAATCATGTGCTAAGTAATAACACAAAAATGTGTCTCCATAAAGCTAATTTTGTATCATCTCAGAATGAATTCCATCGACCGACAAAAACTTTTTAGTGTTGTACAGCATGAAAAGGTAACAGGTGGCAGTTCTTGGCACTTTCTAGCCAGGTTTTAGAATAATGATAGTTTTCTTACCGAAAAGTTTTCGCGAATATTAAACATATAGCTCGATAATTAAGTGGTCATCACGAAACAATTCGCTGACGATATCAGATTATCTAACGGCAGTAACAGACCGCTATAACCTTACAAAGATTGTGAAGCAAGTTATATAAACTTATGCTAATCCAATCTGTTTTGCAAGAAGCTGCACGCGAGTGCGATTTGGTGCTTTGGGCGGAAAACCAAGCGGAAAAAACACCGGCTTTGTGGTCACAAATTCAAATTACATGACAAACATGCTTGCGTTGACCAAACCCAGTTTGCTTTCTCAAAGGGTGAATACAAAATAGGGGCATATTTGATGCGTTGATCCTAAGGATCCTGTTGGTAATTAATATGAATAATGCATACTTAGAATGTCTTTCTACGTGGCCCCAGGTAGTTGCTACATACCTTGCCATGGGGTTATACTTGGACGAATGTGTGAACGGCGGCGGCGTCCCCCAGGAGACGGGGAGCGCCCACTGCCCCACGTTGTACACTTCCTGGCTGACCCAGCCATTCGTATAATTGAACACCAACTGTAGGTTTTGCTAAAACAAGGAGATGCAGCTGTAGGTTAGGAAATAAATTTGCTCATTAGTCTTTTTAAGCTAATCAGAATTAAAAGTCATTACATGCCTATTTGCTGTTTTATTTCTAACGGAAACAAACATGCAACTCGTTGATTCATTGGTGCATTATTTGACCAGAATTTGGTTTTGTGTCCATTACGAGCGGTTATTATAAAATTACTATTCAAGGTTCATGTTTTATTCATGGTTTGCTGTTTCTGTAATTGAAACGTTTGTATTATGTGCTGTTTGATTTTCGTACTTAGAAAATTCTAATATGTTTAATAACCTTTCCTGACGCTTAGATTTCAGATGGCCGCTAAGTCCTGAAAGTGACACTCCGCACAATACCGTTCATTTTGTTTATTTTACACATATTTGATTAGGCCTAAAAAATTAAATTGTGTGGTTCGGGTCACCCGACCCTACCTGGAAAATATCACCGAGCCTACTGTTTTTTTGGTGCGACTTGCAAAAAAAACCCACTCCAGAACGTCGGGAGTTTAAGCTCATAACACCAAAGATGAATTTCGAAGATGTAGAGATAATGTTTTTGTTCGAGCCGGGATCTGTATCTGAGATGTCAACATCAGACAAGGGGCCATGGACCCGTTTGTAAGAAGAACAGCTGTACGATATTCCTGTCGTACAATTTATTGGGAAATTCTCGGAGGTATATACAATGGAACAAAATGTCTCTGGATAATAGTATAAGTTTTCCCAAACATAAGATCGAATGCCGGTCTTATTTTTATATACACCACCCACCACTGCAGGACAAGGCATGATTCTTTTCACTTGTCATGTTGTCAGATGCAATCATAAAAAATAGTTTAAATAAAATAGCAGCAGGGCAAACATACTATTACAATAGAAAGGAAATAAAAAATACTGGAAGTTCTGACATTGGCCTGGTGCCTGACAAAATGTGTGTTTCTTTTAAACTGGGACTGAAACCTGGGTCTGTTGCCATTTGGACAGTTTATAAAATATTCCTAACTTTACTTCTTGGAGAATGGCAGAGAAATGTTTTTGAGATGCTGAAGCATCAGTATTGTCACATTTAATTATCAATACGTTTTGCTTTCGGAAGGTGTGTGACGAATGACAACAAAACTGGCAATGACACACCACCTAACTTCAGCGATGCTCAGCAATGTCCTTATATAACTGAAATTCTGTTGAAAAAGGACAAAAACAAAGCAAACAAACCTGTACCTAACTAAAAAAAAATCCCTACCTACCCTACCTATTCTTGGGGGCCATGTTACCCGAACCACACAATTTATTTTTTTAGGCCTTATTGGATAAAATACATTTTATTCCAATTCCAGTTGTGAGTAATAAAGTCACGCGAACGATTATGGTCCAAGTATATCTTTTAAACACAGAAGCAGGGAAGCGAAATTAGCAAAATATTGATAATATATGACATAATTACATCATATTTTGCTAGATAACATGCATCACCCATTGATATTTTTTTCTTGTTGTTATTTGTATAGCTGGAGTGTTATGTGGGACGAGTATGGTTGCTCTGAAAGAATCATCTCTTGCGTTATGAAAATCAATCAGGAGTTGGAGAAGTATCACTTATAAAGTAACATTTTACCTAATTATATTCCATGCATATGCCATTTGCAGATGGAATTGTGAGAGAAAATACGCATTTCCATTTCTAAAAGGTTACACACCACCATTGTTATTCCCTATATAATTCAATGTAACATTATAATTTTTAGACAACATTTAAAGGCATTTCGAGCGAATGCAGGCAATGATAACCACATATATTCTTAAAGTACAAGCTTAAAATTACCTTTTAAGCCAATAAAAAGGGGGGTCAAGTTATTCCTAAGAAAAATCACTCCACTTGAAAAACAAACTCTAAAAATTGCACCGTCCGCCATGACAGATCTTCCAAAATGACCTTTCAACCATAGGGCAGCGGTTTGTGCTTTAATCTCTACTCTAAATGATAAATCAAGCAAGAATAGATACTTAAGGTATAAAAGTTTCAGGAATAATGATAGTTTTGATTAACAGTGTATTGAGCATGTGACAACATGTCTATCAATCATAAGAACATTTTTTTTTTTTGAGAATTTTCCACACAACGGAAGTACATATGACGTAATGGTGACGTCATTCCTATAATGTAAATATACTGGTTCTTTTTAGCAGTTTCGGACACTTTTGGAGGTTTTTCGTCTGTATATTTGTTAGTTCGCACAGGATCTCAATACAATTGGCATGCAACATCATGAGCACCCCTTTTAAGTATACTACAAAAACATTTGACTGATTTTCGTTTTTTAGCTGTAAACTACTGAATGCCAACTGCCATGTAAAGTCCCAGCTTTCCCGTTTTCGGATAAGTAACTTTTCGGACACGCTGCAAGATTTAAAATTTGTTTTTGTTTACATCGCTCCACGGGATTTATTTCAGAGCTGAGATCGCCGACTTATTTTGTTGTCAGAGTCTAAAGCAGAGTTTTCTTCTGCAAAATATCATCTGGACGGGCCTCTTTTTGACACATGCGTACAACGATAACAATTCCCCACGTGGTGTTTGTTTACCTGCTGAAAGTGACAGATTTCTATCGTCCAAATTTAAAGTTGTTTGTTAAAGCATTGTGAGAAGATGATTTCGTTTAATACAAAGAAGCTATTGTGTCTCTTCTCCCTTGTTTTTTTGCTCTTGACCATCAAAATTATGCTCGTTGATTGCCTGTACATATTCGTCAGTATGTGTATACCACGTGATAAATTACGTCATAAATGCTACGTCGGAAGGCAACATTTTGCTTAAAATGAAGACTTCAATCAAAGATAACTTTTCTTTTACTACACCATTTTAAATAAAACAAAGGGCAGTCTACGCCACTTAAAAAGCCCCGCCTTCGTTTTATTACCAAAGTTTAATAAAGTGATTAGTTTCATCAAACACTTCGACAAACCTGTTTCCAAAATAATGTTTTGACAGTGCTCCGTCAGACGGCCGTATTGTGAAAAGGTTTGTTGAAGTGTTTTAAGAAACTAAACCGTCAATCAAACTCTGTTAAAAGACCGAAGACAGGGCTTTGTAAGCGGCGTAGACTGCGCTATGTTTCATTTAAAATGGTGAAGAAATAGTGAACTTATCTTTGATTAAAGTCTTTATTCTAAGCAAAATATTGCCTTCCGACGTAGCATTTATGACGCAGTATATCACGTGGTATACACACACTGTTCGTAATATGATCGTTTACAGAAGAGAGGACGTTGCGTTTCAGTTTGCACAAGGTACATTTGTTGTACACATGTTTCAACATTCCCATTCATTCCGCTATTGCACTTGACCATGCATATTATCATTATAAAAGACCCTTATCTATGGTGATGGCGGAGCAGTAGGACTCACTGAAAATGCCAGTCAGTTGATGCACTGGATGGTATCTTTTCCTGAAGTAGACAGAGTTGTTCATGAATTTCAATCTTGCATCAACTTGTTGAAACATGAGTAAAAAAGGTTCTGATATTCGCCACCATATACGACAAGAAGTAAGACACATTTTATTGAACAGAGCGATACAAATGAAAACAATGGAAACCCATTAAATGGCCATTCAGGGTATCTTCTAGTCTTATATAGTAGAACTATTGTAGATGCAAGTATAATTGAAACATTAAACAGGCGTGCAAGGATAAGTACAAATAGGAACGGAAAAGAAACCTCTAAGATGTACCATTAAATAAAAGTGTCCTCTTTTCAGTATACAGTCTCCACCATAAATATCCAAACAAATGCAGCATCTTGGCTACCTAAGACAGGATTGTTCTCTCCTTTCTAAACTGCATTTTTTATGTCAAGTATTTGATAGCAAACTTGTTGTGATCTTTGTCCATGATTATTCTACTTTGCTTCCTTCATTGTCCCAGTTTGGAAATTTCAGATTGGGCACCTTGAGCATTGTCTTGAACGTCATTCACACGTAACTCTTGAGCATCCTCAAGTTACTGGCTTTGTTATAGACGGAGCAGTCACAGTCATAGTCATATGCTGTAGTCGACTGGTTGTCAAACATTCCAAAACTACTCCAACAACCTAACTTTCAACTCAAATATAAGTCGTCAGCTTTCATACGCCCAGAGGTTGGATGTTAGTTTGGAAGTATATGATTCCGAAAGACTGAGATCAGCTACGAGGGGGAAAGGCGCCAGACGAAGGGTCCTTTGAGACACGAAAATACAAAGTAAGTAGATGAAACTAAAACAGAGCTATTAAAATTATTGACCGACCAAATAGTCAATTGAGATCACAATGATAAACTGGTAGAAGCCACACGTGGCCCAAGTGTTTTTATTCAACACAGTATGCCTTTAGGAACTTCGCCCCTTGTAGTCATGAGGAGGCCGGTGTCCACGTTGCAGACACAAATATGTGTTTAAATAAAGGCATTGAGAATATAATGTTACGGTTAATGTTTTCCCCAAATTGCAGTTGATGAACTTTAGGTAGCCTTTGGTGGAAGTAAAAACGTGACATACTATATAGCTGTTCATTATATAGTCCAATCTTTAGGTGAATCAATGGCCAAGGCCCTACCAGTTTTTCACGCATTGATAGGCTGTGACCAGACATCAGACATTTTGTAGTCGAGATAAGAAAAATGCTTGGGAAACCAGGAATAGTTTTGATGATGTCACAACCGCATTCCTGGTTCTATATGCATCCCGATCTTTAGTACTAGTTCTACAAGAAATGCCGACAATATAACGTTTTGTTGTTCTTGTGCCTGACAGAACCTGTGCAGCAACTGAGGAAAATGAAGATCGAAAGATTTTCACTCAAAAGGGTAGATCTATTGAATCTATTTAACCCTCTTCTACAGCACTATCGGAGCATACCCAAAAGGGCAGTTTTACAAGCTTGATGTGTGATAGGACATGTTCTGAAAGAGTGTCCAGATGTACCAAGTCGAGTAGAATGGGGCTGGAAAACTCAATATTGGAACTTCTCTAAACTTGACTTTCACAGACAGCTTTCTCTTGCCAGAAACTCCTTAAGTGCGGATGTAATCCAGAAAAAGGGTTGTAATGGAAGAATGTTTCAAAGATGAAATTCTATGCATGTTCTTTGTAGGAATGGTGGCACTTGCGACAGGGACAGACGGTTGGTTCGGTCATGCTTTCAGCCATTTCCTATCCACAGTTTGGAGGACACCACTTTAGAATGTATTTTAAAGTAAGTGCACACTGCAAAGATTTTGTGCATTTTATTTGTCTTAATGTTAAAGTTAGATTTCATTATGTAATTCTGTAATTGATTCTTCGAAAATGTTATCATGTGTATTGTTTACAGTGTAAATCGTGTACATTTTGAGAAATAACCGCCATTCGGCAAAATTACAGTTACAAAATTGGTCCAAGTCCTTTCTTCACATGTGTGCCAATTTTGGTGCTTTTCCCATCCTCTGTTTTTTTAAATTCATTTAGGTTTTCATTTGGCTAATAGTAGGAAGTAGTGCGTTGGTTATTTTCCGTGACCCATGGCCATTTCGTTTCAGAGTGTTGTGCCTGTAAATGTGACTTTTGACTACATTCGAGTATGTTTCTTGATCAACGGCTGATATCGTTTTTATAAACCCCAACTAAAATTCGTTTTCATCTATGTGCCTTTAAACAGCAGTTTAACACTTTTGCTATGTTGCAGATTTTAAATTGATATTGTGGCAAATATAATGTTATTTCAATATTTGCCTGAGTCAATAAATAATATGCTCTTTGGCGGCGTGGGTTGTCATCTTTTCTCTAATAGCACTGGCCGAGATTTCTACCCCCCACCCCCCCAACCTGTCCTTGCATGCCTGGTGCCCATGCTATTGAGCATAACACTATTGCATATGTTTTTTTATGATGAAAACGAATTTTGATGCAAGACATCAAAGACGCGATTTAGATCTGAATCTATATTTTTCATCTTAATTCAAATAAAGGTGTACACGAGTATGTAATTGATAAAAGCGATATTTTAGGGGAAATGTGGAAAATGTTCCATATTCGCCTTATGTATGTTTCCGTAATCTTAACATTACGCAGTTATATAAGGCAGATATATGAAGTGTATATATTAACAAGTTGGCTAAACTATAACTTACGCTAAGAGCTTTATACGTGTACCCTGAAATTCTGATCGCTAAACATATGAATATGTAGCGTTTTTTTAATCACAGTGCCTTGACAGAGGGAAATAACCACTGCGTCTGACCGGCGACCACTCACATTGAAAACATGGAAAGCGAATTATTTCTTGATTTTCGTTATAGCCGTCTGACTAGCATTTCTTTATAAAACATGTTTTATATCGGTGTTGTATCTGTTTAGTATTTACGCATTGAAATGGTTTCTTTACAACATTACATAAAAGTTAAAAGAAATGTGTTATTACGAGGTATTCAGTTTTCTTATAATCTAAAAGTTGTCCATAGACACCTGTCCATTTGAAATTGTAAACATGTTTCCCTCTTTGGGACGCGTCTTATTACACCTTTATTACTTTCAATATAAAAGTTGCATATTACTTACGTTAAATACCGGAAATGTGAGTTCAAATGGGTTTGGTAGACCAACTTCTTGGACGTTCCAATAATTTGGGTAGGTCGATTCATAGTATGCATCAAAAGTTACCACATTTGAGATGTTTACACTGAAAACATTTAATAATATATATATAAATACTTTAAATATATACAAACACACATTAACTATTTACATCTTTGTCCCATTCTCCCCTATATCCATCCCTAGCGAGTGTAACTGGGATTCCGGAGATACCGAATTCAATTTCAAGTGTAAAGGTATCAATTAAAGGAAATTCTTATCTTGTTTGATTCTTCAATTTAGTTTCTTATTTTTTCGATTTGTTCAATTTAAGGGCGACAATCTGCACATATTTACCCAGTGTTGTTGCTGAGTTCGAGGGACACTTGCAGATTAACGTTTCCTTCGAACTGGTATGCGATTGTCACCAGGTGGACCTGAACCACCCCACCACACCGCGCTCCGGATATCTGAAATATAGAAATTATTTTTTTTGCATGGAAATTATCTGTATAACAAGTGATATCTTAACACAAAAACACTAATTTGAAATAAAATAATTAATATTAAAAATTGCAACATACAGCTTTATCATATTTCCATTTAAACATTTCCGTCGTAAATACAAAGAGCTATAACAGAAATGTTTTCTCTGAATCCATTTTTTTTCTTTACCCATTTCCTTTTAAATTTGTAACAATAACAAGAAGGACAACAGCAGCCTTTATCGCCTTGGTGATTACAAATCACAATATCAAGTACTTACTTCACCATAATTAATGGAGTTATAATCATTCAAGTATAGAAACTGCGGAAGTAAGGTTAATAGATTATATTCAAATAATTTTAAATTGTGACTTTGTAATGTCAAAATATGACGATTCACATATATAACGGATCAAAAGTGAGGAATCAACAATTGTTAGTATTTTTCTACAATTATCATTTTCGCTACACAGGTAGGTATCAAGATGAACAAGTCCAGGTTATTGAGCCAAGGAAATTAATGAAAAGTATATACATATGTATTTGTATTCTCTATGGGTGAGCGAGGGCTTTTATTTTACGGTGATCATTACTTTAATTTCAAGTTGTATTCAACAATAATCAACAAAAATAGAGCATTTATAAACGTTGAATGTACTAGTACTTTATGAAACGAAATAAACGGGTTACAATATATTTGACGAAATAATAAAGGCGTATCAAGAATCTCGTAAATAAAATATGTATTGAATGTTTGACCCCCTACCCACCCACCCTCTTCCACCACTAAAAAAACAACAAAAACGAATCTTTCTGGCTTTAAACTGAATGCAGATTTATTTGGAAGCAAGAAACTAATACAACGAGGGTTAGTGATAGCATGAGAAACCAATGTTATAATAATTGGCCTTTGATAAACCAGCCACGGATAGTTTTTCAGAAATATATTCCATTGCATTAGAGATAGTTATTGTCTGACCCCACAAGAGGCCGTTAATATGGTGACCGTTTGAAACAAACTCATAAAACAGATAAAAAAATATTAAATTTCAAATACATAAGGAGTAATAATTATAATTTTATTATTTATCTAAAATTTGAAAGCATTTTGAATTAAGTGACATGTATTGAGATTATTCAAACAACTCAACCCTATTTTGTGATAACTGTTAAGATAGTTGAGGCTTATCTAACGAACTCAAGGAACAGACAAATCATGAGATTAATGTTCTTTCTATGCTTTACTTGTTCATTTAAACTTCGTTAGATATTCATAAATCTATAAAAAAATCGTTACAATTGTTATCAGTGTGGACATACCACCTGGTTCGTGGCGTCACATTTGGATTATCGCTGTACAAGTTCCTAATAAATAAATTAAGTGACATGCTAAGCAGTAAGATTGTGATATTTATTTGTCATATATATGTCTTTTAATTGCTGTAAAACATAACCGATTCGCATACCTACTGTCTTTGCAAACATTTATTATAAAACATGTTTTAATTGGGCTCATGGCAAGAAGGAGAGAGGTTGTACCCCCAAAACTGCTTTTCGTAATAACAATTGCACAATAACACATTTCTATATTATATGAGCCTCATATGTACGTATGTATATATCCCTGGTGTGGATAAAATCTGACGCAGGGATTGTGTATCGGATTAGTGGCAGTGGGCTGACCTTTAAACACCTGCGAAAATATACAAAAATATCTTCATGATTAAGCCTAGTACTTTTTTTATTGCGATCGCGGCCATGCTCCACGTTAAGCCGAGTTTAGTTAGAGACTGCGACGGGTCATAATCACGATAGATCTCTGTTTCAAACTAAGAATATACTAATGAATATTCAGGGGAGGCACATTATAACATTCGCTCACTGAATTTTGCAAAGGGTCAACAGGCACATCAGCAGCCATTTGAGTAATGTCTGACCTGGTCGACTCAGAATAATGAAGGTCGGAAGTAACTGTCTTGAGATGCTCAGGCGGCGGTAGAGCACCTGGTCCCAATGCTCTCACCTATACGTGACATCTGAATCACGTCCGTCAACCGTCAGTGCGACCGGGAACGCAATTTTCACTTTCTCTTTACCGTGAATCAAAGTTGTGAGCGGGATGTTTGTACCAGCAAGACGATTAGCCCTACCGAAAACTCTGTACATGTATACCCGAAATGTTTCAGAGAATGTTATCTGTATTCATGAGTCTATTGTAAGTAGTTGACCTTGGAAACACTGACATAAAAAAACAAGTTGTTATGCGTAAAGCCCCTGTCACACCTAGGTTCCCACAGCGATTGCACGGCGTTGTTTTTCCCAGAGCGCCGTAAGATCGCAGGAAAAATATTATAAATATGGCGATGTCAAGGCTTTCTTACGGCGACCTTGGTGTTTCTATGGACCTCCATAGCGTTCTCCCACGTTCCTATGCGGTTTTAGTTGGCGATTGTCTGCGCTCTCATGGTACTCTCACGGCGCTTCCGCTGCGTGCATCGAGTATTCACGGCGCGCGCACTGCATGTCCACGGCGCTCACACTGCGTTGACGGCGTGTGTGTTTTTTGCACTAGAAAGCAGAATGAGATCCATAGCGGTTGCACTATCCGGGATCTGCTGGACCTGCATACAGGCAATCAATAGCCCCGCTTACTGATGCACATCAGTCATGGTAAAATGAATATTTGCATCTATCATTCCTTTATACTATTTTGTTGGGTTAATTGTTATACAAACGCCGATTGACGCGGTAGAAGCGCATTTGAAGCGCAATTATCGCCGTGGCGGCTCCGTACAATTGTTGTAAGAGCGCAGTAAGAAAAATAAAAATTATTTGTGAGCACCGTAGACGCACCGTATACTCGCGGTAGAGACTCAGTGTCATCTTAGAGGTCGCCATACAATCGCCTTGTAAGGGCCACTAATAGCCATTGTGTTCGCACTACGACCTCTGTGAGCGCCCGCGGCGATCATGTGGCGTTGTAGGAGAACTTACTGCGCTGCTCGTCGTTCGAGCCCACCGCGTTCACTGCCGTTGACACAGCGTTGCCGCGGCGATACTTGCGATTCCATTGCGCGCAGATCCGCGTTCTGGATTATTCTTGGACGCCGTGGTAACGCGGCCCTAGTATGACAGGGGTTTAAGACTCCCATAATCAAACTATTGTTAATAATAACTGCACGAGTTGTTGACATGTCTGTCCTCGGTTCAATTAACAATTACTCCTTATAACATTTATCAACATATTCAAACATAAAATCATTACAAATGAATACAAAAAAAAAACATTATGATATGATGAACCACAATAAACTATACAAGTTTAAAACAATATGAAAACCGTTATTTTATAAAATAAATCTAACTTACCAAGAATAGAAAACTTGTTGTTATGCATATTAAATAAAATAAGGATTTCATTTGCATAACTTATTTATCTGAGTCCACTTTAAATATCAAGCCAACCAAGCACTATAGAAAAACCTGAACATTGTTTATTTCGAAATAGCAACAAAAGTGATCAATACAATAACATTTAAACCAAAATTGATTAAATTTTATTAATCTTATATCTGGGACGACAATACAGAGATATTACAGCCGGTGGTTTTGTCGATTCTTATCAGACGTTTCTGCTTCCGCGTCTGAAGGGATACATGTTTACAATTTCCAATGACCTATGGTGTATTGATAAACTTTAGATTTTAAGAAAAGTGAACAATCATCACTAACATTTTGTTTTCAACCTTCCTAATTTCATGTTGTAAAAGAACCTTGGTGATGATCGGGATCGAAAACCACCGATATAATACATGTTGTTGTTGTTGTTGTTGTTGTTTTAATAAAGAAATGATAGCCAGACGGTCATAACAAAAGACAATTATGTATTCACTGACTTTTCAATTAGACTGGTCGCTGGTCAAAGTTGTCATTTCCTATTTGTCAAGGGAATGCACTGTGCTTGAAATTTGCTCCACATTCACGCGATCTATCCTCTATGGTGACAGGAACAAACCAAATAGTGGATGGAGGTGCGTTTTCCGCGTTTGCAAATCATGTTAAGCCGATGGACAATATAACGTGGACGGCATAATTATTTAGTTTGTAAGAATTATTCGTATTTGTTAATGGAACTATTTGCATTTTCAAAAGTGTTTTTCTAGTCGTGATAAGAAACAATCGATATGTATATACATGTATATTTGATCGCGAATTTAATAGATTTCATTTTTTTCGATTCTGTTAGATGCAGTTTGTTTCAATTCTTTGTATTGCTTCCATTACCTAGATATGTTGTGAATAGAGAAGAAATACATGATATTTGTAGATGTTAATGTTAAATCGAATCATATTTCACTCGTATTCATAGAAAAACCGAGTATATCTTCAATCGTATCGAGTGAAATAAACTACGATCTTTCGCTGAAATCAATGAATGTGCCGTTTGTTGTATGCTTATTTTTGAATATTTATTGATAATAAAAAAAAAATCCTGCTTGCTTTGCATACCTCTTTCCCACGGTTTGTGGAGAAATATATCTTTAATATCTTTTCAAGGTTATCATTTACACGTTATTTAGTATAAACAGTTTATTAATACACTTTGATTACTGCGTTTATATTGTAGCAAATAAAAGTGAATGTACAAATTAAATCAATTGAACATTAGTAACAAGAATTGTCATTTTAAGTGGAAACGCTCCCGAAGTGCCATTTAATTCAATGAATTATGCAATTATTAAAATGCCTACATTCAGGAAGAGGTTATATGAAATTCAAACGTTATGCCAGATCCAATGTGTTGACACCAATAGTTTTTTTTTGTTTGTTTTTTTTTGTACATAAATGTACAGACCAGGGTCCTGCATGTGACACCTACCAACATACAATGATACAATGAAAAATACAGAGACAAACCAAGTAGTAAAAAAACTAGTTTAGATACACAAGGTAAGGGCCAAAACGACTATGAACTATAGACAAAAACATATGAACACCACAAACTGATCACAAGATTTCAAGATTTATTTAGATCATGGGTTATTACAACCATGTGATCAGAACAATAACGCTTTAACAAACAATTAATTAAACATATATATATATATATATATATATATATATATATATATATATATATATATATATATATATATATATATATAAACAAAGTGGACATATATTACATACAGTTTCCTATAATAGGAAATACTAAGACAAATAAGTCGTATTGTTTTTAAAGGAGAATGACTATTTGACATTAGATAAAAGGGATTTACAAAATATAGCTAGGTTAATAAGTTCTTTTTTGTTTTTACTGTTCATTAATTGATCTAACTTAATACAATTAGAGTTACGACAAAAGTACAATTTAATATTTTTCTTTCTATCGTCTGAAAAATATTGACATTCAAACAAGTAATGAAATTCATCACCTAAACTATAACTACTACACAAATGACATGTTCTACGAAATCTCTCAACATTTTGACCACGCCCTACTTCAATAGGAAATTTGTGATTCATAATTCTAAATTTAAGCAAATACAATGAAAGATTCTTCGGTAGTATATCAATATGGCTTTCAAACCCAAAATCTTTTTTGTTTACTTCATACATTTGACATTTTGGTGAATTTGAAACAATACTATACCAATTTTGAATAAATTGGTCAGATAATCTGTTTTTAACCATATTTTTTAAAAACAATAACACTATTAACCTGTTGTAAATCAAAGTACATACTTAATCCTAAATCATTTAAAGTATTCTTAACAAAGGAAAGCACACATTCATCAAAACAGCCTTACCGATAAATGCTAGGAACAGTCAATTATGGTGATAATTAAAGAAGTCCAACTTCAAAACAAATTATTCATTAATAAAACAACGTTTCGGCCATTTTGCCTTCATCAGAGTGTATGTAAAACAAATAAAATGGCTGGAACGGTCAGTGAAAGTTTTATGTATGATCTATAACATGGGTCCGGTATAAGGTATCACGTTATAACGTCGAACTACCCAATTGATAGCGTTGTCCAACCAAAAGGGCTAGGTCGTATCAATACCATGCATAAAATGACGCAAAGGACATAGCAATGGCAAGCCATGCAGCCTAGAAACATGTTCTGTCTCGTGTTATGACTATGTCACTCACAATTACATTCATTGTAACATTATAGAAAATATAAAACTAGATTTAAAATTTAAATCGTTGTTGTATATGAAAAATTAGATGATTGTTTTATTCTGTCTTAACATTATAATATGTATATATTAAGTTATTAACGTATAAAAAAGCTATTTAACACTACATGTTTGCAATGTTTTTGGGTAGACAGGGGTTGGGCAAATATTCACTAAAGAATATTATTTATTTGGGAAATCTGTTATGGTTTTATGTACTAGTATTTGACTCTATGTAAACGATACATAATAAGTTACCCCAAATTTTATAAAAGTGCACTTGAACACGCGCTATTGCAAATAAAGCCGTCTGTAGGCGCATTAGAGCGTCAAATCAGTACTGTGTTCGATTTTGACCCATTATCAAAAAAGGCCTAGTTTAAGCCTTCTATAAACTGAATACAGCGCGGTGAGGCAGTTGGATATTATACTGTCAAAGCAATGGATCTAAAGCTGAAAGAAAAGAGAATCTTGGTGACGGGCGCGGGACGGGGGCTCGGGAGGCAGGTATGCAAGGCATTGTATGCGCATGGCTGTCATGTGGTGGCCGTCAGCCGTTCGATGGAGCCTCTGGTCACATTAAAGCAAGAGTGCCCAGACATCGAAATTATAAGTGTGGACCTCACGGCTCTTGGAAAAGTGCGAGAACAATTGAAAAATATTGATGTGCTTGACGGTATTGTTAATAACGTGGCAAGGATACCACCCAAATTCTATCCAGCATTGGAGTTTCCTGTAGAAGAGTTGGATGCTGCTATCGACCTGAACATCAAGGGCACCATTAATGTCATTCAGATTGCGGCAAAGAAAATGATCGAAGCCAACAGACCCGGCTCGATAGTAAATGTGTCTGATGTCCTTTCATTGCAAGCGTATCCAGGAGTAATGGCGAACAACGTCACAAAGGCAGCCGTTGACATGATAACAAAACAGTTTGCTTTGGAACTAGGGCCACAAAAGATTCGAGTAAACACCATTAACCCGACTTTGATAATCCACGATGACAACAAAGAATTCCTCAAGACGAACTCTGGGTTCGGAGATCTGATAAGCGAGAAGACGCCGCTGGGCCGGCCGGCTGACGTGGAGGAGGTGGTCGGGCCTATTCTGTACCTCCTCAGCGATCTATCCTCTATGGTGACAGGAACAAACCAAATAGTGGATGGAGGTGCGTTTTCCGCGTTTGCAAATCATGTTAAGCCGATGGACAATATAACGTGGACGGCATAATAATTTAGTTTGTAAGAATTATTCGTATTTGTTAATGGAACTATTTGCGTTTTCAAAAGTGTTTTTTCCAGCCGTGATAAGAAAACAATCGATATGTATATACATGCATATTTGATCGCGAATTTAATAGATATCAATTTTTCCATTGTGTTATATGCAGTTTCAATTCTTTGCATTGCTTTGTATTCCTACCTGGATATGTGGTGAATAGAGAAGAAATACATGATATTTGTTGATGTAAATGTTAAATCGTATTAAGTTTCACTCGTATTCATAGAAAACCAGAGTTTATTTTCAATCGTATCGAGTGAAGTAAAATACGATCTTTCGCTGAAATCAATGAATTTGCCGTTTGTTTTATGCTTATTTTTTGGATATGTATTGATATTATTTCATTTTTATCCGGCTTGCTTTGCATACCTCTTTCCTACGGCTTGTGGAGAAATATAACTTTAAAACTTTTTCAAGGTTATCATTTACACGTTATTCAGTTTAAACTGTTGATAAACATTTATTAATACACTTTTGATGATTGCGTTTATGTAGCAAATAATAAAAGTGAATGCACAAAATAAATCCATTGAACATCAGTAACAAGCGTTGTCAAAGTAAGTGACGAAAGCCCCCGATTTGCCACCCAGTTCAATGAATTGTGCAATTATTAATATTGCTACATTCAGGATGAGGTTGTAGGAAATTTAAACATAATGCCAGATCTCATGTTAGTTAGTTGACCTTAATCGTGGGGGGGTCTGAAGTAAGGGGTATAGAGGTATAGCCCAGGGCCTTGCATGTGAGACCTACCAACCTACAATAATACAATGAAAACTTCATATACAAACCCAGTAGTGGCAATGAACTTTAGACAATAAACATGAACACCACAAACTGATCACACATTCATCAAAACATACTTACCGATAAATGCTTGGAACGTTCATTGAAAGTTTTATGTATGATGTTCGATATGGGTCCGGCGAAAAGTGTAACTTTATTACGTCCAGCTACCCAATTGATAGCGTCGCAAAACCAAAAGGGCTAGGTCGTAACAATACAATGCATAAAATGACGCAAAGGACATAGCAATGACAAGCCACGTAGCCCAGAGGCATTATCTGTCTCGTGTTATGGCTATGTCACTAACAATGACAAGCCATGCAGCCCAGAAGTATTGTCTGTCTCGTGTTATGGCTATGTCACTAACAATGACAAGCCATGCAGCCCAGAAGTATTGTCTGTCTCGTGTTATGGCTATGTCACTAACAATGACAAGCCATGCAGCCCAGAAGTATTGTCTGTCTCGTGTTATGGCTATGTCATTAACAACGACAAGCCATGCAGCCCAGAGGTATTGTCTGTCTCGTGTTATGGCCATGTCACTAACAACGACAAGCCATGCAGCCCAGGGGTATTGTCTGTCTCGTGTTATGGCTATGTCACTAACAACGACAAGCCATGCAGCCCAGGGGTATTGTCTGTCTCGTGTTATGGCTATGTCACTAGCAATGACAAACCATGCAGCACAGAGGTATTGTCTGTCTCGTGTTATGGCTATGTCACTAGCAATGACAAGCCATGCAACACAGAGGTATTGCCTGTCTCCTGTTATGGCTATGTCACTAACAATGACAAGCCATGCAGCCCAGACGTAGTGTCTGTCTCGTGTTGTTGCTATGTCACTAACAATGACAAGCCATGCAGCCCAGAAGTATTGTCTGTCTCGTGTTATGGCTATGTCACTAACAATGACAAGCCATGCAGCCCAGGGGTATTGTCTGTCTCGTGTTATGGCTATGTCACTAACAATGACAAGCCATGCAGCCCAGAGGTATTGTCTGTCTCGTGTTATGGCTATGTCACTAACAATGACAAGCCATGCAGCCCAAAGGCAGTGTCTGTCTCGTGTTATGGCTATGTCACTAACAATGACAAACCACGCAGCTCAGACGTACTGTCTGTCTCTTGTTAAGACTACGTCACTAACAATGACAGTATTGTCTGTCTCGTGTGATGGCTATTTCACTAGCAATGACAAGCCATGCAGCCCAGAAGTATTGTCTGTCTCGTGTTATGGCTATGTCACTAACAATGACAAACCATGCAGCCCAGAAGTATTGTCTGTCTGTCTTGTGTGATGGCTATGTCACTAGCAATGACAAACCATGCAGCCCAGAAGTATTGTCTGTCTCGTGTTATGGCTATGTCACTAACAACGACAAACCATGCAGCACAGAGGTATTGTCTGTCTCGTGTTATGGCTATGTCACTAACAATGACAAACCACGCAGCTCAGACGTACTGTCTGTCTCTTGTTAAGGCTACGTCACTAACAATGACAGTATTGTCTGTCTCGTGTTATGGCTATGTCACTAGCAATGACAAGCCATGCAGCTCAGAAGTATTGTCTGTCTCGTGTTATGGCTATGTCACTAACAATGACAAACCATGCAGCCCAGAAGTATTGTCTGTCTCGTGTTATGGCTATGTCACTAACAATGACAAGCCATGCAGCCCAGAAGCATTGTCTGTCTCGTGTTATGGCTATGTCACTAACAATGACAAGCCATGCAGCCCAGAAGTATTGTCTGTCTCGTGTTATGGCTATGTCACTGACAATGACAAACCACGCAGCCCAGAAGTAGTGTCTGTCTCGTGTTATGGCTATGTCGCTAACAATGACAAGCCACGCAGCCCAGAGGTATTGTCTGGCTCGTGTTATTGCCATGTCACTAACAATGACATTTATTGTAACTCTATGGTAAATATAGAAATAGATTTAATCTGGTGTTGTATATCAAAATTAGATGATTATTTTACTCTGTCTTAACATTATTTTGATATGCTTTAAATAATAAGGGGAAGAAAAAAGTAAATAAGAAGAAGCAACGTATTCTTTTCTGGTAACTTTACGTATATAACATAAATTGAACTTTAATCAAAGAATAATCTTAAACTTACTTAATTTTCAAACGTATCTCATAAAAAGTATCTCATATCTAAAATATATATTTTAACACTAAAGACATGTACTTGAACTGATTATCGACATATTGTTGTCAAACTGAAGAAAGTAAAAAGAGGTTTAATTGTGAACATGTAAAATTATAATGAAATTTGTATTACTATTAAAATTCCATAAGGCAAGACAACGGAATATAAATGGCGTCTGGTATGAATGGGACACAGTCTACAGTAAACAACTCTTATGACATACATTCTATTTGAACAGTTAAATGGTGTAAATGATTTCAAATCATAAATAAATACAGTAACGTTATTTGTTTTGCTATAGAATAACATGCATATATAAAGAAATATGCACTCCATGACAGATGACTTCAATGCATGCACTCGTATCAAATGAAACATATGATACTACAATTCTATAATAGTAACTTTTTATTAACACATGATAACATTTCTATAAAGAAGAAAACATGGCTAACGCAATAATTGGATTTTTCATAAAATCCGAAGTATTTCAACATGATTATTCTATTCAATATCAATAACAGAAAATGGAAAGATTTTACAGTGCAACAGTTCTGACTACTGGCTACTCACAAAAATAGTTGTTGATAGTCATTTTTAAATACATAGCAGATAAGAAAACATAAAAATGATTTCTTGAATTTTTTATTTTTTTTAAATATCTCCTCGCTTTGTTAAGACGGATACAACACTTTTTATGACAGCCCATCAAACGGAAACACCTGCCAGCACATTCAAAATGAGTTCACAGACAGTCAATACCCCATATGTATCTTTGCGTGTGACATCTTGACAGGTTCGTTGTGTCGTATTTTACTTTTCTTGAGGAGAAACCTGCAACTAGACGCGCCGCAATGCGACGAAAACAGGCGTTAAATGTGCGCAAACAGAAGGTTAAGGTAAATTAACGGAGTGATGGATAGGCATACAGGCAGAGAAGGCAACTATGGATGTTTTCCTATGCTTTGTCCTTTGTCGGCAAAACGCCTACAAAGTCGAGACCGCCGCTAAGCTAATTATAAATCATGAAACATAAATTAAAGTGTTTTTTTTGTAAATATTCAATTTATATAAAAAATGTTTTTTGACATTGTTCTTTGACTGTGATGTAACTTGTGAAATTGGTGGTCATGCACAATACGATTGTCAAACAGCGAAATTCTGAACAATGACCCTGATATTCAGGGTTATACACACCGGCTACGAAATTTTGCAAGTAATTATACAATTCAGTAAGCATTGCCATGTTGAAGCCCGAAAAAAATACAGGGTATTTTGACCGACGACCTATATGTATGAACTTGACCTACTGACACAGGTCTTGTACACAACAACACGGTTCGCCGACTTCTCATGGTGAACATTTGACCCAAATAATTTTAATCCTTTTATGCATGGACAGTGCAAGCCCAAGCACACGAACTGTTGCCTAAAAATCTTGAAGTGTGACCTTGACCGTCGACCTACCGACACGCCAGTGTATCATGGTAAACATTTGGGTGCCAAACATTTATGCCAAGGTAACTGTCCTAACAAAATTGTTCACGCACAACCGGCCAATTTCATAGTCAATGGTCCTCAAGTTATTCGTATATTTACGAATTTAAATGAATAAATAGCGTGCAATAAAAAATAATCGCGAAGTAATTTTACACAAAGAAGTTATAATTTAAAAACAGTTACATCAATTTTACATGTTACCGTTCCGATATGGGAGTTAATGCGTAGACAAAAAATGGTACAAGAAAAATAATCAAAAAGTTCAATCACTGTATATTTAGTCATATTGATTTTCACTTCAGACGAGCTTTTTATTTTTATAAATACCTCCAATTAAATGATAACGTATATATGGTCTGATTTTTTTTGTTATTGACAAAACGAACTTCTCCTGTTATTGCCACGTACAGGATATACACATGATCATCTGTCAAATTACACTAGCACGGATTTGGGTGACAAATGAAAACAAAGTCTGATTCCGTGAGGTGACAAACGTCACTTCTTCGGAAGCTCCTGAGACATATAGTCCAATGGACCATTTTCTGGATTTTGATTCTTTTGCACCTATCAACAGTGGATAAAATGGACATAAAAATGGAGTTTATTGAACCTATTAATTTAAATTTCGATATGCTGAGGGATTTATTGAGTTGATGGAAATGTTGTCAACAGGAATTGTGGCGAACGTGACAACGTGTTCCACCTAGGTTTATGGTCACTAAGCCGGACAAGTGGGATTCCTCCGGGTACCCCGGTCCCCACAGCAGAAGATCACTCTATCGCTTGCCAAGGGTGATTATTACTGTTGTTATAACGTCACAATCGTTGTTAAATAAACTAGGTCATTCGTTGGTATTCGACATACGGACACGTTGACACGGACAGATCAGTTGAGGCCAACACCGTGTAAACTGATCGAAAACCCCAGGATATTATCGTCACAAAAAGCAAGGAAGTAGAGGACATTAAACCCTGTGGTAAAATACATTTTTTTTTTGTATACATGTCTTCAAATTATTTGGCAACATAAGCAGAATTGTATATATCAAAAACCGTAAAAATCCGCTTGGTTCCCATAGTTGCAAGAGTCCAACACGCCTTATTTGTTGTTGTTTTCTGTATAAATTGTAGAATATTTTCAGGTACTAGATTCGCAGCCCCTATAACGGAACAAGAAACACCGTTCCGAAGAACACACGGTCGGTAAACGAGTGGGCGCTGAAAGTCTGGCGGACTATATCCGCAGCAGAACCTCTAGCCCATAACCATGTCGGAGCCGGAGTTCCCCATGCTCTACCAAACGACTTCATTCCTTAACTACTGTCAAGAACGCTTCGTCACTCAGATATTAGAGATGATGACTGAAATAAGTAATACACTCGAACCAGACATTAAAACTGAAAACTGAGTGTGCTGAACGGTTGCGTCACTTTCGGCACTCCGTATGCGTGACGCATCAGTGTGTGTGTGCGTGTGTGCGCGTGCGCGTGTGTGTGTACTGGACTAAGTTTACCACGGTTGTTTTTACTGGGGATCGAAAACAATAACGTTTATCAATAGAAGTGCGTAACTGAGCGAAGGAAACGATGAATGCGCATGCGCAAGTGAATCCTGGCCTTTTGTAAGCAACGACTTCGTCAAAACTTTAAGAAATCGTGAACCTGACAATAAATGTACACCATTAAATGTTCGAGCAATATATATAGCCACTTGACCAATCAGTAGCAGAATAACGGCATGAAACATTATGTAAATTAATCATCGAAAAAATACTGTGACATCATTGGTGCAACAATTATTTCGACCATTAGATGCATAAACATGCAATACTCGACATGTCCTTTGTCAAAACTCTCCTGTAAAACACAAATATTAACAACTGTCACACTGAATTACCAAAGGATGCAGGAAACAATCCCCGCGTAAACTAGAAGAAAGGTGACCACGCTTCCGGCGATGAGGGCCACCGGCGGACCGTTGTACCTGTCCACGGGGAACTGGAAAAAAAGACATAAAAGGTTTTCTGGTAACATTGATCTCAAGGCGCCAAGACTCTTTACCACATTTTTTTTTTATTTCGAATCGACTATTTTTTTGACTGTCGGCAGTACATTTACGTATGGAAACTCAAGTAGGTGACTTTTGGAACTATCAGCATGATTTTCGTCTTTGCGTTTTTAACTAGGTACGAGCGTCGAGCTTCTGTAGCCTATGCTTATTTGTTAAAAATGCAACTTAAAGTTCGCATTCAGACTTAGCGGCTATTTTTTTTTCAGACAAGCAAAATGACATACACTATAGTTATGTATGTTACCTCATTTCTCATCAATTGTGATGGACTACATGTTCATGTACCTATGGATCACAGACATTTGGCTTATTATATGTGTATAACTATAAAATGTTAAACTACATGACCCCCCAAAACGGTAAAATTTAACATTTTACACCAATACAACGAGCCAAATTCCTGTGCCATGGATTTATAACGCTACCCAGAATATAGATATGAAAGAGGCCACCAATGTGACAACATGTTTCAAATATAAGCACAGAACAGAATAGAACATTTATAAACCAGAAGATCATATACCCATTTGGGCGAATATTGTACAAAAAAAAATCGAAGTTATAAAACATAAAACTAAATAAAAATTCCAAGTGACCCTACCCTCTGATTTATGTAAAACATATCCATATGTTCTTTGTATGTTGTATGTTTGAGTATATAGAAAAGATGTAAATATGAATGAATTGTGCCCTGAAAGAGTATAATATATCGACCGTTAATATATTACTAAAATGAGGGCAACACGTGAAATGAAAATTTCAGAATAAGAGTGGTTTAGTAGAATTGATGTCCGTCCCTCACCCAAGAGGTCGTGGGCTCGAGCCCCTGCAAGGGAACGTTCTCTTTACCTCTCTTTAGGTACACTATAACAAGTTTCTTTCCAGGGGACGGACTGGAGTCTTTACCTGTATTCATGATTGAGCTAAAATAAAGTTGTCCGAGCTAAACTAACATTACGAACATAAATTCTCACAATCAAAGCTTTACATAAAGTAGGAATTTACAACAAAATTCAAATTTGCAGTATTTAGTGTTGATAGAATATGCATGGTTCTATAGGATACACCAATGCAATGTTTTCAGTCCGTCCGGCATCCCTTAACCCTGCATCTAACTTACAGTTGTTCCTTGTGACGATGCCAATGAATATATTACTGTTCTGTCACCTACCAATGGACCGGAAGTCGTGCTGACCGTTGATGAATGGCTTACAGTATTTAAGAAGAAAGAGTTACACGCTGCTCCAGACCAACCTGTAACATTGGGGCAAGGTTTAAAAAAATGTCCACGGTATGCTTAATGCTATCTTTGAATGTATATGGGTTCAAATATGTTTTGAGTTGAGTGTCAAAATCAAAGTTTTCTCATCTTCCATTGATATATTATTTATTATTTTACATATTTTCTTACAGTATGACCTCACGGGTTAAACACACCAATTTCAAGATAACTAGTAACTGCTTCATTTGATATGATTTATCAGCAGCCAATATAAATGTTCTGCTATTGGCTTAAACTAGTGTGCTCAAACATTGACAAGGTAAACTACAATCAATACCATCAATTTCGTTATGATTTATCTAAAGAAGAACTGGATACATGCTGTACCTGATCGGCAGACTTTCTGTCCCTGACTGTTGCACGTGTAACGTGCCGGGTCCTCGTGACAAAACACATCACAGTTGCCATAGTAATCTCTCGAGCACTTGACGCGATAGCCGAACTCCAAACTGTTAGGATGTAACAGAAAAGGTATACGTTAACATTACAATGAGTCTTATGTTGAGGCATCAAAGACGAGGCGGAATACGCTGTAGTCTCATCGAGTGGTAAGTGAGAACACAAAAGCGTGTCCTTAACACTAGACTCCATTAATATATACCTGAAAGGAGGGCCAAAGGCTATGTTCGTATGCACGGAATTTAACGGGTTTTAATCGGGGGCGACATATATCAGTCTTTATATCGTGTGGCAGTTTAAACGTCCAGTTATGTCATAGCTTAAAAAAGTGAGTATTACCACACTCTTGTAGTGAATGTAAAGCTCAAAGGTAGCTCAATATATGCGAATATAACATCTTGGGCACCTTTCACTATCAATCAAAAGTGGTTCTTTAAGTAACTCTTGAGTTATGGTCATCTGTCAATATACATGTATGTCCACATTTAGTACCCATCATACATGTGAAGGCTGAATGAAATGTGAGCGGTTAAGGATCTAAATGCTACTCTTGGCAAACTCGTGACCAGGGGATCCAACGTGGATTGTGTTTTTCGAATTTTAAGTGTGGAAAATGTGTGACTCGGAATAAAATGGCGGTGTTCGAAGGGATTTTGGTGTTTTGGGAGGATATTTTCACCTAGTAAGAAAGTTTCATTACTTTTCTCGCAATATAAATACGCATACCCGGAGGCCACACGTGTAAGCTTCTCTCAGTTTTTTAAACCTATGATTCTAGAGGCCTTAACAAAAAAGTTAGTTTAAACATATTTATTTTACAACGATTGTGACACAAGTTATTACAACATTATATTAATCACTCTCGTTGGCACGATTTTACTTGTCCGGCTTGGTGACCACGAACAAAAAAGTTAATTGAATGTATAAGCTGAACGATTGGTTGTTTACAAAGTGAACATATAAAATTGCGTGACTTGAAATTGTGTTTTCAGTCAAAGTGCACCATTCTTGTACCTATTATTGCTACTTTTCATTGATTTTTTTGCATTTTTTTTTCTTTTCGACGGCTAGTGCACTTACATGGGGACGGTACGGCCGATGTTTTCATGTTCAAACACCTTTGATGTTGGGCAAGGAAGTTTTATGCAGTTTTTGTGTGACTCGAGCCCGGACGCCTTGATGAGAGGCGAATGCTCTAATGATAGGGACATGGGACGTTGAGTTTTATTGTTATCGGTCTGATGCATTATATATGCATATAATAATATACGATTTGGTTATGTATTTAATATAGAATTCAACTAAATTGTCGAAAATGAATCTTAATTACTTTCTATTTGACACTATAAATATTTAGAACATTACTTCCTCATTTTCACAACTCTGTAAATTTCACCTTCTAAAAATATGTTTTACTTGAAATTTGAACGTTTTTCTATATAATTTTATATACACATTATTTTTATTTTAAACTATTGTGTATTGACGACACTATGTACAAGTCAAAATAAGTAGTTCAACTTCGGTTTATATCTGTATGCAGTGACCAAGTTTGCTAACTTAGAAGGAAATAAAAACAATGATTAGGGGTGCATTTTGTTAGTTGATCGGGCCACTGCAAAAGATGACCGTAATTATTTTATAACATGACCCAGTATCTGCTACATACCGCGCCGCGGAGTTGTTGAGGTTCTTGTGTGTGAAAGGCGGCACCGTCCCTCGGGAGGCGGTGTTTCCGTACTGTCCAACGTTGTACTGCAACACGTCTGGTATGCGCCAGCCGTTCTTCGTAAAACTGAACATCAATTGTAGGTATTGCTGAAACAAGGAGATGTATCTCCAGGTAAGGAACTAACGTTGTTGTTGTTGTTTTTTTTTTAAATAAGATCTAATAATAAATAAAAAGTGATTTACATGCCTTTTAGCTGCTGAAGAAAATCATGTTTTTATTTCAATTGACAGCAATAAA
Organism: Mya arenaria; assembly: GCF_026914265.1. Taxonomy (NCBI): domain Eukaryota; kingdom Metazoa; phylum Mollusca; class Bivalvia; order Myida; family Myidae; genus Mya; species Mya arenaria. The sequence goes on along the minus strand of NC_069123.1, from coordinate 37,892,291 downwards.
GTTGACAATTAAAGTTCAAACATGCACATCGCCATTGTCGCTTTCATTAAAGTGATGCGCCTGTTACGGAGCGGCTATTTTAAATTTGCTATTCATGGTGTGCTGCCATGTTTTATTCATGGTTTGCTGTTTTTAGGCTGTATATATCCACTAGTACTAATATCCACGTTATATTGGTCTCAGCTGAACGTTAAAACGTTTTTATGACACAAATCCCTCACTGTACAAATACTTTAAAGTTATAATGAGATAATTAAACTTTCTTTATATGTTTAAGAAGCTATTATAATTAGAAGAACGCTATTAACTTTTGAAAGATAAAAGTAATGTTCGACCTCCAATTTTATATTTAAAGTATTTGTATTTTTAATTCAAAGTATATTGGCAAATCGGCATATTGTATACATACACAAACATAATTATATTCTAGAAGACACAGCATACAGCTTCTATAACATATAGTATGAATAAACATTCGTACAATTTTAATTCATCGAAAACAATGCTAAGAAGCAGCTAAAAGATTATGTTTTTCTTATTTTAGTTTTAAATGATTCAGGTATATATATTTCGATAATCTATTGAGCGCGTTAACACAACAATTTGACATAGCTAATGCAAACTTATTCTGGTAAGGCCAGATCGATGTTATTTTTATTTTTATTTTTGACGTATGTCATTGTATATTGCCATTTTATTGGGCAACATAGTAAAAAGTGGAATTCAGATTCACATACATTTTGATTACAAAGGTAACATGTACGATTATGTCTAGCAATATTATTGTTTCTACCAATTTCAGATTTGTAAGTCTTTGAGTTAACATAGGCAAATGATAATTCCGGTCAACATCTGAGTTTTACATTTGTGTCCAAATCAAAGATTATATAAAACTGTTTTCCACGAATTGCACGACAGATATGTGCGTGTACCTAAACAATAACTGTTATGAAACATGTAATATTAATCACAAAAACGCAATGTACATTAATGAATATTTTAATTATGTGCCTTTCAGTGAACATCAGTTTATTAAAGAGTTTAGATTGCAATTTTTTACTTTCCTTGATTTAATTATATATATATATATATATATGTGTGTGTGTTTGTGTGCGTGCGTGCGTGCGTGCGTGCGCGCGCGCGCGCGTGTGTGCGTGTGTGTGTGTTGATTTTTAATTCAATATTTGCTCAAGTCAATCAATAACATCTTGTAACGAGGCGGCGTTCCGGGCTTGTCATCACTTTTATGATAGCTTAAGATTTATTTAGAATTCACCTTCATTTTCAGCCAATGCAATTGCAGATAGAATGTCATTAAGTACAAGGCTTAATCATTAAGACTTTCAACTTTCGTGGGTGTTTAAAGGTCTGCCTTCTGCCACACATCCGATACACACTTCCTGTGTCAGATTTTGCGTTGGCAATGTGACAACCAATGAGGTAGCATTCTTAGACAGAATCGCTCTATCCGCCCATTCTTAATCATTAAGATATTACTTCATGTCATCGAACTATTAATTTGCTTATACTGGCGAAGGGAACTACTCTCTCATCTGGTGATTTTGCTATTCAATACGTATAACAAGTTAGCAGAATATAATATCCTCTCTGTTCGACGATGAAACGAGCCATGCAATTTGCAATATAAAAGATGTACATTAGCCTTACTTACGTTAAATACTGGAAATGTGAGCTCAAATGTATCTGGTAAATCAACTTCCAGGTCAGGCCAAGACGTTGTGTTGGTCAATGTATAGTGGTTCACAATAGTTACCACGTTCGAGATGTTTACACTGAAGACATATACACTACATTCATAAATACTTCAAAGAAAACTTAAAGATGCACTCTTATTCCCAGATTAGATTTACACACAATTAGTAATATTGTTTAATATTCCAAAAAGGGTGAATAAATGTTGAAAATAATGGTTCTGATGAAGGATACCTAGTTTAATTTGAAAGAAATGAACATAAAGCATGGCATTTCAACCTTATGATACTAAAGTAGACCACAGTATTACAAATCTTTTAGCATTCACCAATCATTAAATATTTTTGGCGCTTTCTGCTATTAAATACACGGTTACAATCTTGTTATCAGTAATTGATATTTTCCATAAATGCATTATTTAGAAAGTAGATAAAGGTTTATCAGTCAAAATTGATGTGTGTTATACATGTGTATGTATTGATTTTGAATAAGAGTGTCATTTTAAAAAATATTGATATAATACTTGTTCCTTCCGCCCCCATCACAAAAAAATATATAAGAATTCGATTTCAATTGTAAGGGATACAAATTAAAGGTTATATTCTTTATTTCAAACTGTTATTGTTTTCCCATCTATTTCCCATCTAATCAAATTAGTGGCGTTACACTGCAAATGTTTACCCGGTGTTGTTGGTGAGCCCGAGATACGCTCTAGTATCGGTGACCATGCGGCTCGAGAATGCCACTATGTGGACCTGCACCACCCCGCCACACCACGCTCCGGATATCTGAAACATGGAAACATGGAAAATCAGGTTTATTGGGGAAAATGATCTGTATTATAATTGATATCTAACGTCAAACATACTAATTTAAAATCAAATAAATAATATCAAACATATTAAAATTAAACATTTATCATAAAAAAATCCATTTAGAAAATAGGTTCGTCGTTGATACAAAGTTCTGTAACAGATTATATTTTCCAAGAACTCAAGCCATTCACATTACAGTTACTGAACAACAGCATCATCATCATCATCATCATCATCATCATCATCATCATCATCATCATCATCATCATCATCATCATCATCATCATCATCATCACCACCACCACCATCATCATCATCATCATCATCATCATCATCATCATCATCATCATCATCATCATCATCATCATCATCATCATCATCATTTATAACAACAACAACAACAACAACAACAACAACAACAACAACAACAATAACAACCTTTCAGATTGAATGGTCGATTACAAATCGCAACAGCAAGTCGTATCATTACTAGTATCACATAAATAACCAGTAAGGGTTAACATTATATTTATATGGAAACGAATGAGATACAATTAATTGATCAAATATGAATATGATGATTTTTAATTATTACTTTCTTATATAAATAGATTATAAAAACGATTCACGCATAAAACACATCGATAGCGAGGAGTGAACAATTGTCAATATTTTGCTATATATTAAAAAAAAAAAAATTAATAAATGTTTGCTATCTCTACCAGTGAGCGAGGGATTTTATCAAACGTTATTCGTATCTTTTCTTTAAATTTATATTAAACTAGTAAACTATTTAAAAATGTTTTGAAATAGTATGATTAAATGGAAGTGGAGTGTTACAATACATTCGACGAAATAACGAAGGTATACAATCATTTTCATTGATAGGAGACTGCGTATTTTCAACTTACGATCACAACGACCTTAACCCTTGACCCACTGATCTCAAAAGCAATAGGATTCATCTGCTAGTCATGACCAATCTGCCTACAAAGTATGAGGTCCCTGAGGCCATAGCGGTCAACATCAACCTAACCTTTGATTCACTGACCTCAAAATTAATATTGTTCATATGCTGGTCATGATCAATCATAATACTAAGTTTGAGATACCTGGGCCAAAGTGTTATTTATATATTGAATGTAAACTGATTTTTAACTGGAGGTCACCACGACCTTGACCTTTGTCCCACTGACCTCAAAATCAATAGAGTTATGTAATGGTCATGAAAGTTGTAGACCCTTGGACCTAACCGTTCTTCATATACTGATCGGAAACCGATTATCAGCTGAAGGTAATCTAAAGGTTACCACGACATAGACTTTGACCAACTGAACTCAAAATCAATAGACTATCTTCTGGTCGTGACCAACCTGCCTACAGAGTTTAAGAACCGTGGGCTTTATCGTTCTTCAAATATTGATAGGAAACAGTGGTGACGGACGGATGGACGGACAGACGATCAGATAACTATACGCCACCCCTTTGAGCATAACAATCTCATGTTTAAAGTTATTAATTAAGTGTGACACAAGCTTTGCATGAATAAGGGACCATCAGTTTATAAGTGGTATGATTATAAAATCAGGAGCATATATGAGAAATGAAATTCAAAGTAGTTATTACAAGTTTAATGGTACTTAGTATCAAAAGTGAGCATTTATGATATTTAAAATAAAATCCTCATGATTGTAATCTCATCAATAAGCAAGAAAACAATGGTCTGATTTAACAAAAATGTACTCAAACTGTACTGTATTAAGACAGGGGGTCCAACGTGTTTTGTGTTTTCCGAATTTAAAGTGAGGGAAATGTGTGATGCGGAATAAAATGGCGGTGTTCGAAGGGATGTTGGTTTTTAGGGAGGATATTTTCACCTGGTGAGTAAATGTTAAAAATCACTTTTCTCGCAATATAAATACGCCTACCCGGAGGCGTGTAAGCCTATCTCAGTTCTTTAACCCATGTTTCTAGCGGCATTAACAAAAAATTATTGAATGCACAAGCTGAACGACTGATTGTTTACAAAGTGAAAATAGAAAATTGCGTGACTTAAAACTGTTTTTTAGTCAAAATGCACCTTTCTTGTACATTTTTTAGCTATTTTTCATTGATTTTTGGCATATGTTTTATTTTCGACGGTAAGTGCACTTACATGGGCACTATATGGCCGATTTTTCTATGTTTAAACACCTTTTATGTTGAGCGAGGAAGTTTTATGCAGTTTTTGTGTGATGCAGAATCAGAATAAGCATGCGTTAATAGAAGTGTGTTTAAGACACGGGCTATAACACATGTTATTATTTATATAAAAAAAAAAAAATTTGTTACCCAATAAGAACGTATCGCGTATTTGTTATGCCAATGTAAGAACTCTTGATATAGCAGGAACGTCTTGCAATACAGCAATAAAATGAATGCAAAAATGATAAGTCTGATACTATTTTACCACGAAAATAACGAAAATGATAGACTACCTAAACATGTGTACACATATTTTAGTGAACGTAAGTTATTGACTGCAGTGAAGTGTTTATACATTTAACATCGTCAATGAGTTGAAAGTGGCTGCGGATTCCTCTCATACGAACAATTTATCAATGGTAAGTGTAATGTGGTGTATTTTAGAGTATTCAATGTATTTTATTATTATATTATATTACACTATCTATTAAGCGTTACTAACGGTTTAAGGAAAATGCAAAAACATCATTTTTTGACCTTAAATATAAAAAAAAATTGCGATCTGTTTTTGTCAGCAGTCTTATATAACTGGTTTCCATGGATTTTTAGCACAAAAAGGCTCGTTCCATGACAAAAAAAAATTAAAAAAGTTGTCAAAACGTTCAATCTGTGAGAGTGCAGCTTTATGTGACACGAACGTACCGAGATTTTTTAATCAACTCAAACATATTTTAAGTTATACGTTATCTGTTAAGATAGTTGAGGCTTATCTAAAAACATAAGGAACAAACAATAAGATAAATTTTCTTTCTATGCTTGATGCATCACATATACTTCTTTTGATTTTCTTAAATCAATAAAAATCGTGACGACGAACAAGGCATCGCCGAATAGTTTCACAATCATTCTGATTTCAGTCGGCGCTGTCAATGACCGTGACATGGTCTCTATGTGTCACCAGAAGGAATGGGTGTTTGTTCCGTGTTCCGGGTTTGCGCTGGTGCCGGAGTCCAATTCGGAACTCCTCGGCCATTTTTATCGAAAACAACGTTGTTTTCGAAAAAATGGCCGAGGAGCTCCGAAAGGCCGGAGCTCGTGCCTCGATCTACATGGACGATAAGTTAGTTCCTTATTCCTTATTCCTTTTTCGAATAAGGAATAGGGAACTGGTTCCTTATTCCTTATTCAAAATAAATAATTGTAGATATGCATAAAATCACTTCTTTGTGATATTTTCATCACAATTAAACAACTTTGTGAATAAAATAACGCACGATAATAGAAAAAATCGAATAAGGAATAAGGAACTAGTTCCCTATTCCTTATTCAAACTCGAATAAGGAATAAAAACTTTTTAAGTTATACATTTTTTTCCAATAACTATGCAGAAGTGGTCTACATAAAAAGTTTACAGAAATGCATTGTCTATTCAAGAAGGTTTCAGTGCTTCAAGTGCTTTTAAAACGTTCCAAAAACCGAATAAGGAACAGAAATCTGGAAAACTTCAAAAAATTAACTTACTCGTTTTATCACTTTTCGACAAAATAACTATGCAAAAGTTGTCTATATAAAAAGTTTAAAGCCACGGCCGCAGTTGAGCCAATGTTAGAATCGACCTCCGTTTGATTTAGAATTGAATCATGAATATTCAGAGGAGGCACAGTATACTTAGTAACGTTTATTCGCTAAAATACATTCGAGAAAGCGAACGTCAAAACAATTTGATTACAGCAAAAACGGAGCTTTGTACATATAATTTGATTATATATCTGAATATTTTGTCATTTCGAGATTTTTTGAGTTTGTTACACTGCAGTAATTCATAGTTATTATATGCTAGCAATGATCCCATTTGGAACACCTTGGTTATTTTCCATCGAAAACAAAATAGGGCTCGTATGTATGCCCGATACATCTGTGGAAGTAGTTCATAAAATTAAGTATTAATTAGTTGTTGTCTTTTAACGTGTATTTTGTATATCTAAGTTTATATTCATTGTCAGTGAAGTGTTTTATTGCATGGTAAATTAAGTTTCCAAAGATTGAACTCCTTATGTTTAACAGCTACATTGTACTTACTACGCGATCTACTTTTAGTGTAAACATTTCTGATCTTGTAAACCGTCCATACACATCCGAGGTTGTTTTCGATGGAAAAAGGCCGAGAAGATCCGAATGCGGTGACCCCTTTGATAAATCCGTCATATATGACACACAGGCAGGAGCTCATTCCCTTCAAATGACTGTGGGGAATACCCCCTTCGCTGCTATGCACAAACCTGTCGCCCACTTGTTGCAGTAAGAGAGGGTCCAATTACACACAGAATTGCTGCTTGTGTATAGCTGCTACTCGTCATTTTTCATATTTGGTAGCTAATCAAACTATAGGTAATAATCACTGCACGAGTTGAATACACGTTTGTCCTTTTCGGTAACCCTCAGCTCAATAAACATCCTCATCATTATATTTATTAACATATCCAAAATATAAAATAATTAAAATTGAGTCCCCCAAACCACTTTAATTTTATTGAGCAAAATAAACTATACAAATTTAAGTAACCTATGCTTATCGTTATTTCAAAAAATAAATCTTACTTACCAAGAATAGAAAACTTGTTGTTGTGCACATTAAATATAATAAGGATTTCATTTGCAAAACTCATTTCTCTGAGCCCACTTTAAATATCAAGCCCACCAATGCACTTTAGAAAAACCTGAACATTGTTCAATTGAGATAGCAGCAAAAGAGATCAATACAATAAAATTTAAACCGAAATTGATTAAATTTTATTAATCTTATATCTGGGACGACAATACAGAGATATAGCCGGTGGTTTTGTCGATTCTTATCAGACGTTTCTGCTTCCGCGTCTGAAGGGATACATGTTTACAATTTCCAAGACCTATGGTTTATGGATAAGCTTTAGATTTTAAGAAAAGTGAACACTTATCAATAACATTTTGTTTCCAACTTTCCTTAATCTATGTTGTAAAGAAACCGTGGTGATGATCGTGAATAGTTAAAATACCGATATAATACATTTTTTTAAATAAACAAATGTTAGCCAGAAGGCTGTAACGAAAGATAATAATGTATTATTCACTGACTTTTCAATTAGACTGGCCGCTGGTCAAAGGCATTGGTTATTTCCCTTTGTCAAGGGAATGCACGTCAAGGGAATGCACTGTGCTTGAATTTACTCCATATTCATGAGCAAACTTGTAGAAGTTTTGTAGGCGCACAATATAGGTTGATACAGTTTTAGTGCTTATCGTTTTAAGCATAATTAACTTTAATGACAAAACCAAAAATGTATATGATTTAGGTACAAATAAAAAATATTGGCGATGTTTTGGCGCTTTCGTTACAGTGGGGAGTTTATTGCCACGTAGCTATTATTCTACAAATCTCCTTTTATATAGGCTTATATATTTTATCTGTACCTCAATCATATATTTTGATTTTTAAAGCTGCACTCTCACAGATTTACCATTTTTACAACTTTTTTTTATATTTTGTCTTGGAAAGCAAGTTTTGCGTAAATATCTGCAACCCAATGATGTAAGATTGTTGACAAAAAGTCAGATCGTAGATTTTCATATTTCCATTCGAAAATTAATGTTTTATAGCTTAAACCGTTACTTACGGTTTAAGAAAAATGCATAAAACATCAATTTTTGAATTTAAATATATACATCTGCGATCTAGTTTTTGTCAGCAGTCTTATATAACTGGTTTCCATGGATTGTCGCAAAAATTAGTTTAGATCTAAACAGATTACGACTAACTCGAATGTGACGTGAGATGCATAAGTGGGTCAAAATTAGCCGCACAACACATAGTTTTCCTGTATTTAGTGGTTGCCATGGCAGCAATATAAATATAGCAAATGTATGTTTAATACAGACGATCAGATAACTATACGCCACCCCTTTGAGCATAACAATCTCATGTTTAAAGTTATTAATTAAGTGTGACACAAGCTTTGCATGAATAAGGGACCACCAGTTTATAAGCGATATGATTATAAAATCAGGAGTATATATGAGAAATGAAATAGAAATGAAGTAGTTATTACAAGTTTAATGGTATCTAGTATCCAAAATGAGCATTTATGAAATATAAAATAAAATCCTCATGATTGTAATATCATCAATAAGCAAAAAACAATGGTCTGATTTAACAATATGTACTGTATTAAGACCGGGGGTCCAACGTGTTTTGTGTTTTCCGAATTTTAAATGATCATTATCAGTCTGATACTATTTTACCACGAAAATCACGAAAATGTTAGACTACCTATTAAAACATGTGTACACATATTTTAGTGAACGTAAGTTATTGACTGCAGTGAAGTGTTTATACATTTAACATCGTCAATGAGTTAAAAGTGGCTGCGGGTTCCTCTCATACGAACAATTTATCAATGGTAAGTGTAATATGGTGTATTTTAGAGTATTCAATGTATTTTATTATTATATAATATTAAACTATCTATTAAGCGTTACTAACGGTTTAAGAAAAATGCATAAAACATCATTTTTTTACCTAAAATATAAAAATCTGCGATCTATTTTTGTCAGCAGTCTTATATAACTGGTTTCCATGGATTTTTAGCACAAAAAGGCTCGTTCCATGACAAAAAACAACAACAAATAAACTTGTCAAAACGTTCAATCTGTGAGAGTGCAGCTTTATGTGACACGAACGTATTGAGAGTGTTTAATCAACTCAAACATATTTTAAGTTGTACGTTATCTGTTAAGATAGTTGAGGCTTATCTAAAAACATAAGGAACAAACAAAATAATAAGATTAATTTTCTTTCTATGCTTTATGTATCACATATACTTCCTTTGATTTTCTTAAATCAATAAAAATCGTGACGACGAACAAGGCATCACCGAATAGTTTCACAATCATTCTGATTTCAGTCGGCGCTGTCAATGACCGTGACATGGTCTCTATGTGTCACCAGAAGGAATGGGTGGTGTATTCCGTGTTCCGGGTTTTGCGAAAGGTGCCGGAGTCCCATTCGGAAGTCCTCAGCCATTTTATCGAAAACAACGTTGTTTTCGATGAACATGGCCGAGGAGCTCTGAATGGCCGGAGCTCGTGCCTCGATCTTCCATATGAATCGTATGTACGAGTCACTTTTATACTACCTTAATTTCGGGCAATCGCGGCCACGGCCGCAGTTGAGCCAATGTTAGAATCGACCTCCGTTTAATTTAGAATTGAATCATGAATAAAGCAAATGTGTGTTTAATACTTGTTGACAAAATAAAATGAGGGATTATATGAGTAGGCCAAACATGACACAGCGATTCTGTAAAATAAACACACAAATTCAAGATAAGTGTCATGTATCACGTTAAGTAAGCTGTGCGTATACCTCAGTCATACTTGCTCTGCGGCTCCTTATGCTCCCCGCAATCGAAGGTTACGTGCGGTTGCTGTAGGGCGTATCAATGTTTTACAGGTCGTAGGATTATAGTGCAGAGTTATAACTTAACGGGTCGCTTTGCGGTTGTCGTGCGGCCGCCCTAGGTTCATATGAATATCAATTAACTTTTGCGGACCCCTCAAAAATTGCGGCGGACAAAGGGATTACACGGGCGCCCTAGGGCAGCTACGGTGGCCTTGCGGTATGTGATACACCGTGCGTACTATTTTTTGTTTATGATTTCTACGGCCGCCACAGGGACGCATTATGGCGATCGTGTGTCATCTCTTCAAAGGCCGTACGGCGGCCGCAGGTTTTCTGTCTCCTAATCCAAAAACACGTCGTTCTGCTCCCCTAGGCATCAATGGCACCAAGTCGAAAGATAAAAACAAACAACACATACAAAAATGCAATGGCAGCTTACTCAATGTACATATCACTAAACCGTTTTCAACAAATACTGGTGCTACCTCCTCAAAAGTCTCAGCGACAACAGGAATTAATGGCGTTAGTTACCAGCTTTGGTCCATCTTCATCAAGAACTCTTACACTGAAAAACGTTGATAATTTTATCTTCACTAGGCCAGAGAATTTACTGTTTTTCTAGCGTTTAAATCAATGAAATGTCGCTTTTTGGACGTCGTTTTTTGTTTATAAAAATTTTCGTGTTTTGTTTTCAGTCGAAAGATGGCATAACTAAACAATTATTTCAAAGCCAGACGTGCTAAAAGTATATGGGTTACTGTCTGCTAAGACAGAGGAAATCGCTTAATGTGTTAATTGACTTTAAGGCACCTGACCTTACCTTGACTCACCATTCTGTTGTTGTTGTTTTTCAAATTCATTAACTATTAGCAATTATAAAACGTATACATTTTCTTCTCCAAATACTCAACAACCAGATACAGTATCGCCTGCAAATGAACGATTCAAGCCAAAGCAACAGATGTTGGCTTTTTCATGGTTCAATGTTTGTTGAATTAGTAGTTTTAATTTTACGACAAACACTTTAAAGGTTGCTTTCACTGATTTCTTGTTTATGACATATTTTTCATGTATACATGCATTAGTATTTTCTTAAAAGCTTTTCAGCAAAATGAGGCACTAAATTCTGCTACAATTCAGTTATTCGTAAACAAATTGTCTTTTAAAAGAAATTACAAGCAAATTCATTTAATTGATATCTTCCGCCGGATTAGGCAAAGTAGATAGCATTGTAATGATGTGTTGGTGAAACATTCCAATCAAAACATGCAATACGGCTGTAGAGTGATGAACTCTTCTAAAAAATGGATACGAGGAATGAATTTGTTAACAACTGTTATATAATGTAGCATTTAAATTTAACATAGTAACCTAGATGTTGACCAGTTTAAAACTAGTTAACTATTTCATCAAGGAAAACTGGACCAGCAATACTGCAAGAAAATAGCCTCTAGTGTTGGTTGCATTTAGATCTGACCTAGTAGCCTAGATTTTGACCCCACATTAAAACTAATAAAAGTATTTTATCGAGGCCAGATTGGACCAAACATATTGCAAAAATACATCCTCCAGAGAGTTACCAAAGTTTTCGAAGATTTGACCTAGTGACCTAGTTTTTGACCTTTTTTGACAGTTTCAAACTATTTTCGAGGAAAATTCTGATAAAGTTTCATGAAGAATGGTGTGGATACATTGCCTCTGTTTGTTCACAAGTTTTCTTTAAGAGTTCACCTTATGACCTACGCTTTGACCCCATGAGACCCTATTTAAAATACTACCTAGATTTCGTGAATTGGAATATTCTGACCAAAGGTTGAACAAAGTTTGACCAATTAATACCAATATATAATTTCAATCATGATTCTTGAAAGATTTGACCTAGAGACCGTGTTTCTGACCTCATGCGACCAAGTTTCAAACTAGTCATTGATTTTATCAAAGAAAACATTATGATTCAATTCCATAAATATAGAAACCGACCGACATATTGCCTCTAGTATGTTCCTAAATTTTTTTCTAAGATTTGAGTAAGCTTGTTTTTGACACCAGATGACATAGTTTTAAATTAATTCTAGAGTTGATCAAGGAAAACGATAAAGTTTTATGACTATTGGACCAAATCAAATGTCTCTAGGGTGTTCCAAACATAACAATAACCCCATGATTGTTTTACTAAGATTTGACCTAGTGACCTAGTTTTTGACACCTCATGACCTAGTAACAAATTAATCCAAGAGTTGATCAAGGAAAACCTTCTTATTAAGTTGGACAAGATGTAATGTCTCTAGTTTGTTCCAAAGAATTTCACAAGATTTGACCTAGTGACTTAGTTTTTGACCCCAAGTGAGCCATATTTACAAGCCGTCGAGTTGTCACAATATATGACGAATGCCCCCGAATGTGACATTGACCTTTGAGCAATGTCAGTATATAAAAAGAGAAGAAAATAGCAATGAAATGTCCATTAGGTATAACCAGTATGGCTGGTGCATTTGCAAGACCCCAGTAATGGCTTTATGTCGAACCAATATGGCTGGTTCATTTGTAATACTGTACATTTGCAAGACCCCATTGCATCATGTCTAACCAACATGGCTGGCTTATTTGCAAGACCATATGGCATTATGTCTAACCAACATAGCTGGTGCATTTGCAAGACTACATGACATTATGTCTACTCAATAAGGATGGTTCATTTGCAAGACCACAGTTATGGCATTTAGTCTAACCAACGTGGTTGGTGCATTTCGCATTATGTCTAACCAATATGGCTGGTGGACTTGCAAAACCACATGACAATATGTCTAACCAATATAGCTGGTGCATTTGCAAGACCCCATTGCATTATGTCAACCAACATGGTTTATGTATTTGCAAGACCACATGGCATTATGTCTGCACTATGATTGAAACGCCTGTATGCTTGACAACAATACTGGGTGGGTCTTGCAACATTGTTGTTACATGTCAAATGTCAAATACATATGCCAAGTTATTTTAAATTGCCTATGAACATCAGAAAAACCACCCAAATTTGAAAACCTACACTCTTATGTCCTTATAAGCAGAATTCCACAGTAAACAAACACTAGTGTGACCTTGACCTTACAGGTAGGGACACGGGTCTTGTACGCAACACATCATCTTAATATGTGGCAATTTATTTGAAAATCTGTCCATACAAGAGAAAAATACAACTTGGACATGAAAAATTGAGCTGGACACACGTGGACGGAAGGACAGATGGACGGACAGTGATTTGAAAATGCCCACCTTCTTCCGCATCAAAATATAACCCTTTAAAACATAGGTACCATTTAAAAGAAAGACAAATAAAGATACAAAACAGCATTTCATTTATAGAATAAGAAAGTAAACATCAAGTTTTATTTTATTTACTAGATCTGTTTTTTATCAAATGTCATCAATGAAATACAATACAAAAAAATAACATAACAGTACCTTAACATAACATGTATTTACAAAATCAATAACAAGCAAATTATATCAATTGCAGAATGATGAAACCTTGCAGAGGAAATATTCACTTACTCTCCAATCATTAAACGTATGAATCAAAGATATTCCTGGATAAACATATTTCTTCGTTAGGGCAAAGCTCCCTGATATTTGGTTTCCTTAGATACACAAGTTTAACTTTGTGAGGTCCTGATACAATATATTTGTAGATTAATTTGTTTGAAAGTCATAAGCGATATGGTGGGACCGTTATTACTTTAAAGATATCTGGATATATCATGCCTCCAACATAAATGATGCAGCACCAATGGTACAGGACTGGTCATAATGTATTCCCATATTGGGTCACCAAATTTATACCGTACGAAAATGGCGTTTATTTTCCGATTCCGATGAATAAATGAAACATTTAAATATGTAAACAGGTTGTTAATGTGATATATATGTTACAGGGTAAGTAAGTAACCCGACATGGGATATAGGGGCACAGGAAACCATATTCAGGCTCCAGCTGGTTTCCTTTGCCCCATATATCCTGTATCAGGTCACCTACTAACCCCGTGACTTATAATATCAACTATGAGGGCCTTTAACGTTTGTATCAGTGAAGGGTGAAATAGACTGTCCTCATTTCTTAGAACATAAGGGAGCTTTGCCTTTAAGGTTACAGTAAGTTAAACATTAATCATGCATGTATCAACAAAAAACCAAGCAATATTTTCAATAAACAGAATAAAATTTATTTTTCTTCAAGTTTGGGGAAAATAATAACAGAAACTTTATAAGTAGTACTAGGGCCTCTTTAGCAACCCACATACAACTTTAATAAAAAAAGAAAAAAAATAAGTTATATTTATATTATTTATTAAGAATTTCTTTAAGCCTTTGATTCCTGTTCTCTTTTTTTACAATATATTTGAAGAGTATCAAAGTATCTTCAACACGATGCTTAAAATAACCAATATAGAACAAAAACATGTTTTCTTATTTTTTTTTACATACTTCAATAAAGCAGTCTTTTCAAGCATACATTTGCCCATCTTGGTGTAACTATACAGTCTTGCTAGATTAATGCATAGAAAAGTGTGTACTCTACAGTATAAAATCTATATATCCTAAAGATATATCACGTACAGAAATAATGATCCTAGGATAGAGTGCTAAAAAACCTGTATGACAAAAGACTAGTGTTCATTTTTGTGAGGTAGATGACTTAGATTAAGTTCAAAGAACATGAAACAGAGTGCAAAGATTTATTTGTAATTTCATCAGAATCTAGAAATATGTATTATTTGGAAGCATTTAACAATATAAAACAATAAAATACATTAAAACTTACTTGTTTGCTTCAGTACTATTCTTTATTGTATATAATGGTCAACACTGTATTAACCAAACAAAAATACTTTATACAAATACCTTAACAGAAGTAAGTAAATGACAATACTTTGAAATATGTCCACTGCTTACACAGAGAATTTCTCTGTATGTATTTTTTATTTTATACAAAAGCTAAGATGTATGATAATATTTTGGCTGAATGTGAACGTTCAAAAGAATACTGATCCCATTTTATACAATGTGGAATACAATGAAAAAATGTTTATGAAAAATGACATATTATGTTAATGAAATATGAAATCTGTCTACATAATCTCAGAATAGTAAGTGGAACATCACCTATATTGAGCTTCCAGACACAGTCTTTTTCAGCAGACATATTCAATACTAGTTCTCCATTTTGTTCTCTGTTGCTATGGAGCTTGCTAATTATGTTGGTTAGTAACCTAGTCTCCAGGTTACCATGTTGCTAGGCTACCTTGCAATTATGTGGTTACCATGTTGACATAACTGCTAGGCTAGGCTACCTTGTACCCCCATGGCCTTGTCAATAGCCAAGTGGCCAAATCATGTGCCTAGAATATATTTTCAATAGGTCACCTTTTGCTAGTGGTCTTGTTGAATTGGTTATTTTGTAGGTCGACAATCTTGTTGTTTCGTAACCATGTTGGTAGGTCACTTTAAAGCTGAACAATTGTTTTGCTTGGTTACCATGTTGCTAGGTGACTTTTTATCTGGATGATCTTGTTGCTTGGTAACCATGTTGGAAGGTCAATCTAAAGCTGGACAATTTTGATGCTTGGTTACCATGTTACTAGGTGACTTCGTAGCTGGATGATCTTGCTGCTTGGTTACTATGATATTAGGTGACTTTGCAGCTAGGTAACTTTATTGCGTGGTTACCACATTTTTAAGTGACACTCGAGCTAAGTAAGCATGCTTTCTCAGTTACCATGTTGCTAGGTGACTTTGCATCTAGGTGACATTGTTGCCAAGCAGCCCCTTTACATGGTTGTTAGGCAGCTAAAATCCACATTTAAGACTGAACCTGAAAAAAGTTGCCATTTGTATTTGCAAAACAGTCAATGTACATAATGGGAGAATTACCAGTGTATAAAATGAGAAATTAAAGACATTATGGTTTTTATTCAATTCTATGAGGTTTGCAACAGTGTCATGCAATTTATCACAAAGACAACCTTTGCCAAACAAGAAAGAAACTGCTATACACTTAAAGGGTGATTTCAACAGGGTTAATTAAAATTTCATGAGACTACTTACATACAAATATATATCACAGAAGCTTTACTAGCACAAGTCTCAGAAGTCAGCATCCCAGCCAGACAGTTCATCTGGAGGTACCTCAAGAGACTTTGGATAGTGGTCAAAGTTG
The DNA here is from genome assembly GCF_026914265.1 of Mya arenaria. Lineage (NCBI taxonomy): Eukaryota > Metazoa > Mollusca > Bivalvia > Myida > Myidae > Mya > Mya arenaria. Next base: position 37,875,931 of record NC_069123.1, on the reverse strand, counting down.
CTGTAGTCCGCTGGCCCTTTTACCTTTGGAGAGAAATAAATGGACACATGAGTAGGGCATTGTTTAAGGATTATTTAGATTGGCATGAAGTTTGTATGATAAATAGCCAAATAAGTTAGACCTGTCAGATATGGGTATACAATAAACAATGACCACAATTAGACTTGTCAGGTTCTGTCACATTTAAAATTTGCAATTAAGTTTAATTATGAGTTTAGTTTGACTGGTTGGGGAAGGCCAAACATCAGCATTAACTTGACTGGTTGGGGGAGACCAAACTTAAGAATTAATTTGAATGGTTGGGGGAGGCCAGAGATCAGCATTAGTTTGACTGGTTTGGAGAGGCCAAACTTCAGCATTAACTTGAATGGTTGGGGGAGACCAAACTTTATGATCTCAACATGATTGTGACCATGTGTTGGATTAGTCTTCAACAGAAGTATGCCATGTTGTTTAGGGACTGATCTTCAACAGTTGTTTGACATGTTGTTTCCACCTAGTTTTCAACATTACTTGTTGCTTTCATGTTTTTTCAACATTAGTTTGACATGTCATTTAGGACTGATCTTTAATAATAGTTTGAAATGTTGCATCCACCTGGTCTTCATCATTAGTTGACATGTTGTTTAGAATTGATCTTTAACAGTATTTGACATGTTGCTTCCACCTTGTCTTCAACATTAGTTGACATGTTGTTTAGAACTGATCTTTAACAGTATTTGACATGTTGCATCCACCTGGTCTTCATCATTAGTTGACATGTTGTTTAGAACTGATCTTTAACAGTAGTTTGACATGTTGCTTCCACCTAGTCTTCAACATTAGTTGATATTTTGTATAGGACTGATCTTTAACAGTATTTGACATGTTGCTTCCACCTTGTCTTCATCATTAGTTGATATTTTGTATAGGACTGATCTTTAACAGTAGTTTGACATGTTGCTTCCACCTAGTCTTCAACATTAGTTGATATTTTGTATAGGACTGATCTTTAACAGTAGTTTGACATATTGCTTCCACCTTGTCTTCAACATTAGTTGATATTTTGTATAGGACTGATCTTTAACAGTATTTGACATGTTGCTTCCACCTAGTCTTCAACATTAGTTGATATTTTGTATAGGACTGATCTTTAACAGTAGTTTGACATGTTGCTTCCACCTAGTCTTCAACATTAGTTGACATGTTGTATAGGACTGACCTTGACCTTATGATGGGTTCCCCTTCATCATTAATTTGACCAGGTTCTATCAGTAACCATATAAATGACAGGCAAGTCTGGTCATGATTAAAACACCACAATCAACATATACTATCATACAACATTACACCAACAAAGCAGCTTAAAGAATAAGATGAAAATAAAATAATGATCATGCAGAAAAAGTATACTACAGCAAATGTGAACAAAGCAGAATATTTTATTTAAAGAAAACTAAAAAGACCACGATGCCCAATGTCAATAGAGAAGTGAAAGCAATTAAATAGAAACATTTGGTTAAAAATTATCAATTTGTTTTAAAAACAAAACACATAAATAAAATATACATCAAATCAATATATCATATATCAAAGAGTAATATCATTTATTGTTACTGAATTTTCATTTAGAAAAACAGTGTTTGCTCCAGAATTTCATCAATTTTCCTAAATTTCCAAAAAAACTCATCAATTCTACAATTTTGACTAATTGGAATCAAAGTTAATCATCTTTATAGTGTACCAGTTAATGGTAAATATACATTAACACTATGAGGGCTGCAATGATGGTCTTTTTCCTTAAAACCTGGAGCAAACACTCAAATGTTGACAATTGCCAGGCAAGCATCATGAGCCCAAATGCCAGTCTGGGTACAACTTTAGCCTCTTGGTGAAGGTCAGCTGGTTATAAGGGTTTGGGGACATATTCCAATAGCCAGAACCACAGCATTATGCAGCATGAAAACTTAACAAAATTACAACACGCCAATGTTGACGTTCATCCCTAACTCTGCCAAAGGCATAACTCCACTTTTACTAGAGCCAGAGTTATGGTTCTTGCCACAAAAGTTTCATGGCAAATATCTTAAAGCATTTTTGTTTGGGTTACAGTCAAAGTCTGTGTATCTTAGTCTAAGACAATACCTCAACCATTGTCTTGGAAAAACAAACAAAGCAATATCATCACAAATGTTCAACAGTTACTGTAGACTAATTCTACATATAGCTGTGGCTTGCATTTAAAGCCCAATGTGGCCAAATAGTATTTCAATATACAGGGGCTTATAATTTGTAAACAATCATCATTATATGGGGCATAAAAAGGGATAATGTATGTTCATGTTCACCCACCCAGGACCAACATGGTTATTTGGGATTTAATGCCCATATTCCAGCCTAGAAAAGCTCATTCACAAGTTACAAATGGTGATCATCTATTCTAAAACCAGGTTTTATTATATGCCGTTCTTTCAGAATTGAGTGACAGCAAAGCACCAAGATGAATTGAATATATGACATCCTAATCTTACATTGATGAAGCTGTTCCTGTAGGCAAGAAGTTCTCGGACACCTTATTTTTTTGTGATATTCCAATATTTTTAAGATGTCTAAATAAAATTTTCTTTAAAATAAATCACGTTACTTTTATTTCTTTTGTTTTGAATGACATTAACAAAGAGGTTGAATTCTAGTTTGACGGTAGTAACATAATTCTCAGACATTTCCTAAAATTAACACCGAAACTGGGATTCTTGTCCTTAGCCTTTCCTTAAGACACAAATGTGTTAAATATAATATCTTAAAATAGTTTTGAAGCATTAATTTGCCATTAAAATAACTTTGATAACTTTGTTAAGCAGAGCATTCAAATACTGCATACCTGTCATTACCTTTATGATATGCGTTTTCTTTTGAGAAGTATTAGTAGCAAGGGGAGTAACAACAGCATATGCTGAAAAAAGTTACTGTAAGATTTCCTTTTCTTTAATTAAAGATTTTAATTTGCATTTTACAGTACTTATCTGCCCATGCACACTGTCCTTTTAAATCCTAGCACAAACATAATGTGATTTTGTAAACAATGATCAACTTTTGGTATTTAATTAAAAATAATCCCTACCTGATGGAAAGAGTTTTACCAACAGATTTGTTTCAAGCACCTGATTGATAATTACAAAGCGATTGATGTGCAACTTCAAAAATGAGGCAAAAATCGCAACTTTCAAAGAACTACTATCCGAGAACGACTCCCATACTGGCAATTAATGCATGAACGATTATGCCGAACAGTTCACCAAAGATCAACACCACATATTTGTAAGCAAATCAACTTTATTCCATTTGAAGCATTTTACTTTTTTGGGTCCACGTTGTCCCTCCTAGGGTGGAAAAAAGTCATACATGTGACAGCAGGTAAGTAAAGGAAGAAAATTAGTGATTTGGTAAAGTTGGGTGACTTTATGCATGGAAACATTATCGGTTGTAACTTTTTTTTCATTTTTAAAAAAATCCAATTCAAACTTGAGCCACTCTCACAAATTGACAGTTTTGACTTTTTTTTGTCTCAGAATCTGATTTTGGCATCAGTGCCTTCAAGTCTTTAGTGCCTTTAGCCATATAAGATAACTCACAATAGAACAGATCTAAATTGTTTGATAAACTGCCAATTTTTTTTGTTGGAAACACTTTTAGAAGTAAAACATCAATTTTAAACTTTAATATGAAAACTGTGATCTGCTCTTTTGTCAGCAGTCATATATCACTGGTTTCCAGACATTTACGCAAAAAAGGCTAATTCCAAGACAAAATATGAAAACTATAAAAAAAAATTGTCAAAACAATTATTATGTGAGAATGCAGCTTTAAGTTATTATGATCCATTTTTTTATATTTTGTATTCTCATATGTTAATTATAATGATCATGCAATATGCATTCGTTATCGACCGCAATGAAATAAACAGCGGAAGGTCATCCATGCTCAAGCAATGAAATGGAAAACTTTGCAGATTCCTAGATACCTTGGCATGTTTTCTTTTTGGTTTAAAAATCCTGAACATCTGTCAAAGCAATTTGCATTGCAATTTGTGCACAAAATGATTGTTTAATTAGCTAAACTTGTCTTCTGGTTAAAGAAAGATCAAAACCAACACATTGATGTCGGTAATTTGTCAAATGTCTTTGCAAGAAGACAAGAGAATCCTTATTTGTTAACAAGATAGACATTTGTCCCTCATTATGAACAATTTAATGTCTTTCATCATACAATGACTCATAAGAAATCCTTAAAGATTGTAGAAAAACATATTGCAATTGATCGTATCTATAAATAGCAAATCTTTTCATCAAACAATCCATCAATAAAGAAATCCTTAAATATTGTAGAAAAACATTCGCATCACATGTCTATCACAAGAAAAAGTTTTTTATCAAACAAGCTATAATGAAGGCCTTATATGAATGTAAATACAAGATATATGTAAATCTTCAATCAATCAAAGATATATATGTAAATCAGTTCAGCGATGAGTTGGCAATCAACATAGTGGCTAAAGAATATTTCCAAACATAAAGGGCAAGGACAGAGAAAGCAAATCTCACCTTTTTCCAATCAAGTAACTTTTGTTCCTACATTTTAAAAACAACCTTATAATCCATAGATTTTTCACTATATATTATAGATTTTTTTAAATTATAACTTAAATTTATGTAAAAATACTTTCAATTTTCAATATAATGGAATAAAAAAAATTCTTGGAAAAACGTTTTTATCAAATTTGTTGTTAAAATGTTCAATCATCTATTCATGCAATCCTAAAGTTCCTTAATTCTTTACAACCTTAAACTTGCAAAGCGAGTATTTCTGCCAGCAGACAATCTTGCAAAAGCTGATTGTTTAACATTCATCATGAACCTCAAATCCCCACATTTCTCATAATCAAAATTAATATAGAAAATTAAGCGTGTGCAATAAATGAATAAAAGACAGAGTGGGTGGGGAATGCTTATTGAACAGAGAGTGGGTGGGGAATGTATATAATATAAAAAAATAAGACCCAAGGGAGCAAGCAAGAAGATTCATGGTACAAGAAGCTTAAGATTGTATCTGGTAATTGAAAGATAAACTCTTAGTACGAAATTATTCGTGTATTTGATTTCTCTTTTGCAAATCTTCTAATTTTTTTTACAACGATTGCGTTAGTTATCTAACTTATGCTTAGTCTCTTTGTTGGCGTGATGTTGCACAAATGTGGTTTGTGTTGTGGGGGAAACCAGAGAGCCAAGAGAAAACCCACTTGTCCAGCATGGTGACCAACAATCAAATTCACAAATGCCCAGGCCAAGAATCCAACCTGCGACACCTGGGCATTGTGAGTGCACTATCCACTGCGCTAACTGGACAACTAAATCTTAATCTAACATGCACAAACCTGAATGGAAAACTCTTTGATACCTTTAATTCAATGCTACTACTATATTATTTGCCAAGTATTACCATATGATGGTAGAAATAATATAAATACTGCATAATGTGACAATTACAAACAACAGCATCACTTGTTTATTGGTTTTGTCAGTCGAACAAGCGGCATAACTGGGCCGTAATTAAACCCAGAGTGATGAGCCTTGCCAAACATGTGCACAATGATGGTGATAATATTTAAGTGAACAAAATTTCATTTTTTAAATTGTTATTAAATTATGGCCAAATTGAAGGCTTTTTCAAACTATCAAGGGACATAACTTGACAATTATTAAAGCTGGAGTTATGGACCTTGTTACATATTTTAATATTGTAACATGTGTACGCAATTTCATGTACATAACTTGAACAGTAATGGACTTATACCCAGGGTTAAAGTTTTTTAACTATGCCAATGACGCCAACGCTGACAAAACCAAAGCAATGACAAAAACCGGACTTGTTTTCTTTGGAAAACAGACAAGCTGAAAATGGACATGCACATAAAAAAAACTGGAGCTGAGTATGATTGTCTTGAATATCGTGTGGTTTTGAATCACCAATGTGAGGAATATTTACATTTTCCTAAAACAAAGACAACACCAAATTGTATTTGAAAATAGGTATTAACATGCTGTACAACATTTAACTGGAAGTAGTTTGACTACCTTAGAAAATATGTAAGGAAGATGCATCAAGTACTTCAAAATATACAGTCATGCAAGTTGTATGCAAATTTGTTCAGTGCCAGAAAACATACCGGTAGCCTTATAAAGAAGAAAATTTAAAGCAGACTTGGAATTTTGCAAAGATAGTAAGAAAGAAATACAGTATTGAAATCTTGCTTGTTTTTTTTTTCAGATACTAAAAATTGTTACTTCCAGTAATATTGTTATCTATACAGTTGGTTAGTAACTAGAAAGAGAAATAACAATAATAATGAAGATTCAATTAGCTATTAGCTGTAGAAAAATATATTTGAATATCTTGTATGATTTAAGAAAACACAGGGCTAGGGGCAAGAGTTTTATCTCCATATAAAAATGGAAGGAGAGATGGCTCTCTTGCGCAGAGCCCTCAAAAAAAGTAATTGAAAAATCTCCATTTGCAAGCCAAATGAAAACTTATAGTTAGAAGGCAAAAGTATAATAACAAAAAGATGTTTAAAATGGAGAAGAGTTGTTTAGTAAACACAGTAAATAAACCAGGCACCAAAATCCTGCACCCTACCTTTGGAATAAGAGGAGGTGACATGGCTCTGTTGGTCAAGCCCGCCCAGTCAAAGCCCTGGAACCATCTGAAACACACAGTTTCATTGTAAAAGCAATTAAGAGAGCATTGCTATTGGATGATGATAATCTATTTAGGTATTTAAGAAGCAAAATTTTTACACGGTTTCACTCTGACACTTAGTACACTGCCACCATGAAGTGTAGAAGTGCCTGACATATTATTTGTGACCTGCGAACATTTGCCATTGAAAATGATTTTCAAACAAACAAATGTAAAATACACAAATGGAACCCCATAAAACTAAATTGCAAAGCTGCTGTTAAACCAATTAAAGTTTGTTGGTTAATTATTGTATCTCTTGTGCATCACTAAATTCACACTAAATGCAAAATAACAGTAAATGCAATTTCGAAGAACTACATGCATCACAAAACAGGAAATGTTCATTTTCCTTACTAATGGAAATAAAGCAGTTTAAGATCATTCCAAACACATAAAATTACACATTAAAGCGTACAAACATTTCCAGAAAAGCGAGGAAAACTTAAATGAAATCTTTAACAAATAAATCAAAACAAGAACTTAATTCTTTAAATGGAGGAGTTTCAGCTTTCTGCATTTTATCCCTACAAAACAAATCTTACTTGTTTTTCTTAATATCTACAATTCCATTCTTGCCGTAGCCCAGTCTTTCTGTGGGGTTGTCACGGCATAGTTTCTTGATGAGGACGTGAGCATTACGTGAGATTTTCTTTGGAAATTCGATGATATCGATACCCTTTAAGATGATGTTGTAGGTCCTCATCGGATCGGAGCCTGAGAATGGTGGACTTGAAAGGAAGAAATAATAATCATAATAAATTTCAATGAATGACATTCAAGGTTAAGACACAGTATAGGTGTCACAGAGGACAATGGCCACACGCACGTATCTAACGAGGTTCACTGGATGGCATGTATGTACTCAGACAAGCTTAACACTGAAATTCCAAAATAAATAGGGTTAAATAAGTACTGTGTGTTGATCCTGCATGGAATATGGTATCCCATGTCAAAATGCAGTACTTATAACCCTTTTATTATATACATTACTTGTTTAAATCACTTAGAAGTCACATTGTAACATAATAAATGCATTTTAGTGCTGCAATATTTTGCTTTTTGATATCATTTTAATAAAACCAAATAATATGAAATCTATTTTTAGTCTGCATGCAAGGGTAGTATTTAAAACATCACACTGACACATAAGTAATTTTATAAAGCCAAAGTCATGTTTAAGCTGCACTCTCACAAATTTACCATTTTTACAACTTTTTTATTTTTTGTCTTGGAAAGAGCAAATTTTTGCGTAAATATCTGCAGACCAATGATATATGATTGCTGACAAAAACTCAGATCGTAGATTTTCATATTTCCGTTCGAAAATTAATGTTTTCTGGCTTAAACGGTTTAAGAAAAATGCATAGACCATCAATTTTTTAACTGAAATATAAAATCTTCGATATAATTTTTTTCAGCAGTCTTATATAACTGGTTTCTATGGAATTTCGCAAAAATTGGCTCGTTTGAAGACAAAAAGTAAAAAAGTTGTCAAAACGTTCAATTGGTGAGAGTGCAGCTTTAAGTATAAATAAAGAAATTGGCATACAGAAAACAAACCATTACCTGCCAGTGAGCAGTTCAAACATGAGTATTCCTAGAGACCAGTAATCGGCAGCATAGTCATGACCCTTGTTGAGAATGATTTCTGGCGCCACATACTCTGGGGTCCCGCAGAATGTCCAAGTCTTACGGCCAAAACCAATCTTCTTTGCAAAACCAAAGTCAACCTGAAAAACAACACAAAAACGTAAATGACCTTAACAAGTTCTGTACAACTGGCTCATTATGAATATTTACCAACTTTAAGTAGAAATAATATCCACATGCTATGTCTTTAAAGAGAGATGTGTGAGAATGATTGTCAAAATAGAATCAAGATATGCAAATTAATCTCATTTGTATATAAAACTGTAAGAAACCCACCTGGCAATGTAGCCTAACCTGATCTAATCTTATTCATAAAAAGTTTTGCTTAAACTGGTTTAATGGGACTGTACTCCGTATGATGAAATAGCAAAAAAAAAAAAGGAAATTGACATAAACTTGGTATTGATGTGTACAATGCATTGAAACTTACTAACTGCTTAATTATATCACCCCTGTGGAGTAAACCTTCGTAGCTCAGTGGATACAATGCTGGATTGTAATTTTGGCGACACCGGTTCAAACCCGGTCTTCGCCCACATTTTTTATTTTATTTTGGTATTCTTTTTTACAATTATGATATCAACGAGTAAAACATTTTATTAAATAATTGTCCTGAGATTCTTTAGAGAAAAAAACTTTTTTGATGCCAATCTGGTGTACAGTCCCTTTAATGCTTATCAAGTATTTTTTTGTGTTTTTATCATTTTCAAATTTCAGTTTGTTTATATTTTGGTATGTCATGTCTACTTCTTTTCACATGTATATATGTTTAGTGTAATTAAACATACAATTTTGTAGCTTTTTATAGCCTGCGCTATGATTGAAAGACAACCTCACCAGTTTAATATAACCTCGGTCATCTAGAAGCAGATTTTCTGGTTTCAGATCTCGATAGATGATCCCCTTGGAATGCAGATACTGGAATGCCTCAAGGACGCAGGCGACAACGAAGCGCGATGTTACCTCGTCAAAACTGCCATGGTCTCGCAAAATTGTCCAAACCTCCCCGCCGAGACAAACCTCCAGCAGCATGTACACAAACTTGCGGTCTTTGAACGTCTTGTACAACCTTAAAGAAAATTATGACGAGAAATTACAAGAAAGGTCATTGAACTGAAAACAAATTTTCCAAGTTTCCATTAACTCATAAAAAACAGTGGTAGAGGTTAGTAGACACTAATGAAATATAAAGCAAAATATTTTTAACTAATTGCGTGTAAGTTTGCAACATGAATAATGAGATTGAAAAACATCATCTTTTTAAATACACCAAAATCAAGAGATTTGTTCAACATTTTTACAACATTTGTATGACAAGTTATTTGGATGCATCAATTCTTGCCATACCTGGTTATAAACGGAGGTCGACACTCCATTAAGTCTTGCCCTACCTGGTTATAAACAGAGATTGATACTTGAGATCGACACTCCTTCAAGTCTTGCCTTATCTGGTTATAAATGGAGATTGGCACTCCTTCAAGCCTTGCCTTACCTGGTTATAAATGGAGATTGGCACTCCTTCAAGCCTTGCCTTACCTGGTTATAAATGGAGATTGGCACTCCTTCAAGCCTTGCCTTACCTGGTTATAAATGGAGATTGGCACTCCTTCAAGCCTTGCCTTACCTGGTTATAAATGGAGATTGGCACTCCTTCAAGTCTTGCCTTACCTGGTTATAAATGGAGATTGGCACTCCTTCAAGCCTTGCCTTACCTGGTTATAAATGGAGATTGGCACTCCTTCAAGCCTTGCCTTACCTGGTTATAAATGGAGATTGGCACTCCTTCAAGCCTTGCCTTACCTGGTTATAAATGGAGATTGGCACTCCTTCAAGCCTTTCCTTACCTGGTTATAAATGCAGATTGACACTCCTTCAAGTCTTTCCTTACCTGGTTATAAACGGAGATCGACACTCCATCATGATCTTCTTCTCAGAGTAGATGTGCTCCTGTTGACGTGTTTCCACAATGTGTTTCTTCTTAAGGCACTTGAGCGCGTACGTCTTGCTGCGGTCAGCCGCCAACTGAACCTGAATCAGATTGAAAATCAAGAAAGAATGAAAAAAAAGTATCTACAAAAGCCGCTCGTGTAATATAGGTTCATACAAACCTTCGTGCAGAGTGTTCTACGGAAACTTGGTAAACCTTGTTTTTGCAAAACACCCTACAATCAGGTTAGGATTAACCAATCTTACACTCTCGGTCATGGAAGATATTTATAAAATATACATTATAAGTATCTTTCATGGCTGAGTGTGTAAGATAGGTTCATTCCGACCCGAGCGTAGGGTGTTTTGCTGGTACTCTTTTGTGCTTATTGTAAATAATTGCGTATGGATATGCGATAATTCGTGGTTGTCATGGATATGCGCGCAGTGATTCAGATTATGTTAATAGTCAAATCGGTCTTAAATAGTTCTTAGGAGAGTGAAGCATTATTTCTTGAAAGGTGTGTGAAAACTGTTTTATGGTGACATTTAATGCGAGAAATTATTAATTAACATTCTAAATATTGCCCCAGGCAAGGTTTCCATAATGCTAGTCTTCAACAAGGGAGGTAATTACAATGTGTTGACCATTAAAAAGGAGTTCCATACGGGCATTTTATCTTTGCCTGTGGGCAAGATAAGAACTTCTAGCATGGTTAAATTGTTATATCTACTTATCTGAGGTGGGAGAAATATATATCTAGAGAGAGAAATTTTTGGGGGCACAGTTTTATTTTGGTAAAAAAACTTCTTTTATAACCATGGCAATTCATATCTAGACAGTAAGAACTTTTCAGCAGTAAGTTGTCCAGACTGAATCTACTAAAAACATGCATGCCAAATCATGCAAAGCAAAATGAGGATATTTTTGACATTTTGAGATTTTCTTTAAAGGTTATTTCAAATATCAGTTCATGACTTAAATTTCCCTTTTTGGTATTAAGAGAAGAAATATCAAGAAATATCTCATAAATGCAAATTAATCCGTCATATTATATCATGTCATGTTGTCTAGAATTTATGTAAGATTGAATTAAGGATTAATACATCTCTCAAAAACGATACTTCAATTAGTAAGAACTAATCTCAGACATCAAGATGAAATGATCTGTCAATAAACTAATACCAACCACATACACACTCATAGAAGCCCTTTCATTTTTCCACAGATATTTATAGGCAGTTGATAATTCTCCTTTCCTAGAAACCTAGCTTCCTTACGCACATGATTTATTAAGTCTTAAGATATTCTGTAAATGGGGCACAAATCAACTTAGGTGGTATTGCAATAAAAGATAACTGGTTTAGATTTCAAATCAAGCGGGGAAAATGATTCCGGACGAAATGCCAATGTTAGTTTTTGCTGTAATTCCAACACAATTTTCCAAATCCTGCTTAAACAGCTCTCTGTAGGATTTTCGGGTCTGAAAACACAATAAATATGGTAATGCAATTGTCAGATAACGCACCAATCTATTTTGTTTTATGACTCCGAGGCAGCACAATACGAAACAATTCTCAGAGGCAAAAAGAACCAATATTCCTCTCATTTTGTTTTTAAAATTCAACATTCTTGGCCTATATACACTTACTACAAGTTGATGAATCAGAAATTAGTTTTGCCTGGGCTAATTTAGACACCTCTTTCAGAGATATTTAAAGCTGAAGTCACGATATTGTACAGAGCATGATAATACTAGTATGTTTTTTAAAGGATAGAAATTAGATAGTTCATGACTAATACATGAATCTTCCACACTACAACATGTAGATATTCCAATACATTTCCAGAAACAGAAAAACCCTTGATTAATACAATATCTGTCAGCAGCTGCCTATTTTGTCAGCTGTGTAGCTAATGATTCTTAAATTAGGAAATATTCTGTGAAGGCTTCTTTTTTCTTTAACAATACATTTCAACCAGTACATACAGCATGTCCACACTGCCACAGGTCATTACTGTAATGACATACTTCCTTCGCTAATGATGTATTTATTGTCACTCAAGAATATGTGCTCAAGAAATTGTGCTTTTATATTGGACAAAACAATGTGAAAAACAAAGTGTATTGGAAAATAATTAGCAAGACTTTAACAAGCTGTGCAAGTGATGCAAAAGAGAATCATTTTAATGTTTAATATAGCCATTACTTAATGTTTTAAATTCAACAAGAAAACAAAAGTGGCACGAAGAGAAAGCCAGAGCACTTTGTTGGTTTTTGGTTAAACAACAACATATACAACAACTGACTCAAAATTCAACTGACATACATTTAAATAAGCTTTTAAGTGACCTTCAGGACTAAATTGTAATGACAATCTAAATTCAAATTTGAAAGTAAATTTCAGTAAAAATTAGACAAGCTCTCAGAACTGAACTTAAAGCTGACAAAAAGATGCTCAAAAGCTGACTAGTGAGCTGATGATACTGTAAGTCACCAACAGTTTTTTTCGGAAAGAAGCTTTAACAGGCACAAGGGCTTGAAAGATTAGTTAAGACCAATGACAAGTATCAAGTATGATTAATAGTCTCGTTACTACATGCTTTTCCTTTCTCGAGGACGATCAGGGGTTCTAATGGACACAATGAAAGTGCTTATTTAGCAACAAGAACAGGGATTCTATGAACGAATATCCTATGATGTATGACCGCTTCCGAAACTGATGTATTTTATCCTCGGATTGGAAACAATTCCTGGGTTTTGTGCCTATTTATGCATACCATCTTTAGATAAACTGCACAAACAGAATGATTTATGAGTATGGCCGTACATTTCAATGTTGTCTGGGTTTTGCCTATTCAATAAGCAGTTCACTAACATAGTGATACAATCAACCATGATTGTTTGTGTCATTTGAGGATGTTTTGCCAAGAAATGAATGAAAGCTATAATGTGTGGACGTCTTATACTCATCTTATATTCTTAGTGATCACAGGGTATAAATCAAACTCATATTTAAGCCAGAGTAATAGGGCTTGCTAAACATTTGGCTGTTTGTTTAGAGCTTTGTTTAAGTTGACAATGTTGTTAACTTTCAAATCTTTACTGTTCTGAAGTTCAAGATTTGAGACAACTATTTCAGCTGTTCTTGTTTGTATCTAAATATATTAGTACATTATCAAATATTTCACAATGAAATGTTCACAACAATGTTGCTAATCTAAGTTCTGAACACTCCCTTAAATTTGTATTGCTATTGTTAACATCTACATAAAGTTCAATCTGAATATGTTTCAATGTTTCCCCTCCTTAGCAATGTGTATTAAATATGGAAACATGTATACCAAGTTTCATATGAACACCTTTACCAGATTCAAAGATGGATGACAATGAGGTATCACCATGTAAAGTGAAAGTGAACACCAAGGCCATGAAAATATTCTTTGTCTAAAGTGATCAGCAAGGTAACATCCAGTTTTAGTGTGAGTGTGCCTTACCAATTCCACCCTTCCAAATCCTCCCATTCCGAGAGTGGCGACAATTTCCATGTCCTCCAACCGAACAAACTGGTACTCAGGATCGATCCGGTCAACCGTTGGTGACACCAGCCCATCTGCTGTACCACTTTGGCTCGTCCTGCAACATAAGATAACATGTGAAAAAAGATAACACATAGGAATTAAAATTGAATTGTAAGACAGCAAGAGTGAAAACATTTAAACACTGTACAATGCCATTAAGTATGGTTAACTTTTTGGAAAGACTTAATGTACAATGCAACTAATGTATGTTAACCCAATTCATGGATTATAAGAAATATTATATCTTCAAATACTGGCAGATGCTTAAACTTAATATAATAATCTAAGTTTCAAACTCATATACAATTATACAATAGTTTTCTTTAAAAAAAAAATGTACTATAACTACGATAATCTGATTACTTTTTGTAACAAACCATATTGTTTTCCATATAACAGATGACTACGAAACATTTGAGTGCAGTATTGCTTGAGATGGCTTATAAAATAAAAACATAAGTTACATAAAACGATACAATTAATTTTCTAATTCAAAAAGACCTACAGTTTTCTGATGTTTGCTATCTGGTCAGTAAAACTTTCGGAATAAGGGCGAACAGCCACTGAATCATGTTGTCTGCTTTCAAAATCATATCACAATAACACTAAAATTTCACACTTCTATCACAGTTTCTCTCCAATATCACACTAATATCACAGTAGGTCTACAAATGACATACAAGCTGGTATATCACAGTGAAAACATATTATGCAACCTCCTCGTCAGTCATTATATCATTAGATATATAAAAATATAACAAAATATTTGAAGGTTAAACTTCAAAGCTCAATTCGCCTGAACCATAAAAAGATAAGATCTGAATTTTTATGGAGTACACTTTCAAAAAAAATGTTGTTTTATGTGTTGATACATATTCTTAATTAATATGGTAAGTAAGCCAGTAATAAGCTTCTCATAATCATATACACATGTAAAAGACTTATAATAGCTACATGTACTATTATCAATTTGATGTGGTGATATATGGACAGTGGGTTGTTTGATCAGTATTTGTGATTAGGTGTGATAAAATAATTATCACACTTCTACAGACCAATCAACTGGTAGACATTTTACTCTGTCTGGGCAATATATCAGAAATTAGTTAATATAAGACTTCCCAAAACTGGATTATCTCAATTTGAGGTTCTCAGCAATATTGTCACAATGTAATAATGTTTACTGAGTAATGGTCGTTTTTATTGTAATTTGTTTACACTGACGGTTCTGGTACCCAATAGCTACATGTCATACAAAATCTTCACGTGTATGTATAGATAAAATGAAATGAAGGGAATGAATTTAATAATACATAATTTTGTATAAAATTGAACATTAAACCTACAAATTCAAATAAGCCTTTTCTAACCAATCCAACTTTCAAAATACAGATTCAAGAAAACTATTGTATGATGGTGCTTATATATTAGTGCGTTGAAAAATGTTCAATGAATATCAACAAATTGTACTGCCATTACATTCCATACAAGTCCACGTCCATTTTTCAATAATATTATCTACATGTAGATATTCTGATTTCCATTTTTTTCTTCAAAAAATACTCACACGGAAGGGCTAAAAAAAAAAGTTACCGATAAAAAACAAGAATTTACTTTGTCTGTTGACGAATAATAGTTGAAAAAACAGAAAGCCCAATGGCAAGAGTTCAATTTTATTACATTATTGTATAAATGTCTAGAAAATAAGGTTTCACCAAAAACTGATGCTGAATATCTTTTAATAAACACTGGTGCAAAAAAGTTCTTTGTTAGTCAAAATTAATAATTAGCACAATTGTTACCTTCATCACTATTTGACATTTGTGTGGATAAAAGTTACGGAGTAAGTAGGTGACCTGATTTAGGATACTGTGAAATCATTAATGTTCGTGGGGCATTAATGTTCGTGGTTTTCGTGGGTTAGGTGATCCAACAATTCAAGATCCCACGAAATAAAGACCCTAAATTCATTTTTCAATTGCCATGTTATGTACATACTCTAGTTAATTTGTACCAGAGGCCGTTATACTTATTTAACAAAAACGTGTGAATAAATATTGAAATGATTTGATATGAAATAAGATGATATTCAAAAGTGATTGAATTTGTAAACATCAGCTATCTTTTGGGATTGCTTACTCAAATATACGGACCTTCTCAGTGTTTTCAGTTTGCAAAATTCTTAATTGGCATTCAATGGCTTTGCCTATCCGTATTTATGATCAGGGTACATCTTCTTTTATGACCTTAATTTCCAATTACATCGATAATTGGCCAAGGATATATGCACTAATTGGCATGTCGTACCACTTTAGCGAGTGTCATAAACCGAGTGATGTAGAAGACGGAAATCATGGGCCAGCAGTTTCGATTTTTTTTTTTCAAAAATGAAAAACCACGAATTCAAGTTTCCATGAAATTGTAAATTTTCGGCAAACCACGAAATTTCATGCCAATGAATATAAATGATTTCACAGTATACAGGGCAATGGAAATCAAATCGGTTGAAAACATAGCTCGAACAAATGGTTCATTGGAATCAGAAATTACACGCCATTTTTATAAGATAAAATTAGTTACCCAATATGGAAAAACATTTATTTCACCCACTACCCTTGTGATCGAAATTATACACGCACATTTACACACTCCTTCAAGTATAATTTTGCATGTATAATTTCAATAACTTGGGTCGTGTAGCAACTATTTATTACTTGTTCTCTGATCATACCTCGTGACTCCTCTCGCCTCATCTCCGTAATCTTTCTCTCGGAGTTCGCTCAGCGTTCCTATCAACTGATTGAACGAACTGAAATGGCAATCATGTATAAAAATATCTTTATAATTACAGAACTTGGCTGCTTTTTGTTTTATTTTCTAAGATATAAAAATAATGACAATTGTTTTGTTTGTAGAGAAATAATGCACGCTATTAAATTGACAACACAAACATTGACTGAGTCTCATCCAAACAGAATTCCAGTGAGAATCTGTCAAATTGATATTTCCTTACAATTAATTCTCATAGAACTGAACACATAATGCATTAAAATATCACAGTAAAATGATGAGCTTCTATTAGCCTTGAAAACAGCTTAAGGAATTTTGTTTAATTCTTTCTTTGAAATTCAAAAAAGATAAATTGGATGATTTTATTGTAATTGTTTCTCCAGCTAAATGAGATTTCTACTTTATGATTAAAAATTTACTAGGCATACAGGGATTGTGATTAAAAGTTGTCTTCATGCTTTTAAAGCTGCACTCTCACAGATTGACAGTTTTCTTTTAAATTTTGTCTCAGAATCAGCTGATTTTGTCATCAATGCCTTCAATTCAGTCATATAAGTTTACTGAGACTCAACTGTTTGGAAACCTGCCGAAAAAATCATTTTTCTGAATGCCTGTAAGAAACCGTTTCGCAAGGACAAACACCAATTTTATCCTCATTTCGCCTCGGATAAAATTGGTGTTTGTCCTATCGAAACGGCATCTTACATCTGTTAGAGGACACTTTTAAAGAAAAACTCCTACTGTATCAATTACAAAAAGAATATGCCCAACACACTTTTTTTACCCTATTAGATTGCGAAATAGGTCATTTCACATTTTCTATTTCCATTGACATAAACAACAACAAAAAAATACAAATTATAAGACTTTATCTATAATGTTGCTTCAGAATTTTTCTTTAACATATTTTTTGTCAGCAAAAAAATCTTTCAGATGACACCTAAGTTATACAGCACCACCTGATTCATCAGAATTTAACATTACGACCATCAAGGCACAATAGTATAAAGATCATATTACTACAAAAGATATCTAGCACATTTTTTCAAAAATTCTTTTTTCCGTACATTTGCTTCTATTTTTTTTCAGGCATATTACTATTATTCTCTTACATAGCTCATTATTTTTCTGACATTTTAAATCTGGGATTTTTTATGCGAATTGATCATATAAAGAAGAGAGCTTAGCGTGGTGTATTGAAATAAATCACTTGGAATTAGACCGCAGCAATCAGAAAGGTTTACGTTCATGTGAGTTGTGCCATATGATGCCAATACCACCGTGATAATTGACACCTAAGCAATGAAAAAATAAAAATACTATTTTTTCTATAAAAAAAACCAACAAAGTGAAAATTGTAAAACTAATCTCAGCTTAAGTGGTAATTTATCATGACCAAAATCAATGTACTGATCAAATAAAAAGTAATGATTATAATTTACTTATATATATCAGAATAATTGTCTGCAGAAAGAGACAACCAATTAATTACACCTAATAAGAATGTCAGGATCGTAATCTAACAACACAATATTCGCCTATTCATTTAGGTATCATTCATCATGTAAGACATCTCTCTGACAATACTACAAAGACAAGGTTTTTTAATTAAATCACAGAAAAAAGCCATTTTTCTTCCCTTTCTGTTATTATAAAGTAAATCAGAAGTTTAAGAGACCATTATTTATATGGTAACATTGCAGACACGCCTTGTGGAGTTGGGGTTCCAAAGCAAAACAATTCTCTGTAAAATTATATGTCCAAATACAAGTGCAGACAATTTACTTTTCCAGCAAAATAAGAATCTATGAATTTACTGTTTTTCAAAAAATATTCTCTTTATATGTACAGAAGCTTTTTTAATTTCCATAATTTCTTGTGAGGTATAAATGTTTAAGTAAATGTATATGATCCATATTGTTAGCAACTAAATAATCATTTGTTGTTGTTTTTTCAAATCATTACCTAAAAAATGAGCTTATTCGTTTTGAGACTGAATTTTATATAGAAATTTGATTTGTATATAAAAACATCAAATACAGCCAGTGAATTTTTTTTTCAATCAATGAACTTATTTTATAGAATTTTTAAAGTATAAGTCCAATGAATGCTTAGCACTTATTTTGAAATCAGTCTATTAACTATTTTTTATAGACTGGTTGTTCTTACTTCCTGTCCACCGTGAGGCACTCAACACCTGGGGCCAGGGCATTCACATTCGCAGTTCTTCTGTCTTCACTGAAAAACAAGAAATTATTGTTATTGTCTTTGCTTTTAGGTCTGGCAATGAATGCAATCAATT
This sequence comes from Mya arenaria, assembly GCF_026914265.1. NCBI lineage: Eukaryota > Metazoa > Mollusca > Bivalvia > Myida > Myidae > Mya > Mya arenaria. The sequence continues at coordinate 37,856,903 of NC_069123.1, read as the reverse complement.
AAATACTAGTTAAATGATCGTATAAACCATTTTGACATTCTCCATGCAACTCTTTATGTAAAATATCTACTGTGTCTAGAAAATCTGTCTCTAGCAAAATATCAATAGCAATTTATAATGCTACATTCCATATGAAATTCAATGGAGCTCTTTACATCTTATAAATCTTTAATTAACAAATACATAATCTCAATTGAAAACACCTACATGTATATACAAATATTTATCAAAAGGTGAAATTTTAACCTTTTTTTTAACATTTCCTTGAAAATTCATAATACAAGCAGTCAACGTAATTAAGAATTTTTGACCTAGCCCTCAAATTCTATAAAAATGGTATTCATAAAACATCTTAAGTCATTTCCGAAGTCAGTTTCTCAATTTCAGCATCTAACTGGTCACATGATATAAAAAAAAAAAAAAAATTCTGAAAATCTTTTTTCATTTACATTATTTAAAATACATGCTTTAGTGTTAAAATCACTTACCAGTATTTTCTTCTACTTGGACTATGAACATTTTAGGAAACTGATTTACCGTAAGTTTAAGGAAATGACTTAAGTAATCTTATGAATTAAAATCGTTTCAGGGCCTGGTTTAGGCTTGTTAGCTTATTATGCTTATTCTAAAAACTGTATAAATCGTAGAATATGGAAAGCCATTTAACTCAAAGAAATAAGACTGCTTTTTCTACCCATGAATTCATGTATGAAGCACCCAAAATGTGTAATTCATATAATAATACATAAGAACTTTTTTGACATAAAATGCTTAAGGCAAAACAGTGAAAGGTTTAATATCAGTGAAAAGAGTTCCGGACGAGACGCCTCGGAGGGGATGATTAGTGACAGGATTCTCGTGAGACTATTCAGTATACGGCTTCCAAATTTTCAGCTCCATAAGACACCGACCTAGCTCTAGGGAATGTAATTGGATGAGGAAACTGCTGGTATATGACCTACATACAATTCAACTTCTCTCTAAATCCACAGACAGAGACATTTTTTTTACATTTTTACACTGGGCTAAGACTCTGTCCCATTTAATAGACACCAAACTTTTTAACTGTCATACCAGCTGTGACATTTTTGTTTGTTTGTTTCTTATTGAAGAGTCGTGTTTATTTCAAAACACAACTGGCCACTGAATGGGCATAGGTGTTTGGTTGCAGCTAATCTGGATCTTGAAAGTGCTCCAGTGTATAGCACATTGGGCCCCAGTTCAACGTCCTTTCCAAAAGATGATTATTAATTTTAGTGATGAAGCAATGGTTTGAATCGGCAGCTTATTATTAAAGCCCTGATGATCCTTTATTGTAGTCCTTATAATAGGGAACATGTGATCGGGGCAAACATGTCTTCCTTGAGGATATTGTTACTTATTGTAACTAGGAAAAAGCAGGGTTTGCTGCATTCATGAGGAGGAGGAGTTGTGTAAGATACACTTGTATGGATAAATAAGTGCATGACTTGGAAATTAGTGCAAGATAACCTTGAAAGTTGGCAAGCGTCTGCACTTTCGCAAATACTGAAATATTATAATTGACTAACAGTGACATGCCAATATAAATAAAGTTACAGTTATTTAGCTTTATCTCATTGCAAATGATAGAGAAAAAATGTTCAGTCACAATAAGCAATTCATACCCCACAACTGCTGCTAGGGTCTTCCTAAACGTGTAAAAATATGGAAACTTGGTCCACAAACATGTAAACATGTTGTCTCAATATCTCAGACAATCTGACTTTCTTAAAATCTATTCAGTTTTGCCTCAGTATCATTGTAATCTCAGATCCGTCATTTTCCTACCTGAGTAATGATTTCTCCCCAAAGTAATCTCCCCTTTTGAGCTTGCGCACTTCCTGTGGTTCATCGAAGCCAGCTATCGTCTGAGTGACTTTCACCTAAGAAGTCAAGGGTAAATTAGGGGTCATTTGAATGATTGAGGAAAATTGCAATGTTTTTTTCTTGGCAAAAGATATACAGTCAGTTGAATTGAGAAACAAACACTGAAATAATAACAATTCAGTTTGGTTTAATTTAAGGTTGAATACTGTAACTGAAACTATATCTTTTTGTACTATAATACTTCATGATGGTCGAGAATGATCAGTTACTGAATGCAGTGCTTACACTTAAATACTTCCATTCAAATTAAAAGTATGGGTCAATAAAGCATGTTCAATCTACATGTATACCCCAATGGTCCAATACCTCTTCCACAGGGTGAAATGCAACAGCAGGATGTAGCTGTTTATAATAAGACTCCTTGGTTCTAAACATGCCTGATGTAAAACAGCAATGCATTATAGACATACTTTCCAGGACTTTATTCAGTCCAGAGTACTCACAAAAAACCAGTGCTAACATCTTGTGCCAAGTGGCAGACAAGGGAGCTACCAGTACTGTGTTTTTGTTTTTTTAAGTATTTTCAGTATGTCATTGTCACAGACTGAGTCCACAACTACAAACAGTAGATGGACGTCTTTATACATTGGGTTATGAAGGAACTGTTTTTATTTTCACCTGCTGCAGTCTGAAAGAGTCATACCTCGCCCTTAATGATGATAAAGAACGAATCACCGGTCGCACCTTCTCGAATAATGTATTCTCCCTCATGGAAAAAGTCCTGAAAAACACAAGAAGCAATTTTGTCAGTATATATTTTTATTTTGCAATAATCTGAAATGCAAAACTGCTTTAATTGAATGATTTATGTACTGCTTTACAATAAGCTTGCACTGGTGGCCAAGACTTTTTTGTCAGCTTAAAAAAAATATCCAAACATATATATAATCATTGTTATAATTGAAAGAACCTAATTACTCTCATAAACTAATTTAGCTCTCTATTTCACAATTTCAATGTCACTGAACTCCAAAGGAATGATACAAGAAACTTAATTAGAAGCACTTCCCAATGGATTATCTGCAATTTTCCATACACTGGCTTATACTTACCTGTTTTGTACAAAGCTATTTTATTTGTCAATGAATGAATGTAATCAATAATTTGATTTAGAAAATGAGTTTGTCAACAAAGACATTTCATTCCTGCTCCACAATGTGTACCACAATTATTTTCATGAAGTAATTGTGAATCTAACAATGAAACTTTCATGTGTGTTTAAACTCACACTTTTCATTTTGTATAGAAGGAAATCCAATTTCAGAGCAAAAGATTATTTGTAGATTGTTTTGCAATCAATATCATCAAAGAACTTATTTTTTATAAAATGCTTTCATCCTCACCTGATTTTTGACATGTAAAATGTTAATTTCCATTAAATATGAAATAATGCGATGCTTTTAAGATCTGTTTATTAGAAAATGGATAGACTTTTCCTTTATGTCTCTCCAAGGGGAGCAATGAATGGTTCAAATGTAAATCTAAGAACAAGTAAGTCTTTGAGGCTGTATGTCTTCTAAATCATAACGAGATTACTCAGAGAAATTATATTTAGTTCCCGAGAATAATGGCTTCTTTTTCAATCTTGTGTATTTATACCTTAGTGTCTGGGAAAGGATTTTCTTCGAGCGCCAAAGGTCTAAAAGAACATTCTTCTTTTTTCCCCATTAAAATAAGATGCATTACCAAACAGATATTAAAGCTCGAGTTATGGGCCTTGCTAAATATATGCATATTGTCTCTGGCAACATGTGTACCAAGTTTCATTTTTATATCTTGAACACTTTTTGAATAATGGCCAAGACATAACCAAGCTGATGCCGCCTTCGACAAAGACACAATCGCTGATGACAACATTTTGACAGTGTTTCCTCGAAAACAAACAAGTTCATTAAAAAAAAATATATACACAGCTATTGTTCTTAAAGCAGACCCTTTGTAACATAGTATTATGCAACAGTGCACGTACATATGCAGTACATGCACTAATGAATAAAGGACAATACTAGGATAAAACAACTAAAACAGCTGAACTATAACATATGACTGTAAATCACATATTGAACAGAAAAAATATTAGCTCTTAAGTCCATGACAATGTCCTAATTCCTTGTAGCATCAGAGAAAATAGCCTTAAAAGGTCAAAGAATCCTCAGCGCTGATAAATTCTCATTTCATTCCTACATCACTCAAAGAATTTCAGAATTCTTGGTGGCAATTTCCCCTATGACATACTGAGAAATATCCAAAGAAGCCGTAAAAACTGTTTTATGGTTTTTTTGTACGAGTTATTACCATTAATGGTGAATTAAGTCTTCTTTGAACTGTATATATCAAGTTTACACTTTCCATTAATGTCCAGTTTGTCTTTTAAGTCTGTTGAACTTCTTGGCACTAATGAAGGATGTTCCTATACAGCCTTAGAATAGTACATGCACATGAAACCCATTTAGTTGTACCGGTATATCATTTTCATAAAAGACGGTCACTAATAATACTTTCACAAAAGAAATGAGAAAAAAATGAAAAAATAAAATGTTTCATGCAAGATGTATCCCTAGACATTAACAAGAAAACCTCTTAAAGTTGCCAAGTTTTAAACAAGGGCCATAACTAGTGATGGGAAATCGGCTCGATTTCCATTATCGATTAATCAGACCGACTAATATCCAGATAAGTCAATTATTATCGAAATATTTAAAAGAATACAGTTTGTGTCATTTTCCATCTATTTAGTAGGCACTCAGGTAAATAAAATCACTCCTACTACATGACTTAAAAATAAAACAATTTAAAGAAGTGAACTATTTATGCTGTTTTTTACTTTGTATCTTTTTTCAACTGTTTGCCAAGCACATCGTGTCAAATTGTCAGCAAAACAATAAAAAACAGTAGATAACTTTTGTGAGATCTGTGAAAAATATAGTCACAATCATGAAAAGCATGTTCAGTTCACATGATACTAGCTGTCAGTCCCTGATTTGAATAAATAACTCACATTCTCAGCAATAAGGCTTAGTAGTACTAAGGACTAGAAGTTAAAAACATAAAACGGAGAAAATCTCAAGGAAATGAAATTATCACTGAAACATTGTCAAATACTATATTACTGGGTAATATGTATAACACCTACAGCTAAGCTTTACTTCTTCTTCATTTTTCATGGTAACTGTATATAACTTTAATTTATTAAAATTATTGGCTTGTACAATTGCTATTTCGGCGTCTCTCCATTTTAAGTCAATCAGAGTGATTTCCCTTGTTTTACTAGTCAAAAGATATTTGAGCAGAAAAGGAATATACAATAAATGGAAAGAAACATAACAGCGATTCTACAGTTCATGGCACCAATTTGCCGATCGTTGACCTTTTGCCAATCATTGACCTTTTAATCTATCGCCGATAATCAGCCAACCACTAGCCATAACTCAACATTTTTTAAAACCACAATTTTTTTCACATGTGTTCTGTCACTGGCAACATGAGTTCAAAGTTTTGTGTCAATATCTTAAATGGTTTTTGAGTAATGGCTAAATTAGTAAAAAAAAACACCAACAACTTGCATGCTGCCACACAGTCTTAAGGGGAATAATAACATCAAGGTTATCCCAATGTTGAGTGAAAAACAGACCAGTTAAAAACGCAAGGGACATTTATATGGTATCTGAAGCAGAGAAACCTTTGTAGAATCTTAACACATCAAGTTATCTGAATCTTGTTCAATTACTCAAAGTTATAAGAATATCTATGAAATAAAATACTTCTACTAGACATTGAATATAATGCAGTCCTAAAAGGTTTTCTCTGAGGAGGCTACAGTAATCTCTTGCAGTATGTTAAATAGACCCTTAATAAGTGTATATTAATGACAGGTCTTAAACTAGAGATTCTGTTACAAGATGAAGAGAAAATAATGAAATTATGGTAGCCATTTACATAAAATAAGGAAATTATTCTCTTTTGTATACTTTATTCGGTAAGAAGATTTTATATTTCAGGTGGAAAACTCTATAAAACATCTGAGTTTATTCCGAGTGTTTTTACCAGTTTTAGATGCTCAAGTAACAATGATACCAAGTGTTTCTTAAAATCAACACACATCTTATATCTGATCAAAAGGTCAACTGGCAATTCAACAGAATACCATGAAGCTATGCAAGTACACCAATACTTCCTAAGGAAGGTCCTGATAATTATTTCTTCAATCCCAGCTTTATATTTTAAGTATTAAGTAATTCTACACCAATCATCACCTCCTGGAAACAATTTTCTGCCAAAACAGTTTTCTGAAGAGTCTTACTGAATATTCATACTGCTTACTCTAGATTAATACAGAAAGGGCAAGAAATGTGTTACAAATTAATTAGATTAGAGAACCCAAGCAATCTAGGGTGAGCCACTACATTTATCAAACACTTATTTATTCCAGAGAGACATTTCAATTTTCCAGCACTTTTCCGCCCTGATTGATAACACAGCCTAGTGTCTTCGAGCATCTTTACTTAATCCAGATGTATGGCTTCAAGTCTCAAGTTTCCATTTGAACATAAAATAGATACCTTCAATATTGCATGACTTTGCGCACTCAACTTTACTCCTATTCTAAACCTGGTATTGAGATGCTATTTTCAGGACAAATATGAAACAACAAAAGCATAAAATCATTATTATTACACTTACAAATATGCCTATTTATGTTTTATTTAATTCAGATTAGGAACATCTTGTAAACACATGCATCATACAAGCACTTTTTTTAAGTAGTTTTTCTGAGAAGTTTTATTTTATTACATCTTTTTCAAAACTAAGACTTTATTGCTTAGATTAGGCAAAGTTTATTTAGTTTTGCAAGTAAAATTTTCAATTTGTTTTCAGACTATACACGACACTTAAAATTTAACTGAAATTCATGATGTTACAATATTTTCTTGTATGCTCATTAATAATGTGACCTAACTATTCAGTTTACGCAGTGGTAAGCACAATAACTTCTGGTTTCAGTTCCCGGACCGGGCACATGTTAATTTGATTTGTACACAAAAAAATGCCAGGCAAGTGAGTTTCCCTCAGGTACTCTTGATTTCCTGCGCAGCACAGGACCACATTTTCGAGTAAACTTATGCTTATGTTTAATTGTATTATTTAACAGTCATTAAAAAATAAAATAATTCAAAATACATAGAGAAACAATGTGCAAAATAGCACAGTGGCTGTGAACTCACCACTTCAAGGACATCGGCAAGTTTGGCAAGTTTCTCGGCAGGCAAGGACCGCAGTAAAGGCACACTGAAATTAAAATATGGCAAGTTAAACTGGGTGAGAATAAAATATGACTGGCAAGCCTTAGGGGAATAGCAGCTGAGTAAAGGCACATTTAAATATAACACAAAAGAGTGGACTAGTTGTATCTAAGGTGATCAACTCTCAACACAGAGGTGATGGTTTCTATCACCACTATGGGAACGTTCCATTGATCTCTAAAAAAGGTCACAGTTCTGGTTTCTGCTGACTGGGAGTGATTCATATCAACACTCAGCACTCATTTTTTAAGTATAAACCAGAGGTGAACCCAAGTACATACAGAGTTTTTGCCAATAATTGATTTTGCACAATTATGACAATATTTTCATTACTTATTTTCATTGATTTGATTAAAAATATGAAATTTTTAGGAACTCGACTTAAGATAAAAAATGACATGAGTTGGTTCATAAATACCGCCCAGACCATCACCATGCATCCACTTTATTTTTTTGAAAAATCAGCAGAGCTAAAAAAGAAGTGAAAAAAAACCCAAGGACATCAAGCAAGTATTCCCTTTGCAAATATCGGTGGACAGCAATCCTCCCAAAACTAATCACAAACTAAGACCTTCATGAAGATTGTCAATTACAACGGGTCTATCATCAACCATTACATATTCAGAAAAAACGGAAACAAACAAAGAAATGGCAAAATAATGCATACACAAAGAGACCATGTCTTTGACAAAACCTTATATGGATTTTGAGTGATATCTTTCTTTTGAATTTCAATAAAGGCGAACTGAAGGACCTAACATTCAAGATACTTCAATCTTTTCAAATTAATAGTACATCTTTAAGGCCTTCTGCAAAATTAAGGACACAACGGACTCCCATAGAGAAAAGAATGCTTGCCCGAGTTAATTCCTTCATCAATAGATCTGATGTGCAAAATGTCTCTATAGTTAATTTATCCTGTACCGGAGGAATTTTAAGCCCACAATAAATGTGAGGATTACTTATAATAAAGTTGTGCCCATGTATCTTTGATAAGGCATCAAAAGCATACAAACAATGACCACCAACAGTATTTTATCTCTTACAGGAATGACCTTCCATAGACTTTAGTAGGACATCATACTGCGTATGTTAGAGGGGAAAAATGACGTCTTTCAATACAGCAACCTGTTGCATCCAATTGTTCAGACGCAAGCAACATCTTTTGTTTGCCCTTGATAAATCACTGGTCTGATTCACAATAGAATATATTGAATTAAAGTCCCATTATATCTGTTTAAATTGTATTGATCATATACTTTAATGATTATGAATATTCAAATTAGGCCAGCTTTGCAACATGTCATTTAAATAAAGTTTCATTAATGCAATAGTTGTTAACCGAATTCTTTTTTACTATGAGAGTATAGACAAGTCCTTATTTTCCAACACTCTTGCTGTTGGTTGGCATGGTTACATGTCGTTAAAACTGCAGCATGTCTGGCATTTCATTTTAACATTGTTAAACATATACGCAAAAACCATGCAATATAGTGGAGATTCCACATTTAGGTGTTTCATTAATCAATTGTGTCTAAAACTACTCCTACAGGCAATCTTGATTATAAAAGTTCCCAAGGGAACATGCCCCAAAAAACCTCTCTAACAAGAATGGTCATCTCATCGTTTTAGGTGTAGCTTGCCCCTATCTGTGATGAAAATGCATCCTATTTTTTTTGTTACAATTTTCTTTCACATATGTGTTCTTTGCATTCCTATGAAGGACAAAAACCCCCACCAATATTTGTATATGCCTGCAAAACGCACTATATGATATTCAACTTTTCTTGCCATTGTCGAAGTTTTTATACCATAAATATTGTGTATGTTGTGAATAAATGAAAAACAAGAGATGTTTGTCAAACATTATGCCCCCCCTGAGCGCCATTTTGTCAGGATTATATGGACAATTAAATGAAATATGCATGGACCGAAATGACAGCTGATTTGTTGCTAACATTGTATGCCGTTGAGGCAGTTTTAAGATTATGACCATTCAAAGTTTGAGGATAGAGTGTGTTATGACCATGACCTTTGACTCTATGACATCAAAATCCATAGTAGTCATCAGCTGGTCACCAAAAATCTAAATGTTAAGTTTGAGGGCCATGGGTGCAGGCATTGACAAGTTATCACACAGACAAGCATTTTTCGTTCAAGGTCACTGTAATCTTGACCTTTGATCCAATGACCCCATAAATCATAAAGGGTCATCTACAGGTCAGACACAACTCCAAGTCAAGTTTGAGGGCTATGGGTGCAGGCATTGTCCAATTATCACTTGAAACATTTTCGCATTCAAGGTCACTGTGAACCTGACCTTTGACCCAATGACTCCTAAAATCAATAAGGGTCATTTCCTGGTCAGGCCCAACTTACATGTCAAGTTTGATGATCATAGATTTAGGCATTGTTGAGATATCATTGGGAGAAGATTTGTTAACTTTTTTGTGTTAAAGGTTACTGTGACCTTGACCTTGGCCTGATGACCCCCAAAGTCAAGAGGGGTCATCTACTGGTCAGGCCCAACCTTCATGTCAAGTTTGATGACCATAAGTCCAGCAATTGTCGAGTTTGCTTTCAAGGTCACTGTGACCTTGACCTCTGACCCCTTAAATCAATAGGGGTCATCTACTGGTCAGGCCCAACCTCCAAGTCAAGTTTGAGGGCAATGGGCGCAGGCATTGTTGAGTTATCACTCGGGCAATCTTTTATCGTTCAAAGTCACTGTTACATTGACCTTTGGCCCAATGACCCCTAAAATCAATAGGGGCCATCTACTGGTCAGGCCCAACCTCCAATTCAAGTTTGATGGGCGTGGGTGCAGGCATTGTCCAGTTATCACTCAGACAACCTTTTACCATTCAAGGTCACTGTGACCTTGACCTTTGGCTCGATGACCCCCAAAAACAATAGGGGTCATCTACTGGTCCAACCTCCAAGTCAAGTTTGAGGGCCATAGGTGCAGGCATTGTCGAGTAATGACACGGACAACCTTTTACCATTCAAGGTCACTGTGACCTTGACCTTTGGCCAGATGACCCCCAAAAACAATAGGGTTCATCTACTGGTCAGGCCCAACCTCCAAGTCAATTATGAGGGCCATGGGTGCAGGCATTGTTGAGTTATCACTCGGACAACCTTTTACCATTCAATGTCACTATGACCTTGATCTTTGACCCGATGAGCCCCAAGAACAATAGGGGTCAGCTACTGGTCAGGCCCAACATCCAAGTAAAGAATGAGGGCCAAGGGTGCAGGCATTGTCGAGTTATCACTCGGACATCCTTTTACCATTCAAGGTCACTGTGACCTTGACCTTTGGGCCGATGACCCCCAATAACAATAGGGGTCATCTAATGGTCAGGCCCAACTTCCATATCAAGTTTGATGACCATAGGTCTAGGCATTATTGAGTTATCACTCGGACAAGCTTTAAAATTATTTTACCATTAAAGGTCACTGTGACCTTGACCTTTGACCCGATGAGCCCTAAAATCAATAGGGGTCATCTACTGGTCAGGCCCAACCTTCATGTCAAGTTTGATGACCATACGTCCAGGAATTGTTGAGTTATCACTCGGACAACCTTTGGTCTACCGACGGACGGACCGACCGACCGACATGCCTGTGCAAAGCAATATACCCCTCTTCTTTGAAGGGGGGCATAATAATACTACATCTTAGGATATATTTTTTGAAATACCATAGGGTAGTTTAAAACAATGGGGGAGCTTCGTCTTTGCAACTTTTGGTGGGAGAAGATTTTTCCAAGGGGATTTTATGCTAACTCGTAAAAAACATAATTACGCTACCAAAGAAGGGCCTACAAATCATTTTAGTTATAGCTATGCTCCTAATAGTTATGAAATACTGTGCACAGCCAACGTTCGACATGGTACCTTTTGAGGAAGTTGACATTTTCTTCCTGTCTCTGTATTCCCGTTTTCATCATAATCGCCTGGAAGATACGTCGATCCAGCACCCATACTCGCACGTCAGATAGGGCTAAAATAAAGAAAAAAAAATCACTAAAAAATTACAACGTAGGAAAATCATTTGTAATAGTAATAAGGTAAGAAATGAACGGAGAGATCATATCCCTGAATTTGCATGATGTAACATTGCTTACCAGTAGTTAACATGACCAACATATGTGTAGGACATTGCTTACCAGTAGTTTACATGACCAACATATGTGTATAGGACATTGCTTACCAGTAGTTTACATGACCAACATATGTGTAGGACATTGCTTACCAGTAGTTTACATGACCAACATATGTGTATAGGACATTGCTTACCAGTAGTTTACATGACCAACATATGTGTAGGACATTGCTTACCAGTAGTTTACATGACCAACATATGTGCAGGCCATTGCTTACCAGTAGTTTACATGACCAACATATGTAAAGGACATTGCTTACCAGTAGTTTACATGACCAACATATGTGTATGACATTGCTTACCAGTAGTTTACATGACCAACATATGTACAGGCCATTGCTTACCAGTAGTTTACATGACCAACATATGTAAAGGACATTGCTTACCAGTAGTTTACATGACCAACATATGTGTAGGACATTGCTTACCAGTAGTTTACATGACCAACATATGTGCAGGCCATTGCTTACCAGTAATTTACATGACCAACATATGTGAAGGACAATGCTTACCAGTAGTTTACATGATCAACATATGTGCAGGCCATTGCTTACCAGTAATTTACATGACCAACATATGTGAAGGACATTGCTTACCAGAAGTTTACATGACCGACATATGTGTATAGGACATTGCTTACCAGTAGTTTACATGACCAACATATGTGTAGGACATTGCTTACCAGTAGTTTACATGACCAACGTATGTGTAGGACATTGCTTACTAGTAGTTTACATGACCAACATATGTGTAGGACATTGCTTACCAGTAGTTTACATGACCAACATATCTGCAGGCCATTGCTTACCAGTAATTTACATGACCAACATATGCCCATTTCCAAGACTAAAACTGTGTATGTTTCTACAAAAAAACGATAATAAAATAGCACATAAAAAAGAAAAATGACATTACTACAGCCACTTATATAGAAAAACTATTCCATTTAAAGAAAGTAAGACCTTTTCATAAGCCAATTCGGAAAAGGTCATTCAGGAGATTTTATGAAGTAACTCACTGACAATTTTCCATTGCACATGGTGAGGGACATTAAAAATAGAAGAACTATTAGTAAAAAGCCTTTTTACTTTCACAAAGTGGAAAACAATAATATCTAATTTCAAATTGATCAGACCTCTACAATTTCAGTGTCTGTCCTTTTCACAGATGCATGCAGATGTCTCAGATTACCTTACAGGAAAATGTGTCAGACAATGTCATGTCAATCGGAATAAATCGGAAAACATCCAGGAAGTGTGAGACATTTAATATGTAACACTAGAATTTTATAAGCAAGTTGTTAGGAAAAATGCTGTTAAATTAAGCACCGTTGGCACCATTAAGTATGTTGAAGAATAATTATCAGACCAATAATGGAATTCTCTGTGTCAGACTGCTACCTTAAGTATGTAAAAGAATAATTATTTGACCAATAATGGAAGTCTCTGTGTCAGACTGTTATAACAGTCTCCCAGCAGTGCCGCATAAAAAGTAGGAATAAAAAAGCTTTTATGACAATACATTAAGAGGAAGTAGGAGTTTTTAATGATAACAAGAGGCACATCAGTGCCTGTGCTCCACAAGGTTCAAGCAAAGACCTGCACCTAACGAACATTTTCGTCAAGTTTCATAGAAATACAATCATCAATTTTTGAGGAGAAGTTATTTAAAACTAGAAATGTGTCCATAGGACACGGATGCCCCCACTTCGGTTTTTTGTCACAGAAAATAAGCCATAATGATTTTTGAAGTATTTTTGGCAAAAAAGGGCCGTAACTCCTAAATGACTAAAGCGATTTCCATGACTATCGAACTTGATCAAGATATTATGGTCACAAACATGTGTTTAAAGTTTGGTGAGGATTGGACAAACAGTTTTCAAGAATTAGATCGGAAACAATCTTCGGGACGTATTTTTCAAGTCTTTTTTTGCATATAAAGGGCCGTAACTCCTAAATGACAAAAGCGATTTCCATGGCTAAGGAACTTGATCAAGATATTATGGTCACAAACATGTGTTTAAAGTTTGGTGAGGATTGGACAAACGGTTTTCAAGAATTAGATCGGAAACAATCTTCGGGACGTACGTACGTACAGACAGACAGACGTACGTACGGACAAGGGCAACCCTATATGCAGCCACTTTGTGGGGGCATAATTTTTTTTTACTTTAATAGCTCTGGCTGCCATGTTGTGCAGTGGACCGAAATGATTTGGGCAATTTGAGTAAAGGAGCACCAAACAAACATTTCTGTCAAGTTTTATCGAAAAAAGGTCATCGGTTTCGACGACAAGTCGTATAAAGTTTTATTTATTTTTTAACTCTCGCAGCCATGTTGTGCAGCGGACCGGAACCATTTGGGGAATTTTGGTTAAAGGGCATCCCGATGAACATTTATGTAAAGTTTCATCAAAATCTGATAATCGGTTTCTGAGAAGATGTAGTTTAACGTTTTTTTCTATTCTTAGCTCTGGTGCCCATGTTGTGCAGCAGACCAGAACTGTTTGGGCTATTTTGGTTAAGGACTACCCAAGTAACATTTCTGTCAAGTTTCATTGCAATACAATCATCGGTTTCTGAGGAGAAGTCGTTTAAAGGTTTTTCTATTTTTACCTCTGGGGGCCATCTTGTGCAGTGGACCGAAACCATTGAAGCAAATTTGATAAAGGACCATCCAAGGAACATTTCTGTTAAGTTTCATCAAAATCTCATCATCGGTTTCTGAGAAGATGTTCTTTAAAGGTTTTTCTATTTTTTTGCCCTGGCAGCCATGTTGTGCAGCGGACCATGTTGTGCAGCAATTTTGGTTAAGGACCACCCAAGGAACAATTCTGTCAAGTTTCATCAAAATCTGCCTATCCGTTTCAGAGGAGATGTCGTTTAAAGATTTTGCTATTTTTAGCTGTGGCGGCCATATTGTGCAATGGACCAGAACCATTTGAGCAATTTTAATAAAGGACCACCCAAGGAACATTACTGTCAAGTTTCATCAAAATCTGCCGAACCGTTTCAGAGGAGATGTTGTTTAAAGATTTTGCTATTTTTAGCTCTGGCGGCCATATTGTGCAATGGACCGGAACCATTTGAGCAATTTTGGTAAAGGACCACCAAAGGAACATTCCTGTGAAGTTTTGTCAAAATCCGCTTATCAGTTTCAGAGGAGATGTCGTTTAAAGTAAAAGTTTACGCACGCACGCACGCACGCACGCACGCACGCACGCACGCACGCACGCACGCACGCACGCACGACGGACAATCTGTGACGACATAAGCTCCATGGCCTTCGGCCAGTGGAGCTAAAAAGCAGGAAAAAAGGTCTCTTGAACATCAGTTAAAGATCATTTAATAACAACAATGTTTTATCTGAACGAACACTTTTTTAACGTCTTTGACATATTTAATAAACTTGTCATGAAATAAGCCCTGTATTGTACTTTCAAATTGTGGAAAAATTTAAAGTCCGCAATGTTTCTATAGACTAGTATGCACCAATTTGAAGTTACAAAATAATTAGTAAACAAAATTAACAATTTTTTTTTCCATAAATCAGTAACTATTTTCTTCAAAAAAGAAGGAAAATGCACAAGGGGCAGAAACAAATTAAAGAAATTCTAGCCTATATGTTTATATATATATAAAGTATATATACAAATAGTATATTAGAATAAACTAGAAGCGCCGCAATGCGACAAAACCAGGTTTTTGTTATGGGCAATCAGAAATTATAGCCAATTAATTTGTTGTATGAGCAAGTTCAATCTGCAGCTTCATATAAGCTATATTCACACTAAGATTCATCACTATCCATCAATTCTAACTAAGTTGTTGGGCAGAAAAACATTTTTTTATTTTTAGGAACAGTGACCTTGACCCCACCTCCCAAGCTAGCTCTTCACATAAGCTACCTTCACTCTAAGTTTCATTAATATCTATCAATGCTAACTAAAGTTATTGGGCAGAAACCATTTTTCTATTTTTAGTAACAGTGACCTTGACCCCACTCCCCCTCAAAAGAAATTCCAAGCTTGCTCTTCACATAAGCTACTAGTACCTACACACAAACTTTCGTCAATATCTATCAATCCTAACTAAAGTTATTGGGAGAAACCATTTTTCTATTTTTAGTAACAGTGACCTTGACCTTAGCTCCACCCCCCTCAAAAGCAATCCCAAGCTAGCTCTGTACATAAGCTACCTACACACCAAGTTTTATCAATATCTATCAATGCTAACTAAAGTTATTGGGCGGACACCATTTTTAAATTTTTTAGTAACAGTGACCTTGACCTTAGCCCCACCCCCCTCAAAAGCAATCCCAAGCTAGTTCTTTACATAAGCTACCCACACACCAAGTTTAATCAATATCTATCAATGCTATCAAAAGTTATTTGGCAAAAACATTTTTCTATTTCAAGTAACAGTGACATTGACCGTAGCCCCTCCCCACTCAAACGCAATCCCAAGCTAGCTCTTCACATGCTACCTACACACCAAGTTTCATCAATATCTGTCAATCCTTACTAAAGTTATTGGGCGGAAACCATTTTTCTATTTTTAGTAATAGTGACCTTGACCTTAGCCCCTCCCTACTCAAAAGCAATTCCAAGCTAGCTCTTCACATAAGCTACCTACACACTAAGTTTCATCAATATCTATCAATGCTAACTTATGTTATTGGGCAGAAACCATTTTTCTATTTTTAGTAACAGGCGAGCTTGACCTTAGCCCCACCCCCCTCAAAAGCAATCCCAAGCTTATTGGTACATAAGCTACCTACATACCAAGTTTCATCAATATCGGTCAGTGCTTACTAAAGTTATTGGGCAGAAACCATTTTTCTATTTTAAGTAACAGTGACCTTGACCATTTTTCTATTTTAAGTAAGTGACCTTGGCCTTAGCCCCTCCCCACTCAAAAGCAATCCCAAGCTAGCTCTGTACATAAGCTACCTACACACCAAGTTTTATCAGTATCTATCAATGCTAACTAAAGTTATTGGGCAGAAACCATTTTTCTATTTTAAGTAACAGTGACCTTGACCTTAGCCCCTCCCCCTCAATAGCAATCCCAAGCTAGCTCTTCACATAAGCTACTTACACACCAAGTTTCATCAATATCTGTCAATGCTAACTAAAGTTATTGGGCAGAAACCATTTTTCTATTTTAAGTAACAGTGACCTTGACCATTTTCTATTTTAAGTTATAGTGACCTTGACCTTAGCCCCGCCCCAATCAAAAGCAATCCCAAGCTAGCTCTTCACATAAGCAACTTACACACCAAGTTTCGTCAATATCTATCAATGCTAACTAAAGTTATTGGGCAGAAACCATTTTTCTATTTTTAGTAACAGTGACCAGCCTGTCCGCCCGCCCGCCCAACGACAACCTCATTGGAATAACCCGGTTTTCGTTGAAAACCGGGTTAAAAATGTTTCTGCCCCCTGTGGGAAAATAGGAGGCCATTTCAGAAAGTTGCAAAGAGTAACAGAAGGAGCAGCAACGCTGTAGAACCTGTTATAATTAATAAAACTGTGATTATATATTATCAAAGTAATAAAACTACAGAAGTTTTTTTTTCAGATTAAATTAGTTTTTATTTGTGATGAATTAAATTCAATATATTTATTTGCCAAGTTGTCACCCCCTGTAAACTCACAATTTTTATTACAGAGTTCATAATTGAAATTTACCGATTTGTATGGTCAGGTATATATGACCTTCACAACATTTATCAGCAAATTTTAATGCAAGATATGTCAAACTTGTCAATTCGGATCTATAATTTAATGAAATGTCTCCCAACATTTAATTTGCCTTAATCCGTCTAGCCTCAGATGTACCATGTGTTGGCTGATAAAATATACTTAGCACAGGTTTTTTCATGTTTTACAAATTGGATGTTAGAAATGTTGAAAAAAAAACAACCCTAGCTGTCAAAACCTTTACTTAAACTGATACAAGA
This sequence comes from Mya arenaria, assembly GCF_026914265.1. Classification (NCBI taxonomy): domain Eukaryota; kingdom Metazoa; phylum Mollusca; class Bivalvia; order Myida; family Myidae; genus Mya; species Mya arenaria. The sequence goes on along the minus strand of NC_069123.1, from coordinate 37,839,562 downwards.
GTCAAAGAGCAGAACTATTGCACTTGGTGAATTGTGTATCTCGGCAAACATGTGATGTGGAATTAATTAAAAAATCTTTAGATTATTCAAGTAATGAGTTGTTTCAAATTCCTTCTTTGTTAACAGCACAAAAATGTGAAATAGATATATTACAACATCCTCGAATTAAAACAAACAAAACAACAAGTGGGGATGTCAGTGCTCATTCATTTCTCTAAGCAAATCAAGGGCCATAATTTGACAAATATTAAAGGAACTATAAGACATCAGATGACACATTTTACATGCAAGAAAATAAAAATTGTCAAGAACTTACATAAAATTTATATCATTGTGTACAACGCATTAGATCCTAGTGACTGATGACAGCTGTATAACAAATTTGCTTACAAAACCTGTATATTTCGCAGTTTTGGCCTTATTTTTCCAATTCAAAAGTAACTGTCAATTGCGTAAACCCCAGTTAATATCGTCAGTTTACATATGTATCTGCACTAAGTATGTGAGTTTCACATACTAAATATACACACTATTAACTAGTGATGTTCCGATGATCGATTATAATCGAAAATCGATTGGTTGGGCCTGAAATCCGCGACAATCGATTGTATTTGGTTATAATCGATCATCGAAAAAAAAAATTGAAAAAAATATAAGTAGGTGTTCAGATGTTATCTTTAACAAAATGGCTGATGAAAGCCACAATGAGCAAATAAAAATGAACTATTTTTTATATAACACTTAATAACTTTAATCATAGACATCACGTATATGCAGATAATGATTAAGAGTTTAATAATGTGCATGAATAAAACTTCACTTTAGGTTTTATCTAGTATTTTAAAAAAAAACACGATTGTACTATCGATAATCGGTTACTTGAGTGGAACCGATTATTGATAGTAAAACTGGAACCGATTCCCAACAGTACTATTAACTGGGAAACCTTTAAGCACTATTCTTCAACGGGTAAACACAGCTGAGGGAGCGACAAAACATTAATTAAATCATGTAAAATGATGTACTTTCGGCCTCATACTAGCTCCTATTGACAATTCTAGACTTGTTTTGTGGAAATAATGTATTAGCCGATTTTGGGACCATCTGGTATTCAGCCCCTTTAAAGACAGAATTATGGCCTTGCTTCATAAAAATATAATTATGTATCTTGTCATTTGAATCAAAACTTATCTAGTAATGCACCAGTCAATTGTAACCACGCCCCCCCCAGGTCCGGGGAATAGCGGGGACTTTGACTTTCTGTCCAGCCAACCCCAGCTAAAATACCCGCCCTGCGGGGACGAACAGATGGTAAAATCCCCGCCAAATGCCCCCGCACCCAAGGGACCCTAGATAAGGCCCATTCCCCGCTATATTTCAAGCGAAGACAAAACCACAGCATTAACCCGGCACTGCGGGGCCACCTGAAAGGTAAAAACACCCCGGACCTGGGGGGGCCGTGGTTACAATTGACTGGTGCATAAGTCTAATATATTATCTTGCATGTAACAATAATTTATGTCAATGGGAAAGTTTGAGTCACTGTTAACTCTGTGAACAAAAAAGCTAAAAACTTAACTACCAAAGATACTTGATCAACATAGTTTCAGATGACACATAGTCTAAAAAGGCAAATAACGTTCTTTTATAAAAAAAAAAAGAAGACATTTTTTCCTGTAAATGTCGCATGAAAATAATATATCGTGATAATGAATAGATGAAAACCGTGAATAATTATGACCATTTCTGGCATAGTTGAATAAAAGTGATAATTTGAAAGCACAAAAAAGGTATAAATATTATATTTACAATGATGTGCCTTATATAGTCGCTACTGAGGGGTAAATGTTAGATACAATTATGCTCAGGTGGGCGTTCTTTATCTTTCCAGAGGCAGATGCTGAAGTAAACATACAAATATATCTTGTCCAATCCCAGTTCGAAAATGACTTGACAATATGCCTACCATTGTCTGGCAACTTTGCATGCAACTTCTAAAATATCATTTTTGAATGATTTATTTCTTGAAACAAAGCCAAAGACAAGACAAAATAGCACATTTAAATCTAAACAAGAATCTATCAAACAAACAAAAATATTTCTGGGATGGGAAATTATTCTCTGATTTGCATTATAAAAGGTATTTTGGTCATGCTAAAGTCATCCAAAAGATGCATGTCTTGTTGTTTCGACATATTGATTTCCATATATTAGCTTTTGAAAAGGACAGGGTGCTATGGGTGAAAAAGGGCTTATTGTATTGTGGGCTATGAAGACCTTAAATATCAACAAGCAAATGTAAGGAATAAGTTTTTTTGCAGTACTAAGTTTCAACTGCCACATATATTAAGTATATGCATGTATCTATAATCATTATAGAATATGTCTTTAAACAGTCGAATACAGTGATGGTCAGTGATGTCTTGAATACTTTCATACTTTTTTATGTAAAAACATTGTTTATTGTCTTTAAATTCAGCTTAGGAAAACGTTCATTTTTTCTACTAAGTTGAAAATTTATCCTAAGATGCTTTATAAATAGGGGGTTAGTTCTGGTTATATCATAGAAAATAAACTCGAGAGTGGCTCATATAGCTGACTCGACAATCATACTGAACAATAATATATACTTCAGAAAAGTAAGTCAGTGTACCTCTGACCGATGCTGTTCTTGTGCAGTTATACAGAATAGCCAGTTCACCAAACGCTCGACCTGCGGCCATTTTCCCAAGAACGTTGTTATCTTTAAGGACTTCAAAATCGCCATCTGAAAAAGAGGAAAAGATTGTAACATTTTGTAACCTTATGTAAACAGACAAAAAAACTTTAAAAACAGATTTTTATAGCATTATAGCAACACGAATATCATATTTGTCTCCAATTTGTTTCATGTCACACTCTATATAATGGTTTTAATTAAATATATAATGTTCAACGTAACCTTCTTTTATTCTGTCAATTTATCATATATACCCGGATGATCTATTGCAATTTTTCAGAAATACAATAATTTGAGACTAGCAAGAATAACACTTCGAACAATATTGGACAATAATACGTCGGAAAATATGAGAACTGAAGAGTAAATCATCAGACAATGACCGCAGCAGAAAAAAACACATTTTCGGCCTCCAAATCATACACATTAACCATAAATAGGGCCAATGGCGAAATGCCATCAAGGAGTTATTATAAACAAACATCAGAAGCTCTGTAAATGGAGTTGTCATCGGCAGACATTACGAGAGCTCTCCATGTAGGGAGGTATGGAATATTCCGGCGTCTCGATACTTGATTGCGTATTGATCACCCAAACAGTCCTATGTACTCATACTTAATGCAACAATATCAAATGATTAAATGGTAGCTTAATGGTAATAAAGTAAAAGAACTGGTTAAATGAAGCATCCAGGAATGGAGATGCTTAATTATGTAAATTGTTATTAAAAGAACTTCTTGTCAGATCATTTGCAGACAAAAATATGAAAATCAGATATAAGATAATTTACCATTTGTAGTAACAACTTGTCCTACAATACAAATCTTGATGACAGTCCGGCCAGGAATTACAAACAATACCCAATGGTGACCATGATTAATATACATGGGCACTACAGCAAATTGAAAAGGGGCATAACTCAACATTTATTTAAGTCTGAGTTATTGGCCATAAAAATTGCTACATGTGTTTGTATTGGCTCTGGCATCATTGTATTAATTTTCATTTGGCGTTATTGGAATAATGGTCAAGGTTAACTTTTTTGCGCACATCATGATATAACACTAAGGTCACATATCACAATAACTTAGCTTTCTCAAAAAAATAAGTTGTTTTAAAAATAGGTTGTTTTATCTTATTTAAAACTTATAGAAGCAAAATTGCGTTATACCCTATATTACACACAGTGTTTTACATCAAATTGATTCGACTGTGAGACATTGTTAAGCCTCACAGAACCACAGAAATATTCCCAGTTGCAGAACTTCTCAGCTGATTCAATCAGAATAGAACGAGGATGTATCCCCGAGACACTGACCTCATATCCAAACTTCTGAGACACTTCTTACTTGTGGAATATGTCCACATAATTCATGCCCTTGGGGTTTGTATTTGCAACTTATTTTCCACAAAATGTTTCTATAACATATAATTGCACCAAAGATGAATTGTTATATAAATGTTTGACATTGATTACGTCAAATGAGTGGCAGATCCATGGTCTAGTGGTAACACACATGCCGGTCAATCCAGGGGTCGCAGGTTTAATTCCGTGCTGCACCACTAAACAATAATAATAAATAAGCTGATACACCCCTGTATCAAATGACCCAACGTGATAATGTTTTAGTTTTTTAAATTTACTTCAGGGGCATATGACAAAAATATGTAAAAATGTAAAATATGATTGTTATATTTCTTTATATAACTGATGCTTTAAGATGATGTTTCCTGTTTCCTTTTTTGAAAACTTAAATATCCTTATTTTCCTTCCAAAATATGCATTCGAGATAAAACGTTTTACCAGTAAAAGAAAACAGTTGAGGAATTTGATGAACTTCAGATAAAGGGACAATTTTAACTTAAGATGCTTCAGTAGTTATTTAACCACCCCTGGTAAAACCTACCCAGCGGTTCAACCGTGTAAAACAATGGTAGCCAACTTGAGCAATGCAAAGCCAAATATTCTTTACGATTTTTAATTTGACTGTGTTTGTTCTTTTGTTCATATCTTCACAGCATAAACAATGGCGAAACAGGATGTTTCTGTATTACTTTGCACAGTGGCTGTACCCTCGAAAGCAATTGATGACAGTGTCGATAGAGTCAAGGAATATCACTTTAGCTTAAGAGTTTAAGGGCAACAAGGATTTTCTGCCAACTAAACAATGTAAACTTTATTGTTTTTAAATGTAGGCCATATATACTAATCATTTTAATACTTTTTATTCTAAGTGGCCGATCCATGGTCAAGTAGTGAAACACTTGACTTTCAACCCACAGGTTTGATTCCTAGCCTTGCCACAAAAATGCTCAATATCTTGCAACAAGGTCGTTAAATGGTCCAGTATGCCAGTGTAAAGCACCAGGGTTACTTTAACCAGGGTTACATTCAGTCTGTGATTTACTAGACAGAAACTCTCACTGGGACTAATGCCCATGGCGTGACAAAAATATGGTAAAATAAACATACAACCTCCCTCGAAAAAATACCAGAAAGAAAAATCAACATAAGCGAATTTGTTTAATATAAAAACAGAAGAAAAAAAATTAAAAGCAGGAAATAAATTTGGCATCATCAGAAAAATTTGAGATATCAGATATCGACAAGTTTAAACTATATACTGGTATCAAAACACAACACTGCAATAACAAATAAAAAAATAAGAAATTGGACTTCCTAGGCCTTCTCAGAACCTGAACACCAAAAAGAATAAAAAATGATAGGCCAAATTTAAAAACAATTAAGATAAAAAATACACAATTTCTGGCACAAATGTGGTATTATTTTTCCAGAAAATTACTCTTATTTCCCTAAAGAACAGATAATTACTTTATCGTCATCAACTATTTTTAAGCTGGAAACTTTTTGTACAATTTTCTTCAAGATTTCTTGGAAATTCAAGGCAGTAGAAATTATTGTAATTACCTCCGTTTCCGATAACCCAAAGCAATTTATGTCAACTTTGTTTTCTTCACCAAAGCATCCATAGAATAAACTAGTGATTAACTTGGAAGTGAACAGTCTGAGAACAGCTGATAAAAATCGGTATGATGAAATTACAATACGAATATGGAAGCAATTCCATGGAACTTGGTACCCAAACTTAACTGTGGGAGAGTTTTTCAACATATTAAAGAATTGGAACATAAACAGTCTTATGTTTCGCAATCATAAATAATTGCACCCAGATAATTGCATCTTGGAATCAATTTCAACAGCAATTGAAAACGTGATAGATTTATAATCAGTTTCTATCATGTTTCAAACACGTGTAACAGAATGCTCAACTCACTGTTTCATAATGCCTGACTTCCAATGGGATCTACGAACGTATGCACAATTAATTCGTAAAAATACTCTTAAAAAAAGTCCCATTAAAGCTGCACTCTCACAGACATACCATTTTTGCAACTTTTTGATTTTTTGTCTTGGAAAGAGAATGGTATGCGTAAATATCTGCAAACCAGTAATATAAGATTGCTGACAATAAATCAGATCGTAGATTTTCATATTTCCGCTCGAGGACAAAAAGTAAAAAAGTTGTCAAAATGTTCAATCTGTGAGAGTGCAGCTTTAAGTCTATTATTACCTTAATAAATTCCATGGTTTATTAGCAATTTGTGCATGCTTATTAAGTAAAGAGACATTCATCCCAACAGTGAGTATTTATTTGTTTCTATTCTTTCCTTGACTGGACTGGAATGGGTTCAATCCCCACTACAACCAGGTTTTTTTATACTTTGGTTTTATTATATGCTTTCTGGTTGTTTATTGAGGTTTATCAGTAAAATAAAATTGATATTGCACTGTTTCAAATGTTAAGCCCGCTTTCAAATCCCAGTGATTTTTGGACTAGGGCACTAAAAATGTGACGTAATGTATTCATACGCTGTTTTTTGATTGGATTGCCGTTAGCGAATTTTAATAATCAAAGTAGTATCAGAACTGATTACAATCACAACATCCAATAAAAATAGTTCTCCTAACAATTCAAGCTAACTGAATGTTCTTTTAATGAAGCACAATAAATGCATACGTAGCGAGTGAGTTAATCGGGTTAACCACATGAATGTTCTTGCATACGGTCAGATTATATGCAATAAGAATATGAACATATTGGAAAAGTACGCATCGAGGTTTTCCCGTTCAATGCTCTGTATTGATATACTGGTACCCTCTTTCGCTTTTATCCGAAAAGAAATTAGTATCAGCTAACCGTGGTGCCCGTCGCGCATTCGAAATGTCTTGTGAATTCATACGTATTAAAAGCGAATAAAGCGTGCGGTAAAAGTAGAAAACAACCAGGAAAGTTGGTTTAAAAAAAGTAGTCTTATCCTTTGTATACAATGTTGGTATTCCGAAGTCGGTCCCTAATCTTTTTTTCGACATAATTTGCATGTTTCCGTGATTTTTTCTTTTCGATACAAAGTTTTTTTAACTAATCATCGCATGACACTTAGCAATTTTTTAAATACAACATGATTTTTGGTATTTATTGTTCAAATACTATTAATGTTAACTAAAAACCATATGCCGCGTACCTGTATAACTTTATATTTTTGAAGAAAAGTAAATCAGGGTACCAGTCTACTTATTGACCTCAAAATTTACTCTGATCAGAGCAGCGGAATGATTCAGACATGTATGTTGACATGTATGTTATCACTACTTCCAGATGCTGATGATGTGAATTTCATAGTGCTTTATTGAGGAAATTTATCAATAAAGCCGCCATTGAATGCTTACCACCATCAAACAGATTTAGTTTCATCTTACCGAGGGTAGCATTTTTAATTTGACACGTTAATTTTCAAGCAATACAAGTTCGTTTGAAAAACTCATGTGATTTCAATTTTGCAAAATGGAGATAAAAAAATATCAAATATGCGCATACTTATTTATGAAGTTTCATTCTAAATGAAGCCAAATATATGGATATGTGCACAGCATCTGTGAATAAGATGATTGTTTACCTATGTGCATAGAAACATCTTGGAGCCACTCTCAGTGTAAGTACATGACATTGTGATAAACCATCACCATGGCATTGATAAAACAAATTAATAGCAGTTGTGTTTTTCCATTAAAAAAGATTACTAGGTATTGTCGTTCCAAAGACAAAAATTTAAAAAGTTGTCAAAATGAGAGTGCAGCTTTAAACTCATAATAAAATGTCAATGCACTTCAGTTGACATAATTTTAAACAGATGAAAAAATGTTATTTTTAAAAAGCACAATATATCTTTTATGTGACCTTACATTATAATGAATTTATTCAGATCAGTGACTTTTCTTGCACTTAAATGTGAACAAGAAAGCTTGGGATTGAACACTAAATGAAACAGGAATGAAATTAAATGAATCACAAAATATCATCAAATTTATACACACAAATGTTCTTTGATATACCAAAAAATGAAACTTTTTAGACATACAAAAATTTAACATTTACTAAATACGGTTATAAAAAATGATGAATACATTTGTAGGATTTGATATCCTACTAGATGTAACTCGGCTTCGTTCATTTTTCTAAACTTTCTCTCAGTGATGAGGAATAAATTTTATTCACTGCAGTTGTATTTTCTAATTTTATGAAAATAAGAACAATTGAAACAATTCATTAACTACTGTTGATCAGTGCAGATTGTGGGAGGTCATGGTTGATTTCAATGAACCACCAATAAGCCCTGCCAAAATTGGATACTGATTGGTCAGTCAGGTGCTTTTGGTAGGAATGATTAGCATGAATGTTAATTTTAACCATCATTTATGAATGTTTACACAATCATTGAATATTGAAATAACAAGCGAAATGTTAAACATTTGAATGATGAAAGCCATGAAATATGTGAAGTATTCAAAAAGAGACTATTTTTTCAGCTTGTGTAAAAAATGAGAAAATTGTTAAGTAAAATTATTTATTGTTTATCAGGAAAATGTTGAAATCTCATGTTTAAGGCCTATAGTGATCATACTTGATTGCTATGTTATTGGCACTTATTGCAATATGTTTTACTCATTGCAATATTTATGTAAAACATCAATAATTATGTTGACTTAAGTTTGTAGATAAGAACTAATGGTATAGGTGATGTGAGAATGATCTCATAAGTCTTTAAAACCCCTTTTGGTATTGTGAGTTTTTTGCTCAAGTCTTGTTCAGTTTAGCTTTTGAAGATTTTCAAAGTAACTGCAAAACAAGTCCAGCTGTGTACCAACTTGGCAATGGTTTTATCATAACATAGGATATTGGTTTGAACATGTTAGTGTTTTTGTATGTGGAATGAAATATCATAAGTGGCACTAAATTGAACATAATTTATAGTTCTCATTGATATTACACATAGCCCCAAATACATGTTGATCTAAGATTTAAGGCTTGGATGGAGTCAGGGCAAGAAAAATGCATGTTAATACATTGTACTTTCCAACACAAGAACTGTTTGTTTATTCAAGTAAATAAAGCAATCCCAACACCAAGGAATTGCAGTATTGCATAACCAGCTTAATTGACATTATGAGTTAGAGTTCAAATTGCTGCAATTAAAGGCACATCTAGTTTTCAAAATTATTCAAACTCTGATTTAGCAACCTTAATTTAGTTATATGAACTTCTTTTGCGAAATGAAAGCTTTTTTAGATTTACAAGGACGGGTGAAAAGTATTTTCCAAATGTACTGCAACACCTGATACCTGTTGCCTAGGAATCCAACAAATTTTTGGCACTCCAAATGTTACAGTACTATTCAATTTGGAGTGCCTGAAAAGAAAGCTTCTTGATTCTACATTCAACATCTTCTTTCTGTATGACATATTGGACCAGGGAATCATGAACCTACAACCTTTTGTATCTATTGAGATAGGGAGCTATCCGGACAGTGACTGAGGACAATATAAGAATGGCCAACTGCTGCATTTATTGAGTTATCTAATGCATACAAATTAAGACGGAGAAAATAATTCTAAATTTTTCCAAACTACTTCCTTAAGCATCTTGTACATGTATGTAGTTGTCTTTTACAATGATTGTTCAAAGTTACAATGGCCCTGTAGGTTAAAGATGCTCTGTCCACGTGGTAACAGGTTTTGTACATAATAGGGTTATAAGTACTGCATTTTGATCCAGTAGGTTGTATTCGACTCAAGTAGAATTTTGCAGATTCGGACACCACAAGGCACAAGCCGAGTAAAATCAAAATCTACAAAAAACTACCAGAATCAAATATGACATTCCACCATATCCGGATCAAATCGCAGTTACCACATTTTAGCCTAAAATGTTAGTCGCTTAGGTGTTAATCCGATCTGGTCATTGTTCAGTTTAATTTCGTCCCATCCAGACGTCCAGTATTTGACTTAAAAAAATGGCGGCATCAGAAAATGGCGCTCGACCGAAGACAAAGGCTTCGCGAAAAGTTCAAGAGGCCATTGAGTCTCTAGTGGAGGAGAACAAGGAAATACAAGAGGAGCTTGTGAATTTGACTCCGAAGAAGGAGACCTCTTACGACTCTCTGGATGCTTTACGTCGTGAACGCTCGGTTCTACAACAGCAGATAGAAGAGTGGCGTACCGACATCACAAGAGTGGTATATGGCCGTATTGCACTGGAGCGGAATATGGGTTAAAGTATTTTGTGATATGTATTGCATGTGGATTGATGATGGGTATAAAATAAAGAATAAAATTATGTTTGGTATTCCATTCTCACTAGCAGTGTGATGAACTGCTGATACCATGTTATGAAATTTGATGGTCAAAGTATTTAAAAGACATTTCAATATTTCATACTTTAAAAACGATATTCATCTCATCTTAGTCTACTCAACTTGCTTTGCTATGTACAAAAGTCTGCAGCAGTTATATGAATAGCATTAGACAGAAGGCAGTGCCTAATATTTATCAACAGCACTAAGTTATCATGGTAACATGTTATATGAATTGAATACCAAGCACAAATTAAGAGGGAGAAAATAATTATTCACTTTTTAAATAAAAACTACTTCCTAATAGCATTGTGTATGCAGTATGACATAGGTGTACAATGTAGATGTCTTTTACAAAGATTGTTTAAAGTATGACTCTGTGGTTTAAAGTTCCCCTGAAAAAGAGGCGACAGGTTTTCTATATAGTATATAATTACATCATTGAAAATCTTCTCTGAAACTGCATATAACAGTCCTTTGATTAAAAGGAATTGATCAAATTAAAGAAGCATGTGTGCCAACCACGTAAATTAATTTGTACAAGTCTGATTTAACGACTTTGGGAAATTCAAAAGAACTACGACTTTATCTGATTTAACGCTTTAGCCCCCCTCCACCCCACCCCCCTCACTCTACACACACTTAACTAGATTTTTCAAATTTCCTTTGCAGCTTGCAAGCAGTTTTAGTCTAAAGTTTAAGCTAGCCCATTAAACAGTGACCCCTTGTGATATGAGCCGATTTTTTCAATGCTTTAAGAACATGGTTGTCAACATTCCCCTGAATGAGGCCCTAGTCCATCAGTGCTTTCAGCACTTTGATTTATTAATTAATTATATTGCCTGTGCCTTGCAAATTGGGAAAAAAAGTTGACTTTGAGAAAATACAAAATCAGGCCAAAATAACTACCCCCCCGGTAATATAATGGTAAATATACATGTTTGAACTTATTTATGCATACTTTATGCTGTGAAAGAGTAAGTTATGTCAGGATTTTGTTTATAATTAAAGAAATTCATTGCTTTTTTTATTCACTAACGTAACCAACATTAATCAAGCTGGGATTTTTTTTAAAATTTGGGAAAAATGGACATTTTTTCGCAAGGGGAAACAGCCTAAGAAGGCAATAAATTGCGCCAAAAAAATCACTGAATCCAAATCAAAGGTAAGGGAGCTCAGGGCTTGGACACAATCTCAGCGATGTCATTTCCAAAATGATTTTACATCACACAATATGTTGTCCCCATTAGATAGTGTATACACTCATTCCTTGGCCGATGGGCTCATCAGACATTATGAGAATGTCAGAATAGCCCCCCCGACAAAGACGTCCAGCAATTTTCCATCAAGTCATTAGTTGTTTTCATAAGGAGATTTATAAAAGTTCATGCATGTGAGCACACTAGTATAGAGGCATTTGCAGACAAATATTTTAATTTATTATTTATATTGCTTCACTTAACTTCATACTCAGCAGCCGGGCTCTGACCAAATTATGCCGAACAAACATTAAGTAAAGCAATGATAATAACTATTTCTAACTAGCCCCAAAACCAGGATAGGATAAAAGGGTAGGACAGTTGGCTTGTCTTGAAGTTTATACCAAGCAGTAGCTCACACTCTTGCGCACAGTGGTCAGATATTGGCTCAGTGTGAGCATTATTTGATAAGCTCATAGAGAGCTGAACCTTCTGTACCTTATGCGTAGGAGTGCTCAGATGAAATGACTCAGGTTTGTTCCCCAATAGGTACATTATAAACACTGTCTTCTTACAAGCTAGTCAGGGCTGTAGTGTAATTTGGACCATCATTTAGCTTTCGTTAATATTAAGATTTTCTTATACAAGCTAAGATCTTAATAGGTATTGTTTGTGTAGTTACAGTACCTGCATGTTATTTAATGTCTCTAAGGGACCCCATTTAACCTCCCCTCCACCACCCACCCCCACCCCCGGTCTTGATTTATAAACTTTATGAAATAACATGTTACCTGCAGCGACGTACAAATGTTGTCCCGCATCCCCCTCGCGAATGATGTAGTGTCCCGCTCGGACCTGCTTCTCATACATGCACTCGACGACCTCGCGAATTTGGGTCGAGTCAAGCTTCTTAAGGAAATCGTTGTCCAAGATGGCATCCTTGATCAGCTGCTTAGATCTGTGGGAAATATATTGGGAGTTATTTATTTTTTAAGTAGGCATTCTTTCAGTTCAATAACACATTAAAAAACAACAACATTTGTTTCTCCCATAGCATATACATTGCCAGTGAAAGTTGTTACCATTTTAACAAGTAGATAAAGCTGTACAACGGAACAAAATGGAAATCCATTATATTATTAAGCTTATTGAGTTCATTTTCATGCAAAAATCGGATTTACGTTTTTTTTAATGTGAATTCTCAACGCATATTTGATTGTTTTTTCGTCTTATAATATATTCAGAGTCTAGCTGTCGGAGAAAACATGAGTCTGAGATGCAAGTACTGTAAAAATATATGAAATAAACAGACAAAGTAAATAGATTACTTGATTAAAAAAGTGATATCAACCTCTGGAATAGCAGCAATGTATCCCTAATGTCCAGAGGTAATAACTTAATAGTACTGACATTTAAACAAGCCAATCAGACTAATGATGAGCAATCCAGATAACTTGATTTAAACCAACTGCAGATATGTTTTTAGTCTTCATCAGTGATATCAGCTTAAAATGAGAAGTGCATAAATATTGACTCCAAATAATGCCTTGATGCCTTCCTCTTCAGGTTGTCAATTAAATTAAAGTTTCCGTGTACAAAGGAGAAAATGTGCAAGGAAATTTCCCACTTGCAACCGAAAATAAAGTACGGAAAACCTTGAAAATAAAAAAATATCAGTTTCAAACTGGCTCCACAAATCTCAAGACATGGAAAACCTCGGGAGACATAGTAAATAATGCGTCTATCTGATTTGTACAGATATACGGCACACAATTCACCAAGGTCTTTGTGGAGATGTTTTTGTCTTCAATTATTGAACATACCATTTCCATTTCGAGGACGCATCCATGCATTATTTGGACGGGTAATACCATTATCTAAGATGTACAAAACTACAACAGTCTCTGGGCTAAGACATTCTAAATCTGACTGATATTGATGTATTATGGCGGAGAGTAAAAATTATGGCAGATTTACTGCAAATAAAACTCTTCAATTGGGAAGAAGTTGTCAACAAAATTACCATGCTATGCTTTACTATTTGAGATGGTAAAGGGGAATTACTCCATAGCTTTTTTTGGCAAAAAGATTGGACATGCAACACATGTGCTTTAAAGTGGAATACAAAAATTGCCAAGAATATGTCAGAGGGAAAGACACAAAATCTCCATGGAGTCACCAGAGAACCCTAGAGAGAATCAGATTTTGCTTTGAAAATTATGTATGCAAATTATCAAAATGCCATGGAAACTAAAGCCCTCTCAAGATCTAAAATATTCCATGATGTTTTAAGCTTGTCTATAGCAGAAGAACATGGACACTTTCCCCTAGTGTATTGATGTTGCATTTTGTTTGTATTTATCTTACATCTGCCATTATTTGTTTCGACATCAAACGTCGGTATTGATAATATTATTTCCATGGAAAAATTATCTAACATGCTAGTGTATTTAAATATCTTACGTTACAAAGTATGAAAATTATCAACTTTGTTTGCACAAGCTGTCAGATCTCTTTTCAGGATCTTGTCAGGTTTCCTCAGCTAAGACTTTTTTAGCAAAATTAGCAGACATAAATATTCCTCTAGATGGAAATGTGGTGTTAATTTTTGTAAATCAATAGTAGGAGGCACAGGCATCTGAATCATTGTTTGTCACTAAAATGTTGTTTAAAACCATTTTGGGTACATACAATGAGATAAACAACACATCTGAAGATATTTGGTGTCTTTGATATACAAAAAAGAAAGTTCAAAATCCTCAAAACCGCTAACAAGTTCAGGGCTCGAATTTAGCACTCGCACACTCGCAAAATGCGAGCCAAAATTGGAATATGCGAGTTGAATTTAAAGACACTAGCAAAAATTTGCGAGTTCAAAATTTGCAGAAAGAGATATGAACATAATCGGTGATCAATTCCTGCACAATAGGTATAACACTAATTTTAGAGATGCCTACTTTCGTTTTCCGATAAAGATACAGAAATTGATGACGTAGATTAACATTATGCGCATAGGCAGGTACTTGTTACTATGTTGCAAGTACTCGTTACTTTGCAGTTTTGTACACTGGTCTTTCACTTCCATTTTTGGCGGCGGTATTTAGCGATAATCGTATCGAGACACAGTCTGTATCATGATGACAAGCAAAAAGATAAGTTTTTTACGCGTGTTGATTTAACCCTTAGACTGCTGATGGCGATTTTAAAGGCTTTGCAAACAGCTTGGAACCAGACCAGACGCCGAGTAACTCGGCGCCTGGTCAGGTTCCAAGCTGTTTGCCACTCAGTCAATATATGCCCAAAGTTTTAAGTAAATTGAAAGAAATTTAGAATAAACCAGACAACATTTTTGAGCAGACGACAATTTACCCAGCATGCAAAGGGTTAAAATCGCTGATGGCTGATGGTGATGATAAATCAGTTCCCAAAAAGAAGCCAAAATGAAATAATATGTCCGTTTAAACTGTTTCGAAGTGGAAGAGGGAGTTGTACATTAAATTGACCATCAACACCTATGACAAAAGGAACATTTTTAAAATATTTTGCACAGACCAATACTCAGACTTGATCCGACTTCCTCAGTACGTATTGTCAGTGTTACATATATGATGATATCCTTTAATGTAAAATTACATGATAATTCATTAAATCAATTAAACTATACCTTTAATCATTGTTTTCCATTCAATATATATTTTGCCTAGCAAACACAAAAATTTGCCTTAAAAAATGTGAGTGAGTGTCTGGTTTTACGAGTTGAAAATTTAAGCACTCGCAAAAAATTGCGAGTATCAAAAAAGTTAAATTCAAGCCCTGAAGTCAACTGATGTAGAGATGTGTTTAAATGCAGTCTTATTCTTTTTATGTTGGTAACAGATTATTCTGAATTATCAAACCTTATGTTCATACAATATATTGTTTGGTATTCAAAGATGATTAATATGAACATTCTTCAAAGATGGGAGTGTTTCGAACTAAGAAAAATATAATTATTGATTTATTTGATTATTATCCTTACATTAACTATGGAGGGGCTGCACTTTTAATTCCAATTTATTTTATTTCATTGCTTTTCAACTTGAAAGTTATCTGAGAAATTACTCTTGAAACGTAACAGTTACATCACCTAATCATATGGGTAATAAAAAAAATCCCATTTAAATTGTAAGGTAAAGTCTGATTACTAGCTGCAGAATGATCAGTTACAGACCTAAGAGTCTGTTTATTCAAGGTGCAAGATCTCCCACTAAGGTCGAGAATGATGATGAAAAACATGATAGCAATATTGTCAGGCCAAACAATCTTGCTTCACGTATAAGCCAATAAGCCATACCATAAGTTAACCTTCTGCTTAAAAGCAGTACAGGAAATATTTAAAATACATTATATATGTATTGTATATGAACTTTCAAAGAAATTACATAATAATAGTATCAATGTCTGGTATTTTCCGAATTCTTATACTGGCAAGATACGAAGCTATCTTCCCTTCTAAATAGCAGACTGATATAAATATTTATCAGTAATTCTGTAGCTTTCCAACAGTGGCATGCAGTCGCTTGTTTTGGCTTCAGGGAGCTATTGGAATTGTATCAAGCAAACAATGCCTGTATCATAACAATTTATGCAGTTATTACAATATGTAACATTTTGATAAAGGTCATACAGACATTAAGGTAGTACCAAGCACAGAATGTTGAAATACTTTTTTAAAAATAAAAGAAAATCGTTTAATTGTTTACCTAAGAGAACAAGTCAGAAACCATGTCAAACTGTAGAAATGATAAAATATCCGAACGTTCATGTCCGAAAATAGGTGCTCAGTAAGGACGAGTCACGACAGGTTATTTTGCTTATCAATTACGAACAGTAACTCCAATTTTAAACTATCTAAAAAGTTATTTTCATAAATCGCTTAATTTATATACAACCACAAGCTCCCAAACCTCCTAATTGATGGGTACTCATTACAGGCAACACACTACCAATTTTTGATCCTATTGTTTTAAGTACTTTAATTTTCATATCGTTAACAATTTAAAATTTATAAAATGATACAGGTAAATTATCATTTTACATGCCGAACCAATACATTGCCAGGTTTGGCATCCACAATTTTATCGCGCTTTTTTGACGGATGGTGATCGACCACGTGCGTTGTTGAAGTAATATGCACGAGGAATTCCGATGTATGTTTATTTCTAGCTCAATCAGGCGATAAACCTATTCGGGCAAAACTTCAATCATAACAGAATAGTCTTTCATAATGAAAAAGGCTTATCAAAGTGTTTTAGTCATAAAATGTGTTTAATGAATTGCACACCGTGCACACCTGCGGATGAATAAGAAGGCTGAAGACGTTCATCTGCTGTGTGGTTAAGCGAATACTTTGAGCTTCCATCTATTCATAATTTACCTCGATTTTGTGCGAAAACTTAAGAGAGTGTTTGTGCGATTCGTTCACTTTATATTATAAAAAGTGTGTCAAGCGTGTGACTCTAAGGTAGCGGTCAGTTTAAGGCTAGGTCAGAAGTTGTATTCATATTGTCACAAGTCAAAGTTAAAGTCTCCGGGGGCAAACTGACGCTTCTGCAAGCTGTATCATGACCCAATAACCTAATTAATATAACTTAAGGTCCGTCTAACATCATCGCGATTGATATATCGGTTAATGTTTATATATATGTTTTCCATTCAGAACGCTAGAATGATATGTATCCGTTTCGGAAATAGATACTAACATCGAACCAGAAACACTATTGGATGCTGCACGCGACGCGTGCCATGTAAGTGTAACCAGACGTACATGTACATGTAGGAGTTCAAATTTAGCGATCTACCAAAAAGTAGAGTGGGAGAACCGTAGCAGGCCGAGGAAGCCCGCTCTTATTTCTAAATATAATCAAAATTAGACTTTTACTTATTTTGTGTTTATTTGTGCATGCGTCAGAATCGATCTACGAAAAATTAATGATCAGAAAATTGAGAAATTGGCCTACACAAAAAAGCAAACACCAAGTCAATGCGACCTTTGACTAATGACAGCAGTTTATCATGTAATCCTTGGTGGAAAAATAGACTATGAAACTATTTTTTGGTGCATTCGTCAGAATCGATCTACGAAAAAATAATGAACATAATAATGAAAATTGGCCTTCACAGAAATGCAAACAAGAATTGTATGCAGAAGGGTAATCGGTCCCAGCACCAGTTTAACAAGTTATAGACTGACTAAACTATAATACTATATAACTCGTTTTTTGGGTGCATTCGTCAGAATCACGTAATATTAATGAACAGAAAGTTTGAAAAATCTTCGCCTTGTCATTGGCCCACACAAAAATGCAAACACCAAATGCAGTTTGAAGGATGCACTCGAAAACGTTCAATAGAAACCTTTGGTTTTATTAAACCGCTTGAAATATTGGTCGCTTGAACTAGGAAGTGCACGACATACTTGTCACACAGTGATCGAATGTCGTCAAGTTTATAAATGACCTTTACGTATATGAACTTAAAGTTATGACAAATTAGAAGCCGCGTCAATAAATGGCTACACTAATGTATTTGGTATAATATTTTGAAAAAAATGGAGAAGCAAGTTTATCAAATACATCATTGAGCGTACGCTGAAGTACGAACGACCAAAGCAGGCGCGTATTTGGCTATACGCGAGTATGCGTCTGAATCCACATGATTCTTACAAATGAATAAATAAATAAATCAGCTAAAGTTGCAGTATACGTACTTAACTGCATGATCCTTAAACTGTGCATTTTCCAGTACTTAATAAAGCACCTCATAACGCCAAGAAAGCACCAGATTGCATCATGGTTTTCAAAATTTTCCGAGGGGGATATGCCCCCGAAACCGCCTTACACAATTATGAATCCACATTTATAGAGTGCTAGCTACGCCCCTGGTAAGACTCGCATGTTTTCAATGTTGAAACATGTACAATATATGTCAGTATATATATTGAAGGTATCCAATGTACAATTATGTGAAGTTTAGATACCTGGTGACCCCATACTGTTTTGGTATCACTTGAAAGAGTTCGGTGTATGGGTAAAATTAGTAAAATACGTATACCAAAAAAGAAATTACAAACATGCTCTTTTAAGCCTAACAATTGCAAAATATGTCTTTTCACGTCCAATTTCAGTTGAAATAAAGAAGAAAAACACAAACGGCAATAGCTTTATCTTTATTGTTATTTCTGTAATTTTTGTTTTACATTTTATTGATCAGCAACCAGTACGCTTTCAAATGGTATCAATAGTATGAGGCAATGTTTATTTCGGCCCTTTCGGGCTGACATTCGTTCTCATTTCCCTACTGAAAAAGCCATACCCTTGTAAAAAATATATTCTTTCTTTTTTTAAAAAGTGGAGCGTTTTACTCTTAACGTTTACCATATGTAGCATTTTAGTGCCATTCATGAATATCTCGATATGTTTGTTGAATCTAAGGTTTGAAAACAAGTTGAAATTCGCTATGTCGAATACTGTTACCTCGATGTTCTGGTTATGTCGAATCTTTTTCGACAGTGTTGGGTTAAGTAACACATGTTTTGTATTTCGGTTATTCGTTATCTCGAAGTATTTCACGAGGTCCCAACGACTTCGACATAGCGAATTTTGACTTAATATGAATCATGTTAGTATTTTTCCCTTATTGCCGGAACGATGCTATTCTCCCGAACCCCCACCCATCCCCACCCCTCTCAAAGGGCCCCGCCACCATTATCTTGAAGGTGGAAAAAACTACACTGTGTGAGATGACCAGGCATCCAAAAATAGGATTTTTGTCAGTGACTTCATGGGATGACAAGCTTGATAATTGTACTATGGATACCTTGAAAAGTAAACTTCTCTATCAACAAACACGCTCTTACCTATGAATGTGTGTTTACTTTATGTCATATACAAATATACACTACATGATATTTTATCATGCAAGATAACGTAATTAATATTTAGAAAACTGAATATCTCTGTTCATACGACTTTAAATATCACAAGTATCCATGTACGGAGACGCATAACAGATTATGATTTACGAGGGGTTGTTCTTTATGTATTGCAACTTAAGTTGTATTTAAAAAAATATCTCGAGGTTTAGGTATATTAAAAGCATAATTTATTACATCAACCATCCAACTGTATGCTAAGAAAATTTTGAACTTTTTAGAGTACTAGAACTATTTGGAAAAGTATACTGCGAACTTTTCGGGCAAGGAACCACTAAATCTTATTATAAAAATTGTGTTTCCTTCTACATGTACTATAATGTAATGTGTAGTATTTAATAAACTTTTAAAGCTTTAACATTTGATACAGAAACTAGTTAAACGAAAACAAATTTATGAAGAATTTAAATAGACTCTATTAAAAAAAATAATGACAGAACAATTTCTTTTCTGACGATTTTTCACCACCGGTACCCTCGCTCTGTTTTCTCATTTTTTTTACCAAAAAAATAACTAAGGTTACCAGTCCATCATAAAAAGACGTTTAAGTGCTTAAAAGACGCTCTGCAACTGAAAATGGTTGGAACATTCTGCGTAACGTCACTTTGCATTATATAGTGAGCCCTCTCATAGTGTAGTGGTTTAGTTGTATGACTTACTGTCGGAATCAAGACTGTTAATTGCTATCAGAAAAGAATTAGCACCGTGCAAACGGAACAAATCTCAATACTTTCTCTCGCAATGTATCATAAAGTCAATACCCATTGGGAGGCAAGTATCAGTTTCACATTGGAGATATAAACAAACTCTGGAAAATGCAGGCAGATATAATACACAAACCAAGGAACGAAGCACTCTTGAATACAAATCTTTTAATTACAGTCAAAATCGAAGGACCTGATTTCATACAGGTAAATGAGCACGAACAATTTCACTTTAATTTGTGGGACGTACTCCTAGTGATAAAGAGCCATCTTGCATATACAAACAAGTTATTTACTTTGTCATTCTGAGTGCAGATGATATATAGATTCTTCGTTGTATAATTGTTTGCTCGCGTAAGACCGATGACTGAGATGCAGTTAATCGATCAAATGAAAGTTGAATATAGATTACTTTATGACTTAATGTACAAGTTTGTACTATTTATTAGCATACTTTAAGAGTGTAATCAAAGTTTCAAATGAATCAAAAAATAATCATAGGATTTGCTCAGTAGAGTTAAACAAATACGTACACGGCTATTTAAAATTACTGACACATTTGGAAATAAACTTAAAATAAACTGTCATCATCCACAATAAAGTTTGCCTTCATAACGACTTATTTAACAAAGGAAAAATTTGCATAGACCTGCTATATATACATTTGTATATTTACGAAATCAAAAGAATCTGGCAAACATAGTACACCATGAAAACCAATTGTCATCATTCAGTCGTTCAGTTTAACCATTTTAAATGATTGATAAGCCTAAAAACTGTTCAACAATTTCAACGTTTATCTTAAACTTAAATTGTTTAACAACTTATACTTATTAAGAAATACCGTAACGTTTCGAGTGTTTAAAACGTACCTGAAGTCTTTGTCAAAGTGTTTAATCTCAATCTGTCCATCCCCGACCGACATGGGGCTCTCTCCCGAGACTCCCTGTTTCTTGGCCCGTTCATGGCCCGTGGGTGGGGCATCCTCTTGGATGCTTGCAAGAATATCTGGCTTACCATCCTTGTGAACCTTTAATTGCAACACTGACTTAAGTTTATGAACTTCCTCTTTAAGCCTGGACACATCCGCAGTCTTTTCTTCCAAGAGCTTATTCTTTTCAAATACTTCATGCTCATACTGTTGTATTCTTGCATCTTTTTGTTTTAACTCTTTGCGAAGTTCGGGGATGATTTGTTTAATTTTAACGAGATCTAGTGTTTCACCATCTATAATAATCTTTGTAGCACTAGCTCCGTTTCCCATGCTTGACGCGACACTATTGAAAGCTGATTGCTGAGCTACTCGAGTACTGCTATTTGTTTGATGTGTAGCGCTCGGGGAATTCCGGGCTTTTACGCCGAGCAGCGGACGCGCTGTCGACTGATACGGAGGACTGGTCGGTGGTGGCATCGTGAGTGACGTCACACTCGCTTCTGCTCGGGATTGGTGACAGGACACAGAGCAATCGGCTCTAGAAAACGTTGCTTAGCGACACGACGCTGAAGTTCGATTTTTATCAGTCAACTATGCATCGTAGAAAAATCGCCAATCACCAATCACACTTCCTGGTGACTGTTGAGAATTGGTTCGCTAATCACGAATATTTCCTAGTTCCTCTGCAATTAGAAAAAAGGTTATACCATTTAAAGATACATGTTTCCATGGAAATATACCAATTGTTGTTTACATGTGACGAAGATGCAAAAGTGGACAAAGGCTTTGTTGTCATCGCTATTTTCACTTTGGTCCACTAGAACCCAAGGGCGTCAACAGCTGCTGATGCTGCAGTTATCGCATGATTTCAACTGACGCAACAAACAAATCATGTCAAGGTTTCACAAAAATTGTTGCTTGAGTTCATTCATACAAAAAGCTAGACAGCAATGAAAAGTGAAAAAAGTAAAATTATTGTATTTTTCACAACATTGCTAATGCATACCTGAATTTGAAAACGACAATAAAACACCTTCAGGAATAGTCCATCGACCTTTTCAAGAAAATACACACTGTCGTGACATTTGAGTTTTAACTTTGTTCTTGAAAATTTAAATTACCATCGACACATTGATCAATATAAAATCACAGCAACAAACTCAATATCGCTCATTGACACCGGACATTATTTAATAGGATAAACAAGTGTTTTGGTTGTCGAGTTCCGTTTATTTGTTCAATTCTTTACACTCGACTGTGAATGATGATGCATATAGACATGGCCCTTGACTCTCAAGCCATCTAGAGTATTAAATACAGATGATTCCTAGCGACAAGCCATAAAACGGTGTCTTAAACGTGAAACCGAAGCATTTAATGACTTTGTATGAATAGTTTTGTCACAATGATAGTGAATACCAGGGGAAATGCCGTTTAATTAAAATAACAAATACACTTAATAATCAATTGCTGTAACCTTTTTTTTTATTAAACATCGTCGCCATCTCCATTACTAATGTAATCATCATCATCATCATCATCATCATCATCATCATCATCATCATCATCATCATCATCATCATCATCATCATCACCACCACAACCACCACTACCACCACCACCACCACCACCATCATCATCATCATCATCATCATCATCATCATCATCATCATCATCATCATCATCATCATCATCATCATCATCACCACCACCACCAACACCACCAACACCATCATCATCATCATCATCATCATCATCATCATCATCATCATCATCATCAAATAGGCATCATCTAGGCGTCAACGTTGCTTTTTTGGTTCATACTGATTAAGTGTTATCAAGTTGAATCTATCAATTTTCTTCCTTAAAGAAAACTCTTTTTGATATTGATGAATATACTGAGGTGACGTAAAAAGGCCAGGGCCCTGTTTAAAGTCGTAAACCTTAAGCTTGATGGGGTAAAGATTGCTCGGGCACACCCGTTAAGTTATGGGTATAATCCATGTGGAACGCAGTTAAAGCCAAAATCGTGGTTACGCCTGGAAATTTACGGTCTTCAGTGCCGTACAAACTTTATTGAAATGAGACCAGTCTCACAAATGCAACGCCTGAAATGACAGGAAAGTGTCGTTTGTCATGAATTCTGATTTGATATCTCTGTTAAATCGATACACACAAGACAAAAAAATGTTAATGATGTTGTATCCAAAATATCTAATCGAATTGAACTTAATTACAAGTCATATTGTGCGCTAAATCTTTACGACCTGTTTTTACAACATATCCAACAATAAATGCCCTTTTCAATCCAATTGGCTGTTAGTATTTTCTGTCCCATTAATAAACTTCGGATTTAATAGCACAGTTTAGTTTACACGGGTTGTGATTGTGATCTTGCCTCGGATTCAGACAAAGGACAGACGGACGGACGGGCGGACGCCATTTGATATAAAACAAAACCGTTTAGCACCGTGAATGAGATACAATCTAGAGAGTGTGTATGGGAGCATACTCTCGTCTGCATGTTTGAACATTTACACTTATTACCTCCCTTTGACTATCTAAGCAGGATTACGTGGGATATGAGACACTGTATGTACAATAATTATTTTCGTACTGTTGTTCTGTTTTAAAAGGAAGCATTCAAAGACTGTACGTTGACGACAAATGTTTTTCTTTTCTTGTTGAGCTTGAGTTATTTAACTTACTTTTAGGAACAAAATTATCAAACAGCAACAAACAAATGATAATTCAAACAGCATTTTGTAAACTCAAGGCTGAAATAATTCAATAACGCTTTTCGGCAAAGAAACTTTTCTGTGACATAAAAAAAATATATATTGAATTTTGAATCCCAAATCCATCAAACACGTATAGTATTTCTTTGAAATTAAATGGACTGTCCAAAAGTTCATTGTATCAGACTTCGAAAAATTTAACTTCATAAGTATCATGTGAACAAACATTAACACTGGTAAGTCGCTACTCAATAGTTATTTAAGAGTAAAAAGTAACTAATTTCCTAACCAGAAACGAGATGCTGTTATTAATAACTAGTACCATATATAAACACGTTATGCACCAGTCAATTGTAACCACGGTCCCTAAGTTCGGGGGGTATAACGGGGATAGCGGAGGAAATGGGTCGTGCTTTTAACTTTCAGGGGGCCCCGCAGTGCCGAGTGAATGCGGTGGTTTTGTTCTCGGGCCGAAAATAGCGGGAGTGGGCCTTACCTAGGGTCCCTGGGGTGCGGGGGGCATTTGGCAAGGATTTTACCAGCAGTTTGTACCCGCGATATTTCCCAGGTTTGTCTGGACCGAAAGTCAAAGACCCTACTATTCCCCGGACCTTGGGTGGCGGTAGGGGGGGGGGGTACAATTGACTGGTGCATTATTTACTTATTATAACTTTTTTTTTGCATTTATATTTCAATTGTTGTTATCCTATAAAAAAAACTTACTTAGAATTTCATATAACGTATTATCACACTCCAACAACTATGGGATGTTATATCATGAATGTTAAGATTACTCCAAAAAAATGCTGTTTTATGCAATTCACTTATCATGTCGTATCCTAATAAAGAGTTGAAAATGTTACAGATAATACTCCATTTTGCCGGAAAGCGTTAGAAATTATTATTTGCCGAAAGTGTTAGAAATGCTTATTTGCCGGAAAGCGTTAGAAATGCTAATTTGCCGGAAAGCGTTAGAAATGCTTCAGTTTGCCGGAAAGCGATAGAAATGATTATTTGCCGGAAAGCGTTAGAAATTCTAATTTGCCGTAAAGCGATAGAAATGCTAATTTGCCGGAAAGCGTTAGAAATGCTAATTTGTCGGAAAGCGTTAGAAATGCTAATTTGCCGGAAAGCGTTAGAAATGCTTATTTGCCGGAAAGCGTTAGAAATGCTAATTTGCCGGAAAGCGTTAGAAATGCTTCAGTTTGCCGGAAAGCGTTAGAAATGCTAATTTGCCGGAAAGCGTTAGAAATGCTTCAGTTTGCCGGAAAGCGTTAGAAATGCTAATTTGCCGGAAAGCGTTAGAAATGCTTCAGTTTGTCGGAAAGCGTTAGAAATGCTTCAGTTTGTCTTGAAGCGTTAGAAATGCTAATTTGCCGGAAAGCGTTACAATTGCAGTTGATACTACAGATACAAATGTAAGTAATTTCATTCGAACACATTTAAAAAGACCATTAAATCTGTGAGAAAGTCCCTTTAAAAATCGTCAATGTATTGTGGTTTTCATGAAATTTCATTTGAGGTAATAAACGTCTTTATAAAAATAATAATAATATCTCAAACATATTTTAGGCACATCAGTTATACACGATAAATGACCAATGTGTATAAACATGTGTTTTTATGGCTGTGAACACGTTGTGTTTGAACTTACTAGCCCTGGGGCTAACAATTAAGACAACAGCGATATGATGAAGCGGTCAGTAGACCATCAGTGTCCTACCTGGCCGTCACCGGCGACCGGATAAAGGACAGCTGGGACCGTCAACAAGACACCCACATAACAATAGAGGGAAAGTTAAATATTTGATTTTGGTTTTAAGGATTATTTTTGATAAATTTAGTTTAGGTCAATGCATTTTTCGCTGTGATGACATGAATCACTTCTCGGTAGAAACTAATATTGGCGACCATTTAGGGATGCACCGAGATGTGCAGCTGGTGGGTCACGAAGCCTTGACAACATGACAGTCACACATAGAACAACAGCCGGGCCACCCACACCTCCTAGTGTTTTTCAGTTTGTCTATACTCGCACTCTGGCTGAATGCCCCGATAAGAGTTTTAGTCATATTAGGGTTTATGATCATAGTGCACTGGCAGAATGTAACCATGGCTAGAGCTATCCTGATTCTATAACGTGCACCAGTGTATAGCACTGTCACACGGGACCCCCATTTAACGTCCCACACGGAAGACGAGTGATATGTTTAGTGGTGGGGCGAGGGATGGAACCTGCGACCCCTGCCCTGGATTGACAGTCAAGTGTGTTACCATTAGACCAGGGATCCGCCACAATCTCTGACCCGCGCTCACAGGGCAGTGGGGAGGGGATTATCACCGGGATATGTCTGTCAGTCCCCTATTCTGTCTAATTTGGATCGAATTTAATAAAAAAAAATGCGAATTGGCTCTCTGATACTCCTACCAATGGCTTCGATGGTCTATATCAATTCAAGAGATGTATACATATTACAGGCTTCCATCCAATATAAATAGCCACAGTAAATCTTCGATCGCTCGAGGACGCCGGGGACCGAGCCAAAACCTCGAGGGAACCGATGTTTCGAACGACCCGAATTTAAATTTTCCAGTCTGTTTTGAGATATCTTTTAGTGTACTTTCAGTTTGAGGTCGTCAAACCGACTGTTTACTGAGATTATGTGTTGCGTTGTGAAAATCGCTCATATGTTCAAAGGCTGTATAACGAAAGCTAAACGCAATAAGCTTTTCAAGTACAAGTGTTTTGTAGTATTCAACTGATGCTACTGGAAACATTGACGGTAATCCATCTTAAGTTTCAATGTGAAGATTATTTTTTAAAGAAAGTTAGACATTATGTTATTAAGAAACAAATCGATAAAATTGCTATACACCAAAGTAAAGTTATTAAATAGTTTACTACCTCCGTGTCATATATCATAATTATCATAATAGTAGCGTATTTATGGTATTATTCAAAAATGTAATGCATCAGTCAATTGTAACCACGCCCCCCCCCCCCCAGGTCCGGGGAATAGCGGGGACTTTGACTTTCGGTCCATCCAACCCCGGCCAAAATCCCCGCCCTGCGGGCACGAACAGGTGGTAAAAAACCCGCCAAATGCCCCCGTACCCCAGGGACCCTAGGTAAGGCCCATTCCCCGCTATATTTAAAGCGAAGACAAAACCATCGCATTCACCCGGCACTGCGGGGCCACCTGAAAGGAAAAAAAGCCCATTTCCCCGGCTATTCTCGGTATACCCCCGGACTCTGGTGGGCCGTTGTTACAATTGACTAGTGCATAATCCATGCAAAAAATATGATGTTTAATCAATATAAATTAATCATAAAAATAATCTCGATGTTAAAGATGCAGGATAATTTATAATTGCTTTACATGTTTATGTATTGATTTTGAATAAGAGTGTCACTTTAATATCTTCATTGCATTGACACATCTTTGCATCCTAAAGATGGATGGCTTACCTGAACATGAACCCAGTCAGTGATTAATTGAACCATGTCTACCAGGTTTTTTTTTATAACGAGACCACGTCTTTAATGTTGCCATACATTTTTTGCCCAAACTATTCGAATGATAAAATCAGCTGATTGGAAAGTTCAGACCAAGTCATTTGCACTACTTGTTAACGTTATGCACCAGTTAATTGTAACCACAGTCCCCCCCGATCTGAGGCACAGCGGGGTCTTTGACTTTCGGTCCAGCCAATTCCGGGTAAAAACCCCGTCCTGTGGGGGCGAACTGCTGGTCAAATCCCCACCAAATGCCCCCGCACCCCAGGGACCCTAGATAAGACCCGTTTCTCGCTTTTCTTAGCGCGAGGACAAAACCACTGCATTCTTCCGGCACTGCGCGGCCACCTGGGAGGTTAAAAACGGCCAATGTTTTCGGCTATCCCCGGTATACCCCCGGACCTGGGGGGGGGGGGGGGGCATGGTTACAACTAAAACTGATGCATCTCATATACAATATGTTACTCAAACGTGGATGTATGAACAACCGTGAATCTCAACATAACGTTTTTGAAATCAGGAACACGTTTTCTCCCACCTCAGATAAGAAGATCCAAATATTTTGTCATGCTGGAAATCATTTTCTCCCACCTCAGATTAATAGAACCAAAAATTTGACCATGCTGGAAATTCTTATCTTGCCCACGGGCAATGATAAAACAAGTAGCCGTATGAAACTCGGTTTTTATTGTCTTCACACAATTACCTCCCTTGTTGAAGACCGTCGTCTGTAGCAGCGTGGAAACCTTGTCTTGTGGCAATACTTACAATCCAAATTAATCATTTCTCGCTTCAAATGGCACCATAAAAAAGGTTTTGCGTTGCATTCAAGAACTAATTTTGCACTCTCCTCAGAACTATTTAAAGAAGGATTTGACGGTTTACATAATCTGAATCAATGCGCGCATATCCATGACAACCACGAATTATCACAAATCCATAAGCAAATTATTTTCACTACGCACAAAAGAGTTCCAGCGAAAAACTACATTTTAACTAAATTTTGTTTAATGGAGGTGGGAGAAAGCATCTACCATATGTAGCCGCTCGTGTAAGATTGGTTCATCCCAAAACACCCTACGCTCGGGTTGGGGTGAACCTATCTTACACTCTCGGACATGGAAGGTTATACTCATAAAGTAAGAAGCATTATTTCTTGAAAGGTGTGTGAAAACTTTTTTTATGGTGACATTTGAAGCGAGAAATAAATAATTAGCATTCTAAATATTGCCACAAGACAAGGTTTCTATGATGCTACAGACGACAGTCTTCAATTACAATGTGATGACCATTAAAAAAGGAGTTCCATACGGGTACTTGTTTTATATTTGCTCTTGGGCAATATAAGAATTTCTACCATGATTAAATTTTTGGATCTACTTATCTGAGGTGGGAGAAACTTAAAATATTGCCAACGGGCAAAAATAAAAAAAAGTATCCGTATGTAAGAAAGGAATTCAAATATATATTTTTTCTATATTTTATTTAACTAAGGTGGGAGAAAGACATCTACGTATCATGGCCGCACATGAAAGATACACTCTCGATAATGGAAGAAACTTATATCTCTCAGAATTATGTCGCTGTATGTAACGTCATTTATAAGCGAAAATGAGTCCAATGCCAATGGAGGAAAGGGTGACGTTTTCATTATTGTCATAGCTATTTAACGTTTACGAAAAGGTCCTTTAATTTATGTTAAACCTTGTTATACGTTTGTTTTGTAATTATATCGCTTGGTTAACACATGTTTTTGTTATTAATGAGAATTGAGGACTCATTTTCTAAGTATAAACGTTGCTACAGATTAAAACCACTATGTCTTAAGTTAATATCTTAAGCGTGCTGTTTAAATGCTGCGTGTGTTAGCTTAACATGCATGATATATAGATGAACTTATTATTATGGACATTATCATCAGTCACGATTTCGCAACATTGCAAGATCATCAGAAACAATAACAGATTTTTTGAAATGTCAACTGTTCAACAGAGTAGACATGTATACATGACTAGTAAAATATAGGATTACATTTATGTCATAGTTATTCACGTCATTGATCAGTTTTTGTAACATCTATCAACCTCCGTATTTTACTTGTTAAATTATCATTAATACTATTAATTTCTATATATAGAGAGAGATTACATGTTGTTACTAGATTGTAAACTGTAAGTATGAATGAAATACTGTTTTAGTTGAGGTTTTTTATATTCAAAAACGTATTTTTCTTCATTAACACAAAATGATAATTTAATTTACCTTTCAGTTGTTAAAAGTAATCCTTTTCCAAGAATATTTAGAATCTTAAGCCACTTTGCTTCAATAATAACCAACGATCTTTAAAGCTCATTTAAAGCGAAACAACAGCGAAGCAGAAAATATAATACCGAATGTTGTATTTAATGAACAACAAGTACACATATGCGGTATGACAGCCACAACTACAGCAGTGATACGCCTGGGGCAGTTAAATGGCGGATAACAAACCTCTGTCATTATTTAACATATATACGATCAACTTCTTTCCGACATTGTGTACATTGGCCTGAAGCTGAGAGAGAACGTTAATTAAGATACATTTTGATTTATACTTAAGGGGGGAGGGTCAATCAATGTTTTCATCAGAATTTCTGAGATTGTTACAGAAGACTCTCTTTACGTAACTCGAGATAATCATTCTTGTTAGACGTTATTTAAAAGGAGAACAAGAATATTCTGGAATAAAATGGATGGATCCAATGCGACACACTTTGATTCGTTCGTAACTTTTATACCAGTCAAATACATCCGATTTGTTTAGACTGTTTTATAAATCATCTATTATTAGTAAATGTTAATGTCGAGTAAATGTTATACATTATTTTTTTATTGGTTTTTACAATAAGCTTATTCATTATTATTTAATTGTGACGAGAAACTCAATTTCTTCCGTGGACAGACTGACGGACGGAAGGACGGACAGAGCGATGAGATTAATAATGTTTGCATACTTAATTAAGCCCTTTTTAAATATTGTTCAACTATTTTTAACGAGGCCCTGAAGTTCCAATTATGAGCTAGACGCTGATCCATTTTAGTTAGACGCCACTTGTTGTTGTTTACGATGTTTGGAACTTTTGTTTGTATTTTATATATATGCTAGATAGAATACGACTAGTCATTGGCCCCTACAATTGCGGGCAACCTAGATGTTGTCTTGGTTAGCATGGTAACCGTCATGATGCTAACTGCCCAACCTCGCTAAAGATGAACTTCAGACGTCTCCCAAAACAAATTAAGAAACGATGCGGACATCATAAACCACACTAATAGTTCTAGAACAGTACTAACTGTCAGACTATCGCAACGGGGAAAAATGGACATTGTCAAAGGATAGAAAGGTTTTCCCCCGAGCTCCAACTATGATGGCGTTGAGTTTTGGAAGAGATTGTTATGACAATTAAGTTAATATTGACAAACAACTTACACTTATCAAATTACCATCCGTACTCAATTAGCTCCCCTTACGCCATGGGACGATTTTTAAAAGCCAATACATTGCAGTATTGTATCGTCTTCATTATAAATATACAATAAGAGTAAGTATTCAAGAAATATGTAAATTTTATTTAAATCGTCCTCGAACAGTTAAGGTAGAATGGCCCCAAGACAGCAAAAACATAACTTTTCTGTTTTGACCATTAACGTCACCAGTTTGGTTTGAGGCTTATCAGATCAAAGAATAAACGTCATTGCATTGCCTGAACCGTTTGTCATCTAGCTTTTAATTGCTTCAATGACTACGATGTCCAGTTTGGTCAATTCCGTATACATGTATTATCGCGGTGGTGAGCTAAGGCCAATCTTTAAACATTAAAGAGTTGCTGTATTTTGCAGTGACCAGACTGACTCATAGAAAATGCACCCAGCAGGAGTAAGCAAATTTTGTTGCTGTTATATGCTGTTCCATTATATAATGGTAAAAAGGCTTTTTTATTAATTCATCCGACAAATGCATTATAATAACCCTCTAACAAGCTAAGTGTTTGATATTATATTTTATCTACTGACCAAGACACAGTTTACATCTACTTATTCAACTTATTCAAATCAATAACATCTGATTGTTGATTCACAAAAAATAAGAGTACCACATATTAAGAAATGCTGCCGTCTCATTGCACAAAATATAATTTTCAAGGCTATTTTGTGTTAAAAAAGTCTAGCCAACATACACGCCACACCACAAGACAACATGCACAGATTACATAAATATTTAAAAAACATCAACTGTATAAATAACTTGCACCAGTCAATAAACAACAACAATTTGTAAACCGTATTGGCCAGGCGACTGCAAACAAACAAATAAGAATGGCTTTAAGTATAAATGATTGCTTTGCACATGCTTATTTTTGTTTATTACGACATGTAGTAGTTTATAAATGTCATGCTTTATAATTTATTGCAGTCTAAAGAAGTATAGTACGGTATTTTGTGACAAAACATACGTCCATAAATTACTGATATTGAAGTTAATTGTCATCATATGAGGTATAAGATACATATTTTTATAAAAATACCAATTCTCGAGTATTCATGTTTTCCTAGCAGGTAATGTAAACAAATATAAGATAATTGTCACTCAAAGTTTATTAATAGCGGTTTGGGTTAAAAGAGATGAACTTTTCTTCTGTTCAAATATCGGTGCATGATTGCATACCGATTCTCAAAATTTGAAGATATTAAAAAATCAAAATGGGCGTTCACCTCGAGTGAAATGGTCTATAGATGGAGCGTTAACTACGAGTCAAATTATATGATATGGAGCGTTCAGCACGAGTCAAATGAGCTATACATGGGGCGTTCGCCATGAGTCAAATGATAACTAGAGGGAGCGGTAACTAGGAATCAAATGGTCTGTAAATGGAGTGTTTACCTCGAGTCAAATGGTCTGTAGATGAAGCGTCAAATGATATCTAGAGGGATCTCTACATGGAGGGTTAACCAAGAGTCTAATGGTCTGTAGATGGAAATGGTCTGTAGATGAAGCATATGAGTGAAATTGTCTTTATGTGGAGCGTTGACCACGAGTCAAATGCTCTGTGAATGGAGCGTTGACCACGAGTCAAATGTTCTGTGAATGGAGCGTAAACCACGAGTCAAATGTTCTGTGAATGGAGCGTTAACCAGGAGTCAAATGTTCTGTGAATGGAGCGTAAACCACGAGTCAAATGTTCTGTGAATGAAGCGTTAACCACGAGTCAAATGTTCTGTGAATGGAGCGTAAACCACGAGTCAAATGTTCTGTGAATGGAGCGTTAACCACGAGTCATGTGGTATGTGGCCACGACACCTAAGTGCGTGTCGAAGAGTGTTACTGTTAGTCTAAGCCTTTCAACCGATTTGACTTTATAAGATTGTCCAACCATGTGCGACTATTTAACTTCTTTGTACAGACAACTGAATGAGTGAGTGACAACTGATGCCTGGCTAACTAAATTTAAGGCTTTTGTAATGGCATCAGACTCAAATAGTTAAGAAAACAGAGAACAATGGCCTGAATATGATGAAACGTCGATTAAGAACCTACCTAAATTGCACCATACAATATAGAAGGAAGAAGATCCATGTAATGGAATTTTGGGCATTGACTGTTTTCTCAAACCATATGTAGGTACAGTAGATCACAGATATGTGCTATATATGATCATACTTGTTTTCGTCTGTCAAAAATGATTAAGAGTGGTTTCATATACAAAATTAATATCAAAAGATCTATCACGATCTGTCCAAGAATATCTTTCATTCTTGCAATTTATATCGACCATGTCTTATAATCACGTTACAAGGAACGGGCGTGTTAAATGTCTGGTGGACACTGAACTATCAGCTTGGGAAATGAATACGTTCACTGGAAATATTTACTGCACACATTTCCTCACCATTCAGGAGCTTTCTGGTATATTGTCTTTCATATTTGTAGATTGATAGTACAACAGTAATACAATGGCCATTACAGGGACAAACCCAGTAGCTGAAACGTTGGAAGGCACAATTCATGAGCACTAAACGAGATATACACAAGTTTAAAGCTGCACTCTCACAGATATACCATTTTTACAACTTTTTTGTCTTGGAAAGAGCAAATTTTTGCGTAAATATCTGCAAACGAATTATATAATATTGCTGACAAAAAATCAGATCGTAGTTTTTCATATTTCCGTTCGAAAATTAATGTTTTATGGCTTAAACCATTACTAACTGTTTAAGAAAAATGCATAAAACATCACTTTTTGAACTTAAATATAAAAATCTGCGATCTAATTTTTTGTCAGCAGTCTTATACAACTGGTTTACATGGATTTTCTCAAAAATTGGCTCGTTCCAAGACCAAAAATAAAAAAGTTCAATCTGTGAGAGTGCAGCTTTAAAAGCATAATGCAAATTTACTGAACTAGGGATACACAAGGTGCAAAAGACAACTTGATCGATAACTCTTTGGTTCACTGCCTTTGTACAATCAGCGAAACATGAGTTTACAATGGTTTTAATAAGTTTATGGATAACCATTCTCAGAAGTGTACCAACATTTATCAACCATTATTAAATTAACAAGTAAATTCGTTGAATTGATGTCCCCCGCCAGATTAGGCAAAGTAGTTTTCATGAAAATCACGCGTTGGTGAAATATTCAAACTGAAACATGTAATACGGCTGCAGAGTGATGGACTCTTTTGAACATTGGATGTGATATATGAATTTGTTTGAAGCTGCTAAGGCAAACATTATGGATTAGTTTCATGAAGATGAAGTTTGACCAGAATTATTGCAAAAATACAGTTTCTAGAGAGTTGTTTTTTTCTGAGATTTGACCAGGTGACCTAGTTTCAGACCTCATGTATCATTGTTTCAACTTAAGCAAAACATTCATCAAGGCAACTATTGTACTTTAGTTTCATAAAGATTGGAGCGGATAAATAACCTTTGTTTGTTCTCAAGATTTATCTAAAATTTGACCGTATGACCTAATTTTGGACCCCATGTGACCCATTTTTAAAGTATCCAAATATTACATAGAAGGGAACATTCTGACCACAGTTTGAAGAAAGCCTGATACTTCAATACCAATATTTGGTTCCGGACCTGATTTTGCGAAGACTGGGACTAGTCACTTAGATTCTGACCTCAAGTTACACAGTTTCAAACTAGTCAATGTTTTCATCAAGAAAAATATTACTACTAAGTTTAATGCATATTGGACCAGATCTATTGTCGTATGTTTCCAAATTTTTTCCTTATTTGCCTTTAAGCTCTAGTTTTTGACCCTTGTAACCAACTTTTGGAATGTAGTGAGATTTTATAAAAGGTAACTTTCTGTCATAGTTTGAAAACAATCTGACCAATCATTACCATGATGTGGTACCAGACAAAAATATAGGATTTGACCTAATGACCTATTTTTTATCCAATGGGACCCTATTTAAATTTATTCAAGCGTTAAGCAAGTGGAATCATTATGATTCAGTTTGATGAATCGTATTCCTAAATATTTTACTTATTTTGATAGACATTCAAACAAAAGCGCACATGTACAGAATTTCTGATATATAACAAATGAATGGCTCTCCGAATCAAATACGGACCTCATTTAAGACAACATTCAAGAGTAAATATTTCCCTATATAGAGATTTATGGGGCATGAGAACATTAGGACTGGAAATACGATTTGTTCTCACATCGGACAATTTCATGTGGCACCGTCAGCGTTTTATGAGATTGATATGCAATTAGGAGGATGGCTAGCTTCCTGCCGTTTGCCTGATGAAACCGATATAATACTGGTCAATGTTGATTTTTCGTTCTTATGGCTAATTAAATAGACGGCTCAATTTATGCCATCAGACGCGAATTGTGAGGAGAACAGAGAACAAGAATTGGATTGATCTGAATATGATAAACGTCGATTTTGGTGTTACTTAAACGGTTCCATTGCCATGGGAGGGGGGTGAACGTTCGCAACGCCGGCCGTTTAAGTCTTCTGTTCCAAAGAGAGGGCATGAAAGACGCAACACCATTCGAAACGCTGGTCATTTTAAGTATCTGTTACATTGAGTTGCTTTCGCAACGCTTGCTGTTCCATTGAGATGGAAGGAAGTTCGCCATTCCCAAAGTTGGCCATGTTAAGTCTCCATTTTATTGAAGGAACGTCAGACATTACTACAGACGAAAATTTAGTCAAGATGATGAAACTAGTGATTAAGTTTCTGTTGAAAGCAACTTTTAGAATATGGCATCATTTGACAGGACAGCAGCATAACAGACTCCACGTCAGAATATATTCATTAGTATATCATATTATAATAATTTCCGTTTGCCTATAATTTTGCCATTATGAAATTATTATAATAGGTCGACTTTTTTGTCCAGAGTTTCCATCTTCATATACATTACTATATTGATTGTGTGTTATAAACTCGTTAAAATGAAAGAGTCGTGTTGCATGTCTGTGGTCAACTGCGCTGTAAGCATGTGGCAGCAAAATTGAATAATTCTGCTGAAACTTTGACTTCACATTTTAGTAATTCGATTTATGTTATTATATGTTCTGATGGATAGAAACACATCTCTATCAGGTTTCTTTTCTCGATTATGTTTTTAAATATAAAAGTGTTGGTAATTTATTAAATTCATTCCGATTTAATGTATTTAAGACATAAATACTTGTCTTGTCAAAGGATCTTACGTGTTTACTACACATGGAAACAAAAACACGTAAAACAGAAACAAACAAATATATAGAACACATGCAAAAGTGAATAACTCTCCGGATCGAATATCATTTTTGACGGCATTCGAGCAAAAGAATTCCTTCAGAACAAGATGCATCATCGGGATATGAGCAAATTATGACGGATAATGCCATGTCGTTATTCCATGTGGCAACGTCAGAGAGTTTTATGGGATTGGCATGAGATAAGGAGGAATCCAAGAGGCCTGTCGTCTGCCAGATCAAACCGAAAACAATATTAGTTGATATAGGTCTTTCGTTCTTGTGTAGAAAAAAATATATTTGTTTTGTAACAATATATTCCATTCAATCTTCTTCATATTGGTTAATTGGATCAACGATTTAAGTAATATTCTCGAGAGCGATTTGTTCGAAGAATTGAGCAAAACAACATTGGATATTTGTCTGAATTGATGTGCTACTCAAACATTTCCATTTTGTTAAAAGTATATAAGCCATTCGACAACATTGCAACAATAGGAAATTGACCGATTTTAATGACTACATTTCTGTCCAGCCAATCTGTGGAATATATGGGCATCAGTTTTTAATAACATGTTCTTAATGACATTTGAATTTTTAAAAAAATCACACACAATGGATTCGGAGCGAAATAGGGAATTTTTTATGGGAACATCATTACAATGACTTGCTTCTCCATAAATCGAAGTAATTTAAATAATATAACGTCTTTTTATATAACGTCGAGAACGGAAATAATACTTTTGTGAAAATTGTCTGTGAAATTTCGGTTAATCTCGTCTTTGTTTCCAATAAGTTCACACGCAAGGCAAAATGCAATCATACCTAACTTCGTTACCTCTAATAACAACCGCTCCATGTTTCATAACGCCGACTTTTACCATCAACAATGAACCAAGTTCAAGGTTTCAATAGAGACTTTCCGTGTCAGATACACGGTAAACATGTTTGGGGTTGATATATGAAAATAATTGTTGTCAACATAACTCGGTTGCAATGATATAATTCATACACGATGTAGTATCGAACACAGTTTCCTAATACAATAGGGTTATTAGTACTGCGATTTGATCCGGGAGGTTGTTTTAGACTCGAGAGGATTTTTGCAGATTCGGATTTCACGAGGCGCTAGCCGAATGAAATCAAAATCTACACAAAAAACAAGAGTCGAATACGATATTTCGGATCAAAACGCAGTACAAATAACCCTTATATTATATATACTACTGGTTAGATCACTTAAAAGCCACATGTTTTCATAATAAATGTCATTTTAACGACGCACTATTTTGTTTTATGACGTCATTTTCACATCGCGCAACGATACTTGTTATGACGTGACGTCACCAGAGTGGAATACGGCCGTATTGCACTGGAGTGGAATACGTACTACCGTAATTTGCGACCTGTTTTGCGTGTGGACTTATGATGGGAACATAATAAAAAGAAATGACGAGTTGAGGACAGGTTATTGAGCGAGCGTGAAAGCCTCAATCGTAACCAAAACTGAAAAATTGATTCATTTTTCGATAAAGTTCTTGAAGCTTACTACTTAGGTCGAAATGACGCCATTATAAAGTTGAAGCTATGAGCTGACACGTCAAGATTGTATTACACTGTGAACTTTTAACAAACAACGTCATGATATAAAGCGAGATTATAAGTATCTTCCATGGCCGAGAGTGTAAGATAGGTTCATTCCGACCCGAGCGTAGGGTGTTTTGCGGAAACGAGGTTTACCGAGTTTCCGCAAAACACCCTGCGCGAGGGTCGGGATGAACCTATCGTACACGAGCGGCTATGGTAGATGCTTTTTCTCCCACCTCATTTAAACAAAATTAAGTAAAAATGTATTTTTTTGGCTGGAACTCTCTAGTGCTAAGTGAAAATAATTGCGTACGGATATGCGATAATTCGTGGTTGTCATGGATATTCGCGCAGTGATTCAGAGTATGTAAATGGTCTGATCGGTCTTTAAATAGTTCTAAGAAGAGTAAAGCATTATTTCTTGAAAGGTGTGTGGAAACTTTTTTCTGGTGACATTTGAAGCGAGAAATAACTAACTAGCGTTCTAATTATTGCCACAAGACAAGGTTTCCATGATGCGCTACAGACGACAGTCTTCAACAAGGGAGGTAATTACAATGTGGTGACCATAAAAAGTTCCATACGGGCATTTTACCTTCGCCCGTGAGCAAGATAAGAATTTCTAGCATGGTTAAATTAATGGATCTACTTATCTGAGGTGGGAGAAATATTGATCAAGAAACAGCTGCTTGACCTACTATGTAGAAACCCCTCTTTCATGCCATATAACATACCTGCTTGTCCTCTGTTCATATATGTAAGATAGATAATCGATAAATTATTTTTTATTTTCCCCTTTGAAGCGAAGATTGAACAGAGCCTCATACACACATATACAAACACATAATTATAAGTGAGATTAAATCTGTACAAATATACATGGAGCATGGTTAAATGTGAATAGACAATAGAAATGAAACCTCAATGTTTACGAAAAGAATAACGGAAGTGAACTCATGTTTATAAAGCAGTGTAATTATTATTGAAAACAATAACAGTGCATACGATCATTAAATAACACAGAACACTAGATTTGTGTTTATGACAATAAATCATGCCTAATTGAGCCGGGAGCGAAAGTAATAAGACAATATCACAATATTGATTTTATAAAATATTAAGCAAAAATATTCTGATTTAATTAGCATAAAATTGCTAAGTTCCAATAACCTAATGTTTTATTTTATTTTACGTTATTTAACTGTAATACAGCAAAAGCCCCTTCGATTTCAATCTCAAAAGCTCTTATAGCCTAATGCTTGTATATCGATTCAGCTCTCGGCCATGTATTAATCAAACATTATCCCGTTACAAGTAAAGGCTGTGTTGCCTGTCTTGTGTCAGCTGAACTCCCAGCTTGGGTGCCATGATTGAACACTTCCGTCATTTTTTTTTAACTTGACTACTTTATTCAGACGTTTCTGTTCTTCATTTTCAGATGGATGGGTACATATGTCTCCCAACTGTATATTCTCTAGACTTATTGAACTATACTCAGAAACATCACCCACATTCTGAAATATTCAGGCCAAATATGCAAACAGATGCCTTTCCGTTTTAAATATCGACCTCCTCGACATATTTTCCGACCGAAAATGTTTTTCTTTAACAGATATCATCAGCAAAATATGTCATAAAGTCGATGTGCTTGCCATATCGGTCAAATTTCATATAAGGTTGATATGTTATGATAAGAGTCATGAAGTTTGTCTGGTCAAAACGAAAATATATTGGTAATAAATGTTTTTCTTTTGTTGTGTGAAAATGCCATCATTTCTATTGTCACCTTCTTTGCTCTTTCCTCTTCTTTATTTTGGTTAATTGAATCAGCAGTTTGAGTTATGTCCGTCCATAGACGGAAATTGTGAGGAGAACACAGAACAACAATTGAATTTGTCTGAAGATGATAAAAGACGATTAAGGATGTGCTCCTGAAATTGTTTTATAGTAATGAAAGGAAATATACCATTTGAGCACTGCTATATTTTATTTGTATTTTCAACAAAAGGATCACTAACAATAACCTAATGTTTGTCTTGAAGATTACATTCGTATTCGAGTGCATGTTTACAGCAAACAATACTAAACGTATGACATTGTTTGAGAGCAGCATACACATACAACATACATCTTTCGTATATATAAGCATCTACAAAAATAGAACGAACGACACATAAAACAAATTATTTTTAAACGTATTTTTATCGCCAACAAAGAAATTTATTTAAAAGATATTTGTAGGTGAAATCTTGTTTAAGCACTTCACTGATTTTACGAAGCCCATGGGGAAAATGCCATCAAACCTCACGCAGCTACTTCTAATCACAGCAGTTCATTATATGACTTCTGTAACGCCGAATTGATTTCACAACCAGACAACCGCGTTAAAGATTTCAGAAAAGCTGTCCAAAGATGTTGATATATGCTCGATAAAAATGTTTGGAATTAGATAATACTTGAAATGGACAGCGGCAAACTCTACTATATACCTTTATATGAACCAAGCCTGGTTGCATAATGAAACTCTTTGAACTACTGTGTATCCGTCTTGTTAAGGGGATCATGCATTTACAATATCGATACGTCTAAAATATATTAAGGTTCAAGCTAGTCGCTTCCAGTTCATTTCTCCGGTTAAACTAGTACTGGTGAATGTATAGAGGGGCCATCAAAACGTTCCCCTGTTAGGAACAAAGAAGAGGTCAGACATTACACTACTCCACCTTACATACAGAAGAAACATGTACATGTATAATAAATGATCGAATGAATGACTTTCTGAACCAACTATCAACATCCCTTGACATCATGCGTTTTTTACAGGGTTTAAAAGGACTGATTTATGTTTACCGTGATATGAAGCTTCCTGTCGTTTGTCCCCTCAAACCCAAATCGAACTGGTCAATGATTGGTTTTCTTTAACTTCCATTTAAATTTACGCCAGAAACACTATTGTCAGATTAATTCCCTGATTCTGTTGGTTAAGATGCGTAAGTTTCATTTTCAATTTAGATTACAATAAAAAATAGTGTGTTTCTTTTGTATAGCATACAATGACTTGTCAGAAGAATAACAACGGAGAACGGAAAACTTTATCGTTTGACTTGTCATCGATTTGGGGGTGAGATGAGATTTTTTCAGCTGTGCGACTTGTCATGAAATACCTGAACAACTGGTTTTCTTAAGGTTTGTCTTTTGTTTATTCTTTTCCCTGTTAAGGAAGAATATACATTAATAACTGTAAAGTGGGTACTTGCTGCCCATGAATACTTTAAGTTTAAAGTATCGATATATGTAGTCGTAAAAATACCTCTGACCACAAAGAATAAATACAAATTATTTTAAATGCATCAATCAATGTTATTCCCCGGCATGGGAAGGGGGAGAGGGGCTGTGATGCCACGAATAAAACTTTGGACATGGGATTATTCCAACTAGACGGGAGTTTGGTAGAGCCGATGAAACCACCAGCTGAGAAATGCACTCAGGCGGATTTCATGTGTACATTAGAAAAACATTTTTTAACGATGGAATAGCAAACGGTAACAAGGA
Source organism: Mya arenaria (assembly GCF_026914265.1). Lineage (NCBI taxonomy): Eukaryota > Metazoa > Mollusca > Bivalvia > Myida > Myidae > Mya > Mya arenaria. The sequence goes on along the minus strand of NC_069123.1, from coordinate 37,798,174 downwards.
CCTACATCTAGAGAATAGATATGGCGTTGTTGCAAAATTTCATTGTCGTTTTTTTGTCCAGAAATGACACGACCATCCCACTAGAAAGGTTTGGGGAATTGTCATAATTCGGAGAAATATCCAACACTTGCCATTTCTATAGACGGAAGTTGAGTCCAGTAGACACAATTAGCATATGTGTCACTGTTTGTAGCAAAACATCTAAATAATATTTAAAATATGACATCGTTCGAGAGCAATGACCCACACCCTACGTCGGATTATATTCATAGAGTTGACGAACGTCACTATCATTCAAAACATGTTTTGATTAAACATACGTCTTTTCGTTTAATGCAGCGCCGACAAGGGAAATATTTCTTTGAAATGTGTCCGTGAAATTGCTCTGCGTTGAAGAGCTCCATGGGGACAAAATCTAATCAAAACTTACTTGATTACCTCAAATAACAACTGCTAAATATTTGGCCTTTTATAACATCGACATAGTTAATCAACCTAAAAACAAAAATGGATCCCAATTGACGCTAATAAACATTGATATAAAATGCATGCTTAGAATTACACACTTTTTGTAACGCTCTGTGTTGTAATTCAACTGCCAAGGTAACTCAATGACATCAAATTAACTAGGCCAGTGCTTTGTTATGAAAATTTGATATACCGCCTCTCGTGCATTGAAGTACAAATCAAAAGTATCCATGTACTCGTGTTTGCCAGTGTTTCGTGTATGCGATCATAAAAGTGTCCCATTGCCTATTACTGTGCCAGAGACGTTTCATTCACGTTATCAGCCCATTCGGAACTCCTCGGCCATTTTTATCAAAAACAACCTCGGGTGTATTCCGGTACATCAGTATAAGTAGTTCGTAAAAAAATGAATTAAATCATTAATTAAATGTAGTGGTTTATCTTGTATTTGTTGATCTAAGTTTATAATTTATTGCCAGGGAAGTGTATCATTTCAAACATAATTAAGATTCCCAAGAGTTAAGTCATTAAGTTTAAGTGCTAAATTAGACAAATACGCGATCGACTTGCAGCGGACTTAAAGTGTATCGATTCCTGTCCAAGAATTTCATTTTTTCAATCTACATCGACCATGTTTTATAATATATATGTCTTACAAGAGAGGGTCGTGTTACATGCCTGCGGTTAACAAACTCAACCTGGCGGCAAGAATACTCCAACAAGAAACAATTGAAATAAATCATTATGGAATAAAAAAGACGTAAAAAGAGAAACTCAGAATTTATAGAACAAAACGCATGAATGAATAACTCTCTGAATCAGATATCGACATTTAAGACAACATTCTAACGCAAATGTTTCTCCAGAACAGATGCATCGTTGGGACATGTCCAAATTATGAAAGATAAGGCCATTTGTTATTTCATATTGCGTCGTCAGCATTTTATGGGATTGGTATGGGATAAGGAGGATGCCAAAAGTCTTGTCGGTTGTCTGATCAAACCAAAAATATATTGTCAATGTGGTTTTCCCTTCTTTCGTTGAAATACTGCGATTTGTATTGTCACATTCTCTTCCCTTTTGTCTTCTGCACTTTGGTTAAGTGAATCAACGATTAAAGTTATACACTTTTAAGCGAATTGTGAGGTGAATACGGAAAAACAATTGGATTTGTGTTCGAAGCTGATAAACGTCCATTTATGTGCTACTTAAACTGTTCCATTTAGATGGCAGTTATTAAGCCATTCGACAACAATGCAACGTTCGGATATCGGCCGTTTTCATAGACCATATTTGTGTCTTACAGTTAGCATACATACATGGGCCTCTTTTGGTAAAAAAACGCTGAAGATGACATTTAAAATACATGTCATATTGGACTCCATGTTATATTACATACTTAATGTACCGAGAATGAAAATACTTTTTTTGTAAAATTAGTCCGTGAACTGTTGGAAAATCACTTCTCTGTCTCCAATGGGTCACATGGTACAAATGCACTCAAATCTAACTTGGTTAACTCTTATCACACCTGCTTCTAGCTGTATGTTTTAAAATGCCTACTTTGGTGATCAACAATAAAACGAAATGAAGGAATCAAAGGGAAGTTTCAATGTCAGATTAACGGTTTACATGTGTGAAGTACAGGAAACTAGTGGGCATCATCATGACTCCGTTGCAATGGCATTATAACATATAAGTCTTTACATAATTTTCTATTTAATGCAAACACAATACACAAATTGAAGAATTTAAATTGTCAGCTTGGCTGCCAGGATTGAACACTTCCGTCAGCAATATTTACTTGACCATTTCATTCAAATGTTTTTGTTGATCGTTTTCAGAATGATGGGTACAACAGGTTGGTCAACCTTTCATTCTCTAGACTTATCATGATACACTGAAATTCATCACACACAGTCAGAATTACAAGAGCAAAATGCCAAAATGGATGTGTTTCCTTTTCAAATGATGGTCTCCTCGAGACATTTTTCTTGTGCAGATATATCACCAGGGAGCGAGCAAATTATGACAGATAAGGCGATGCATTCCCACTTCGGGCAATTTTGTACGGCACCGTAAGTGTTTTATGTAATTGATATGTGATAAGGTTCCTGTTGCATGTTCAATCAAACCTTCGTTGTTGCTTTACCGTTTTTTTTGTGGGAAAGCCATCATTTTTATTGTAACAATCTCCATTCGTTTTAACTCTGGTTAATAAAACCAACTGTTTGAATAATGTCCCCAGAACGACTCGTGAGAAGCACAGAAGAACAATTGAATTTGTCTGAAGATGATAAACGTCAATTCTGAGGTTGATACTTAATTTGATCCTTTAAAATGGAAGAACTTCACCATTTTCAGCACTACCACACTTTATTCTCATTTTAGCGGATAAATTTAATAATAGTCATATATCATATATGTGCATTGAGGTGTCCTTTATTTTGAATTTTGTAATTACCCATACATGTAGGTACAAGGGTGAGGTTTTGGCAACAAATCAGTTTAAGCCCAGCAGAAAACCCGTGTTCAATTGATCTTGTGTTCCACAGACTGTTTCGCGCAATACCATCATTTATCGGTACAGCTATCTTTGGTGCGTGTATGGTCTGTAAGCGGTGTTTGCATTTGTGTATGTGGTGTTTATACATTTATTGTCATTTGGCCCCTTGCCTTGCATCACTAAATTGGGATTAAATTTTACTACTAAGCTTGTCCCTGTAGATTTCCCTTTCTTATTGTATCAATTTATATATGGGTGGCTGTTGAATCATTCTAAATGAAAAACCCATAAACATTGGCATCGTCTGATGGCAACATATAAGATGCTTCTTCGAAGCATATATATTCAAACATGTCGAATGTCAAATAAATCAGTGTGTGTTTTAAATACGTCTTTTCGTTCAACACCAACAAAAATCGGAAATATATTTCAAGGCTATTCCAACGGGACAAAATGCAAGCAAACTTAACTTGGTTACTTTTGATCACAACCGCTTCTTGTTTTACATTTTCCATTCTAATGTTGATATATATACACCATAAACGTGTTCGGAATTATATGAAATTAACTTTAAATTTAATGGCATAGCCAGTGTCATTGAAAGCGTTGAAAGGCTGTAGGCGCGACAAGCGTGATTTTACTTTGATTAACATTTCTGTACACTGGCAATACAAATCGAATCCAAAATATATTTTGAGAGGTCGCAAACTGTAGGCGACAAGTGCTTGTCATTACCTTATAACAGATAATGTAAATTGGAGAACTTTCAATACAATGAGATTGTTTCATAACAGTAACTGATAAACCTATATGTACAAGGATATATGAACATTGCTTTCTGCTTGCAAGTTTATTGCTAGTGGTGCCTTATCAGGGGGTCCAACGTGAAATGTGTTCGCCGAATTTTAAGTGAGGGAAATTGTGTGAAGCCGAATAAAATTGCGGCGTTGAAAGGAATTTCGGTGTTTCAAGGATGTATTTTCACCTGGTAAGTAAGTTATATCACCTTTCTCGCAATATAAATACGCCTACCCGGAGACCACACGTGTAAGCGTCTCTCGGTTTTTTAACCTATGTTTCTAGAGGCCTTTACAAAAAAGTGATTGAATGTATAAGCTGAACGATTGATTGTTTACAAAAGAGAAAATTGCGTGACTTAAAACTGTGTTTTCGGCCCAAGTTTACCATTCTTGTACCTGTTTTAGCGAACACAATTCACGTTGGACCCCCTGCTTATACATGCTGAGAACGTTCTGTCTATTTTGCAGTAGGTAAGGTGATGCGTGGTCGTTTAGTCAACCCATTCCAGGTTTCTTCGTAATTGTCTATAATTGTCTATTCACCTCAGTTCCTCACCAAGATATATTTAGGATTCTTTGGATTGCTTTCAAATTCCGATTAACGTTGCAATCTTATGAACGTATTCATATAAAGTGGTATTCTAGTTGGTCGCACTATTTAAACCGCATAACACCATATGTCCCATTGTGTTACTCCGGCTCATTAGTTCTCTTAACATGTCATTTCATGCAAACCTGCCAATACCCGATTTCGATAAGCGGTATTAAAGTCTGTAGGCCAAGGGCATACAGCATAACAATGCATTCCCCAAATGCATTTGAAATTCTGTGTTCCCCTCTGTTAAATGGAGTCGTCAATTTGCCATACTGGTTTGTTTGAGCTAGATTGTGATGAAAGCTAGACGATTCTAGAATCAAGCTCGAGTCCGATTCTTGGGTAGAAACTAGAGTGTGTGTTTAGAGATACCGTCGAAACGTTTTCCCAAGGTGACAAAGAGGCAGAAAAATATTCCACTTCTCCACCTCACATTCAGAAACATAGACAAAATAAATGAATTTCTTTCTGTATCAAATATTGACCTATCGAGACATCACTCCTCTAAGAAAAAAGTTCTTCTAGAACAGACATAGCATCAGGACACGAGCAATTATATCAGACAAGGAGAAGTGTTATTTCTAGGGCTACTTCAGCGTTTTATGAAATTGATATGTGATTAGGGTGAAGTTTCCTGTCGTTTGAATACTCAAAGCCAAATTATGCTGGTCGATGTTTTTTTTCATTTTTAATGAAGGTAATAGCCAGCAGAAGTATTGTCACATTAATTCTTTTATACTTTTATACTTGGTTGATTATGGTATAAATATTCGTGGGTTGTTCATGTATTTTCCTTTTAGATTACAATATAAGAAACATGTTATAGCATAGAATGATTGGTAAGAGTTAAAAAAAACGAAAACTGAATATATTTGATAAGCAAAACTAAATAGACAATAAAATATAGAAACGATAGCACGGTCTTACAAAACGTTATGTTTTATAGTAAATAACAAGCAAATTACACTTTATACACGTAATGTTGTAAACCAACAATATTTACACCTCAATTTTCATTCCTTAAATGAACTGCCTTTCGGCAAATGCGTTTATCAATCGATGAACGCAACATCTTTGGATATGTTCGGATCGCAATACATAGCATAACAATAAACATGAACACTATTGATCTTTTTATTGTTTGTATTGTGTCAGCAGGTCCCATAAATATAAATCAACATTTTAGATTTTTTTAATGTACATGTAGTGTTACAATAAGTGTTTAAATTTTACGTTTTAATGTGATTTCAAGTGGTTGATCTTTTCCCGCGTTATTGTGACGTCATTTGAAAAAAAATGTTTCCGGTTACAGTCGGATCGTTCGATTTACAAAATGGGTAAGAAAGGATTACTGTAAGGTTTTCTTTACTGAAATGAATTATTTTTTTAACATTTTTTTAATTAAATAATGAACTATTGGTGTAAATATAAGTAATGATTTGCGGGGTTGATGTCATTATCGGGGATATGAACTCAACTGGGCTGGTCAAAGTACGCGTGGAGTCCTTCGGACTCCACACACTTAGACCAGCCCAATTGCGTTCATACCCCGATAATGACATCAACCCCGCAATTCATTCCTTAAATAATCAATGTCCCCAATTCGGAAAAAAAAAACGTTTTGTAATTCTACTAGCCATTATCTACAGGTATGCCCTTAGAATGTGATAAAGGCACTAACAAATTTCCTTCGAAAGATATTTCTAGTATTTTATCTGCCTTTGTTTAAGATGATGGAATAGAAAAAGAATAACAATAACTTAATGAAAGACAATTTTCTTAACCTTTCAGATAGCACCACATCACATGTGATTGCTCGGGAATTTCATGCAACAGGCCAATGCCTTTTCTATTTCCCACATTCTTAGTCAGAAAAGCCTGAAATCTCCAATCATGTAGCGTTAAATATTTAATTTTATTTAATGTAAATCGTTTTCCTTTTCCATATCAAATAGTTAAAATACAGCACGCTGTATTGAACAATCTATATCAGGCTACGTGCGTTTGAACGGGAGACATGTAATGAAAGTAATTTTACGATTTGACTCATTTCTAACGACCTGCATCGCGTCTTGATAACTGTATAAACATGCTTCCGTCTAGACAGCTACGCGGCCTCGACAGATACGCGTTTATACACCGACCTCATATATCCCCTAGCCATATTGGAATCGTAGTGTAAAATGAAATGAGTTTGACCTATACACAGGCATTACCAAACTATATTAGGCAGACATACCGCACTTATTTTTTGTTCTATGTCTAAGCAAAAAAGTGCATACAAAGTTTTTGCCGTTAGATACACAAGTTACATGAGGGTGCCATATAAGTTAATTTTTGCTAAACAGATATTAAAATTTGTTTTTTCATTATATGTATGAATTGACAAACAGAAGAAATAGGGCAACACATTCCATAGACCTAAACTTATATAGTTAATGAATGAAAAAATGAATATGATCAATCAGGACATGCTTGTTTTTGTATCAACAATGCAGTTTGCATTAGCAATACAAATATAAACATGGGCTGTTTTTAATAGCAATACAAATATAAACATGGGCTGTCTTTAAAAGCAATACAAATATAAACATGGGCTGTCTTTAATAGCAATATAGACGTGGGTTGTAATAGACACGTCGAATATGAAAGAGACAAGAATCAATATTGACAAGTTTGACCTTTATTAATCTTTTACATGCAATACGCTATGTCTCCATTATTTGATGGAGAAACGGCACGCAATGTTGTTTATAACTACGTGATTTTTAGATTCGATGCCACCAACGAATGATAAGTTAAACGCAATAAACTGCTTGAGTCTAGTTTGTTTTAGGAACAAAAAAAATCAAAGGATCCACACATTTCATGCACCTCGGACGACGTTTGCCATGTACCATTTGCCCTAAATAATATCTCAAACATCCCAACGATAGCCAACGATAGCTGAAAAAGTTTGCAAAGTTAGGCACGTATAATATACAGTCTATTTCTTTAGAAACTCCACAGATTCTTGATGTCACAATTTGTACAAAAAAATAAAATATAATGAGATACAAATATACAAAAGATATAAACGATTTTGCGACACGTATTTTTATTCTACCTAAAAACACTTATCATTAAACTATTTTGATCAATAACGTTTGTTTTGTTATTTTCTTAAGAATAAAAAATAAATGGTAAAATCTGAACGGTCGAACAATTATATATTTTATTGCCTGTGCCACGACTATAAATTTGCGTCTTTAAGCGGAGAACACGTTGATTCTACTGGAAATAAATACAATAATAAAATGATGGGGAATGAAAATATAACGTGCAGAATAACTAAATGAATGAATATCATGGCATGTCAGATATCGACTTACTCTAGACATTATGCGAACGAACATGTTCTTAACCAGGGACCAGACAGGCGATGTGATGTTTCATATGGCAACTTCATCAATTTATAAGATTGATATGCGATTGTTTTTCTTCTGAAACCGACATTATTTTTTGTCTGTTTATGAAGAATGAATACATCGGTCAATATTTTGTTCTCTTTGGATTTTTTATCTGATTTTTTAAAATGTTTTATGCCCTTAGCTTGTGTCAGTTATCGAAATTTGGTAGGTGAATATTTACAATGTAACCTATAGGGACAAGAGGAAACACAAACATTCTTTTGTTCTCCCATTGATATAGAGAAATAGATGAAACTTTACGACGATGTCAATTCAAACAAACTATGAGAGAAATGGTAGGTTGCCCATAGTTTGCATTAATTACGTATTACATTTGTCACAGTGTGTACGGACTTCCCCTATCCGTCCTTGCTGTCAATTATAAAGGGAAATTGGATCTGTCTTGCTGATAATTTTGACATCAAGACTTGAACTTCCCTATCGATCTATTCTCATTTAAACGTTTACGGATTCGTTTTTAAGCCAAAAGGCATCCGGAATATCATCAGCTTTAATCTTCATTTTCGTTTTGGATGCTGCAATGTTAAGAACCCCATATGAATGATACTAAATATGTTTGTTGTATAACCATTTATCTTACCATCCGTTCTGAAATAAATGCTGCTTACATTAACTACTATAATTATTAAATAAAGTTACACATAAAACCTTCATTAAACTTCTATGACTGAAAGGAAAATATAAATCACTTAAATAGATACACTCCAATTTCCATTAGCAAAAAACAAAAACTTAGATTTGTTTGTCCGGTTAGCGCAGTGCTTAGCGCACGCGCTTGTCACCAAGGCGACCCGGGTTCGATTCCAGGGCTGGTTTCATGTGAGTTTGGTTAGTGGTAACCAAGCCAGACAAGTGGGTTTCCTCCGGGTACTCAGGTTTCACCCACAACACAAGACCACACTCTCGCGCAACTTCGTGCCAACGAGATTGACTTAGTATAAGCTATCATGGCTTCCTTCACAATCGTTGTAAAATATATAATGGTTAAAGTAAAAACTTCTTGGCAAGACATATTGGGATTGGTACGTGCATTTATTCCTTTTCGAGATAGTTATACTTCAATTAATTGTAAATGTAATCCGTTTTAAACCAAGGATTAGTACCAGTCAGTTAAACTATTTACACTGAGAAGTTTTATTATAGTGCACTATATAAATATTCAAAGTTTGAACCACTTTCCTACAATAAGTGCATAACCTTTGCTTGCTCGTGCTTAAAAAATGTAAAGTAATACCAATATTTTAAGACTGTGTTATTGCAACAATTTTCTTACAAAGATGTCCACACAACATATCTAGTGTTGAGTAACCAATAATTATAGGCATTTTGAACCGACGCTTATTGTGACAGTAAATAAAGTTAATGAAGGGATGAAGCCACTGAATGAAACCACTTGAGTGATGTTCTCGGACGCGAAATTGTGAAGTGAACAGAAAACAACAATTTAATTTGTCTGAAGATGATTAACGTAGATTTAGGAGGTGCTCCTGAAATGGTTATATTACCACAGAAGGAAATAGACCACTCAGACAAACCACTTCTTTCGTTTTAATCATTTTCGACTGAACCTATTTGTATTTCCATCACCAACTCTCTAATCTGTTTTACAGATAAAATACAATAGCAATTTTGCTTAATAATAAATGATCGAAAAGCACAAATAAATATAGAAAATTAGTAATTTTGTAAAAAATAGATCCCCCAGAAGCACAAATTACATCGTAAGTAAACTCGAGTCAATTGTTAAAACGATAATAAAAGTTCACCGGCCAATAATACATTACATCAAATGCAAACAAATTACATGAAAAGTATTTATAAATATTTAATATTTCCCAATGTTGTTAGATTCAACCAACTGTGTTCTTCACAGAATACTAATTAAAAAAAACTTTATGTCGTTTCATAAATATAAATTAAGGAAAATCACAAGAAATAACTAACTCATACATTACTTTGTTTAAGAAAATCAGGAACTTGAACAGTATATTTTATTTTATAGTGTCATTCCAGAAAGCACATGTTATTTTGACACTTGCCAACTCGAAAAATAACTTTTACAAATTGTAGACCGGTTCGCTGCAACTTTCATGTAGGAGCCTGAAAGGCTCAATAAATATATAAACAATTATTCAAATGCTCAGGTTTCTGTCAAATTTACATGTATTACACTGTCTGCGATAAAATAGAAACAACGAGGGAAATAAACTGTAGTGCCTTAAATGAATCTTCAGTATCCCCAATCGACACACAGTTAACAAAATGAAATAGCGTTTTACAGTATTGAACAATTTCCGCAGTGGCAGAAAATGGAATCTGAGACGCCATTTGAAGTAAGAATTTTGCGAAACATAATGATTTTCTTTTTATTTGTACAGAAAAGTCTCATATAGTCATGCGTCGTCAAGAGATTCGTTTTGCACGTGTCATTTTTGTCATAAATAGCTATGCTGTTTGCGACACTTAGATAAACAATATTTCTTCTGTTAAAATGCTGTTTTACATGTATTTAAATAGTTGACGCTTCATTTAAAAGCAATGATTCCATCCAGTCTAATATAAAAATATCAACAGCTATAATCTCAAGACTTTACAATGTTACTTAATCAATGTAAACTGTGTGAAAAAAATGCCCTACATATATTCACTGATACTGAGTTTTGCGTGTTTTTTCGATTAAGAACTGCACATGTAAGAGACGCCGGCTTTACATGCTTTCGCTTAAGAACTGGTCAGTCAATATCCGGCTGTCGGAATTAGATCATCCTAAATTTAATAGATAGCGTATTTCATGTTATGCTAGTTGATGGAAACGTCCCCTAGCTTCATTGTTCCATTGTGTTCTGATCACTCCTGCAAGATACAACATACGGTTAAGTTCCATTATGTCTTGTTATAAGTTTTGTGCTGTTGTTCCATGTTTCTTGTTTGAGATTTTATTTTTGTGTTCTATGTCTTTGGTGTTTACCCTGTGCCATTAAACGGGTTTTATGATTAAACTTTTGGCTACTGAGCTTGTTTCTGTAGTTTTTCACAAAAGTATTTCATTAAGTATAAAGTGCGTGGTTTAATTGTTGTATGGTGAAATGGAAATTCAGAATGGTACATGAAACATTTAAGTCAGTAACGCATTGGTACATCATCATTCAATTTCGTCATCAGAAGAAACAAAAGGAATTTGTACAGAATGAAATGTTGATATCACTATGAACGAACGTTTTCTCAAAGCAGAATACAAAACAATTAACCATAATTTCAATAAAACCCAATGGAGTTTGTTGATATTTATTTGCTATTTCGAAAATGCAGAGAGAACCCAAGACATCAATAAGACTATCAGTTCCAACTCTTCTTTCCGTATTCCATTTGTATAAAGGATGAAGCTGCATTATATCGCTTTTCATGTTTGAAAATACAGATAATCCGCCGCGATGTCAAATGTCTGTGGACTCCGATGGGAAATGATTTAGTTAAGAAATACCTCCATTTTAATAGGAGCGAATTCCAGAAACTTGAATACTAGTATGATGAAAATCCGAAAACGGACGTCGTGAATAAAGAGAATATAAACCTCCATTTATCATAGTTGTATATGCTTCAATTCGGAAATGGAAGCTGCCAGGGAATGTAACTCCTGTCGCGACATTTGTCATTTGTTTTAAAGAACGTCACAAAATAATGAAAATTAAAACACCAACAAATGACATTGTATTGAAAAGCATGGTGGTTTTTTTTCTCTTTTGATTCAGGTTGGTGATCTTAATAAAATAATAAATTCATATGCATTCATTATTTGAACATAATTCTTGCTTATTAGCCAACGAGCTTTTAGGATTTGGACCGAGACGGTGATCTTCCAAAGGCTAAAAGGTAATTGGGGAAAAATAAGATAAGAAAACATTATACGGACATGAGTACAACATATTATGTTTTGTAATTCTCTTGGTAGCTGTACTTTAAACGAACACCAACAATTTTTATTTCATTTAAAAATGTGATATGATGCATTGTCTGGTAAATGAAATATTGACAGATTGAAACACACTTTTCCATCCAGGCTTAGATAAATTATGTGGGGAGGAAAGGTAGTTTGTCAGATAGTTGTTTCGCATCAGTTATCAGCCGAATTCTTCACTGTACTCTTTAACTTTTTATATGTTTCACATTTTAATGCATATTCATATTGGATCGTACAGTACATAGGGGAGCTTTTGTTTGTTATGGAAATATGAATTTGAATATGACTGTTTTATATCACATGGGGTTGTTTCATCGCGGACTGCACTTATCCTAAAAACGGACTGTAAACTGTATTGTGTTTTATCTTGTTTTCAATTTATTTATCGAAAAGGCTTGTTCCTCATTTCTCTGTCTTTTTAGTGTATAGCCTTTGTCACAATTGAGCTTAAGGTTTGTTCGCTTAGAGCTAACACAGCTGTGGTGAATTCCGACAGACATCGCCTGGACACACGAATGGTTAAATAGGTTTTCTGTAATAAACGAGTGAAATGTAAAAGAAATGGCAGAATGCACGAGTACCCATGCTAACAACATATCTGTGAAATTTCATGTGTGCAGATACAGTTCCATATGGCGTTCATGCGACACAGTTTTTTTCAGATTTCTTTTTACTAACACAAGGGCCAAACCTCTTAATAAGCCGAGAAATGGCACATGCGCACCTAACTCTATTGGTTACGTTACGTCATACCGAAAGTAATGTCTTTAACATTTTGTCCAAACTATAAGTGGGCTGACGCTTGATTCGAATAAAAAAGGGTCATTCTTAAAAAAATTGAATGATGTTGAAGTATTATTTTACTGTTTAAAATATAAGATAATATATAACTGATAAACGTCCGTTTATCCACGAAAATATTAAATGTAATACCCTATTTGTCATTTGTTTTGTGTGAAATAAAATCAGAGAACAGTGAACTGTAACTCAACGTCTGTGTTGCGTTTTTCTTGTCATTTTAACAATCAGCTTAGAGGCAAGTGTTGACTTTTCCTTTCCAGCAATAATTCAAGGGTATTGACTTAGGAGATTATATTTTCAGCTGGATAGGAAACTCGGATCAGTTTTTCATTAACAAGACATCTCGAAGAATTTGGTAGTTAATTAAAATTATTAAAGAACGTTCAGAGTTTGATTTGCCTTACCTCTATATCTTGGCATACACTTATAGTTATTACTTTACATCAATGGCACAAACACAATTGTATGCAGGTTATAAGCATTATAAAACAAAATCGGGAATCGAAGTCATGATAATTGAGTGACGAACCAATTGAATTGTTTAAGAGATGCCCTCGGAAACAAATTCTGAGGAGAACAGGGAACAACACTTGGATTTGTCTGAAGATGCAGATTTTCACCTGAGCCTTGTTTTATTTTAGGTTATTCCATTGATAACAAGTTTTCATTAGCCGGACGCTTTTTCTATGATAAAACGGAACTTAATTGACATCTCAAAAGCAAATCACCTACTGCTGAAGTGCTTATGGCATCATGGACAAATAAAACCAATACAATAAGCGGAGATGTTTAAAACTGATGAACCATAGTTTGGGTATATTGTTGGTTCATTTTGGCCCTTATTTTACGTGAAACGTGATACTTCATTGGAATACGTTAAAATAGAAGCTGAGAACACGAATTAAAACAATACGCTATATAGGAGAATTTCGTTTTGTTGCACGTCTAGTGTTATCAGAATTGTCAGCTAGACGGCTTGAATACATCCGCCAGCAAAATCTATTGGACTTTCATAGTTTGATAGGAAACAGGGACTATTTCCGGAGTCTCATTATCTGAACATATCCACCAATTGGTAACTTTAAAGAAATTCAAATATTCTAGGCAATACTATGCATTTTTATGTAATGAATAATAGTTAAAGTAAGAAACATATATAACACTTCATATTTTGCGGACCACACAAATCAAACTAATTATGATGCATTCTACTGTTTCAACAACGAAATAGAAATCATATCTAAAGTGAACACGTTTGAACGTGCTGCTCAGTTGCATATGACAATATCAGAAAAGACTTTTACCCTTTCTAGAAACACCCATTGTCTATTTTTTTCCTAAATATCATTACACACAGTAAGCAAACGAGCATGAATACGTAACCCAATAAAATGAATAAATGAATGAATGTCTTGCCATGTCAACTATCGACCTCTCTTAGACATCATTCATGCGAAATGTTCTTCAAGAATAGATATATCATCAGGGCAGGAACAAATTATGACAGAAATGGCGATGTGTTGCCTCATATTGCTCCGTCAGCATTTTATCTGATGATTGACAAGAGATAAGGGTGATGGCAGGATTCCTGACGTTGCAAGGAATGCCAAACTTAAATTTAACTTGTTTGTACCGTGTTTGTGTGTCTTTTATATGTTTGTGTCTCTAGTCGTTTGAGCCGTTGCCTTGTGCCTCTAAATAGGATAAATATATGAATGTTTGACAAGAGGGCTTGTCCCTGTAGTGTTCTTCTGTAGTAAAATTTGCAGAATTGATCATTTTTGATTGATTTTGCAATTGATAATGATTAATCTATCGTATCTGAATATGCCATTGTCGTATGCCATTTAAGGCTTGTTTTTATCAAATATTAAGGCAGGCGAGTTCGTATTTCGTAGAATCTTATGTATAAATAAATACACCAGACAGAAAGGACCAGATAATATTTTTGAGTGAATTGATAATGAAACTCATACATAAGTTGTATGGATATCCTCTGTGTAGTCCTGACTTCTCTTTGAGTCAAATATGTTTAGCTTTTGATCTGATTTGTAGGGTGGTAAACTAAACCAAACCAAAACAGTTCTGTAAAGTATTGCCTTTAGATTTAAGCCTGTATTAGTTTATAAAATAAATCAAAGGCAAACCGTGTCAGTTGGATTGTAGCTCGATCAATTCATTTCTTTTCTTTCATTTAATGGTGGCTCCGACGGGGCCATTGCTCTTTTTTGAAAAATGTTTGAAATATGTGAATTTGAGGTCTCGTAATTTTATTTAAGATTATACTGAACTGTTTTCTTCACTGATCGTTCGAAGCGAAGATAGTAGTATCATTTCTTGGTAACAATATATTACTATAAATTTACACTGTGTCTACTTTTTGTTTAGTGTCCGCTGGGATTTGACCATTGTGTCTGTAAACAAACAAAGTGTTGATTTATGACTGCCTGTGTTATACAGGCTTAGCGCTTTTTCAAACGCAATGAATTTTATTAAAAGATATAGTGTTGTTTATTATCCACGTTTGACAGTGTGTACCTACTTGGTAGGCATGTTTGTAAAGTTGAAACCTCACGCTTAAAAGATAAACAACCTCACGCTTAAAAGATAAACAAAATAGTACGGCCGTAACAGGATAAATTCATGATTCACATGATTACGTCTAACGGATATTTGATGTGTTTTCCTGAAATCCTCGACAGTTTATGAACTTAAAGAGCCACCGACTACAATTATACGCTTACCAACCCGCTTTAGAGCAGATACTTTTACATGTTCTTAAGCTGAAAACCAAAGCTTCCCCTAAGAGTTAACAAAACCATACGACAATTTATACAGTATACAGAGAAATCGCCGTATTTTTTTAATCCAAAAAGCCAAATACCGAGCAGGTTTGTTTAAGGTAGGTCAATAAATGACATTCAAATTCCCTTAACATGCTTTCGCTTAAGAACTGGTCATTCAATAACCGGCCATGGAATTGGAACCTGTTAGATTTGATAAAGACTCTTTGGACATTCATCCCGTCACAAGAAACGTTGATGTATGTTTCTGTTGATTTTGTGTGATGTTGCATTTTATGTAAAATCATATAAATAAAATCTGAATTAAGATGCAATGGATTCAATAAGAGAATTTATTTGTTTAAGAGTGACCTTCAATTAGGCACTGGGCCCTTCGTGTGTTCGGGAAACTTGGATATGATACAAACAACGAAACAACGAAAAAAGTGATAAAACGTAGGTCGTAAATAAAGAGAAACACTTATCAATAAACGTAGACATTTACGTATCCGTGTGTTGTATGTTTCCTAACGACTATTTAATGAAGAACGTCACGTAATGTAACTCAATTAGTTTGTGTCACAACAATTGACATTTGTTTTTAAGAAAGCATCATCTCAGAATGGAAATGTTAATGCCAATACATGCCATATTTCATGTTGACCTTTTTTTTCGAGAAAAGCTGTAGATTGTTTATATAAAAGGATAATGTCGTGGTGAAACACTTTCCGAACAATATATATTTGACTGACACGCAAACATCTTGGGAGTCGCTGTCCTATCGTATGGGCCAATATTCACTATCATCTTGAGTATGCGTGTGAAAAACAGGCTCGGAAATGTAATTTTTAAGTCTCAAAAACGTTTCTATCACCGTTTGTATCAAAAAGATACATAGATAATTGTCAAATATGCCATTTTGAACATACTCAGCATACAACACATTCGCCATCAATGCATTGCAGTAATTTGTTAAATAAAAAACTTAATGTTTACAGTCTTGAGTTCCAAACTCAAACACAAGACGTTTGTAAATGTGTAGCCTGTATAACCCCTTTCAACGATAGTAAATCAGGAGGCATGTAGCTCATAATATAAATATGACGAAAAGTGGCAGATTTAAGAATCACGCTACCTTCGTATGTAATTCAGTACTTTGTTCTGTAAAGATATTTTAATTGTCAACTTATATCGTTATTT
Organism: Mya arenaria; assembly: GCF_026914265.1. Taxonomy (NCBI): domain Eukaryota; kingdom Metazoa; phylum Mollusca; class Bivalvia; order Myida; family Myidae; genus Mya; species Mya arenaria. The sequence goes on along the minus strand of NC_069123.1, from coordinate 37,781,593 downwards.
AGGCATATGATAAACAAAAATGATTTAAGCTTTTGATGGAATTATATTCCACCTCGTGAACAATTGAAGTAGAAATCTACGCCACTCGTGAAATAAAGCGTTTGGTGATCGAGCGCTGAAATAAACAGTTACTATATATCTGTTTGAAGATCACAATCTCTCACAGATACCGCATGATTCAGGGTGAGGAATCACGTGACTTAAAGGGGTACTCACATGGGTCAGCCCGGAACCATATATTAACAAAATGGCATTGTCTTTTGTAGGCTTAGAAATGTTTTCATATCTTTACTGTCAAAAATGTTATTTAGAAATTTACGTCACTTACTCGCTTGTTTACATCGGTTGTGACCCGTGGTGACCCATGTGAGAACCCCTTTAAGTCACGTGATTCCTCATTCTGTGTTTGTAAGTACAACATTTTCGTCCTCTTTTCTCCTGGACAGCTTTCTAATATCAGATGGAGACAAATAATATAATTCCATTTATTCATAAAGAGAGAATGTTTGTATGGAAATCTGAAACGCTTGTCTGGTAATGAAATATTAGCAGCTGAGACACGTTGGCAATTACAAACAACAAGGTTTCCATCAAATATTGCATAATTTCCCTTTAAATTTATTATTGTAGAAACGGTTGATTGTTGATGTTTTATTTAAATTTCCCAAAAAGTCCGATGGCAATCAACACATGTTCAAACAATAATCATCGTAATAAAATATCAATCTGAACCTTCAGTTGATATAAATTAAAAATCTCAGCTGAAACAGTTGTAACTATAACAAATACTAGTTATACAGAGGAATTGTTTGACATTTGCTTTGAAGGTATGCATAACTACACATATCAATTTCTATCAGCTGCCTATCGTACAACTTGCATTCACTTGTTCTAATAATTTTCTGATCTATTTTTAAACGCTGTGCCATTGGTTAATAAGTGTCACATAACTGCTGTGAGAGATTACTCAAACAAGCGAACAGAAAATGACATTCACCGAAAGTGAGTGTTCATAAGTAGCTTAGTATATATAGAGAGAGTATACAGAGTATAATATATTTGTAACAGTAAAACAGCCAAGGTTGAACCAAATATTGACAGCTTTTTGGAATACTGCAGCATGACAGTTTGTGATAATGTTTCCAACATAATCACTCAGGCGTTTGATCATTGTACCAATAAACAGGATTACATTGTTGTTGTTGTTTTTGGCCGCTGTGGTATCTAATGCTTTATTTTAAAGGTGCATTTGAATGGGATCTTTGCATTCTACTGATACAATAATCGATACAGAACACTTAAAACATGAATTTAGATATACCACGTAGGCGAGAAATCGGTTTTAATAGTTTACATCTGATTATCTTACTCAATAAATACGAGATTAACATTTTATTATTTGTAGTTTAATGTTCAAATATATGTGTACCATCTGGCAAGGTAGGTAACTTTGCATTAATTCAGCAGTCTGTGTCATTATTGATAATTCTAAACCAGCCATATGTTCAATTAACGCTTACCATCATTCTTACGTTTTATATACCTGTTGAATCGGAACGCAAGCACTGCAAGCGGTCAAACAAATTGCAAATGTAAACTGCAAACACCTTTTCTGCGAAAAGGATAATTGTTTGTTTCAAAATATCATCGTATAATATTTCACCAAAGTCATATTTCACGAGTGGCACAGCCACGTGAAACGTTAGCTGTTGGTGTCCATGAGGTTAAATTTATGCACTGAATCAAACTTTTTTTTTATTGTATGCCTTAAAATAGCATTTAAATTCACTTTTACTATTGCCCTGTTTGAGGGCTATAGACACAAATGGACAATGAATTAGTATAATCTCTAATCAGATCCATGGCACCGAGCGTATTCCAAACACTTGGGAACAATCGACACACTGAATACATATATCACATTCGTATACTTTTCAGTATATAATATGCTACTAAACGTATGCTTGATTAGAAACATCACCGCTCTCGCCTTACAAACATAACGAAATACTGGCAATTTAAACACGAATACAAAGGCTACACGCCATTGGTTGGTCTAGTTCCTTTTAATATAGCCAAAGGTTAAACGAAGTGGGTGGAAGTTCCAAAAAACAAACCTGACAGACACACGAGCAATTTCGGCCGGCGACATCCAATGTTCTTAACTAGGAATTTTTCAGGGAACAATTGTAATATTCGTGAGCTGGACAAATAAATCATATACACTCTTTAACTGAAACGATAGGTGATATATTAACAAACAGTTCCAGTTTCAGTTTCGGTCTGTTCACTTTCACAGTTTATTCAAATAATGCATAAGACAGGAAAACGGAATTGTTATAAATGTAAATAATGCAGAGGTTGTTGATAAAGCTGTGGAAATAGGTATTACATAAGTATGTTACACGTCTTGTGTTTTGAGTATTTTTTTCGTACACTAATACCTAGTACTTTATGTCAATGGCACTAACACAAATACTGGCCGGATATTAGTTAGTATTATGAAAAGTTGGATGTTGGAATTCATGTTAATTGAGAGACGAAGCAATTAAATCAACTGGGATGCCCACAAAACCGAATTCTGAGGAGAACAGCGAACAACACTTGGATTTGTCTGAAGATGATAAATGTCAATTTAGGCGCTACTTAAAATGTTTCATACAGTAAGGAAATCGACTAGCAGGTTTTCGCCTTAGCCTGGTTGTATATCGGGTAATTCGATTGACAACAAGTGTCCATTAGCCGGGCGCTAGTACAGTAATAAAACGGAACTACACTGACTATCCCAAAAGCCAGACACCTACTGTTATACTGCTAATGGCACCATGGTTATTTAAAACAATGGTGATGGACCATAGTTTTGGTCATTGCTATTATGGTATAGTGTTGACTCAGTTTGGCCCTCATTTACGTGAAACATGATATTGGAATACGCTAGAGTAGAAGCAGAGAACACGAATTAAAGCAATATGATATGTAGGAGAATTTCGTTTTGCTGCACGTCTAGCGTCTAGCGTTATCAGAATTTTCAGTTTGACGACTTGAATAGATGTATTGGACTTTCATCGCTTGAAACAGGGACTATTTCCTGAGTCTCATTATCTGAACATGTACACTCACTGGTTACATTAAAGAAATTCAAATGTTCTAATCTGTGCTATGCATTTTCATGAAATAAATAAAGGCTAAAGTAAGAAACATACAGAACAAGACACATTTCGGGGACCGAACAACATCAAATTCATTATGTTGCATTCCACTGCATTAAACAAGAAAAAGAAATTATCAAGTGTACACGGTTGAACGTGCTGCTCAGTTGCATATGCTGATGTCAAAACTAAATGCTTTCAGCCGTTTGAGGAAAATTATTGTCTATGTTTTTCAAAACAAATATCATTATACACAATAACCGAACGGGCAATGAATACGTTACCTTATAAAATAAATGGAAAAAAAAAGAATGAATGCATTGCTCTGTCAACTATCGACCTCTCTTGGACATCACCCAAGCGAAATATTCTTCAATAAAAGATGTACCATCAGAGCAGAAACAAATCATCACAGAAATGGCGATGTGTTATCTCATAAAGCAACATTTTATTTGACGATTGACAAGATATAGGATGATGGCAGGATTCCTGACGTTGCAGGGATTGCCAAACTTAAATGAAACTTGTTGGTTCGTGGTTGTGTGGTGTTTATAAGTCTGTGTCTCAGGTTTATTGTCGTTTGGGCCCTTACCTTGTGCCCCTAAACAGGATAAATATATGAATGTTCGACTACGGGGCTTGACCCTTTAGATTTTGTTCAATTATTGGTAGCTTTTATTTATATGTGGAATTGATAAATTGGTTATAATTTATTTTGAAATTCTATCTGTTTCTTAATATGCCGCTGTCTTATGTCATTTAAACCTATTTTTATCAAATATTTCCAAACGTTTATGAAGCCACGTTTGTTTTTCGTAGAATTTTATGTATTACAAGATAGAAATAACTAGATACTAATTGGCGTGATTCGTTAATGAAATTCATACATGATATTGCGTTGTATGAACATCCCCTTTCTATTCATGACTTCTCTTAAAGTAAAATTGAGTCAATATTTGGCATCACCAATAATAAGGCATTTTGAAACTACTTTCATTATGAAAAAATGGTTTATCAACATGTCAGTGTAAAGTCTTGTCTGTTAGTTTAAGACTGTATTAGTTTAAACGAATTTTCCAAGGCAAACCGTATCGGTTGGTGGAAATAAGTTGATAAATAAGTTAATATGGTTATCTTTTTTCTTTCAGTTCATAGTTGCTCCAACGAGGCTTATTCAGTCTCGTGTCAGTTGGATTGTAGCTTGATCTATTTATTAAAATCTATATCTGGTCGTTGGAATAAGTTGATAAATAAGTTAATATGGATAATTTGCTTTTTACTTTGTTTTCTCACAGTTGATGGTGGCTTCGATGTGTGAACATGAGATTTCATTTTAGACTACACTTGACTGTTTTCTTCACTGATTATTCAAAGCAAAGTAGGTAGCCAAATCATTTTGAATCTACACTCGGTCTACTTTAATATGATCTTTTTTGTCGCGTTAAGTGTCTCCCTTAGGATTTGACCATTGTGTGTAGACAAACATAGTGTTGATTTATGATTGTTGGGCTTATGCCTATGTATTGCTTGGCGCTTTCTCAAACACAATGGATTTGATTGAAAAATATAGTGTTTTTCATTATCAACCATTGTCAGTGTGTAGGCATTTTAGTAGTTCTAAAAAATTCGAACCTCACGCTTAAAAGATAAAAAAAATGGTACGGCCTTCACATGATATATTTATGGTTCACATTATCTTCTCTAACGGATAATCGGTCTGTTTTCCTGAGAAACTCGACAGTTCATGAATTTTAAAAACCATCGACTACAAATATAAGCTAACAATCCTCTTTAGAGCAGATACTTTAACACATTCTTAAGATGAAAACAGCAGCTTCCCCGAAGAGTTAACAAAAACATCTGACAATAAATACAGTAAACAGAGAAATCGCCGTATTTTAATCCAAAAAGCCAAATACCGAGCGGGTTGTTTAAGGCAGGTCAATAGATGGCATTCAAATTCCCTTTACATGCTTTCACTTAAGAACTGGGCATTCAATATCCGGTCATGTAATTGGAACCTGATCATTTTGATAGACTCTTTGGACATTTTATGTTTAACGAGCAAATCATCTCCATATAATAGTTACATGGTTTTTTTATTCATCCCGTAACACGAAACGTTTGTGTATGTTTCTGTTCATTTTGAGTATATTTTATGTTAAATTACTTCAACGAGGTTATTTATTTGTTTAAGAGTGTCCTTCTTTTAAGGCACTTGGCCCTTCGTGTTTTCGGGAAACTTGAATATGATACAAACAACGAAACAATGAAAACACAGATAAAACGTAGGTAGTAAATTAAGAGATATACTTAGACTTTTACGTATCCGTGTGTTGTATGTTTCCTAACGAGTATTTAATGAAGAATGACACGGAATGTACTGTGTCACAACAATTGCCATTTGTTTCTAAGAAAACATCATCTCATAATGGTAAATGAAATGCCAATACATGCTATATTTCATAGTGACCTGGCTTGTTTTGTGAAAAGCTGTAGATTGTTCATATAAAAGGTTAACGTCGAGGTCAAACTCGTCCCGAACAATATATATATATATATATGACTGACACGCACACATCTTGGAAGTCGCTGTCCTATTTTATGGGCCAATATTCATTAACATCTTGGGACTGTGCGTGAACAACAGGCTCAGAAATGTGATTTTTATTTCTTAAAAACGTTTTCATCACCGTTTTAATTAAATTGATATATACACAATTGTCAAATATGCCATTACATTGCAGTGATCTATTTTATAACAACTTAAAATTTACAGTCTTCAGTTCCAAACTCAAACACAAGACGTTTGTATGGGCCCTATATGGCCTTTTTCAACCATAGTTATTCCATTGCTTTAACTGATATAATAATCAATACAGAAGGCTGGAAACGTGAATTTAATTATACCACCGAGGCGAGGAATCGGTTTTAACATTTTACATTTGATTATCTGATATACACTGTTGACATTCAATTATTTAATGGACTAGACAACAGATGATTCAATTGCAAGAAAAAACGAAAATTGACAAAAACTTTCATAAAAATGATATCGTTGTGTTCAACTCATCTGACCTTTTTCATTGAAAACAACCTCGAATGTAAATGGACGGTTTACAATGTCAGAAAACTTTTCATTAACTACGTTGCAAGTAGATCGCGTAGTAATTAAAATTTAGCAGTAAAACTTGACATGACTTTACTCTTGGGAATCTCAATTATTCAAGCACTCATCAAAATTCGATGGCAATCAATTCAAATATATACATACAAAATATATGTTTAAACACCACAATATATTAATGCTATAATTTTAAATTTTACTAACAACTTCTATTGATGTAAGGGAATACATCCGAGGTTGTTTTCGATGGACAATGGCCGAGAAATTCCGAATGCAAAAACAGACTATATATGTGCATCAAAGCACCTTTTTTATAAATATTTGGATTACTGCCTTGATATGGTCAGCGAACGGGAGTCAATTTTGTATGACATGCGGCCACATGGGTGATTTTCTGGTAAATGTTCTGTTATATTCTGTCCTGTTAATTTTGTGTTCCATTGTTTTATTAGAGGATTGTATCGTTTTGTGTTGTAGGTCGAAACATAAATTCTGTTGCCTATTCTTGTTTGATAAGTCTACAAGTGTAACACTCTCCTGATGCTAAACTCTTTCAGACGTTAAGATCCTCAACGTTGTTGCAGATATCTTTCTTTCCAATGCCTTGCATTTTTTTTGCTAACCATTGCTCCATAAAAACTAATCTATTCGTTCCAATCGTGTCCATATAATCTTTAACACTAGGACTTAAGATTCAATTAAATAAGGAAAACGTCATTTCTTGATGTACGTGAAGCGCCACAGTTTTCAAATCAATAGTATTAGCATATTTCTCAAGCTTTTCTTTGGTTTCAATTCATAAATATTCAAAAGGATTAGCCGCATTGCTCGATCCGTGTTAATGATCCTATTTCTTACAGTGCAAAATGCAGGAAAATATTATTAACGGCCTCATACCAGCTAGCATTGATAAGTCTATGCTTGTTTTCAGGAAATACTGTATTTCCCACTTTATGGACCATCTGGAGTCCAACCCCTTTAAATCGGATAAAGACGGCCCTCGATAGTAAGGTGTTTTTGTCTAGCAACATAATATATTGAATCCATGTCCACGTACATCTGTCTGTCTGGGGTTATCATTTTACTAGTTAATCTATACATTGGTTCAGCTTTTATAACTTTTTATATCAAGGTGGTTCGTCATGTCAATTCAATTAGGCATATTGCGCTTTAAATCCGCCAGGCCCTTTATCGATACAAAAATGGTTACATTGTTAGTTGAAAAATCTAAAACATTTTGGCACGTAAAAACATTTCTGTACATTCGCTAAATATTATATTTTTAATTAATATTTTTGACAAAACAACATGAATTAAAAAACAACAACACTACATCATAACACAGTAAAAGTCTCTAGAGCCTATTAGGCAAAAAAGTTCTTTGTTTCCACGGACATCTAAAAAAAAATAGGGTAGGTAGGTAGGCATAACCTTTTTCTATTTATTTTTGACGACCAGAATTCTGTACCAAACCGACATATTACGGTATATCACTATAATTGTAGAAAAAAATAAAGTATTCATAAGTCAAATCTAAACATGCTCATTCAAAAAACTTAAAAAGCATATTTTAGGAAATTACGAAAAATGAATCCACACTACGGCAATGAAAAGTGTATGTTCGGGAGGAGAAAATAGGGACGGTCGTGTTAATATCAAATAAAATTTTATACAAAAATGCCTCCAATCCAGAAAACTTAAGAAAAGTATGTGGTATTTAATTATTAACAAATTTTCTTTGTTCAAACTAATTCGTTATAATCGAATGCTTTTGATAATAAAATCAACGAAATGATTCGTTTGTCTTGTTAAAAGGCTTACTATATTATTATAAATACATGATTAACTCATTATGTATGTCAGTTCTAACCTAAAACTGTTTCAATTAAATACAATTCTTTTTTTAATACTTTTATTATTTAAGATATTCATAACGCAATACAATGTGTCGATTTTACGCTTACATTATCGCTTTTCTGCAGCCATCTTACTTTTTTAAAACCTGACAAAATCCTTGGTTATACTTTAAAGTTATTGTTCTTCCATTCAGTTTCTGTTTCGTTGACCGTGTCACAGTTGTTACTAGCTGTAAATCTAACATTTTTAAATGAATACATACATACATATATATGATATGATGTAGGTTATGTCATGTACGTTCTGTTTCACGTTGAGTGACTGCTTGGTTTTCTGACTTTAAACAGTATCATTGTAAATTGTTTGCGCACTGGGTTTGTCCCTGTAATTTGTATTGTAATTAGTATGATCACTCAAGACTTACTTAGAAGAACAGCTAAACACAGAAAGACACAGCCTTTATATTCATGTTTACAGAAGATGTTGTAATTTGATGACAGAGTTTCTCTACTCGAGTTTTCCTCCATCTACTTTCGTAGTAATTGTCTGAAAATGTTGCTATTTGTGGTCACATTAGATAATGCTGTATATACACATCAAAAGAAAATTATTTTAAGTACGAAGACATTTCCAGAGACATTCCCTTTCCTGCAATTAGTATAGTACAAAAGACAACGACAAAGACATATATTTAACGATAAATTGTCTTGTCAACGACAACTACAAGGACATATATTTAACGATGAAATGTCTGGTCTAGAGGCACGATGTAAAGTGTCTACCAGACACAGATGTTTACTGTATTGTTTAGTAAAACGTGCCCGATATTCGGGAATAGCTTTTGTAAAACTCAAATACAAAAAAACAACTTCATTATTGACATCAGGCCAATGGTGCTATGCTAATTAGTGATATAAGTCTTAGAGCATTTTACAAAATGATAAACTAACAAATAATTTTAGTAACATAAAATAGCAGAGACAGAGTCAAAAATCGAAACAAAACACAACAACATTATTTAAGAAGTAAAGTGAATGGGTGTTTTCCCTGACCGAGGATTGAACCAAAGCTATTCGATCCGCATCACAACGGCGTCGCTTAATAGCTAGCGCAATACCTATGTTGTTGGAAGTGTCTTCTTAAGCTGACATTTCAGAAGCAAGCCGTAGTGAATCATTTATTATTGAATTTTAGTTAACCGTTGCTAAGAAACCACGGACAAGAACGATAGAAATATCATCGAAATGTCTTAATGATTCTTGAAAATATTAACACTATAGTGTTGCACTTCTCGTTACCGTTGATAAACAGTTGTAATTATACAGAGACTACTGCTTTTTAATTCAGATTCCTTTAATGACTCAAAAAGATTGTCCAGATGTTCATGTATTGTTCAAGCAAATTCTGGATCATCAATATTTTATTCAACTATCATTGAACATAAACTTATGTAACCGAAAGTAGTGGCTACTATGACTGCTGACCATACGGTGGATTTTGAGAGGTAGAAACGTAAAGATTACATCTGTGTGTGTGTGTGATTTAATTTAATGCAACTTAGAATTTGTCTTTTTTTGCTTTTCGATTTGTCCCCATAGGAAAGCTTTCCATAAAATTTAGTGTAATCTTTTACAGTGGCATGTATCAAATGAAAGAAACATAACCCTATCATAAATCACGCAGTTGAAACACCTCAATATATAATCATCAATTTGAAATATCCATAAACCCTGCAGGACATGAATTACAGAGAAATACTTTGAACACGAAACGTGCTGCAATAGAAAGTCATCGTTGGATTAAACTGTAGGATCATAAGGGTGTTGTATTAGCTAAATAATCAATTCCACGTGCTCATTTTTGTATTCTCATGCGACAAAATGGAACACTAGGAAACGAAGTGAAACACTTCCCGATGCTTACGTGACAACGTGTTTTAACCTTATTTATCTGAACTACAAATACGTATATATTCATAACCATCGTTTTTGTTTATATACTAAAACGAATATCCAGTGAATATTAACTTCCCTTAAAGGTATTGACAAGAGTTTTATCTAGTGTAAGTAGAAAATGTGCTTAATATGTGGAATAGGCAAACATAATGTTCACAACACAAAACAAAAAAGAATTGATGATAACAAAAGGACTTTTAAACACATGTATTTTTGGGCCTATATGCAGATTTGTTTACGAGCAAATCTAGTAGTTTTGCATAGCGTTTAAATCATTAAGTGAGTGTTGATTGGAGGATGTGCTGCCACCAGATGATCTAGGTTCTGTCTGGGAAGTCATTCTCTCTCTGTCGGGAAGAACAGTTGTCGTTGAAAACAAAACAATTCCCTAAATCAATTGTCGAGGCCTTACATTGCGATACGCTGTCACTTGTGGTAAGAATGGCTGATCTATGTCTAGGAACCTTAAATAACGACCAACTCATTATGTTGCATTCATTCGTGAGTAATATAACAGTTATTCAGTGTAAAAGAAAGTAAAGTAAGAGGGGTAAGATTCACCTTTTTGCATTATAAAACATGCATAATTGATTTGTTTTATTTGAATATGAGATTGGCTTATAACAGGTTTGTGCAATATCATGGTTTGAGCCATTATGACATAAAGGTACATTTAGTGGTTGTTCTTTAAAAAGAACAACAAACAGGCAAACATGCGGTTTGGGGTTTCATTTTCGTAAACATTAAGTTTTCTTTAAAATTTCCTGTCCAAATTACACTTTAAAATTAGTTTGATGGTCACTGTTCTTGAAGAAAGACAGACAGCCAAGCAGGCGGAGTGGTTTTTGTTGAATTTTGTAAGTGCCTATAGTGTTTTGTACCAATTATAGTTTAAACTAACTCACTAAACTTTATAGACTTAGACATACGATAAAAACATGGGCTGCAACATGCTGTATTTGCGTTAACTTGTTGAGAACAAATCCAAATCCCAGTAATCTATTAATTTCCTCAGCAAGTTTTCGGAGAATCAATAAGAATTTGATTTAGTGGCAATTTCAGCAATAACAATCAAGTTGTTTTAATTCGCATGAGACATTTTATGTCATTGTAATAATAAAATATTTTTGCGGAAAATGAATTGATTACCTTTACCCAAAAACAAAACTATTTTCCCGTAAATTAAGCCAATACTCAAAGTTAAGACATGCATGATATTTTTATAATTGATATAATTAATTCCGCGTTTGTTTAGACACATATTAAACGTATATCAAAAGCCTTAAAAGTATTTGTTTGGGTAAACTAGGCTGGTCTATTCATATGTGCAAGTTCGAATAAGCGGAACACCAGAGGCAAGACTGTGAAAAACGTGGAAAAGGCATACAACAAATCAAAATGAAAATTCAAAATAGATTTCGGACAAGAAGTGTGTGTCAGCTCAGAAATGTCCTCTTTTCGAGATTTTGTTTCTCAGGGAAATAGATAATACTCGAAAATGGAGAAAATCATATTATTTCTAAAAGAGTTGTTTACTCAGACTATCCACATTTACATTTCTGAGTAACCTTTTATCACGTTTAAGCAGAAACTGTTGCTATTTCGAACACACCATTGTTCAAAATAAGAGAATCGCAAGCGTATCAATTCCCTTGTCCATATTCTGCGTTAAACAAGGGATATATCTTATACCACGACAAAATCCTTGACAATACGTGACTAAAATGTTGTTGTACGCGTGTGTTTTATATGCACGTCTCATTGGACAACGCCAACGACGATATTAAGGCTATGGTGATACATGTTACTTCGAATACCAGGTGAGCTATGAAAGAACAAGTAATTTGACTACCAAACGTATCCGAAATTATCTCGACACGAAACATTTCCAATGTTAAATACGATTTGTATGTTATGACTGACGGTATGTGACAGCTCCACTGAAGCAGCAGTTGTGTCGAGCTATCAGTCAACATACAATGTAGACCGGCATGTGCTGACACTGTACTGTGGAAGAATGAACTCGGAAAAGAACGCTACTAGAATATCATTGGTTTCTATCTATTGCTCAGCAATTGAGTATAGTCTATGACACGCTGCAGAGGGCTATGGTTTGTTGGGGACCCATATCAACAAACGTATCTTGATATTATTAAAAAGTAATAAATGCCAATCTTACGCTTCTTGACTCACGCACGTTGATAAACTACCCCCAGAATGATTCCAAAATATACCACCACGACGAATAAGGAAGGAAATGAATGTTTCAATGCGATACGCGCTCCAGAAAACGATACAAGAATCTATGACCTCGGTTTTAAATGAATGGTAAAACATGTCCATGTCATTATTGAACACAGATAAGTGCGTTATTTCGGATGACGTTTGAGATTAAGAAGAATTCACACTGTGCATGATTTTATTATCATGCCATTGCGAACTATCATTTTCACAAAATGTTGAGTGAAATTAATCGACTGCAGCGTATGTTTGGCATTTAAAATCAGGTTTCATCAAGAGACCTAAAGGGGTCGAACTTCATAAAACGGTGTTACTTAAAAAGAGGCACCGAGTTGGACTCGAACAGGTAACAGGTAACTCCTGGGTGAAGTGAAAAGCAGTGTAATGACTTTGATCATACCGATTGAACTTGCCGAGTAAGCTGCTAATGTATTTACATAATGTAATACCCCGCCAATTACCTAGTCAGTATACTGCTTTAGATAAAATCATTTTTCAGGCGAATGTTAAATACAAGAACAAGAGTAATACAGCTTGTGGATGACATTTTAAGTTCCAATATGTTTCCACTTGGTTTAAGCCGATGTATTTGCTCAAGATATAAACGAAAATCATCATCAATTTACCTTACAATCATTGACAAACATAACTAGTTTTTTTATATATATATAAAGTATGCGTTGTAAATATATGCACTGTGATGTTTGTGACGTTTTGTGCTGTTGTTCCATGTTTCTTGTTTTTGTGTTCTATGTCTTTCACGTTTACCCTGTGCCATTATGTTTAAACATGTGTTTACCGAGCTTGTTTCTGTAGCATTTCTAATAAATACTGTATCAATTATCAACCCTGAAATTTTCTGTGTACTATTCTTTCATTTCCTGTTGGAATATGGACACTTATTTTACGGGAATTATCCACTGTTTGTCACGGCTGTGCTGTTTCTTTAGCTTGATGCTATAAAGTAAAAATATGTGAATGAATCACTGTAAACAGTGTATGCTTTATGGTAGATAATAATTTCAAAATTAAAAGAGGTATTGCGAACTTTATCTGACAACCTTTTAAAACCTAAAGCATGTCTTTACAAAATCATCATCGGCGAAGGACATTGCCTTGACAAAAACAACGCAATATGTTATTGACGTCTATTCATCAATTGTTTACGATCCATTCGTACAATAATAGACCTTTTCCAAGGCAATATGTCTGGCTAGGTTTGGTCTGTACGAGGTGTTTTCTTTTTTATGTTCATCGTACGAGAGAAACCAGATCATTAATAGTCATATTCTATACGTATACAGAGTCACAATTCGTTATATTAGTGGCAAAAAATCATATCATTCAAATCACATAACATAATTATTGATTTTGCTTTATTACTTGACGATTTACAAGACATATCGAAAAAAAATATTCTCGAAACCCAACTAAGACTGCCAATAAATGGTGTTCAAGAAAAAAATATGCTTAGGGAAGTACGTTTTCCAATCGTTAAGTCTACTATTAGTTTTTTTATCCAATCTATGACCAAAATTACAAAAAAAGAATTCATGGCAGATAATAAACAACAGCACATATCAAAAACATGTTACATTAAGAACCTTACCTTAGAAACACTGCATATCTACCACCTATAAACGTCATAAAGATGTATGACAGTACAGGAATTCTCTTTCCAAATAATTATGTAATGAATGTCTGTCTCGTAATTGTTTCCAAACGAGAAAGTGATTATTTCCAAAGAAAAACATTCTATTGTTGTAAGGAAATCATCTGAAAGCAATTTATGTTATCTGTTTTAGTTTTGTAACGATGCTTTCAATTTTGAGACCCATTTAAGGCTGTCAATGATTTGTGTTCAAGCACAAAATGAACTTCGATAATGAAGTTTTCCAATCATAACTTCTACTGTTACTTATTGAATATATGACCAATATTTCAAGCACGAATTCATGGACGAAAATAGACGGTAAATTAGACAAAAACGTCGGTGTTTGTTTCATTTATTTTCATTGCGTTGTTTAAATATATAATCTATAAACTAATATTGTTTTAATTTCTCCGACGCTTTTTTAAACAAAACCGCAAATCAAACATCTACTAATCTTCTACGCCATATGCTTAGGGTTTTTTAGTAGAAGACAGTGTTTTTTCTAGGTTAATATAAACAAAAACATGTTGCTTATGTCTATGCAATACATTAAGTATGTTTTGACTGGTAAACCAGACAGTCCCATATAAACAATGAAAAGAGGTGGTTTGCACCATTATGACATAAATCTGCACATAGTTGTTTTTCTAACAAACATAAAGACAAGCGGTCTGGGCATTTATTGTCGTAAACATAACAGTTTCTTTAATCTTTCCTGTCCAAATTACACTTTAACATTAGCGTGATGGTCACTGTTCTTGAAGACATACAGGCAGACAACCTAACGGGGTGTTGATTTTTACAAATCATGTACGTTTCTTTAATTCGTTTCTGTATCAATTATAGTTTTAACTGACAGATTTCATGGACTCAGATAAGATGTACGATATAAATAAAACACGGACTGCAAAAAACGGTATTGGCGTTAACTTGTTGAGCTCAAATCCGATTCCTAGTAATCTATCAATTACCTAAGCAACTTGTTAGAGAATCAGAAATGAAAATGTAATTTAGTGGTCTTTAACAATAACAATCAAGTTGTATAATTCGCAGTTAGACAGTTTAGGCCGAGAATTATGGGACGTCAAAAGTACATATAAATCAATGAATAATATGCAATGTGTAAAATATGTGCATGCGGAAGATTAGCTAAATAAATTCAGCTTACAATTGTATTAGTTCTGACCCTGTCATTGTTATTATAAAATATATTTGCGGAAATTAAATTGAGAACCTTTTCTCAAATATGAAATTATTTTCCCGTAAATAAGGCAAATTCTCAAAGTTAAAATATGCATTATTTTTTCTTCAAAATATCCGAGTTTGTTTCAAAACATGTAAAACGTAGATCAATAATGATTTATGTTATGTTTACTTTATGTTTGTCTAAGCGGAATTTATAATTATGGAAGCTAGAACTAGCGGAACACCAGAGAAAGAGACTGAAAAATGTGGGGAAACAATTAAACAAATGAAAATGAGAACTCAAAATAGATTTCGAACAAAAATAACGTGATTCAGCTCAGAATTTTCTTTTTTTCGACACTTTTTCTCAGCGAAATAGATAAATACAAGGAAATGAAAAAAAGAACTATAATATTTCTAAGATAATTTGTTTGCTTAGTCTAACCACATTACATTTCTGTGTTACATTTTATCACGTTTAAAAAGAAACTGTCGCTATTTCGAACACACCATTGTTCAAGATGAACCTATTTTCTCCGATTAACAAAGGATATAAGACAACAAATACTTTAGGCTGTTGTTGTACGCGTATGCGAACTTCCAATGCAAATTGTATATACACGTCTCTTTGGACAACGTTGAGGACGATATCAAGACTATGGTGATACATTTAAACTTTACTTCGAATATCAGGTGAGCTATGAAAGAACACGTCGTATGTATATCAAACGTGTTCCAAATTATCTCTACACGAACCACTGTCAATGTTTAATGATATTTGTATTTTATGACTGACGTATGCGACAGCTCCACTAAAGCAACAATTGTGTCCAGCTATCAGCCAACATACAATGTAAACCGGCATGTGCTGACACTTGTACAATCGGAAGAATGTACTAGCAATATAACGTTTCATGAATAGCATGTGTTTCTTTCCATTGATCAGCAATGGTAAATAGTTTCGGGTATGCCGCAGAGGGCTAAGACTAATTGGGGATCCATATCAACGAACGTGTTTTAACATATTTATTTTTCATTTTTTTTTACTAAATGCCGATGTTACAATTTCACGCACGTTGATTAACTGCCCCCAGTATGTTTTAAATGATACCACCACGACGAATAAAGAAGGAAATAAATATTTCAATGTGATAAGCGGTCCGGAAAAAGATACAAGATTCTTTGACCTTGGTTTAATGATTAAAATATGTGCATGTCATATTTAAACACAGATAAGCGCGTTATTCCGAAACCCTGTTAGATTAAGAAGAATTCACACTATGAATGGTTTTATCATAGAGACATTGAGTACTATCATTTTCACAAACTGTTGAATAAATATATCAGTCTTGGAACATATGTATTTATAAGTAATGTACGCTTCCATCAGGTTTAATCATGCGATCTGAAGGGGTAGAACTCCATTATCCGGGTTTACTTAAAAAGAGACAACGAGTTTGGATCGAACAGGTAACTCCTATGTGATGTGAAAGCAGTGTATTGACGTCGACTATATCGATTGAACTTGCCGAGTAAGCCGCTAATTTGTTTAAATTTATCGTCTATAAACTAATACTGTTTAAATTTCTCCGACGCTTTTTTAAAACAAAACGGCAAATCAGATCTTCTACACCATGTGTTTAGTATGTTTTTAGTGGAGGACAGTGTTATTTCTAGGTTAATATAAACAAAAACACGTTGCTTATATCAATGCAATACATTTAGTATGTTTTGACTGGTGAACCAGACGGTCCCAAAGAAACAATTATTTTGTCTGTGTCGCCAAAATGTTTCCGGTCAAATTCCTTAAGAATACATACAAGCCAGCTGTCTGTGGTAACACGACTGACAGGATATTGTCAGAGAAATTTAACACGAGTTAATTATTGTCGTTAGAGGAACTTTGAGAATGGATAAATTTTCGATAAATCGTTCAAGGCAATACGTTGTCAAAATGTTGTAAATACGTTGTCCTTCCCCACTGTTTTCATTCAATTAAATTTGAAATTTGTTGTTTTGTTTTCCCTTAATAAATGTTTTTAACATTATGTCACTATGCTAATATGTAGGAGCAATTACTTTGATTTTTAACGATACGATAAGAAAGCTTTTTGTTCAACCAATTGCTTACTGCATTATTGAAATGAAATTAATTACTAGCCCATACACAGGTAAACGTATGATCACCGCCAAATATAGCGTGAACATTGAAAGTATGTACAATTCATATAGCAGTATCCGGATGTAAGATCTGAGAAGAGTAATAAGCTTTAATGAACACATTTTCTTTATGAATGGTATTCGAAAGTTAAAATACGTGTTCAATTTGATTGAAACCGGCTATGGTATTAAAAATAGGTGCAACACCCCCTTGCTCCGTCTGAATTTCATGTTCAAGATTCATTTAGACACACTCTCGTGTCTCCGTGTTTCCCATACAGTTTCCAGGGCGGTTATCATATCATTTATCTATTCATCGGTAAAGCTATTTTGATGAGTGTATGGTATGTGTGCTGTATGTGTATTTGTGTTTGTGGTGTTTATTCCTCAGTGTCTCCAGCTCATTGTCGTTTACGCCCTTGCCTTGTGCTTTATTTGCTTTATTTGTTGAATACTGGGCCTATCCCTGTAGTTTTTTAATGTATTTCTAAATAATCACAAAGGGCAAGTAAATGAACAACTATCCATTAAAAGAGGCAAAAAGAAGGTGGAAGGTGACCCTGGTGGATTAGGAAAATCTATTGGTTATGCAAGTAGGTGTAAATTCAGTGCAGTTCAATTGTCCCAATATATGTATCACATTTTCTTTCTCAGAAATATGTATTTTTTACCAATGACTTGCCAAAAAACAAACGATAGTACCTTATTATTTACGATGGCATTTCCATTAATACCAAATCAAAGAATTACTGTACAGTAGAATCATTTACATTTCTATTTAAGGATTAAAGAGGTCCACTTTCCATCGGAGCTGGTTTGCCGTTCTTTTTCCAAATAATTATTTGGACATGCACTGCATACATGTGCAAAGTGCCAATGGTAAAATACAGTGTCAGATTGGTGTATTGACTCACAAACAAGAAACATATACATGAACATATATCTTTTTCCATAAGTCATACTGAAATGCATTCTTGAAAAGGGATTAGTTGTTTGCACAAATATGATTTAATTAAACTGATCATTGGAAGCAATGGTCATCGAATGATGGTGCAACACTGTCGAACTCCACCCGCCTCCATCCTATAACTCAAAATAAAAGTTATTGGCAAATTGGCTTGCAGCAACGAAAGATTAGTGAGCCACAAATTCCAAAAGCAGAGAGAGTCGCTAATGCATTATCACGCTATATGTCCGGACAATTTTGATAGATCCGACATAAACACTGGTGCCAGTGGACATAAACAATAATAAAAATTGGCCTTCATTTTATATTGATACTCTATTCAGTTATTTTTGCTAAGTTTCATAAATTGTGAGTAAAGTGGATTTTGCGGGTACTAACAAACATTTTTTTTGCAAAATAATTTGGACAACGTATGATTACAATAGCTACCCATTGACTCATTGTTGCAAAAAATGGCATAAGGAAAGTTTGTAGAGATATGCTTTAACTTGGCCTACATTTCATAAGGTTGCACAATTTAGCTATACTGCAAAGTTCAATAAAGTGCAAGAATAATAAGTAGAGTGGGTTTTAGGGGCATTAACAAAAATAAAAATAACAAAGGAATAGCGATAAGGGACGATAACAATAGCTCGCAATAAAGCCTTTGTAACAAAGTCTGGCCATATGAAGGTTTGTATGGATCTTGTATTTTCGCATGTCGTTTAAGGCATTTAGTGTGTGTTATTGGTGGATGTGGTGCCAACAGCTGAACCTTGTTTGCTTGTCATTTAAGTTGACGATTGATGTAGTGCCACCAGATGAACTATTTCGCATGCCATTTAAAACATTAACTACGAGTTGATAGGTGGATGTGGTTCCACTAGATGAACTATGTTCGCATGCCATTTGAAACAATTAGTACGAGTTGATGTGGATGTGATTCTACCAGATGAACAAGCTAGGTGTAGTCTGGGAATGTCATTTTCTACTCGACCGAAAAATCTGTTTTTGATGTCCATACAAAATAATTTCCTTAAAGCAATTGACAACGACTAATACTTATGTGATCATATGTATTTTGTGGTAAAATGGTTTATGTTTAAATCACGACCCTCTCCTTATGGTATGCTACTGTGTTCTGCCATACCATTTCTTGCGTGTAAATGTACATATCTGGTGTGTTCGCATGACAAAATGGTTGGAAATACTTTAGACTGGCTATAAATAGGTTTGTAAGGTCTTTTGTTGCATCACTTTGACATCAAAATACACCTCATTTTTTAACAGCCAAACAGACAGACAATATGTTTTTAGTCTTAATCATTTAAGTTTGTTAACGTTTTTCTTTATCAATTACATTCAGACACAATCAAAAAACCAACCATATATTGCATGTTATTTATTAAACTTTATAGATTGGAGGTTTACTTTAAATAAAGAACGAACTGCTGTAAAACGTTATCGGTTTTACCCTGTTGAGCAACAATCCAAGTCATTGTCATCTAACAATTTCAACAGCAAATTTCGAAGAATCAATGGAGATTTAATTTACTGGTCCATTCTGCAAGCAAAATCAAGTTGCATTATTCGAAATCTGGCAGAAAGTACCATGGGACGTGAGATTACGTACTTACACCTATTTCTTTAAATGCATAAAAAGTATGGAAGCTTAATGCACCTTAGCACGTGCTTAAAGATAACTATAGGATAAGAAGAACGAAAACTCTAAAACAAACAATTGGCGCAGAGAACATGAGAAAATGATTACGACTCGAGTACAAAAATGTCTTTCAGCTCAGAAATTTCTAGTTATCAGTATAAAAATTACAGATTTTTTTTTCGCTAATTAAATAATGATCTTTTACTTTGTAGGCTACTTTATTAATCTACTTTACACTTTTTTTTATCACGTTTGAGCAGATATTTCGGTATATCAAACAGTACGGATCGAAAAATCTGACCTGACTGCACGAGCGGAAACCGGTAACTGGCCTGCCGGAAATACAGGATACGCCGGGAGCCCGCAAGTCGATTTTTCTTTCCGGACTTAAAACATATCTTACTGTTTTCTGTCGTTTAAAGCTTGACGTTATTACGCAGTTCTGTACATTTTACCAAATAGCGCTTGCGGCGTGTTTTACTGCCGCCATAAAGCGTTCTAAATTAAATTTAATATTGATGTCAAATTCCTCTTATACTGTGTTTTAAAAGAAGATTAATTTTCAAACCGTGATTAAAGCTATTGAAGAAATATAAATTAGATTGCGCTCTACTGAAATTCAATACAGATGGATTCTTTTAGCATGCCATTTTTTTACAGAAACGTCTACAGATTCAGAGTCTTAGAAAATATTTTGATCGAAAGTGTATGCAAACGCTTGGTTATTTCCATACATTGACATTCCACAGCATATAGTAATTGAACTTTTTTGTACGCATATATCACTATACCAAATGTTAGAATGTTTCATGATTGTTTTATTGCAATATCGAAAACTGGGTTTGAAGCTATGTATAAAGCTTTATTTTTGCACGCGACGTCGGAGCACGTCGACGGAATTATCAATAGAAGATATATGAACGAAAAAGCGCATGCATATCAATCATTTTCTAAATTCCTACTACACAAAGAATTTGTATGTTGTGACTGACGCATGTGACATTCCACAACAGCACTGCTTGCGTTTGGACAGTTATTCCCCGAGAAATGTGAAACATCGCCTTGACAAGTTGCCTATATTTTAAACAAGTTTCCTTAAGTCTATTGTTGAGAACTTGATTTTGGTCTTCTGCCATTGATATTTAGACGGTTGAGCATGTTCTTCTCTGAACATAACACGCGGCATAATTGTAGAAGTAATAAAATCTCGATGCAACTTCAGTTATCGGGGGACCATTCGTCTGGGAGTGTGTTGCGTGGCAAGGACTTTTGAACGAACGCTGCTGCTAATGAAACATTACAACTACTGCTGCTAAGGAAACGTTATTTGCTTTACGTAAATATGTTACATTACCTCATTACCGAGGAATGCGTGAACTGCCCTTTTATGTTAGGTACCAGGATGTCGACACGATACTTGAATAATGAATGAAAAATACCACACCGTCCCACACACACAGACACAGCTTGTTTTTTTTAATTTGTATGTGACATGCACGTCTTCATATCTACGTCAACGGGCTTATAAAGACGACTTTGTCCTGCTCCAATTAAGGATAGTAGGTACCGATACCTAGGTTTCTTGAATGATATACTCCAGATACATATTTAAGATCCCAAGTATGTTAACAAAGGAACATTAACACGAGTCTCGTGTATGCGTCTGTGATACGTTCTTGGTATTGGTATACGGGTAAATTTACTTAAGATTATAACGCAAGACTCGTGTCATTGACAGCACTTTCTTCTGGATAAAATAGAATTTCCTGCTGGTTACCTCTGTCGACTAGCATTATGTTGCCCACAGGGTGTGTGCGATACAAATTAGTGTACATGTACTGATATGTATGTGGCTGTGTTACAGTCACAAATTGCGATTAAAAAAAACATGTTGCCATATAGACAATTTCAATTTTAAAGCTGAACTCTCTCAGATATACCATTTTAACAACTTTTTTTGTTTTGTAAAGAGCAAATTGTTTGCATAAATTTCTTCAAACTAATGATAAAAGATTGCCAACAAAAAATCAGAACGTAGATTTCCGTTCGAAAATTAATGTTTTATGACTTAAACCGTTACTAACGGTGTAAGAAAATGCATAAAACATCTTTTTTTAAACTTAAATCTAAAAATCTGCGATCTTTTTTTGTCAGCAGTCTTTTATAACTGGTTTCTATAGTTTTATGAAAAAATGTTCCAAGACAAAAAATAAAAATGTTGTCAAAACGTTCAATCTGTGAGAGTGCAGCTTTAAATCGCAAGATTTAAATTTAAAAGGGCACTCTATAATATGCAATATATACAAATGTATATAAAGCCGATTAATGAACACATATTAAGTATTATTTTAAAGCATAGATCACGCCATGATAGACACAGGTCACAGTTCGTGTCTCACAAACAAGAGGTAATACGCTTTAAACGTCTATTCATCAATTCTTTACGATCGTTTTGTCAGAGTTATTACCTTTTCCAAGGCAACGTGTCTCGCGGGAACAATATGAAACTTTAAAACAGTTTTATTGTCATATATCAGTTACATTTACTGTATATCTTGTTTATTCTCATCATGCAATCCGATTAGCTGGTGTAATCCAACATAAACTACCAGTCTAGATCATTCTTATATATTTTCTGTAGATGTACAGTCACAGTTATAAGTTTCAAATACTATAACAATTATATGCTTCCTGTAATCAGTTTAAAAGTGCACTCTTACTCCTAAATAGGTTTTATCACAGCATCCCGAGTTTAATTTGAAAGAAAGGTGCAGAAACACGGTATTTTACTTTATGAGACGATAGTAGATCGCAGTAAACTTTTTAGCACTCACCAATCTTTAAATGTTTTTTGTGTGTGTTTTAGCTATTAAATACATGGTTACAATCTTGTTATCTGAAATAAATATTTTCTTTAAATGCATTATTTAGGAAGTAGTTAAAGGTTTAGTTTTCAATTTATTTATTTTTATACATGTGTATGTATTAGGTTTGAATGTCACTTTAATTTTGCAATCAATGGCCATTGTATCTCTTGCTCATTTGCCTGCTTAATATGATTCTCTTTTGCTCCGCATGTTTTAACGTTAACGTAAATCAACGTAAATCAATAAGTCTTGTAATTTTAAGACATAATAAGAGTTTAAGCCGATCATTAATGATGTAAAATATTTATCTAAGGATTAGAAGCCTGTGCTTTTAGTTGAAATAAGATTTTTCCATATAAATAATTTTACTACTTTAATATGGTAAATGCAACCACATTAAGAGAACGGTAATTGCAATGTCGCGGATAAAGATTTTAAAATGTATGGATATGTTTTGGAAGAGTACCTTATGGTCTTACATTGATATGTTGTGGGGACAAACATAAATAGTTGAGAACTTATCTAATCGTCTACTGAATAAATTCTTGAATGTTTTAATACTTTAAATTAATGCTCATTATATCTAAAAATTGACAATTACAAAACATGATGATTCACCTTAAAGATTTAAATGTTTCACAAAACATATGGATATATATTGCAACTTTGAACATCGCATATCCACCACAAACCGACATATAAAAGCTGCACTCTCACAGATTGATTGTTTGACATCTTTTTTATTTTTTTGTCTTGGATTGAGCATTTTTTGCGTAAACGTCTCCAAACCAGTGATATAAGACTGACAAAGAGAAGATCGCAGTTTTCATCTTTAAGTTCGGTAAATTGATGTTTCATGGCTAAAAGCATGACTAACGCTTTAATAAAAACGAAATGTTCGTATGTTTTCCAAATAATTGTTATTTATCGTATCGTGAGTTATCTTTTATGACTGAATTAAAAGCATTGATGCCAAACTCAGCTGATTCTGAAACAAAAATATTTCAAACTGATAGTCTGAGAAAGTGCAGCTTTAACTTTGGGTGTGAAAGTATAGGAAGTTTTCAAAAAAGATCTTGTCTGTCTGTCTCGTAATTGTCCTTAAAGTAGAAAGTGATTATTTCCTAAAGAAGACATTCTATTCCTGTGAGGAGAAAATTTAAAAGCAGTTAATGCTAAAATTATTCAGGTCTTGGTACGACAAATAAAGTATCGAAATCCATTTAAGACCGTCATTAATGTTTGACTAGAATTACATATACTGCTATAATTTTCCAGTCACTAAAAGTGTAATATATGTTTTCACTGAATCTATTAACGATATTACGGGGTAGAATAGGGGAAATAAATAAACTGTATATAAATCTTTAAGTGCTAAGATATACTTCGCAATGCTAATGCTAACTGATGACAGTCGTATTTCTGGGTTGATATAAACAAAAAACGTCACTTGTATTGCCCAGGCTTGCCTCATATATTGGGCATGTTTTGTCTGGTGTGAATGAGATAGCCCCAAAGGGACAATGATTTTGTCTGGGTCGTCCAAATATCTCCGTAGATCAACTGACTGCAACTGGAATAGCAGACCGCTGTCATGGTAATAAGAACGGTTGGGTATTGTTTGAGAGCTCATCTCATATCAATAAGTACATGCGCACCTGAAGAAAAGGGACAACTTTCCGATGAATGGATTAAAAGGATTTCTGTTGTTTAAAAGTACTCCTTGCATTCATTTGTTTGCCGTTCCATTACTTTGAAATGCTCTTTCTTTTTTGTGTTTTTCTTAAAGCACTTCCTTGACATGATATGTCTTTGCTTATATGTAGGTTTATTTTCGTTTGAAATGTTGACCATAAGATAACAAACATACGTCAAAGTTATTTTTTAACCAAGTGAACGCACTGATGGAAAGAAATACATTTTTTGCCCATAAACCAGTATAAGCCATAGAAAAAGTCTGAACCATAATTGTGTACATATCATGGAATATATAAATAGCGGAAACAGTTATAAGTTTAAATAAAGAAACAAAAATCGTGCTTAAACAACAAAGCCCATAATACATATAATGAACAAAGGTTCGGCAGAAACTTTTCATTGCCATTGAAAGTTAGTGCAACACTGTCAACACCGCCTTGCACTGGCTTAAGAGATATTGTACCTTCAAGAAAGATTTAGATGCAATATTCCCGACGGAGCAGACAATGAATAAATTCTCTGAATCACATTCAGTGAGTCAGTCAGACATAAATGTCGTGTGTCCTTGGTGAGGTTCGAAAATCAATGAGGCTCTGTAACTGGGTACAGATGCACTTTAATAAAGCAATTTATCTATATATCTTAATACAGTCGACCCTCGTTGGCCCAAACCCCAAGGGACCGGCGGAATAAACGCGAGCCTTGAAAAATTCGAGCCAAGCAGGAATGCGTACCTTCTGTATAAAAAATCGGTCCATTACATCCAGTTTGAGCCAACGAGGAATTCGATCCAAGCGAGTTCGAGTCAGCGGGGTTCGACTGTATTTGAGAAATGTTTCTGTAACTCAATAATGTATAAAAATATTATTGTTATCGATGATTCTGCCGAAGAAACACGCTATAACCACTAAGTATGTAACGATGGCATTTCCATTAATATCGCATTAGAAAATTCCTGTACAATATAATCTACGGTTTTTCTAGGATAACGAATTTCCATTATTTATCGGCGCTAGTCCGCCGGTGTTTTATTTCTCAAATTAGAATCCTGATAAATGAGTCTCGTATTTAAAGAGCACATAATTTCAAAGTCCAATATTAAATCTTATTTGAAAACATCGAATACTCATTTGATATATTGATGCAAGCACTGAAATCTAAGAGGAAACCACATTGTTAAAATTGTTTAATGGGACAATGATCGAATTTCCAACAGACAAACGTATACTCAAACAAGAGACATGCATGATAATGAATGTGATCAGATATCCCCATATCTAATACTGAAAATTTATCATTTGGATGCAATAATACACCCAAATTATAAAATTATGTTTATGAGTAAGACTGTTAAATGAAAATCATAATAGTCCAACAATATGAGCAACGCCGGAACCGGAAATTAAAGTAATTGGCAGAATTATTCACAGCAACGGGAAGTTTAATGAGCAGAAAGTTCCTAAAAATGCGAGAGTTGCAAATGCATTGTCAAACTTTGTTTCCGGAACAATTTTCAACATGGTTGCTTTGGAAGCTTTGCTGAAATCAACTAATCTCACAGGACTATTTTGCATACATATTGCAGATCGTTAGTGCTGACTCTGTATTAATAGAGTAAGAAGGTGCCTCCTCTTGAATCACCTCGTGTTGCTTTAGAAAACAAGAAACGTTGACCCTCGTCACTCCAACAGAAGAAATAACCGGATGAGACATTCCGAAAGAGACAAGGATTTTGTCTGGGTCTCTGTTTCTGTAAATCATCTGATAAAAAATAACTTTCCCTTGTTATGGGAATGTCTGGGACTTGTCTCAGATAATTAATACGAGTCAAGCATTATCAGTTTGAACACGTTTGAGACATGGATAAAATTCCTGCGAATGATATATGTTGGATATAGAAAAGGCAGTTTTTATGTTGAAATATTTTAAACGTTTTTACACATTTAACTGATCACAGGATCCCCAGAAAAGTATAAGGCAATTGTAAAAAGTGCATGCATTGAGTCTTTGTGACGGGGTTTTAGATGTAAATTGTAACACAATGGGAAATAAATGCACCATTTTTCAATATCTAAACAGAGGTGTTTAAATGGTCATACCTAAAGGTTAATAAATATATGACATATTGTTGTTAATTTGTAACTATTAAACAAAATATAAATTATCACTAAAATGTAGCTTAATCGGAATGTTCAGTAATTTATTAAACAAATTTGATAGTTAACACAATATTTATTCAGTTACATTGAATACTGAATGCCTCTTTAAGAAAATAAATACTTCCAAGAAACTGAACGTTCTATAATTGTTTAAAAGCATTTGCATGCAAATTAGTAAAACTTAGTTCGTTATCGTCTCTTGAAGTATTGTAACGATCGAATTAAGAGTCGAAAACCAAATTACGCTAAACAATGATTCATCTAATTAGTTTACAAGTTCAAGAGGACATCTTCTCTCAAATGTACAAGAACTTTGCATGATTTTAACATTAACATTTTTGCATTGTTAAACGCATTTTAATTATTAATATATGGTAAAAACATGACACATCGTAGCTCTTTTTAACTTCCTTAACTTTGTAATCAGCATAGTTTACGAGGAAGCCCCATTGGGACAATGATAGTCTGGGTCTTCAAGATGTTTTCGTAAATCAACATTCGGAACTCCTCGGCCATTTTTTTTCGAAACAACCTCGATGTATGCCGGTACATCAGTAAAATTAGTTCGTAAAAATATGACTTTTTTTTCAAATTAAATGTAGTGTTTTAGCTTGTATTTGTAAATCTTAGTTTAAATTGTTTGCCAGTGAAGTTTATTATTGCAAACAAAATTAAGATTCCCAAGAGTTAAGTAATTAAGGGCAACAGCTAAATTGAAATTACTGCGCGATCTTCTTGCAGCGTAGTTAAAGTGTACCGATTTCGGACATTGTAAACCGTCCATGTACATGTACATCCGAGGTAGTTTTCGATAAAAAAATGACCGAAGAGCTCCGAAAGCGTAAATCAATTGCCTATGGCTTGAATAACGTCCTCTGTCACATGAAATACGAATAGCTTGATTTTGTCTGAGAGCGTAAACACACTGATTTGTTTTAGTAAAAAGTACTTCAGAATGCGAGGAGGATATATATCGAAGATGAGACAGATAAAGGGCTAAATAATTGGTTTCCAGGTGTGTTTGTTATTAAAACGAACATCTCATTACTGCTTCTGTCTTGGATTGTCATCATTTCTATAAAGATCTGTCCATTTAGAATTTAATATCGTTGAGAAACCTTTGTAAAAACGCAGGGATGTACAAGGTGGTTATTTATACAAATGCAAATGATTATATTAAAGCTGCACTCTCACAGATTTATCGTTTTAACATGTATTTGTCTTGGAATGAGCAAATGTGTGCGTAAATATCTGCAAATCAATGATAAAAGACTGATGACAAAAGATCAGATCCCAGAATATTAACTGGTTAACTGGTTAACATTCGCAAACGTTAACAAGCTATTAAGGGTTGAACTGATTACAGTGACTGCTTGTATATAATATTCATAATTGGAAGAAGGGAGCTCTTTGCGTCAAGAAGAACGATTTTAAAGATAATGTGTACCCGCAACAAATCCATAACAAAATTGTTTCTTCATATAAAACTACATTCTTTCTGAAAAATGAAAATAAATGTTCCAAAAGAATACATTTATTATTGTTAAGGGAGCATTTAATGTCAAAATAAGGATTCTCTTGAAGATTCGCCTCGTAAACTTAAACACGATAGCGCAGAAAAAAATGGTAACGAGTACAAACAGAAGAAAATTCGTTCTCAAATCATAGTAACTATGTATTACTATGTTAAACGTTTTATGGTAGTTCAAGACTAACAATAAAGAACAGGAAACAATGGAGATGACCCAAATATTTATTTATGAAGATAAGCGCCCTTGAACGTATTTCTTTTATGAAAAGGGCGCTCAACAAATCTGGTCTAATAATAATAATAATAATAATAAAAACAACCTTTTTATGTACGTGTAATCCCATCTCGTGATGTTGTTTATCTCGTATTTAGTTGCCTGGTAGGGTTTATCAGTGTGCCTCTTCAAACGTTAATTTCGTTAAATTCACCCTCCTGGGCTTGTCCCTGTGATTTCATTTGTATAATTGGAAACTTAATTGGAAACAAATGTTCTTTTCTCGAGTATTTAAATTTAAACGTCTTATATGATAACAGAGTGCTAACAATATTTTAGTGTACATTGTTTCTCCTTTTAACTTAAGACAGCAAAACTTCTGCTGCATAAAAGAAAAAAATGACTTTTTTTTCAAAAATACCATGATGTCTACGGAATGTGAGTTAATTAAACTTATCGATAGGTACCGTTTTTGTTGCTGAGAATCGCGTCGTTAGATGTCTTCATTTGGACAAGTTGAATGAGTCAATTTCACGAATCGACAGTTATGACTTATTCGACATTCATAACCTACTAATGCTACAATTCACAGCACCGCACAAAATAATATTTAAAGTTTTAATAGTGCCCATTCCGTGCACTGCATATTTTTGCAGATAACTAAAGGATACATTGAAATATACACACTATTCTTCTCGATTTCGAACGCACCTGCTCCATTCCATTCGTGTATAGTATGACTTGATTCCCCATCGTATACTACCCTACGCTATGAAGCATGCATGCACTGATGTTCTACAGGTATTTTAAATTAATTCATATAATTTATATGTTTCAATCAACTAATTATTTTATACTATATAGCATATAATCCTCTCATTCTTCTAAACAAACTAAGAAAACAAGCGCATTCAGGTGTGTAAAAAGTACCAAACATTGAAATATGCTACAGAAGAGGCCGCTGTGCTGTAAGACCACTCTTGATCCCAGCTGATCCGCAAAATCGACTAAGCCTACCATAACAAAGGTGTGTGGTTGAAATATACCACCAGATCTACAATAAAGCATATTTAGAACGCTCGAGCTTTTGCCCTGAGTAGCCGAAAAATGAGCCTAAATTTTGCTGTTGCTACTTGCAGCTAGATGCTATACAGCTATGCTGCTAACCTCACACACGCCATGCATTGACTAATGAGACAGAGATTTTTTCTGGGTTGTCAACATCTTACCGTAAATAAAGTGCATTGCACTTCTAAAACGGACCTCTGTCGTTAGAAAATAAAAGTGTCTCAGTTTTGTTTAAGAGCGTAAGCAATACTCAATTTTTAAAGTAGAGTGTAATTCTTAAGGAGAAAATTAAGTATTGTAAAAATATGAAAAAAGAAATTGATATTTAGTTTTCAAGTGTATTTACTTGATATTTAAGTGGAAAATTGGTATTCGAATACGACAGTTTTATCCTATCTCTCTTGAAACATAATTACTGATCGTTGCGCAGCTCCGCGCTGCATGTAATGCTTTTTGTATAATAATCATAAAATGGTATTTGCTTAAGCTTTCAAATAGCGTTTCCAAATTTCACACCTACTTACAATTAAATTGTGTAAATCAAGTCCGACAGTTTCAAAGTTCTACAATTTGTAATTGTAATTTCGACTTAAACCTGATATTACCTTGTTACGTTGTCATGATTTTTCTTAATCCATTTTAAATCTACTTTGAAAGGAACTGAAAGCTAATATGAATCACTCGTGGGTCCGTTTCCTAAGTAGAAACCAGAGCTGCTGCCCTTTTTAAGATGCCTTGACAAAGTTAACTAGAATTGGATCGAGCCAACAATATCTTTGGTGAGAGGCGGACACCTACATCACGTGGCCACTCTTACCCACACCCTGCTGCTAAAAGTATGATAATCTAATCTAAAACAGGTTACCATTTTCTTAGTTTAAAAAAGAAACTAGAAATGCGTCTTGTTTTGTGATGATCTGTTCTTCACGCCGGGTAATCATTGGAGCCATAACATTTTGTTATGTGTTGAAAATGCTTCAACGTCTTCCGTTATAGTGCCAATGAGTGGAATATGCATGTAAACAGTGAGTATGGTTTCTTATTTTTCATTTTTAGAGGTTTATACGAGTAAATTAAAAAAAATGGAGAATGTAGTTCCACATAGGAATGGCCATGAGTTGTTCTAAAGGTAAAAGTTCTGAATACAATTTAATATCTGATCGTCTAGAACTTGCATAACTTGCTAGACGTTAGTGTTGACAACATAAAAATCTGGATTTTCGTGAGAATTGTTCTCGTACCTTAGGTTTAAGCATTTTCTTTACATGTGTGTGGCTTTTTTATTCACAAAAGGTTGCCGCGTTACAAATTTTAGACCTTTATTTGTTATACTTGCTGCACTATGCTCGATTTTCTGAACGTTGTGGTGCCAATGAATAGGTTTTGGTGCTCATGAATAGTATACGTAATTTAGTAGGAAACGAATTGTGAAAAAACTGAAGCAATTTCATAACATGCAAATTAACAATTCACTGAATTAATATCATTTTCGATCTTTTTAAAGTATGACCAACTACCACACTGCTTCGCGGACTTAAAGGTTCATTCTGTGTCTAATAAAGTAATACTTAAAAGCAAATGATCGTCGTAATTCCTATTCTGTATTTACAGGTATTATAAGGCAAAAATCTAACGATTGTGTTTATATATTTTCAGATGGTTGTCTTTAAAGGGAAAAAAGAGGCGGGTATATTCATGTCGAGAAAAAAAACACTAGCTAAAAATTTGCAAGAAAATATATTTTACAGTCAATCACCTAAATTAACAAGCACTCCCTTGCCATCTCAGAAAAAAAGATTCCTTCGTTTGCATTGGATGATTTCTCTTTTGTGGGTAGACTATTCAGCATGTATTATCGGCGAAAGAAACCGTGCTCGTTTAGTAACTATCTTTTTTCCAATGCTGCAAGGGAGGAATCTTTTTTCTGTGTGGTAGTAGGTCATACTTTAAAAAGATCGAAAATGATATTAATTCAGTTAATTGTTAATTTTAATGTTATGAAATTGCTTCAGTTTTTTCACAATTCGTTTCCTACTAAATTACTATTCATGAGAACCACAACCTATTCATTGGCACCACAACGTTCAGAAAATCGAGCATAGTTCAGCAAGTATAACAAATAAAGTTCTAAAATTTGTAACGTGGCAAACTTTTGTCAATAAAAAAAGCCACACACATGTAAAGAAAATGCTTAAACCTAAGGTATGTGAACAATTCTCACGAAAATCCAAATTTTTACGTTGTCAACACTAACGTCTAGCAAGTTATGCAAGTTCTAGACGATCAGATATTAAATTGTATATAGAACTTTTACCTTTAGAACAACTCATGGCCATTCCTATGTGGAACTACATTCTCCATTTTTTTTTAATTTACTCGTATAAACCTCTAAAAATGAAAAATAAGCACCATACTCACTGTTTACATCCATATTCCACTCATTGGCACTATAACGGAAGACGCGTTGGAGCATTTTCAACACATAACAAAATGTTATGGCTCCAATGATTACCCGGCGTGTTCTTGAGTTTATTTAAAAAGTATATATAGAGAGAA
The DNA here is from genome assembly GCF_026914265.1 of Mya arenaria. NCBI lineage: Eukaryota > Metazoa > Mollusca > Bivalvia > Myida > Myidae > Mya > Mya arenaria. Next base: position 37,749,563 of record NC_069123.1, on the reverse strand, counting down.
AGGGGGAGAGAGTTTTCTCATTGTCTACAAATGTTCAGCATGTTTTGACTGGTAGATTAGACAGACCCATCGTGACAATGATTTTGTCTGGGTTGTATGAAATGTTTCCGTAAATGAATTGCCTCGGACATGTATGGCGTTCAACTGACATTGGTAATAAGCCCGCTTTTGTCTGAAAGAAAAAATGCATTTGACGGGAAAAACAGTAGAGAAAAGTTCAACAAAAACGGGTGTCTGAGCTATAAAACAGTTTATGATCTTAGAATATCACATGGTCTTTAATCTAACATTGTATTAATAGTGTTTCAGTACCTACCTGTCTCCTGATTCAAAAAGAAGAATTGTGCGTTCTATACGGATAATTCGTTTTATTGAATCAGCAGACACATACAGGAATACTCGTTCACAGTAATGAGTTGGACGTGCCTGGTGTATACAACTAAATATATCACTTGTAGGTTGCGCGGTTTCAATACTTCATAATTAAATAAAGCCGCTTATAAAAGATTCATTTTCAACAAGCCATCACAAAAGAAACACTCCATATTCGTTTGTAAAATTTATACTTTTGGACAAAAACAAATACCTTCTCGTTATAAAAAAGCAAACAGAAAATGGATAACTACGAGTGTTCAACTTGACGACGTCTGTTCATGTGAGAATCAGCGCAAATAAAATCTCTTTATGATATTCTTCATGATGGGTCCCGCGTGTACCCTCAAAAACTGGTGACCTAAGGCCAGTATTCAATATTGACCATATCCTTAGACATGCCTTAGTGATTCCATTCAGGCTATTGGTCAGCTAAATATACAGGCAAATCAAAACACTTAGATTTTTGTCTTAAATTTAAGTTCAATCTAAGTGCTTATTGAGTACAAGCAGATTAATTATTATCCTATGCTAAACTGTCCGTTTAACAAAGTGCTCCGAGTATCAAGAATTGAAATCTCATAAGAGATATACATAACATGGTCGATGATTTATTTCGAAGAATTATAGTAATAAGTCGGGTAATCTTAAGAACTTTTATAACTTATAACAGTGTTGCCGTTACCGATACTGCATATCTAACAACTATGTCCAGTTATAAGCAAGACATGTAAATAAAAGAATTGCATATCAAATTAACAAATGACTTTATGTCTAGTAACTGTTCTAAAAGCAGACAGGGATTGTTTGAGAACGAGGAAATTTTATTTTGTAAAGAAAATATTTAAAAGCAATTTGTTGTAATCTGACTTTTCTTGAAATCTTGTTACGGCAAATTTAGTCTCTTGAACCATATCCGGCCTAAATTTAATAGGTAAACGAGCGTAAATACTAAATATATTGTTCAACCATACAATCCAATGTTTTATTAAAACTATTTGCATTAAGGGATTCGACAAACAAATAGGCTAGTATAGCCTTAATCTAAATGTTAACTTTTGGTGCCTTCTGACCCTATATAATTTTGATATTTTAAAGGTATTTCTTGGTGATTACTAATGTGTAAAATAAAATACCCAAAGTGCATTATACATCCAGTTATTACTGTTTTTTTTACTGGCTCTTTATTTTAAGACAAGTCGGACATCAAATAACCAATTCTTTAAAGGTCAAATATACTTTTTATTATAAAACTTAGGGTTATAATTGTTCGTTTCTTCACAGAAAACCTTTGAACTGATAATACCAATCTAACAAAATGGGGTCATCTAAAACTCACAATATTGCGGTGCGGTACGTTGAAATAATTGTAATACAGTAAAAAGGGGTGGAGACGAAATGGTGTTGTTTCAAAGTTGCGTACTAGAACATACCTTGTCTCAGCACAATGGAGCCATATACGTGTCAACAAACGCACGGCACAATAACGTAAGATCATTGAATTGACTAGCGGTATATCACAAACGTTGTTGAAGATTTTACGTGCTTCCTTATCTCACCACTTCAGTGTTATACTATTTACATGAAAAAACTACAGAAACAAGCACAGTAGTCGAAAGTTTAAACATAAGCCCAGTTTAATGGCACAAGGTCAACGCCAATGATATAGAACACAAAGACAAACACTCACAAACCGGAAACATGAAACAACAGCACAAAAAATGCACAAGCAACACAGTGCATATGTACTTAATAAAAACTAGGGGTGTTTATCAAGGATTGATAGTAATCGCATTGGAACGGTGAGGAAAATGGAAGTATTTTGGTCCCTATAATATGGATGCAACCTTTGTTTAATTCATCTCGCTTATTGACAGACAAACGTTTATAAAATTGACAAAGCTTTGTTTTCAAAAACAAAACAAAAAAGATCGTATCTAGCACAATATTATCTCCTTAGACACGAATGTTGTCTGATTTTGTTACTAGCTGAAGTGACAATCCCTCTGGGACAATCACTTTATCTGGGTCGTCAAAATGTTTCCGTAAATCAATTGCGTAGGACTTGAATACAATTGCTTTTTACAAGAAATAAAAATGGCCTAGATTTGAGCGAAAACAAGAAATTATTGAATGATGAAAACAGAGTTAAAGAAGTTAAACTGATTCCATGTGTCTTTAAAACGTAAGTCGGACAATTTTGTCATAAAACCATGTTTACTTCCGTTTAAGTTGTTTAACATTACTGTTTAATTCATACCTTAAACTTATATCCGCCAAGCTATGTCTTCCTTTAGAAAAAAGCGCAAACATGTCAAACTTGTCACTAAGAGACCAGTTTAAAGACGGTGAGTATTATTATAGTTTTATTTGAGAATGATGACATCAGAAATGTTTGAGGTTCTATTTGATGATTTTGATTCGAACAGTAATTCCAAATTATGTTTTTGTTGCAATTCCATGAGTACAGTGCCGATAACTCATTACTTCTTGTATGTTTTCTTTTCCCCCCAAATTCTTCACACTACCTTTGTATTTTTACTACATCGAAACGGAATAATCCTTTGTCACAAAATATACTTGTTATAGTATAACAATTAAACTATAAGTAAAGTTTTGCATACGGACATCAATTCCATGGGGAACAAGTTTAAAAGAACTGTTAAACTGTTTCGCCTTGCACAGAAAAAATACTACATCATTGAAATTAATAAAACAGTTTTTGTGTTTTGAATAATATCTGCTGATTTAAATTTCAAAACACATGATGCATCAGGAACAGTTTTGGTACTTCCATTTTGGTATAGCTGTATTATTGTTGCTGTTACTGTTGCTTTTTATACAACGAAAACACGAACATTTTACTTGCAATATATAATCATGGTATATATAAATCACGAAAAAGCGATCGTTCATGAAATGGGTGAATTTATGTATAGATATATATTTAAAAACATACCATATAAACCATGGTACACGGTATATCCCGACATTACAGCCAAACTATAAATCCAGGATTTACTAGTCCACATGACATGAATCAACTGATCCTCAAGACCAGAGAGCGTCAAGAAGCATTTCTTCCTTATGCAACATATGATTTCATATAATCATACTCCTTGTAAAGCTGACTGACCATGTTATTGGAAATCAGTGATGATGTTCCTTGTAAAGTCGGCTCTGTTTCCCCAAGCTTCATCTTCTTACTTTAAGTGAGTAATTTATTAACTCTTGTGGCTAAGAGTCACTTTAGAAAGTAATCAGCTAATTCTGAAACTTCTGTAAATGGTAATCCGTTTCCTGTGAGACAACGCGCTATTTAATTCTCTAATCAGGAATGCTCCTTTGATTTCCCAAAGAATTGGAGAGGAAATTACAAACAAATAGGGCGAAGAGAAGAACAAATTATTTACTTTACAAGTAAGACTCTGAACAGGAAGAAACGTCATGAATTTTAAGCCAGGAACCCTTAATACAGATTGTAAATTAAGAGAATGGTAATGCAAAAACGAAACAAACAGCAAACCTACTGTTGATAGAGAAGCAGAAAAAAGCAAACATAGTGAATAATGGCAGCAACCAAAAGGAACAAGAGATGTAACAAGATTTACAGGAGGATAAACCTCTGAAACATTGCTGGGTTGACCCATAATGCTAAATAGGGTGTTTTTCTGTAAGAAGTTGTATTACAGATCAAATCACCACCGAATGCAGGTATATAAAGGATCTGATTTGAAAGCTTGACAATCAGATTACCAAAGCCTCAAATGCAGTCATCTAATTTAGCAAGAGTGAAAGCTACGCAAACTTTTAATCGGGAAGTATTATTATAAACTATATTACTACCACGAATAACCAGGTATTATTTTAATTCGCTCATGATTCTCAAGTTCAAACAAAAAAAAACGGAACGAGGCTACATTAGATGCAATGTTAACCAAATATATTAGTGATAATGTCATGAATGCTTAAACCGCCAGATATGTCCCTGAGACCGGCAAAGTACAGGATAAAAAGAATGGAAGATGATAAAATGAGTTGTTAGTCGATTATAATTAAAAATCACAGTACAATGATTCATAGCTGTCAGTAAAAAATACAGATATAACTATTTGCAAAGTTGCTTTTGCAGGGATAAGCCCAAAAATCAAAAGGCGAAATCCCGACCGATCACCGATAACTTAGTAACGTTTAACCTGTGACATCATACCAAAATATAAGCTAAAATCGCAGCGGATTTAGAAATACATATCGAAAGGATAACATTAACTTTAAACGACGGCTTAAATGACACACATACTGTTGAGGTCAAACCAAGGCTGGATTATATCACAAAATAAAGAAGATAAAATTCATCGGGCTTAATCATATGAAACACCAAAAAGCTTACATTATTTGGACTGATTTAGTTAAATACCAAAAAGGTAGGAGAAATCCATAGCTGAAATGATGTGCAATAACAAATGAAATGAACCATGCATATAGATAAATAAAACGTCATAACAAATTGTAAAATTAAACCAATACATATGAACATACCATGACAACACTTGGGTTTAAAACCACAGATGAAAAGACTAGCACAACAAGTAATAGTGGAAGGAAAATTACTAGCAGTTGAACACAGCTTAATTAGTATTAGTTAGCGAATATAATTAAATTTTCCAACTTTAAATTTCAAGTGAACAAACGCACGTTTATGTATATCATTTTGTTAAAGACGTTTTTTGGAAGAACACGGGGTAATATCTGATACAAACTGTCCAGTTTGGCTTGTCAAAGAACAAGGCAGTAAAAAGAGAAAGTCATTTGTATAGCAAACATCTACAGGCTTTAATCTATCAGGAACTGTTTATTTAGACGTAAATATTTGTCTTCCCCAATAAAAGAAACAAGATGGTGTTTATGATCCAGGGCATTGACTCTCGTGACAAACATAATTCTTAGCGCGAGTGATTGGTTTTCTAGGAGTCAGTCAATTGCTGTAAATGAGATAACTTTTATGCATTCAACTGTTCGTCGTTAATGGTTAACTGACTACAAGAATTTGGTAGGATTATAGATGGTTTGTTATGTTGTCGTGTAAGGAAGATTTAGCAACATAAATAGGGAAGTTTATCTGCCATAATTATTTCAAACAATTACAACCTATAATAGCTCATACGTGTTAGCACGAAAACAGACATCATTGTATTCTACGAATCCAGGATGTTCAATACATCAGCCGTTTCCTATTGGTATTTTCTTAGATATACTTTATTACTGTGGCTTTAGGTGCACCAAGACTTTTTTCATCACAATATACTAAGTAAGATATCAAAGCCGATTTTTAAACAGGCATCAATGGCAATGTACAAATGTTCAACCCAATGCCGTCAGTGGAGTGTGAGGGTAAGTTGGTATCTTTAACCAATGAACGGCATACACAAGATAGATATATCGGAGGGAAAATACATAAATTATAATTGCATTCATCAAATCTATTTTAGATTTCATTTAATCTATTATCGTTATAAAAAAACACAAATACAAGAGAGAATGTGAAGTTTTAATTTACCTACCACAATATGTGTTTGCCTTGCTTATCTCATCTATAGGTTTCACAACGCTTCGTTTTCTAATACAAGATACATCCTGTCTAGCACTTTATTTTCTCCAAAGCCTTGAATCTTGTAACTAGCAGATGAGATATTCCTATTCGGACAATGCTTTTGTCAGGGTCGTCAAAATGTTTACGTTAATCAACTGCCTAGGACTGGAATAAATTTCCTCTTTTTTGGTAATACGAATTGAGCTTAAACTAGATTCAGTCAAACTTACTTCTGAAGGAGACAATTAATTTTAGAAAAAAGGGGAAAATACTCGTTAGGAACTTTTTGGAGTTATTGTTGTTGTTGTTTTCAGAAGAAAAATACGATTTTTTACTTGCAATATGTAATCATCTTTGTCCAGAATGACCAATACAATAGGATATAATTATCGAAAAGGCAATTGTAAATAAAATAGAAATAGAGATACATGTAAATAACATACCATATACCATGGTATACGGTATATCCCGAAAGTATGGCCAAAATATAAATCCAGCATTTACTAGACACTAGACATAAGTCAAATCAGTCTCCACAGCAAGAGAGCGCCAAGAAGCATTTCTTCCTTTTGCAACATATGATTTAATATAAGCATACTACTACTAACGCTGACTGACCATGTTATTGGAAATCATTGCTGATGTTCCTTGTAAAGTTTCTGCTGCTCTAAGCATCACCTTATTTTAAGAGAATAATTAATGAAATCTTGTTGCTAAGAGTCACTTTAGAGAGTAATCGGCTAATTCTGACCCATCTGTAACCGGTAATCCGTTCCCTGTGAGACAACGCGCTATTTAATTCTCTAATCAGGAATGCTCCTTTGTTTTCCCAAAGAGTTGGAGACCAAATTACAAACAAGTAGGGCGAAAAGAAGAACACAGATTAATTGTATGCACCAGAAACACTCTGAAAAGGACGATATGTCATTGATTTTTAGCCAAGAACCCTTAATACAGATTGGAAATTATGAGAAATGGTGAAACAAAAACGGCTGAGTGAACAGCAGAATTAGAAATGCAAGATAATTAATTGCAACAACCCAAAGAGGCAACGACATGAAAAGGAAAGCTTACGTCCGACATATTGCAAGGTTCATCTAAAGCTTAATAAGTTGACCGGTCGCAACTATATCAAGGATCTGAATTGCAATGAGGACAAGAGACAGGTGAGTTGACAACATGAATTTCAAACCTAGATCAAAAGTTGGCCGACGGACGCCAAGGTACATCCAAAAGCGAGGGGTATTGTAAATTCATTCGACGAAAGGCCAATGAAGACCAAGCAACAAGCATATTTAATTATAATCAGACTATCAGAGCCTCAGCAGAAGTCAACAAATTATAATATAGCGGAAGCTACGCATCCTATGAAAATAATATATATTAGTTAATTAAAAAAACAACTGAAGTACTATCTCAAATAGCCAGATTTAATATTTACTTGCTCATGATTCTCAAGTTGAACACCCCAGAACGAGACCACATATTAAAATAAAAGGTTTACCACAATATAAGAGATAGTGTGATGAATGCTAAAACTGCCAATTATGTTCCTGAGGGGGACAGGGAACACGATAAAAAAAAAACAGTAAACCAATTTTAAAAATACGAACAACTGCGCGAGATGAGTTGTATGTCGAATACAAATGTAAATCGCAGTAGTTACCTTTTAAAAGACGTTACCGATATAACTAGGGGTTTTATCTTAAATGGACAAATTGTCCAGTTTGGCTTGTCAAAGAGCAATGCAGTGAAAAGAGAAAGTCATTTGATTTGCAAACATCTGCAGGCTTTGATCTATCAAGGACTGTTTACTCAGGCGTAATTATTTGTTTTCCAAATAAAAGAAACAAGATGGTGTTTATCATCCAGGGAATTGTTGACTCTCGTGACAAACATAATTTTTAGCGCGATTCGCCATTCTTAGGGTTTGGTCAACTATGAGTCAGTCAATTGCTCTAAATAACTTTTATTCACTCAACTGTCTGTCATTTATGGTTTACTGACTACAATCACTTGACATAATATATAGATAGTTGTGAGTTGTCGTGCAAAGAAGATTTAGCAACATAAAAAAGGAAGTGTATCCGCCATTATTATTTGAAACAATTACAATCTATACACTCTCATACGTGTAAGCATGAAAACAGACAGCATTGGATGTGTCTGCATCAAGGGTTCTCGATACATTAGTCGTTTTCTATTGCTTTGCTATAGTTCTGTGATATTAGGCGCACCAAGACCTTTTCCATTACGATATATAAAATATGATATCAAAGTCTGTTTTCAAATAGGCATCATTAGCATTGTTTACATGTCCATCTCATTATCCCTTACCTAAGCCATAACCTTCACTGGCATCTATTGGCAATGTTCAGTCCACCTTCGTCCCATGCACCCTGAACTAAGCCATAACCTTCAATGACATCTATTGGCTTTGTTCACTCCACTTTCGGCCCATGCACCCTTACTTAAGCCATAACCTTCACTGGCATCTATTGGCATTGCTCACTCCACTTTCGTCCCATGCACCCTTACCTAAGCCATAACCTTCACTGGCATCTATTGGCATTGCTCACTCCACTATCGTCCCATGCACCCTTACCTAAGCCATAACCTTCACTGGCATCTATTGGCATTGCTCACTCCACTTTCGTCCCATGCACCCTTACCTAAGCCATAACCTTCAATGGGATCGATTGGCATTGTTCACTACACTTTCATCCCATTCACCCTTAGCTTAGCCATAATCTTCATTAGCATTCATAAGCATTGTTAACTCCACATTTATCCTGTTAACCCTTACCTAAGCCACTGACATCGTTTGGCATTATTCACACCACTTTCGTCCCATTAACCATTGCCATGCATTGCAATCTATTGGTATTGTTCACTCAACTCTTGTCTCATTAACCCTTAGCTTAGCCATAACCTGTATTGGCATCATATTGGCAATGTTCACTCCACTTTCGTCCCACTAACCCCTACCTTAGCCATAACCTAGCTTTATTGGCATCATATTGGCATTGTTTACTCCACTTTCGTCCCATTAGCCCTAAACTTAACCATAACCTTCACTGGCATCTATTGGCATTGTTCACTCCACTTTCATCCCATTACCCCTACTTTAGCCATAAAATTTATTGACATCTATTGACATTGTTCACTCCAGTTTCATCCCATCAACGTTTATCTTAGCTAAAACCTTAATTGGCATATATTGGCATTGTTCACCATACAGGCATTGTAAATTTTATGTCAACATATTAACACTAACTTAGCCAAAACCTTTATTGGCATTCATTGACATTGTTTACTGTACTCCACGTTCATCTATCTCATTAACCTTTACCCTAGCTTTAACATTTATTGACATTTATTGACACTGTTAACTCCACTTTCATCCCTTTAACCATAAACTTAGCCAATACCTTCATCAGTTGCAAACCTACATAGTATGCTCATTGATATATAACAAGGTAAACAAACAGGGTCTCTTGAACAATCAGAAGAGTAATAAACAGTTATTGCCCATCCGTAACATGTTGAAACATTTACCTCCGATTGATGTATTGGTTAGGTTTGAATCATTAACAGGAAATACGAACATGAAGCTTTTAGTTTGATAGACATTGACAATAATAGCAGTTCTACGGAATATTTGTTTTGTTGACAACGACTTCTATCAGATATTATTGCAAAGACACTTTGGACGTATAGCACAATGAAAACATCTATATATTCTCAAAGCAAAAAAACCCAACTTTTAACATTTGTAAAACTCAGCTCAGCACCATGTTAATGGTTTTTAGTTGAAATCTATAAATGTTCAAAGGAAATAAATGGACAGAAAACCTTATTATTGTTCAAAGATTGATTAGTATGTATGTTAATAACAAACCAACTAAACGGCAAAAGCATTGCACTATCGATTTGTTTGATGAAACATGAAATGCAGCTCTGTATTATGAGTGGGATTTATCTTGTATGAACTTTTATCTATCTTATAATATGTATATATATAGCGTTTTAACCCTAGACGTTACACTTGTAAAGATGTTCCTAAATTGATTGCAAGTGTCAAAACAAGATAAAACTGCTGACCTATCTTACCTAAGTATTTGATTACGTTATCAATCATGAAAATATGCAGATTCATAAGTGATCAATATATTGTTAATATGATTTATCACTTTTCTAAAATATCTTCTTAAAAGAGGGCCGAGTGCATATGCATACAGTGAATGAGTCCTGTTCAAATCAATACCTTACTACCATTTTTAAATGGGCTCTCTCATAGAGTTCATGTTGGTAATGATCTCTCTTAAATTTGTTGAAATTTAATTATTGGATTCACCTGGTATGAACACAAAACAAACAGCCAACTGTCACTTACTCATTTATAAAGAAAATGTGAATCCAAGCCTAAAACCAGTCAAATTTATATAGCGTTTCTCACGCGTTTGTTCAAAATACAGCATATTTTCCATACTTTCAAATACGTTTTACTAATAAAGCTCTAATTTTAATAACGGTATATCATCGAAAAAACATTTTGCTCTCATTTCATACGAAAGTATTTTTTGTTTGATGTCTGAAAACGTAGAATTAGTCCCTTTAACTTGATGTTTAAAGGTACAGTCCCTCTCTCGTTTTTTAACTAAAATAGTTATAATAGTTATATAATTATAATATGAGGAGCTGGAGCAAAAAATAATCATATGAATACGACAATGGAACATTGTGAAGACGATTGGTCATGTATATCGTCAAATTGAAACACACCATAGTTATACTCATGTTTTTTTCTAATCTTCCAGTTTCTAAAAACAATCATTTCGGTGTCGACCGTGACCGTCAATTAAGGAATGACTTACACACCAAACTCACATGTTTGGCATTATATTTTCATCTGGCATTGTTCGACGTTATAATGTTTATATCAACGTAAATACAGGAACCTACCTACATCGTTCAGAAATGCGTTAACGACGTTATCGATTCATACTAGTTATTAATTACATTTGTTTTTGTTTGCTTTTTAATTCAGAACATATTGATGCACATGTTCAGAATTTCCATTTTAAGCATTACGATACTATAATGTTTTATTAAGTCAATATAATTTGAACGTTTATAGTAAACATTAAAATGAGCTTTGATATTGCTCTTAATAGCCCTGAAAACATTTGGCTTTGAAATATGATTTCGTGTAAATATATAACTAAATCTTTTGAATATAGAGGCAATGTTGATACATTGATATTATTTTATAAGTAAAATTACAACACAGATTAGACGCCTTTAACCGTTTAAGTATTTCAGATTTAGTTATGATCTTTTATTGAACAGAATAAACATTTGCCACCTGATAATCAGAAAAGGCAGCATTCATTAAACACAAGCTCTTGAGTGTAAATATACTAACAATACATATAAACTATTTTAGACATACCAAATAACATTTCATCTTCTAGACAAAATAACGACTGTAAATCGGCATTTGACATTGCAATGGCTTTCTTTAAAACCGAATAGGTAGTTCATTTAAAAGTGTTTGAAAAAAAGTATAACATGTACTTAAATTGTACTTACAGACCGAAGACTTGATAAATCCAGACCACCATCTGAAATGGACCACTAGGCAAACACGTGTACCGATTAACAACCAGTTTCCGCTTTGTCTTAACTCTATTCACTTTAAACAACTTCCTTCAAAATACAATCATCGCATGTAAATGATTTATAATCTAATTTCGTTCGCCGCTATGTAAACATTCACTTGAAGCTTTTGTGAGGTCAAACTTTGATAAAATCATGGGTGTCAGTAATAAGGTCTGATTTCGTGACTTTATCTCATCGACATTGAATTGGAAGACTAGATAAAGTCATCAAAGTTGTCCGCCTTTTCCAATTGAAATAGGGGAATCATAGGGCTCTTAAAGATAGTTCACAGCGTAAATATTTACAAAAGACAAATAATGCATTGTTACACGTATAATATGCGTTTGTTTAACAAGTTTTATTGAGCAAAATTACAAGACTTGTCAATATAATTACATTTTCCATATCCAAGATTGGAACGGTAGATATAAAGTAATAAAGTTCCTATCATTGTGTCTATTTAACTCTTGACATTAAATGCAGGCAGTATTTAGAAAACACGTACAGTATATCATTCTTTGAGACTGTATCGATTTAGATGTCATACTGGTTGCATCTGCAAAACGAAAAAAGATGAAGATGACAATTTAGCCAGACTTAACACAGACAGACACTTGAAGGTATCATTTTTTTACTAAAATATTCAATTTAATTAAACTCTGTATGGAATCATATGTGTTCAAAGCTTCAATCGGCTTAATGGAGTTTGGTATTGCAGTAAGATTTTACGTAAAAGTCAGTTTATAAATATAGTTGTGAAAAATCGGTCAAAAACTCGATCACGTTGTAGCCCAGAAAGCGTACAAAATATGAACGTCTATAGTCAAAGTCACATTACTTAAATTGATATAAGTAGGTCACAGAAGGGTTGATAATACCCAAAGAATTTTTATTATAAATTATCAAATTGGATATAAATCCCTTGATATCGATATGAAAGTACAGTTCATGTTTGCTTATGTCAGAGGCATAGATAAACGTTGTTTACAGCTTTTTACCAATACAATTGACATCAAAATCCTCGCCTTAAACTTACCAAATTGATGCTTTATCGTTTTCAGGTAAGGTAAACATGATATCCAATAAAATAAAATGGCATTAACATTTATTGCAATTTCTTTCTTTACCTTCACTTCACATCAATGCGAATGTAACTTTAAAGTGACACTCTTATTCAAAATCAATACATACACATGTATAACAAAAAAATCATTTTTAGTGATAAACCTTTAACTTCTTACTAAATAATGCATTTATGGAAAATACTTAGTATTGATAACATTTAACCGTCTATATACTAGCTGAAAACGCAAAAATATTAAATGATTGGTGAGCGCTAAACGATTTACTCTGATCTACTATCGTTTCAAAAGGTAGAAATACCATGTGTTCAGCACCCTTCTTTCAAATTAGTCTCGGTATCCTTCATAAGAACCTTTGTTTTCGATATTAATTCATCCTGTTTGGTGTATTAAAACACTGGTTTGTAGTAAATCCTATTTCGGAGTAAGAGTGCATCTTTAAACTAAGGTCTGTTTTGTTGGTACCAATCTAGTTTCAGTTTTGGTTTCAAGGGTTTCGGCGGTATGGAAACCTGTTTCGAAAGCTATAAGTAACAAATGCATGGTTTTGTGTACAGCTTCAACTTCTAATGATACCACAGACGGTGGTGTTTTTATTAAAAGGTGTTTCAACACATGTTCAGATCACCGAACGCCATGTTGTTGTTTTTTTAAAGTGAGCTAATTCTTCAGATGGAACGAAACGACGAAACCACCTTCGAATGGGCATTCCATTCGATAGTTTCTAAAACAGTTTCGGTTTTCCGCTAAACACACGATAAAATTAGTTTTTGATTTATTTGAAACTGTCACAACAAATACGCAGTTTGTGAAGCCAATATGAAACCTAATTTAAAAGTAGTATATTAGGCAAAAAAAAAATACCTGTGTTTCCGGTGACCCGAAAGACCCTATTTTTTCCTCGCCGACCCTAATCTTTTTTTTAGACATAAAAGTAAAAAAATTTTTTATATATATCGTAAAAAAATATATATATTTTTTAATATATCGTCATTATTTTCGTTCTTTGTCTTTCTATGTAACCGGGGAATAAACTTTCATTCCTTTTTATGTATTACCGAGACGCTATGTCAACAGGAATACAAAATGGCGGAGGGCGGCGAACCCTGTCCGATATCTTCAAATTGGCAAACGCATGTTTACGGTCCAAACACGTGGTTAATCACAAGAGACATATTTTGCAGTCTTGAAAATGAAAATATTTAGGATTATAGCTCGTGGTGTTATTTATTCATGTCCAAAATAAAACTTTCTTTTTACGATTAGGCATTGCGTTTATCATGCAGGCTTCATACGATTAAGCTTTGCTCCATCTAATGCAGGCTACTTGCCAGGTTCCAATACACATTTCACTAATCGTTACATTAATTTATCCGCAATTATCAATGGTTATTTATTTCGCCTTATTAAAAATAAGTCCCATCAACTGAAATCCAATTAAAAACCTTCGAAAGTTAACGACACATTTGTTGGAATGTGTCGGCTGCAGATCAAACGGTACTGTTTGTGACGTCAGTGCACGAGCGGTGATAATATCAAAGGCGCGTGGCTATGGTTTGTATTTAATTCGGTCAGTCGGATACCGTACGATCCCATTTGATTGCCAAGATTTCGCCTAGGCTGGTAAGAAAATACCATACGATCGAAAAAATAATAATCAATAATCGTCGTCTGGGAATCTTATAACAATGACCGAAATGTTTGAATTCACTATAAATATGAATGGAACTTTGAGTGTACGAAAATAAGATAAGTAAAATAAATCCATATCCGCGTTTACTTGTTCTATTTTTAACCTACCTCCACTTGAAGGCCTAGTTTAAGGAGCTCACAGTTGACAAGAAAATAGGCGATTTTCCTCATGCAAATTAACAAATTAGTTGATAATTGACTGTTTGGGTAGAACATTATCACAGATCTGTAGAAATTGAAGTGCTGGATTTGTTTTCTAAAAACCGAACGCGACTTATAAATGAGTATTGTATACAAAAAACACCAGATTTCATGGGCAAAATTGGCGGGTAAATACGGTAGTCGAAGGTGTTTTTCTGTGACTTTTTGTAAATTATGAAACGCTTAGATATAACATAATTTTTTATGATTCAACAGAAAATTGCATGATATGGAAACTGTAAAAAAAAAAAAAAAATCCGACCGACCGACCCTATTTTTTTCGCCATGTCACCGGAAACACAGGTATTATTTTTTTGCCTTACCTACAAAAACGTCCTTTGACAGTGGGAAACCGACCCTTACTGTAGTGGTTTTATATCACTTACTAAAGTTAATATTTATTCTTTGTAGTGAATACAATTTGCACGCGAAATGACACTGATTTCTTGAGTTTTCCGACCAACAACATGTATAGGATGAAAGCTACACTCGTAAACTTAACGTTAAACAACAAAATTATAAGAATAAAAATGTAATTGGTTGAATGTAACCACTATGTTTTCGCAATCCGCGGTACCGGTTTTATGTAACAGGTGATCCTTAATTTAATTTGTTGAGTGTATTATAGTAGTGTTCTGCAAGTGCGTTTAAAAGTGGTAACCAAACACTCCTTCATTATGAAATATTTTATTAAATTATAACCTACATTCCCAGCTAGCACCCTTCAACAAGTACTACGCTTAATCGCTTGGAATTGCATATTTACATCTATATATACACACCATCTTAAGTTTGATCCCCTCCCTCTTGGAACTGGTTACAATCGTAATCTCCGCACTTGTAAATAATCAGTTAGATTTAACACAACAAGTTCTAACTATTACATAAACACTTACTTGCATCCGCGATATCTCTGTTCACCTCAAAACTTCTTAGCAAAATGATGATAGTAACTCAGACGACAAACGTGCCTGGTGTTGGTAACATCAACTGGTGGCTGGGGAATGTTTTAGATTACATTAAATCTTGTAATAAAACAAGTATTGTTCTATAAATCATGTTGTATGCACACAGTTTTCTTGCCTGAGGGGAGATTTTATATTTTAATCATCTAGTCAACACCTGCTCCCTTAATCTCTAAGGCTATAAACACTATAAAACATGCTTAGTTTTCGTGTTCAGTTTCATTATTTTAAGTCTTTATATGGAGTGTGTTAATGTCAGCCTTATTGCATTGTACCGTGCGATAGTAGTTTCCATAGAAACGATTCGCCTCTGTTTGGTTTTACTTTCGTAAGAAAAATAATTTGTTCACATCATTTTCTTTGTGATCATCTTGAAACCTTGTAACATAAAACTGTTGTGTAAGAATGAGCTCTTGTACACCAGGTGCAGGAAGGGGGTGTGTTTTATGGCTATTTAATACACATGTTACAGAAAAAAAGCAGCGCTATTCTGGTAATCTTCAAACGCTTAAATAAAACAGAAACGAAAGACAGCAAGCAGATTATATAGTTATACTTTGGACAATGATCGCATCTTACAAAACAATATCTTTGTCTAAAAAACATTTAACCAGACACAGAATGATATCAAAAATTGCCGAACTTTTACCTCGTCATTTCAAGAACTTCTACATATTCGGGGGAAAACATCTAGCGCGATCGACTTTCCGTCGTACAGTGCAAACGCCAAATAGCACAAACGCAATTAAGGCAATCGATCGTAAAACGTTAAGCTTGATAGTGTATTTTCATTCTACATTTTGTATTAAGTTCAAATTGATTACCAGTGAAGTGAATCATGCATAAATAATTGAGATTCCCAAAAGTTTAACCCATAGATTTTACTGCTATTTTAAAATCACCAAGCAATCTACTTCCAGCGTAGTTAAATGTATCAATTAAAGAATTCTGACAACCGTCCATATAGATCCAAGGTCTTTCCGATGGTAAATGACCGAGGTGTTTCGAATGACTGTTTTCTATACTTGTTGAACAAAGCCAGACACATCGAGACGTATGTTTTATTGGAGTAATGAGCTGGAAAATAACCGCGTCCTTCGTCCACAGTTGTTGTTGTGTATGTTTTATCTTTTATTTATGCCAAATATAACCTATTGACTATCTGACACCCAAGCGGGGTATTTTATTATATATATATATATGACTGATTCGTCTGAATGGGAAGTCATAACTTGTGAATGGCTACACACTGATTATGGTTTCTGCTTTGTAGTTATGTCCGGATTCTATGCCACTCGCTGCTCTTAACAAGGGCAAACTTCGCACTCGTACGTTGGTTACAGAAACAGTACCAAACTGAAAAAGAGATATGCGTTAATGATACAAAAGAAATATCCTAATGTACAGTCAAGCCAGTGTTAAGTGGCCACCTTTGGGAAAACGTAATGATGGCTGCTATTTGTATATTCTTATTTGTAATGATAATTACAAAACAACGCTATAATTTTATAAGTTCGATGCTTAATGCACACACTTGCTAATCGAATGATCTCCCATATCAGTAACCACTAAATACTTGAATGTAAATACCACGAGTAAAATCTACAATACCCTATCAAAACTTCCACACTAACATATTTTACAATATCGATTCCGATCATAAATACTTTTATTTTCTGGTATTTTGGGGTCAATGTAAATACAACATTCGAAGAAGAGAAAATTATAATCATAAGAAATACGAATTCGGTTGAACGTTACTACTATGTATATTCAAAAAATAGTACGCCATCCCGCGTGGGAGTACAAACAGTGCGGTGGAAATGTAAACAAAACAAAGTAGACCAAGTAAATCCAGCCTGTCAAGACAGTGTGTTTTTTAATCTCAAACCAATGGTCTAATTTGGGAAAAACATCACTGTCATTTGTTAATAAAATATATAAAAAATCAGGTAGCTGAGTAGTCACTTCCGAATTGGTGTAATTTGCATAAGCGTAAAAACAAAATTAGATACTAATCTCTGTCACTACTTCCCGAATTATGATATCAGTAAATATTAACATTTTTCAGTTCCGATGATGGATAACATTTATTTTCTGGTATTTTTGGGCCAATGCAACTACTCAAATAACATTAAATTGAACTGCCAAACATAAGCCGTAAATGCGAAATATGGTATATAAATAATATTTGTTGATTTCAGTGTCAGATCATGTTTTATTCCTTGTGATTATGTGTTTACACGTGGCGAAAAATCTTCTTCTCCCACGACAAAAAGTAGATCCAAAAAAAAATAACCATGCTAAAAACTCTTATCTTGCCCACGGGCAAAGATTAAACAAGTACCGGTATGGAACTCCTTTAAAAGGTCATCAAATTGTAGTTACCTCCCTTGTTGAAGACTGTCGTCTGTAGCATCATAGAAACCTTGCCTCGTGGCAATATTTAGAATGCTAATTAATTATTTCTCGCTTCAAATGAAGCCAAAAAAGTATTCACTCGCCTTTTACGAAATAATGTTTCACTCTCCTCAGAACTATTTCAAGAACGATTTGACTATTAACATAATCTGAATCACTGCGCGCATATCCATGACAACCACGAATTATCACATTTCCATACGGCTCAAGACCACAGTTATCTGCCCCCCGTTGACCTAGATCCTGATGTTAATACAGAAAAAAGAGTGCTTGTGTTCAAGTATCAATATTTTATTAAAATTGAATGAAAAAGAAGCAAAAAATGTTCTTTTTGCAGAGAATTTGACTGAATTTGACACTCTATTGCAGAAATTGATAGTATTCAGTGTAAATATTGGAAAAATCATAGCTTGTGGAAGTCTGAAAATTAGTTGTTTATAGCCGATTGACTCCTTGGCGGAAGGGTTCTGTATTTGAACTCAATTTTGATAGTCGGGTCAATGGTCAACATGGTGTTTTCTTGTGATTATATTTTGTATCTTGAATTGTTCTAGAGATGCCATGTCCTTGTTTTTTCAATTGGGATGTGTATAAAGTCAAAAGCCAGGTTAGTGTCTATATGAAACATATAGTAAAAATAACTGTGGTCTCACGCCATACGCATGTGTTCTCACTACGCACAAAAGAGTTCCAGCAAAAAATACAGTTTTACTTAACTCTGTTTAACTGAGGTGGAACAAAAAGCATCTACCACAGCCGCTCGTGTAAGATAGGTTCATCCAAACCCGAGCGCAGGGTGTTTTGTGGACACTCGATTAACCTCGTTTCCGCAAATCACCCAACGGTCGGGTTGGGATGAACCTATTCTAACACTCTAGGCCATGGAAGATGCCTATAAGCTAACCATTTGCAATAATTTTACTACTATCTAATACTTTGTTGTGTTTTACATATGCTAAAGTCAGTTGCTCTGTTTTGATCAAAGTGAAGGAACTACATTTTCTATATAACGTATATCAAAAAGTTGATATTTTCACCCATTAGTTTGCAGTAAAATTATCAAATTGATATTTTCCCTGTTGGTAGTTCACTGATTTAACTCTGTTTTTCACAGAAAGCATGAAAGAAATATATTGACTTCATGTTTTATAATTGTATTTAAGAAAAACAATTCTGCTCTTGTCAAAGAAAACTCTGTCTTGAATCTAGTTTTAACCAACAAACCTCAACGAAAGACGATAGAATGAATAAATTGAGGGATTAACAACAATAAAGTTGTTAAATGCTTGACGTATTGTTTAATAAGGAAGACATAAAATGTTTCAATCAGAAATGCACCGATCTGTTACTCTGTGTCCCAGTGGTTGCTTGCGATTTTCACCAGTCTGCCAATACAAGCAATCTTCGAAATGATAAATACGTTTCTAAATACAAAACTCATTAGCGACGAGTTCTACTTTTGCTGCTGTTTGTTCGCAACTTCGGAGATTCAATTGTCGAATTCAATACCACAAATACTGCTGTCCCTCTTCGCTTTCACATCCGCTTTCTGCAACTATTACTATTATGAACAGCTCAGAACAGAACAGACAGTTTATTCAACTTATACAATTGTACATCGTCGTAAGACATAAAGATATTTATACACATGTCTCGTTTCTTAACTTAAATATATATTATACATTAATCATGCTATCATTTTCAGCAGCAGGTATCGTTACATGCGATTTAACTTTGAAGATACTGTCATCATAAATACGCTGTCTTCGTGGTGAAACAGCATCTTGATGAAGATGGAAGTGATATTACAGATTCGAATAAATGGTTACTACCCGGCGATATACGACAATCCATGGCCAAAATTTCAGCGTTGCATCGTTCTACAAAATTACGTCAAATTGAAATCTTGCCTAAGAATTGCATCATTAAAATACAAGCAAAACTGAAATAGTTCACATTTATAGAAATAGAAAATAGCATAGTCTTTTAAAGGCAAATAATTATGTTCAAAGCTTTTCTGTAACAAAATATATTTAGAAATTAACGTCACTTACTTGTTTATATACTTATATCGATTGTCCAAACAAGAAATGCCAAAAGTTCAACTGACATACCAGTGAACAAGGATAAACGGCCAATATAGAACAAACAAGAAATGTCTTAAGACCAACTGCCAATACCATGGAACAAGGATAAACGGCCAATATAGAACAAACAAGAAATGCTTAAAGGCCAGCCGCCATACCAGTGAACAAGGATAAACGGCCAATTTAGAACAAACAAGAAATGCTTAAAGGCCAGCCGCCATACCAGTGAACAAGGATAAACGGCCAATATAGAACAAACAAGAAATGCTTAAAGGCCAGCCGCCATACCAGTGAACAAGGATAAACGGCCAATATAGAACAAATAAGAAATGCTTAAAGGCCAGCTGCCATACCAGTGAACAAGGATAAACGGCCAATATAGAACAAACAAGATATGCTTAAAGGCCAGCTGCCATACCAGTGAACAAGGATAAACGGCCAATATAGAACAAACAAGAAATGCTTAAAGGCCAGCTGCCATACCAGTGAACAAGGATAAACGGCCAATATAGAACAAACAAGAAATGCTTAAAGGCCAGCCGCCATACCAGTGAACAAGGATAAACGGCCAATATAGAACAAACAAGAAATGCTTAAAGGCCAGCTGCCATACCAGTGAACAAGGATAAACGGCCAATATAGAACAAACAAGAAATGCTTAAAGGCCAGCTGCCATACCAGTGAACAAGGATAAACGGCCAATATAGAACAAACAAGATATGCTTAAAGGCCAGCTGCCATACCAGTGAACAAGGATAAACGGTCAATATAGAACAAACAAGAAATACTTAAAGGCCTGCTGTCAATACCAGTGAACAAGGATATACGGCCAATATAGAACAAACAAGAAATGCCAAAAGGTCAACCGCAAGTACCAGTCCACAAGGATAAACGGCCAATATAGAACAAACAAGAAATGCCTAAATGCCAACTGTCAATACCAGTGACTGTGACAAGGATAAACGGCCAATATAGAACAAACAAGATATGCTTAAAGGCCAACTGCCAATACCAGTGCAGAAGGATATACGGCCAGTATAGAACAAACAAGAACTGCATACAGGCAAACTGCCTATACCAGTGCAGAAGGATAAACGGCCAACATAGAACAAACAAGAAATGCCTAAATGCCAACTGTCAATACCAGTGACTGTGACAAGGATAAACGGCCAATATAGAACAAACAAGAAATGCTTAAAGGCCAACTGCCTATACCAGTGCAGAAAGATAAACGGCCAATATAGAAAAAACAAGAACTGCCTACAGGCAAACTGCCTATACCAGTGCAAAAGGATAAACGGCCAACATAGAACAAACAAGAAATGCCTACAGGCAAACTGTCAATACCAGTGAATGTGACAAGGATAAACGGCCAATATAGAACAGACAAGAAATGCTTGTTTTTTATCCATTCAGAAACATTCTATATATCATTTATTTGTACATTGTGCATTCGTTTTTTGTATTTTCTTAAACTGAAAAACATGTTTTAACTAACACTTGAACACACATTCTAAATAAAACAATCAATGACAGTGATCACTTTTAAAGGGAATCGTTCACGTTTTATTTTGTCAGATATCGAAGAAATTCCATTCGACGAAAATGTAAACATAATGTTTGTTTTAATGATACAACAGATAAGAGCTCTTTTGTTAATCAATGAAACCACAAAAAGCTAATGAGGATGGGGTAAAACCAGGTTTTTAGCGCTAAAAGATTCTGCAAGTGTCCAAACACTTATACTTAGCACAAGGTCACGATACATAAATGGTATTTGTTATCATGAAAATCTCTATTGGTCTTAAATCGTTATCTTATTTAAATGAATATATTGACGAGCAAACTGCACCAAATAACCGAGGTCTGACCTCTGAAAACGCCCCCAACTAGCATCAAATACGATAAGATATTACTGGGCCAAGCGTCGATAAGGACTTATTTTACATTGGTAAGAAATTTTCATTTATCGTATTATAAGTCGTTATATTGAATCTATATATAATGAACAAACCCTAAACCAAACGCTTGATATTTGTACAACTTGAAACTTAGCCTTTTGCCACGAAGTTAATTACTTGAGAAGGTCGACAACTTTGGAATCAGTCTTAAAAGACGGGTGTCTCAAAGGAGTTCGAATTCAGAGCAAACATAAATGATATCAATATATAAAACACACTATCATAGTAATATTGTTTTGCATCAGAATACAAAAGATCAAGAAGAGAATACAAAAAAATCATTACTTCTTTTTTTGTTCAACACAATGTTGTTTTAGGGTGGACGTTTGTGAGAAATGTTCCGCTTTGTACAACACGTGACCATAGCTGTGGCTTTGATCGGCTGTGTGGCAGCCGTACAAGGTGCGTATGTTGGATACTAGTTTTGTTCGGTTGACATTTATTCTGGGTTATACGTCAACATTGAAACATTTTGAAAACTAAGACATGTTCATGTAATAATTTCTCGAGTACGTAAGTGAAGTACCGAAAACTGAACGCGTGTTACTAGTAAATATTTGCAATTCGTGACCGAACACTCATCTATTGTCACGCGTTTTCCTTTTTGCTTAAAAGTGTATCTTTATTTTGACATAACCATTGGCTTATTATTGAGTCAGTGTATCATTTGTATATCATTTGTATATAATTATCACTAAATAACAACAAATATATAGCGTTAACTAATGTCTGACCGTTGAACACACGAGAAAATCCTGTCTGGAGAGATGGATTCATAATCTGCATTGCGTTTCAGTCGCCGATGCTACACTGGATGCTTATTGCAGAGAAAAGTTTCCTACCTACAGAGGTACTGACCTTTGTTAAGATATATTTTGCAT
Source organism: Mya arenaria (assembly GCF_026914265.1). Taxonomy (NCBI): domain Eukaryota; kingdom Metazoa; phylum Mollusca; class Bivalvia; order Myida; family Myidae; genus Mya; species Mya arenaria. Next base: position 37,726,647 of record NC_069123.1, on the reverse strand, counting down.
AGTAATCTAATATATATAATTTTGGTATCGTTTGAAAGGGGTTTCGTTCATGATCCGGAAAATGTTAATCAAATTGCTTAATTGTTAATACATTATTAAAGTAGATGTAATATGTAGCTTTGCTGGTTTTACTGGCTTTAAATTGGTGGTAGCCCCACCATTTAGAAGTCAACCATTTGTAGACACTGTCTTGTGTGTTTCTGGATTATTTTCCTGTCTATATCCGGATTTTGATATGTTATGCCACCAAAGACAATACATGCAGTTTGGATATTGCAATGTGTATGGTTGTATTATTTAAAGTTCTTTCTTGTTTCACTTCGTTAGATATTTTGCCAATTTCAAGTAGTACTTGTAGTCTTCCACTCTCAGAAAAGACAAACTACGTTATGAAATAATGAGCACCCATATGTTCAAAGTTTGCCAATCTATTAGCTTCAAATACATTGAATTCATTCTCGTAAATACAATATAAATTATGGATCTTACGTTGGCGAAAACAAGCGTAACCATTTTGGATTAGGTAATTTGTGTGCCTTCTTCCTTCCTTGGATGTGGTAGCCGTATCTCATGCTCTCTCTCCCGAATCGAACACCGATTCCCCATTACCCGTTATCACTATAGTTAGGCATAGCACGTACCATCGTAAGTTTTTTGTCTCATTTATTTTCAACCTATATTATATTTACATAATATATCAAGATTATACGAGTATATATCGTACCATCGCCAGTTGATATGGCAGACACTTGAAAGGGCTGTGCGATCGGCACAAATTTTTCCGAGTCACCATAAGGATATGTATGTTTGTATATTCCTAGATGTGATCAGCCATTTGGATTCCAGCCTATGCACAGACTCAATCACGGGTGACGTATATTTTGTGTTGCACTTTCAAAATGACTTTAATTTTAGCAAAAACAACAACAATCCGGTTGGCGCAATGCATTTGTTATCCATTACACGTGTCATTACATCAACAAAAGTGTTAAATGATATTGAACAAGCATCTTAGAGTGTTTCAAATGTTTTTATATTCGACTACAAAGCTAGGTGGAATATCAAAATATTTTACATATATGTAATGGAATACTGTGCATACTTGTTTGTGTTTAGTATAAAGTAGAAACCAATTTAGGATCATTGAAAGTTCATTTTATATTCAAATAATTAGTATGATACTGCTATAAGACAATGAGTGGATTTTTGTGATAAAGCAGAATCGACAATTATTACTGAAACATTACATACAGTACGTTTAAAATGGCTAAAATATTGATAATTGATCATTCTTTTATTTCTCAGTAGTTCTTCCTTTACTCCTGTTTCAGTGTACCGTCTTGTTTACAAAATGTACGATGTCGGAATTCAGTCAGCGTGCGAGAACCTTGCGATCAAGCTACTTAACGGTACGTAAATATTTGAAATACTTAAAAATAAGACCACAATAATTATAACGAGGGTACTTAAAAAGCTACACATTTTATGCCGTAAATTATACAAGCCTCCCAGTGGAGTGTATTATTGCATTAATTAGTTAGATCTTTAAAATAAATTATTTACTCTAAACTGCTAAATTGAAATAACTTCGCGATGTGCTTGCAGCGTTTGTATATGAAAAAAATATAACATGCGAGTGTGCTTCGAAGAAAAATGGCTGAGGTGCTAAAAGCGTCAGAGTGGTCTGCCCTTGGGATGTATTTAAGGCACTGACGCATTTCAAAGGACATTTGTGGTAATTTATATCAGTCCCGAAAGAAATTTTGGAGACAATGAAAGAGAGAAATGTATAAAGGTCTGACATATAGAAGCTGCACACGACATTCAAGCACAGTTTAATATTTTGACACCAACACACTTATTTGTTTGGGCTAGGAAATGTCATGTGACGGGAACATCACCCTTGAATCCCATCTCCATAAGCAATAATTTGAAACATTTATCGCCCGTCATATACCATTTACATCAGCAATGTGCTTTAAAGGTATAACATTACTTGGGTTATGTTCTGCATCATTAATAATTATAATTTACAACCCTGTTACATATTTAACTATAATACACAACCTGAGTAGTGGTCGTGATAGATAATTTCCGTAGATCTTTCTGTACATATGATTTAAATGATTTGTATATGTAAACATGTTCAACAGATATAATATGCAATAACATTTTATCAAATATTTATAACCTACCTAATATGTTGTGGTTTGTGCTGATTTTTAGATCACTACACTATATGGGCAAACACCGTGCCTCTTCCTCCCTGTTACTGCAACGGAACAAACAAACCTTTGGCTTATCAAACTGCAAGGCCTGACAGTAAGAACTTTCATCAAATACCATTTTTATAAGTGTAAACTGTTTAATAACTTACTTAAATTGAAGCGACAGACTAAACAAGGTTTTCCTTGCAGTCGGACATGCCGGATAATACCAAATATCCTGTTTTCGTTTTATTTCTCTGTGATTATGACGAACTGAAAACAAACAAAATAAGAAAATATCCGAAATTAAGACAGTAAGACAGTATATTTATTTCAAGTGCATTTGTTAAAAGGAGCGACATTTGGCTTAGAAACATTTAAAAATAATAGAGCTAATTCGAGACAGTCGAGAGTGAATAATAGACTTCACTTTGTTTTAAACGCCTTCCAATGAAAATGCTGACACAAATGAAATGCTTTGATTTGGTGCTGAACTATGCATTAATTAGCTTATAATAATTTAATAGCTCACATTAAAACCAATTTAATCGAGAGTTCTTTCGTTTACAGATACCAAAGATGATTTCGAAATTTGCTTGGGCCATGATAAAGCATACAAAGGTAGCAACAAGACCAGTTTTAATGTCAGTCTAAAAACATATTTCTTACGCATACGAGGCAGTTTAGACCAGATATGGTGAAAAACACGTTTATATAGTGAGTTGTATGTTTTTGTGTTTTTGTTTCGTTTTTCATATTAAAAGAGATTATTAAAAAGATCTTGTCAGTGTAAATAACCGCTTTAATGCAGTTCCTTCTTGATTCTAGTCGGCACTCAGAACATGTGTATTTTGTATCAACATGTGGTTGTTTAAACTTGTTTTACTTCGCAGATTTGTACGACGATATATTTGTGAACAGCACGCATGCGCAGACACACTGCATGTCTCATCACTTTGGTAAGGAGATAAACAGAAGTTGCAAGAATAGAAATCCACCCACAAAATAATTATAGAATGATTATTACCAATATAAACGTTCGTAAATGGAGTTCTGCTTTTTTTGAAAACCACTTTGGTGTTTGAATTCTTGTGTTGGCCAATGATAATTGAGGATTTCAAAACAGATGTTCATTAATTTTACATTTATAGATTTTGACGAATGCACCAAAAATAGTTTAATATATATATATTTTAGTCAGTCTATTTTTTATCAAGGCTTACTTGATTAACTAGAGTCAGTAGTTAAATGTTGCATATACTTGCTGGTTACATTTTTTTGTGAGTGCCAAAACAATCGAGGAGTTTTAAAGTGTTATGTTCATTAAATTTACGAAGATCGATTTCGACAAATGCACCAACAAGCACCAAATGGTAATGATGATAATGAATTTTGAACTGATTGATGCTCTTTACTTTAAGTTTGGCGGAAGCTTGGGCAGATACAGAACACAGTTCATCTCGGACCCGTCATTGTTGACTGCCGGCGAGACATGATCTACCACTTGGAGTGTAGGCGCTGTTTTCTGTTTTCTGTCGCAAGGAACACTTTTAAATCCAATTTATATCTAAAATTCATGTTCATACAGGTCATCCTCTACTCAAAATTGTATCTCAATGTCGTTAATAATCGATCAGATAATATTTGTTTTTGACACTCTTTCTTTGGTCGCACCGTTTCAACTATTAAAACAGACTAAAATCATTCAAATACTTTTAAAACAACATTCTTTGTTTAATAACATTCCAACTACTGAGCATGTAAAGGGTCTACATCTGTCTCTGTAAACAAACTCTGCTGGGGGTAAGTCCTATATTTTTAAACAAGGATAATTACAAATCCTAATGCCGAAACTATTTCCTTTCCAGATTCCATTTCCAGCATAGGTGATACGTGCCAATGTTCAGGTCAGTTGCAGAATCGCACTTGATAAAACATCTTCATGTATATATAGGCTATCAGGTTTACTGGTATTGCATATAGTTGATTTGCATCGCATTTGATAAAAAACCTGTATTGAATATGTAGGCAAATTAGTATTAGTGTATTGCATCCTCACTTACATCGCATTTGATAAAACTCCTTATTGTATATATAGTCTATACATTGTTCGTGTATTGCATCCTCACTTACATCGCATTTGATACAACTCCTTATTGTATATATAGACTATACATTGTTCGTGTATTGCATCCTCACTTACCTCGCATTTGATACAACTCCTTATTGTATATATAGACTATACATTGTTCGTATATTGCATCCTGACTTACATCGCATTTGATACAACTTCTTATTGTATATATAGACTATACATTGTTCGTGTGTTGCATCCTCACTTACATCGCATTTGATACAACTCCTTATTGTATATATAGACTATACATTGTTCGTGTATTGCATCCTCACTTACATCGCATTTGATACAACTCCTTATTGTATATATAGACTATACATTGTTCGTGTATTGCATCCTCACTTACATCGCATTTGATACAACTCCTTATTGTATATATAGACTATACATTGTTCGTGTATTGCATCCTCACTTACATCGCATTTGATACAACTCCTTATTGTATATATAGACTATACATTGTTCGTGTATTGCATCCTCACTTACATCGCATTTGATACAACTCCTTATTGTATATATAGACTATACATTGTTCGTGTATTGCATCCTCACTTACATCGCATTTGATACAACTCCTTATTGTATATATAGACTATACATTGTTCGTGTATTGCATCCTCACTTACATCGCATTTGATACAACTCCTTATTGTATATGTAGACTATACATTGTTCGTGTATTGCATCCTCACTTACATCGCATTTGATACAACTCCTTATTGTATATATAGACTATACATTGTTCGTGTATTGCATCCTCACTTACATTGCATTTGATAAAACTCCTTATTGTATATATAGACTATACATTGTTCGTGTATTGCATCCTCACTTACATCGCATTTGATACAACTCCTTATTGTATATATAGACTATACATTGTTCGTGTATTGCATCCTCACTTACATCGCATTTGATAAAACTCCTTATTGTATATATAGACTATACATTGTTCGTGTATTGCATCCTCACTTACATCGCATTTGATAAAACTCCTTATTGTATATATAGACTATACATTGTTCGTGTATTGCATCCTCACTTACATCGCATTTGATACAACTCCTTATTGTATATATAGTCTATACATTGTTCGTGTATTGCATCCTCACTTACATCGCATTTGATACAACTCCTTATTGTATATATAGACTATACATTGTTCGTGTATTGCATCCTCACTTACATCGCATTTGATTAAACTCCTTATTGTATAAATAGGCTATATAATTTTCGGGAATTGCCTACTGACTTACATTGCATTTCATAAAACACCTTATTTTATATAAAGGCAATAAAGTTTCCGTGTATTGCATACTGACTTACATCGCATTTTTAGAAATAAATCGTATATATAGGCAATACAGTTTTAGGGTATTGCAATACTGACTAACATTGCATTTGATAAAACACTTTATTGTAGTTTTAGGCTTTATAGTGTTTGTGTATTTCATACTATTATTTTTCCAGCAAACCCCAACCTCACCACTACGTCTGCACCAAGCAGTACCACTACCCATCCACCGCACAGTAATGTCGTGTTGCACAAACGTCTTTATCGCATACATAAACTGTTGATGATACGGGTGAAATATATCAGCGATTGACTTTCATTATTTGATGGTCTTGTCGTTTTTAAATGTTTCAGTCTCAGAAGGTCATTTTTGCCATTTTCATTGTTTATTACTTGTTTTAAAAATAGCAGATGTGCCTGAAAAAAACTCCTTAATACTACATTTAAATTTTTCCAATACAAATTTCGTATTGTAACATTGATAAAAATCCGATGAAACATTCCTGATATTTCAGATTACAAATGTAACAGGCTCGGCATATTGGCGTCTATTGCAATCGGTAACAGCGTGCACAAAGACGACGCCACGGACTGCTCAATCTGGGGGAGCGCGTCAGATGAGTCCCTGGCCCTCTTGTACTGTTCTGGCCTACCTCCCTCAGCGAGCTGGTACAGGGGAAATAAAGTAGGTGTTGGGTGTGTAAGCTTATTTAGACTTGCACTCGGGTCTTGCCCATTCCGCGAGTGCTCCAATAATAATAGTTAGTCATTTAAGTTTTTTGGAGCATAGTGCACATACAGAATGTAACCCTGGTTAGAGCTACCCTGGGTTTTAAACGTGCATCCGTGTAGAGCACTGTAACACAGGACCCCTATTTAACGTCTTCTCGGAAGACGATTAGTATTTGTTTAGTGATGAGGAGGGGAATCGAACGTGCGACCCCTGGATTGACAGTCAAGTGTGTTACCACTAGACCACGTATCCGCCACCGGCGTAGGTTGTGTGGCGAAGTACATATACTTCAGTCATATGTGGTACATGTGTAACGTAGATACCTCGTAAACCGGTTTAACCAACCGGTGAACTACTCGTCTTTTAGCAATCTCTACTCAGTCATCATAAACAAAGGGGCAGGGTGTATGGTTTTTCCACATCCAAATACCCCCATACCAATAACAAAAACTACAAAAACTTATCCAGGTTCATGAATTCTCATAGGGGGAGCAGTAGCCTGTACGAAATCACAAAAACATGTTAGTTAAAATACAAGTATTACGTTATTTCTATAAGGGGAGCCGACTGTACAATGTGAAATATATGTGAGTATGCGTTAAATGAAGTTATTGCATTATGAAACAGTATTTCTTTTCAAATTAGTTACATACATGGACGTATGATATCATTTTTGTTCAAACCACCCTCATGAATCTAGGGAATATATAGTATACGTATGTCATCTTAGCATGTATTTAATTTGTATATTACAGGTAATGGACAACTGTGCACAAGTTCAACCATGGACGCCAATCGCTACTTTTAGAGGAACGCAGTATAGCCCAATGGATGCGCAATCTGGGGTGTTCATTGAATGTCTGAAAGACTCGAGTGGATTCCTTGTGAGTGACCGTGATATGTTCAAACTTAAAAGAAATTATGATAATATAAGAAGACAATATTTGTTTAATTGGTACTCTGCTGGTATAAATTTTAATGACTTTTATAACCTTATGAAAACAATTAATTATCGGACTCTAAGTAAGTTGTCTTTCTATGTATATCATCTTCTTTTAGAAATTAACAATTAAAGGTAAACAATTATGTCAATATATATGCTTAAATTCCTTTTCTTAACACAACTCGTATATTATTTGTTTTATTATGTATGTCACGTATTTTGGGCCTGTGGCCTTTGATCACTTAATAAATTTCTTGACTTGACTTGACGTGTTCAAATCGCGTCTTACAAACTGAACATGGTTCAATATGATTCTGTATTTTGATCTGGTAAATGCTAAGCTATCAATCCAATGTAAGAATTGAACGTTTGGCCCATCTGTTAAATTACAAGTTATCCATTTAATAAGTCCAATAATACAGTAACCAAAAAAATGACGATGCAATAACGACTATCCCAGTACCTAACAGCAGCCAAATGATTTGTGCAATCAAGTCTTTAACAACAAGAGATAAACAAGACAGATATTACAAACCGCAATTTCATTTGAGATGCTTTATTACAGATGGTTGAGCAAGGATGCCATGCCGCGCCGATAATTGTTCGGGTATCCGCTGCAGATAACAAAGACCCAAACAGTTACTATACCATTGTTTGAAAAATGATTCTCAATGTTCTCAAATTTCCTTTTATTGATTTAAATTGATCTATATATACTGCAATTAAAATACAGAAGTGATTGTTTAAAACTGAAAAGAGACGTGTCGCTTCTTTGAAAACTGCCCTGAAGTAATGGTCTTGTCTGATGATACATGAATGTTTCAAATAGCTCCATTTGATAATCATTTAACAACAATATGTGTAATTTAGCCATTAAATTCGCAAACAAACACCTTGCATTTTAATAATTTAAGATAACAGAACAGAACAGAACATACATTTTGTGAAGAATTGTACAACGTTCATCGTCTACAGTATATACATACTTTCATATAGTTTGATTAACCTATGTATGCAATCGTATTACATTTGTTGTAATGTTGTTTAACAATATAGCATACAAAAGTGTTCATATAAAAGTAAACAACATACAAGGGTATTATTATATTAATTGGAGTTTGATATATACATTTTTCTCTCAAAAATTAATCAGATATCTTGTCATTTATTTCAATAATTGAAGAAATTTGTATACAGAAGGACGCATGTAGTATAATAACGTTCACAACGAGCAACGATAACGCACAGGGGCTCCTCCATGTCCATTGTTCTAAACAACGTCGAGCAACGATAACGCACAGGGGCTCCTCCATGTCCATTGTTCTAAACAACGTCGAGCAACGATAACGCACAGGGGCTCCTCCATGTCCATTGTTCTAAACAACGTCGAGCAACGATAACGCACAGGGGCTCCTCCATGTCCATTGTTCTAAACAACGTCGAGCAACGATAACGCACAGGGACTCCTCCATGTCCATTGTTCTAAACAACGTCGAGCAACGATAACGCACAGGGACTCCTCCATGTCCATTGTTCTAAACAACGTCGAGCAACGATAACGCACAGGGACTCCTCCATGTCCATTGTTCTAAACAACGTCGAGCAACGATAACGCACAGGGACTCCTCCATGTCCATTGTTCTAAACAACGTCGAGCAACGATAACGCACAGGGACTCCTCCATGTCCATTGTTCTAAACAACGTCGAGCAACGATAACGCTCCTCCATGTCCATTTTTCTAAACAACGTCGAGCAACGATAACGCACATGGACTCCTCCATTCTAAACAACAATATCACACAGGGCCTCACAATGCTCATTGTTTTAAACATTTTAAAAATTGACATGTCCTTGTAATTTACTTATTTATATGCATCATAAGCTTAAAAAGATACGGATGATGAAGATGATGTCATTTAGATAATATATTGTATGCCATGCGTATAATACGTTATAAACCATGGAGATGTACTTGTCAAGATATAAGATGAAGTCCCATTTGCCACAACAGGTATCAAATCATTGTAAGAAAAAACAGATTAAACCCAATAAACAGTCGAAAATACAGTCGCGGAAAAAGCGTCGTTTGTGACCGTCTGACTGAAACTCGCAGGAGCAGAACCAAACTAGGCACTCCCCACAACTGAAATAAAACTTATTACAATTACCAGTCTGCGGTTTGGTTCATGCAGTGGCATTGCCCATTCCCACTGTAACAACACATTTAACAAGTATGATTTGTATTACGCAAAAGCTCTAAAATCGACCGAAATGTTTCAATACTTTCTTTTTAAAGGATATTAAGATAAAACCAAATGCTTTATACCTAATCAATAAAGGTAAAACCTCGATAAAGTTATGCGAAGTTAAAATAGCGAGATATTAACATTTGGAGCTTCTCGGCCATTTTTATCGAAAACAACCGTATATGGACAGTTTACATACTCCGAAATCAGTATGTTCAAGTCCGCTGCAAGTAGATCGCGTAGTAATTTAATTTAGCAGTTGAACTTTATGACTTAACTCCTGGGAATTTAATTATGTTTGCAATAGAACACTTCATTGGCAGTCATTTTAAACTAAGATCAATAAATACAAGCTAAAACACTTCATTTAATTAATGATATAGTTAAAAAAAACGAAATACTTCTTCTGATATATCGGCATACATCCGAGGTTGTTTTCGAGATAAAATGGCTGAGGAGTTCGAAATGGGGATATTTAATGAGAATAAATGCATACCTCATTTTACTGGCATCAGTTTCTGTTTCTTCCATGCTCAGCACGACCGAGGTCTCTGGTACGGGGATTATTTCTCCGTCCTCCATTTTAAAAAATCAACAATATAATTTATTAAACATGTTTAAACAACAAACACTTTAACCAAATAAACAGGTTTAATAATATATATAAAGGGAGAGACGTATACTAGTACACTACAGGAGCACAATGCAGTGGCGTAGCTACATAAAAAATTATAGGCCTTGTAGGCCTGGGCCTACAACCTTTTTGAAAAAATGATTTTAATAACACAGAAATGCATTAAAAAACTTATAGCTACTCAAACACTTTGAACAACTCAAAAGTTTGTTTTATTCTAACCAAAGCAAGTTTGGTGTCTATTTAAACTGCATGCAGGGTGTATTGCTTGATTTTATTGTAATCAGTGCAAGTATGATAAAGTGTGTGTAACGTGCATAATTATAAAAGTCACATAGAATCATCGAGGCTACAAGTTTTTAAGGCCCTAGCTACGCTCTTGTACATATCTACATGGAAATCAAACAATCAAGTGGTCCTTGAGTATCTGTATAAGTGTCATCCATGCTCGTTCACCTTTCATTGTTGCATACAGACTGCATATGAAAGAACAATACATACGTAGATACGTATTGTTCATATCCGCCAATTGTAGTAAGTAAAGATATTTTCGACAGAGGATGCCAGATTGCGAATCCCTTCTTGTACTAATTTATATTCTTCATGAAGTTTTAGAAAAGTTTAATTTCATAAGAATAAGAATCAACACCGCTTGATCAAAGTTACTTGAATATTCTTCGTATACCGATAAGAGATGGATAACCACTACAGTTCAGTATACATACATACTTTAGAAATGGAAGATTAATAAATAAACGGAAACACATTATCATTGATTATAAACGTTGAAAATAAGTCCAGTAAAATCAACACTTAGATTTGCATTTACGTCAATCAAACAAAATGTTTGTGCATGTATGTAGGGTAAAATAAGGCATTGCAGTTAAAATATCAAAATGAAGACAGTATATCATCATTGCTGTACTTGCTAGAAACAAAAAGAAAAACTTTTTTTTCTTTGTACAGAAATATATTTCGACTACAAAGGACTAATTCACTGCAATAAACAGTTTTTGGTGTACAAGTTATCATACATGGCGCTATGTCTAAAAAAATGCTTTTTGTTCCATTACGATACGGATATGACGAAACTACACTATTATTAGTAGGTTATATCGTTTTCATTATTACTTGCAAAGTATACGTATTTCATGCAAGGTATACATGTTGTTAAATATAACAAAATGTGTTGCATGTGCACTTGGAGCTAATGTTATTTAGAATTCAACACGAGTATATTAAAAAAACGGTTATAAAGCTGTTAAACAAAACGTAAATACTCTAAATGTTGTGTTTACGTATCAAACATATTTATGAAACATTACTCCCTATAATGACAAGTACCGTGTAGTTGTATCAACCTATGCCAATGACAGTCAACACGAGAACAAGATTGTAGGTACACAATGCAGAAATATTTTACACTCGCTGATACTCATTTAAAAGAAGACAATATACACCGAACCTGTGACTGGTTTGATGCACATGTTAGTATAAAATTCATTAGTAGATAAGTACAGCAACCTATCAGACCCCTTCACCCGTCCTGTTCGTTTTGTTACACGCATCCACGACAAACACAGAATACCGTACACGACAACGATATCTCTTAGAATGACAATGCATACTGGAGCACGGCATCTCACTTTCACATGAACATCGTACCATTTTCATGATTTCCTGCAATTCCATTTGTTGGTCTGCTTGCACTGGAATAGGCGAACGCGACTTGGGGTCTTCATCCTTCAATGATCCAATTGGTCAAGCTCTGGCGGATCAGGGTTCATATCGAGTTTCCACACAATGCTTAAATATGTATGTAACCGTTTTACATTTTCCCTGAAATATTTAGTAGTTGGAGGGAGTGATTGAAGCTTTGGTGCAGATGCTGATGATTAGCCCTGGCAGCAACTCTCTCCTCGGACAGTACTTTAATAGCTTCAAGTCCATAACGACGATAGGCCGACTCTCCGACATTGTCATCTAGAGCTGCTGTTTGATTCCTGACCTACTTGAGTGGGCATTTACTAGATAGAGGAACCTCAGTGTGTGTATACCACGTGGTAAATTACGTCATAAATGCGACGTCAGAGCCCTGCCTTTGGTATTTTTCAAGAGCTTGATTGAGCGTTAAGTTTCTAAATATACTTCGATATATATATGACGTAATTCACCACGGGGTATACATACACTGGTGTATGCAACTACCACAATTAAAGGCATCCTCACAGCTATCATGGTATCGGAAACGGTGGAGCTACCAAGAATCGTTAACCTCGTAAACATGGTAAACTGAAGTCGGTCAATGTTAACTTAAAATTTTAAAAAGATAAAAAAAATTCTCCCACCTCAGATAAGTAGATACAAAAATTTGACAATGCTAGAAATTCTTGTCTTGCCCACGGGCAAGGATAAAACAAGTACCTGTATGGAACTCCTTTATTGTGATCACACAATTACCTCCCTTGTTAAGACCGTCGTCTGTATAGCATCATGGAAACCTTGTCTTGTGGCAATATTTATAATCCTTATCAATTATTTTTCGCTTCAATTGGCACCATAAAAAAGCGTTCACGCTTCGTTCGTGAAATAATGCTGTATTCTACTCAGAACTATTTCAAGAACGATTTGACTATTAACATAATCTGAATCACCACGAATTATCACAAATCTAAACGCATTTATTTTCACTACACACAAAAGAGTTCCAACGAAAAGTACAATATTACTTTATTTTGTTTAACTGAGGTGGGAGAAAAAGCATCTACCATAGCCGAGAATGTAAGATAGGTTCATCCCAACCCTCGCATCCTACGCTCGGGTTGGGATGAACCTACAGTATCTTACACTCTCGGCCATGGAAGATACTTATAGTCTATTTCATTATTTGCCACCATTTGATGGACTCGAAGATATTAAGGCAATGGCAGATGCGAAAGTTGCTGTTCGGGCTAAAAAGGTTTGACAATCACTCCCTCAACATTGGCTGAATCAAAGAATGCAGATATAAAACGCATGTGCACACATGTGTAAGGAAACACGCAGAAGTGTATTACATTAAGCAGTTCATTTATTTTTTCTAACACACAAATCTATACGATTAAATATCAACTAAACGAGTCTATTTTGTATTTTATGGACTTAAAGGATTGAAAGTATTTTATTGGAACAATGTACCGACCGGAAGTAAGTAAACAGATGTCACGACATAGGGACGCTTGACGAGCTGGCGGGAGTTGCTGACCGGTTGTCCGTGAACAACGTCTACGATACGCTACTCGCACGGGATCTGGATGAATTGAATATACGCTACTCACACGGGATCTGGAGGAATTGAATATACGCTACTCGCACGGGATCTGGAGGAATTGAATATACGCTACTCGCACGGGATCTGGAGGGATTGAATATACGCTACTCGCACGGAATCTGGAGGGATTGAATATACGCTACTCGCACGGGATCTGGAGGGATTGAATATACGCTACTCGCACGGGATCTGGAGGGATTGAATATACGCTACTCGCACGGGATCTGGAGGGATTGAATATACGCTACTCGCACGGAATCTGGAGGGATTGAAAAGTCCTTTCTAGCCGTGCATTTTACGTCTCTTGTAAAATGCGTGTAACGTAACTTTAGTGTAAGCTCCAACGTATGGTAGGTTTCTATTGTAAGAATTAATCAGTATTCTCTAATGATCCATACAAAACAGAAATTGTCGTTTCCATGGAGACCTGTTTAAGCATTAAAAATATTTGTTCAGGAAATGTGAATACTTCACAGTCTGTCTACCGGGCGTCGTCATTCTTAAGGAGAAAAGAGGCGGGGGAAAAGTACATAATCTCGGAAGTAACTCTTTAAATAATAAGGAATTCATTCGGGTTATTCGAAGAATACCATTTTGAATGTTTTACCATTAAGTTGCTCTCTTACTCCCAAATAAGATTCACCACAATTAATAATATTGTTTTGATATACCAAAAAAGGATGAATAAATGTCGAAAACAATGAACAGTGAATTAACGGAATCTAGAAAAAATCATTAAATCTAGAATGCTTAGTCCAAGTTGAGATTTAGATCCGAGGTGGACACGCAGTGCATCGACTCTATACACTATATGGATATGCACAATACACCGTGACAGTACATACACTGGTGTTATATTCTATACCAGTATATGCTGTGCACTATATTCTATTCATTTTCAGAGGTTTTGAAGCAGTGCTTCAACGCCTCCGTTCTTTATGCAATGTATACAGCCAGATATTTTGAAAATTTACTTCAACTCCTCTATTATAGTCCATATACATAAATATTTTAGCATTCGCCAATCATTTAATATCTGTGCGTTTTCAGCTATTATTTCAACATTATTTAGTAAGTAGTTAAAAGTATATATCACTCAAAATTAATGTTCGTTGTACATGTGTATGTATTTATTTTGAATAAGAGTGTCACTTTAACAGGTCGAACTTAATTAATACACATTCTTAATCATACGATATAAAACAACAAACATTGACTGAAAAATAACATCAAATGCAATATTATGTATACTTGATGTCAAATATGAAATATTATATGGACTGTCATCTTTGCTTTTATTGCGTTTTTGAGTATGGTTTGTAAGTCTAAAAATCATGCTAGTTTTATTTCATAATAATTCAAATTAAAATGCGCGCGTATGACCGTTCACAAAATACAGAAAAGAACAGATCATGCATTTATTTCAGTTCAAACATTCAACATAATTACATACAAGAAATATATCAAAATGACCCTTGATTATTGGCAAGAAATAAAACGTGTTCATATATAAATATACGATCGGTGAGTCTGCACAACTTGAAATGAAAAAAAGGTTTAGTATTAAAGAACACAATATGGCATATTGTAAACATTAATTTAAATGGCAAAGAAAATAAATCTGAATAAGACCTTGACATGCCAGCAGTATTGCTGTTAACTAGTTATTACGTTTTCAAGGCATACAACACAATATAATAGTATCAATAAACATGCTTAAGCTACATGGTAAACTGTTTCCTTACTTCAATCAAAGCGCTGATAGCGCTGCATGAACAGGGTTTTATACGGCTTTCCATCATTGTGATTCACGATAATGTGTGTATTAATTCAAAAGTTTCAAGAGTTTATTGGCGAATCGGCATGTTTGCCTTTGGCCATTTACAAACTGTCTAATTATGGCCAAGACACAAAAGTATATTGATTTATAAAGCAATTATGTGATAACATTACATATATATTCACAAAAGCAATATCCTAATAATATATACGAAAATATAACCAATAGAAGCAGCTAAACTTCTATCTTTTCTTGTCTTCATTTCATAGCACTATATATAAACTTAGCTAAGTTTTGTAAAAATAAATCCCTCTTTACTGACATCAAATATTTAAATTTAGCCATATTTGGCCAATTAAATTTAATATATTTTTTTCTAAGATCTGAATAGGCTGTACAACAAAGCAGAAAATGGTATTCAGACTCCACAGTGTCATGTGAACAGTTTACATTTTCTGTTTTCTCTGTTAATATTCGTATATCGACCAGTCTCTATTTCCAGTGAATGAGATGACAGTCTAAATCTTGATAATTCTTTTCGGTGTTTATCATTTTTGACACACGTTAAATATTCTTCAAATAAAACTTCTTTTTTAAATCTACAATAGTATTCCATTTTTGGTTGGGATGTTAAGTTATCATACCACGTTTGAATATATTGATCCCGTACTCTTTGGGTTAACAAAGGAGATTAATTGTAATCTGTATTAAAATCAACTAACAAGTTACCATAACCCATTCTGTTTAACAAATCAGACATAGCTGAGTGCCATATATTTTTACTAGCAGGACGTATGTTATTATAATGATAAATATTGGATTGTTTTGTTAACACATGGTGCATTAATGAATTCGGATTCATATTAATTTTTATTCAATATTTTAATGCCCTTTCTTTACATATAACTGACAGTGGAAACCGTCCTAGCTCGCCTAAAACGGCGGCATTAGATGTCTGTTGTTTAACACCAAGACTTTGTTTGCAGAACTTTAAATGGAGTTTATCTAGCTCGCTATGATCATATGCTCCCCAAATCTCCGATTCATATAAAATAATTGGTACAATAAGAGCATCAAACAACGATAGTTTAGTTTTAATATCTAGTGTTAATCTACTAAAGACAGATAGTAGATGGTTGTATGCCTTTAAAGCCTGTTCATTCAGCATTTGTACAGCATTATTCATATTCCCAGTATAATTAAAGTTAATACCTAAGTAACAAAAGTTATCCACCACTTCAACAATTTCGTCATTAATTGTCCATCAAAAATTACACTGGCTTTTCCTGCTTTCAAACACACATATTTTAGTTTTTTTAATGTTGATTTTTAAACCCCAGTTACATGAATACATGTACAGAGAATTTAGCTGATGCTGTAAACTTACAGGATCAGTGGTAAATAATGCGATATCATCCGCAAACAACAGCATAAAAATAGATAGTGTATCAATGTCTGACTCAGTTAAATTGTCAAAGTCAACAGATTCTTTAACATCATTGATAAACAAAATAAATGAAAGGGGTGATAATGGCTCCCCTTGTTTAACACCAAGTGATATATCAAACATATCAGAGTAGGACATATTACTAGTATCCTTAATACAAGCCTTAACACTTCTATATATAGATTTTATCATCTTTATCATCTTGGAGCTAACTCCCGATTCTACTAATTTTACCCACAATGCATCATGGATAACAGTATTGTTCTCACACCATTTATCAATTCTATTTCTAAGAACTAATGAGAATATCTTAGCAGTAATATTAACTAAAGTTATTCCTATATAATTTGCCGGATCAGAACGATCACCTTTTTTAAAAATTGGGACAATAGCCCCTTTACTCCACGCTTCTGGATAGACACCCTTCTGAAATATGTAATTAAATAATTTGGTCAAATATGGAGCAATAAATTCTTTGGAATCTATGAAAAAATCAGCAACAACATTAGATGTGTCACAGCTCTTATTGCGTTTCAGACTTGAAATAATTTTACATATCTCATCAACAGTGAAGTCGCAATCCAATTCATTGGTTTCAATAGTATTCACAGAATCAGGATAATCGTTAACATCTAAATTGCTGGGATGGGGTGTATTTGACATATTTTTAAAATGCTGAACAAATTTATCAATACTTATGTCGTTAGAATTTGTATTTTTTTTACCTTTATACTTATTAATATATTTCCAAAAGGATCTAGCATTTGTCTTGCTAAGTGTAGCTAATGTACATTTTTCAATATATGAATACCTTTGTTTAGCTTTACGCTTGGATTTACAATACAAAGCCCTAGCATTCAAAAATGATAATCTGTTATCAGGTGTAGGATTTTCAGTATACAGCCTTTTACAATTGTAAAAATCCTTTTTACGTTGCTTACACGTGTTATCAAACCAAGGCGACTGTTTTCTGTGTGGTGAACTATTTTTGTTACCTGTAATACGAATGGTTTTACCATGTACAGCAAATGATACATCAAGGTTGAAAAATCATCGATACAAGTGTTTAAATCCACACAATCGTTTAATAAATTTTCAACAATATTATCAAAATGAGGCTTATTATCATTTAGTTTTGATAAAAATTGTTCCTTTTTAGAAACATCCCACATAATTTTATCACATGAAAAATTTTCATTGCAATTTTTCATATTGTTTAGATTTATTGTAAAATGTAATGGACAGTGGTCCGAAAATTCATTTAGTTCATGCACTTCAAAATGATCAATCAACTGAAACATCATAATTGACAATAACATAATCAACAACACTAGCGGCTAATCTATTCCTGATCAGATTATAGCAAGTAAATTTCCCCACTTCTTTGCGACCATTTACAATAAAAAATACTGTTTTCTTTGCAGACCGTTAATAATTTATTTCCGAAACCGTTAGATTTATTGTCAACCTACGATCTTTTTGGTAAATTATCAGCAGGTATATCATTTAATGGCATGTCAACAAATCGGTCAAGATTAATATTTTGTACAATATCTGACCTTTGGCCTACCCTGGAGTTCAAATCTCCCGTTATAAGTATATCTCCAAGTTGGCTATAATGCCTAATAACATTAGACAATAATTCAAAAAAGTCCAATTCGAATAATTGTGAATTAATGTTTTTATAGACATTAGAATCTTCAGGTGGAATGTAGCAGCTACAGATATAAATATCATTATCTGTTCCGAAGAATGTTTTGTCTAACTTAATCCAAACTAATCCATTAGTATTAATAGAAATGAGTTTTATATAACCGAAATATTTTTGTTTATAGTAAATTATTACACCTCCACTATTACGTTTAGCTTTTTAATTACATTTTGGGCGCGGGCAAGAAAAACAATGAAAATGGTCTATGTTTACATTAGTAGTTTTAGAGTTCCACGTTTCAGAAAAAAATAATATGTCATATTTGTTTATCAAATTTATAAAATCACTGTCATTGAGTTTCCTTGTTCCTTAATAAGGTGCTGATATATAGCACAGTAGTCGGAATAGTATGGAGAAATAACTAGAGAAATACTGAACATTTTCACATACAGATATATAGCTCCTGTTTCTAAATGAAATGTGATTCAAGTATTTTCGAATTAAAATATAATCAATGTTGTTAAAAGAAAACCGCATATTGGTACCTGCTCATGTTTTTGTAAAATGCACGTTATGTGCATGACGAAATAAAGTGTCGCAATTCATTAGATGTGTTTATTAAGATACAAAGAGCTTGAACCTATCAGCGAATGTTGATATTTGCTCAAATATCGTTTTTGAAGACTACAATTTTCATGTAAGCGTAGGTTTGTTGTTGTACAATTGGCTAATTTGTATTATCACGTAATGATTGCGCGTAGGAGCATTTGAAGGCATAATCTAAGACTAAGAATTACGTACGTTTTTATATCATTGCATCGCTGAGTGACATTCGTTACATCAATCCAATACAAGCTAAATTGATAGTTTTGTTTATAGTAAAACACGCTATAAGAATTTTAAAATAAGAGAATGTCGATCGCTTGAATGTGACCGAATGTTTACACAAATCACACTCCAGTATAGTGTCAGTTATTTTTTATTGGAATATATATATTGAAGCAATTGAAGCCAAATGCCCATCATGCTGTTCCAGTCAGTGACTTTGCGCTAAGGGTTAAAGGGCTGACTTGGTTCTCCATGTAATTTTTATCAGTTGTCTGCTAACAGCTTATTCATTAAATTTTAATGGCCATTACGTCCATCGTGAATTACAGGGAAGCAATTATTTTGGTCATTTCTCAGAACAATCTTTCTATAGTGCATGATTCTTAGGTTCAACGCTTCATCTCATTTTGTTTATTTCGACACAAACAAAATATTCAATAATGTAGTTTCTTATTCAGTATTGACATGATTTTCTTAACTATAAAACGTATAAATATTAATACCAAGCTAAGTATTAAATCTTTGATATTGTTTATACTTTTTTATCTCATTGACAACAGTATTTAACTATCTCAACCACACATTTGAGTTATGTTTAAAGATTCAAAACATCAAGTACAAATGTACTATACGTAACATCTAAATATGTTGATATATTAAGCCCCTTTAGCTTGAATCGTGTCGTTTAATTAAACAACTTGATTACAGTATTGTTGTATAAGAAGCTTTTAGGATTTGGCCGGCATAACGATATATTTTGACCCAAAAAGAATCACGACTCACAGTCATTATAATTTAGAAAAAGTGGCCCACGGGTCAAACTTATCGACTATCAGCTCATAATATAATTTCTCCCACCTCAGATAAGTCGATCTAAAAATTTAACCGTGTTAGAAATTCTTATCTTGCCCACGGGCAAAGATGAAACGCCCGTTTGGAACTCCTTTTAAATGGTCATCACATTGCAATTACCTCCCTTGTTGAAGACTGTCGTCTGTTGCATCATGGAAACATTGTCTTGGTGCATTGTTTGGAAAGCTTGTTAATTATTTCTCGCTTCAAATGTCACCATAAAAAAAGTTTTCACGCAGCTTTCAAGAAATAATTCTTCACTCTCCTCAGAACTATTAAAAGACCGATTTCACTATTAACATAATTTTAATCACTGCGCGCATATCCATGACAACCACGAATTATCACCTATCCATACGCAATTATTTTTACTACGCACAAAAGAGTTTCAGTAGAAACAATACATTTTACTAAATTTTGTTTTACTGAGGTGGGAGAAAACCTACGCTCGGGTCGGGATGAACCTATCATACACTCTCGGCGGCCATGGAAGTGCATGAAGTAAAATGATACCGGGGAGTCGGATCATCCTCTTCATCATTATTGTTGGTGATGGTGGTATTGTGGTGGTGGTGTTGACAGTGACAATAGCAGTAGCAGAAGTGGCAGTACCAACAGCAATAGCTAAAGCATTACCAACTGTATAACTAACACTTGAGAGCACATGTATTAAATGACCAAACATGTTGACGTAAATAACAACAGTATCACAGTCGGTTCTGTTCGGTGGGGTTATATTTACAGTAACGATTGTAGGGAGTCAAAATATAAATGTGACGCACATCTCAATATTTCTCACACCATCGACGACGCGTGTGTTTAAAATGCGCGGTACGTTTATAAACATTCGTAAAAGTGGTGTTAACCCAGGTACATTAATTCCGTTGACGTCAAAAACAATATATACGTCTGTTGTTATTTCTAAGTGTTTGTATGGCCGCAAGTTATGGCCAAATATATTCCTCAAAATAATTTAAGGACCTCTATTTTATACTATTACTTTGAAACACGTATTGATAATTTACCAATTGAAGTACAAGTATACATGGGTGCATGGGGTACATGTAGATCACAGCAAGTCGTGCGTAATTGCACGGGTAAATTGAGAATTTGATTTTGTTTGGATCACACTGCGATATTGAGTGTTTCTTACCTTTCTTTAAAACAGTCGGTTTTGTAGTGTTACTGATTAAACACATTTTTGTGTAAAGTTTGGATAGTTTTAGACTTGAACTGTAATTATACGGCAAGTATGCCTCTAAGGAGACATTTACCGCTTGGCGATATGGAACGAGTGGTTGGAATGCTGTTGGCCGGCCAGACTCAACGTCACGTAGGACGTCAGTTTAACGTGAGTCATATTGTGGTCTGTCGTGTGTGGCAGAGAAAACTGGATTCTTCCTCAGGAAGAGGTTGTACGAGGAAAACAACGGACCGTCATATTGTAAATATGGCTAAATTTGGGAGGTTCGAATCCGCTAAAACATTGAATGCGAGCTTCCGTGTGGCATCTGGGATACGAATATGTGAACAAACTAAGAAACAGACTACGCTGCCAATATTCGTGCTCGGAGGGCCAGCTGTCCGCGCCACAGGAGGTTAAGGTTGTCATTTTCTCAAGACCACCATAACATTCCACTAGCTAGACTCCGGTCAGTCCTATTTACTGACGAGTCGAAGTTTTGTGTTACCTTTAATGACGGCAGGGGACGTGTGTTGCGGCAGAAAAATGAGCGATTCAAGGACTGTTGCATCCAAGAACACGATAGGTTCGGTGGTCCGTCAGACCTTGTTTGGGGTGGGGTCTCCTATTATGGTTCTACTTGTGCGTCATCCAAAACGGTTCTTTGATCGGTGTTCGCTATCGAGACGAGACCCGTGATGCATTTGTGCGACCTTATGCTGGTGCTGTGGGCCAGGACTTTGTGCTTATGGACAATAACGCATGTCCGCACCGGGCTCGTGTGGTCAATGACTTCATTGAACGCGAAGGAAAAGAGCATATGGACCCGCCTGCTCGCTCTGCTGATCTTAAGCCAATTAGGCATGTATGGGACACACTCCCGACAGATCAGTGCGCGCCCAGCTCAACCACAGACCCGGGAGGACCTAGCGCAAGCGCTCATTGAGGAGTGGGCAAGAATTCCTCGTCCTGCAATCAGGAAACGGATTCGCAGCTTCAAATCCAGGTGTAGGACTGTGAGGTGGTCACACGCGATATTAACTTTACTTGGTGTGTGAATTTCAACATGTAACATTGCTGTTTGTAAAATTTCACGCCCCACTCACCGATATGCAAACGTTCAAATTTCAGTAGTGACCACACCTTTTGATCTCACATGTGTTTACCATTGTTATTCGCTATTACGTACTTTTACAATTGTCAACTACAGATATCATGTAGTTCATATAATAAATTGTTTTGTTTGTAATAATTAAACGGATGAATTTATAGCCGTTTAATTTTGTGGTCCTTAAATTATTTTGAGGAGTATATTTAACTCTCGGAGCTACTCAAGTTGGAAAGAGCGCAAAGGTTTTGTGTTAAGTATATTGTATATGCAGACTCTACCTAGAAGCAGCAGTACAGACAGGCCACTTTGTGCAATAGGGATAGCTCCCATTGAAAATTCCATTGATTCTGCTGAGGAAGCTGCAATTTTTTAGACAATTGTGTCGGTTACCAAATAACATCTTGCTAAACAAGTATATAATAGTAGGCTATGCAGATTTATTATCTATGATAACTAGTCAAGGGGAACTATTCCAGAATGTATAGGCAATTTTCAAAATATGGGCTGTTGGATATTCTGTTCAACTATTTACAGACTGGGACATTAGGACAGTAGGGGCGATTTGGGATGGATACATTAAGGCCCCAGCATTTCAATGTCAACTTCAGATACTTAGTCAAACCGATTGCCGGCTGTTTGTACTAAAGTGTTTTAAGGAAGAAAACTTGGTCAACCCTGGGGGAAGTTTCCAGAAGGCAACCACAGTTATCTCCCTTTTGTCGCATGTTGATGGCTTGATGTGCACCTTACTGTCAAATAACTTTATACAGCGTTGTTGTAAATGCGATTCATTGACTGAAAGACTCATTGTGCATGGATTGTGTTCTTGCTCAACCATCTTTAGCACAAGGATTTAAATGTGGGACTATGTAATGTCAAAATCAAACTCTATAATGTAAATTGGATTGCGGATGGAAAGCCCGGCCAATCAATGCGTACAATAGTTAACATTGCAGCAATTTATCAAGTGACGTATATCTTGCAGAAATTATTTGCACCATGTGCAAGTAAAATATTGTTCAAGTCGAAATACGCAAGCCAATAGGCAGTGTTTATCAACACAACAGTTTGCATACCTAGTTACTTCGTTTTCGGGCTAGGCCTGCACTAATGTGTAGATAACATTTCATTTTGTGTTTTCTTTATTATATTGATGAAAAACATGTTAAACAAGAGATGTCAAACATTATGCCCCCCCCCCCCCCCCCCCCTGAGTGCCATGTTGTCCGGATTATATGGACAAATAAATGAAATCTGCATGGACCGTAATGACAGCTGATTTATCACTGACATTGGATGCCGTTGAGGCAGTTTTAAGATTATGATCATTCAAAGTGTGAGAATAGAGTGTGTTATGACCATGACCTTTGACCTCAAAATCCATAAGAGTCATCAGTTGGTCACCAAAAATCTAAATGTCAAGTTTGAGGGCCATGGTTGCAGGCATTGGCAATTTATCACACAGACAAGCTATTTTCGTTCAAGGTCACTGTGACCTTGACTTTTGACCCCGTTAAATCATAAGGCCAGGTTTGAGGGCCATGGATGCAGGCATTGTCGAGTTATCACTTGAAACATTTTCACATTCAAGTTATCTTGACCTTTGACACACTGACTCCTTAAATCAATAAGGGTCATCTCCTGGTCAGGCTCAACTGCCATGTCAAGTTTGATGATCATAGGTTCTGGCATTGTTGAGATATCGCTGGGAGATTTGTTAACTTTTGTGTGTGTAAAGTTACTGTGACTTTGACCTTGGCCCGATGACCCCCAAAGTCAAAATGGGGTCATCTACTGGTCAGTCCTAACCTACATGTCAAGATTGATGACCATAGGTCCAGGAATTGTCCAGTTTGCTTCAAGGATCACTGTGTAAAAACAATAGGGGTCATCTACAGGTCAGGCCCTACCTCCTAGTAAAATTTGAGGGCCATGGATCCAGGCATTTTTGAGTTATCACTCGGACAACCTTTCATCATTCAAGATCACTGCGACATTGACCTTAGGCTAAATGACCCCTAAAATCAATCGGGGCCATTTATTGTTCAGGCCCAACCGACATATCAAGTTTGAGGGCCATGGATGCAGGCATCATTGAGTTATCACTCGGACAACCTTTTACCATTTGAGGTTACTGTGACCTTGACCTTTGGCCCAATGACCCCCAAAACCATAGGGGTCATCTACTAGCAGGCCCAACCGCCAAGTCTAGTATTTGGGCTATGGGTGCAGGCATTGTCGAGTAATCACTCGGACAACCTTTTACCATTCAAGGTCACTGTGACTTGACCTTTGGCCAAATGACCCCAAAAACAATAGGGGTCATCTACTGGTCAGGTCCATCCCCCAAGTTAAGTTAGAGGGCCATGGGTGCAGGCATTTTTAAGTTATCACACGGACAACCTTTTATTATTCAAGGTAACTGTGACCTTGACCTTTGGCCAAAAGGTCCCTAAAATCAATTGAGGCCATCTACTGGTCAGGCCAAACCTCCAAATCAAGTTCGAGGGCCATGGGTGCAGGCATTGTCCAGTTATCACTCAGACCACCTTTTACCATTCAAGGTCACTGTGACCTTGACCTTTGGCCAGATGACCCCCAAAACAATAGGGGTCATCTACTGGTCAAGCCCAACCTCGCAAATTAAGTTTGAGGGCCATGGGTGCAGGCATTGTCAAGTTATCACTCGGACAACCTTTAACTGTTCAAGGTCACTGTGACCTTGACCTTTGGTATGATGACCCCAAAAAACAATACAGGTCATATACTTAATTGGCCCAACCTCCAAGTCAAGTTTGAGGGCCATGGTGCAGACATTGTCGAGTTATCACTCGGACAACCTTTTACCATTCAAGGTCACTGTGACCTTGACCTTTGGCCCGATAAGCCCCAAAAATTATAGGGGACATCTACTGTACAGGCCAAATTTCCATGTCAAGTTTGATGACCAAAGGTTTAGGCATTGTTGACTTATCACTCGGACAAGCTTTAAAATTATTTTACCATTTAAGGTCACTGTGACCTTGACATTTGACCCGATGAGCCCTAAAATCAATTGGGGTCATCTACTGAACAGGCCCAACCTTCATGTCAAGTTTGATGACCATGTGTCCAGTAATTGTTGAGTTATCAATCGGACAAGCTTTGGCTACCCACCGACCAACCGACCTACCGACCGACATGTGCAAAGCAATATACCCCTCTTCTTCGAAGGGGGACAACCATATAAAATGGCCAACCCATCAACATATCTCCCTACCTTTATGGTGGGAGATAATACTTTCATTTTATTCATCATAAAAATCAATACAAAATGCATTGTATATATGAATAACACTGTTCATGGTCGATGCTTGAATCTGCTTGCAGACGAACCGTTTTAACTCTGCAAATGAAATAAAACATAAATTATATACATTGTGTATAAATATTATTTTTTTTCATTTACTGTAACATTTCATAATTCTTCTTAATAGGAGCACAATTCACAATATCTTTTTTTAACTTGTGGCAAATATGATAGTTGATTTCCTGAATATACCATGTGGCAACTAGAGTTTATCAAAATGTTAACAAGCAAATGACTGGTGATTATGATTGTTCACCATTATACTAATTTAACATCAATGCACGTTTCATATTTCTGACCAAGCCCTATTTCTCGATCAATTTGAAGTGCCTTAAATAAAACAGAATCAAGCTGCATCCAAGTTTTAGACACTTATGCTCATTTTTTTTTGTGAAATTGGGGCCCAAGTATCATAAGTGTTGAACAACATGCCTTCAAAATGACTTGACCAATACACAAATATGTCAAACATTATGAAAAAGTGATTTTAATAAAGGCAATCATTCTAAACAAGTGAAATACGGCCTATAAAAGGTTCACTTCTGGAGAAAATAAATGCCTATGGTTGATCTACAGTACTGATTGACGTGATGTAACCAACAGTGCTTACAAACCCAATAGAAATTTCAAAGATAAACATTTAATTGGTGAGCTACTGGTTGTCCTAATGACTTGACCTAGATTGAAGGAAAATAAGCATCATGACACTGTTACAAGATAAACAAGAGATGTTTGTCAAACACTATGCCCCCCCCCCCCCCCCTCCCTGAGCGCCATGTTGTCAGGATTATATGGACAATTGAATGAAATATGCGTGAACCGAAAAGACAGCTGATTTGTCACTGACATTGGATGCCGTTGAGGCAGTTTTAAGATTAGGACTATTCAAAGTCTGAGGATACGGTGTGTTATGACCATGTCCTTCGACTCTATAACCTCAAAATCCATAGGTGTCATCAGCTGGTCACCGAAAACCTATATGTCAACTTTGAGGGCCATGGGTGCAGGCATTGACAAGTTATCACACAGACAAGCGTTTTTCGACCTTTGACCTTTGAATCGATGACCGCTAAAATCAAAAGGGGTCATCTACAGGTCAGACGCAACTCCAAGTCAAGATTGAGGGCAATGGGTGCAGGCATTGTCGAGTTATCACTCGAAACATTTTCGCATTCAAGGTCACTGTGAACTTGACCTTTGACCCGATGACTTCTTTATCAACAAGAGCTGTCACAGTATGTGACGAATGCCCCCGAATGTGACATTGACCTACGAACAAGGTCAGTACATGAAAAGTTGATCTTGCCTTTATGTGTCAAATACATATGGCAAGTTATTTTAAATTTCCTCTGAACATAAAAAAATACCACCCATACTTGACAACCTACACTGTTATGTCCTTATATTCAGAATTCCCTTGTGAATAAACACTTAGTGTATCTTTCACTTTAGAGGTAGGGACATGGGTCTTGCACAGGACACGTCGTCTTCGTATGTGGAACACATGTAGCAAGTTATTTAAAATCTGTCCTTACAAGGGAAAGTTACAGCCCGGACACGACAACCTATACCCTATGTCCTTGTATGCAGCACTCCATTGTGAAAAAACACTAAGTGTGACCTTGACCTTTGAGGTAGGGACACGGGTCTTGCACGCGACACGTCGTCTTGGTATGTGGAACACATGTGGCAAGTTATTTTAAAATCTGTCCATACAAGGGAAAGTTACAGCCCGGACACGACAACCTATACTCTATGTCCTTATATGCAGCACTCCATTGTGAATAAACACTATGTGTGACCTTGACCTTTGAGGTAGGGACACGGGTCTTGCACGCGACACGTCGTCTTGGTATGTGGAACACATGTGGCAAGTTATTTTAAAATCTGTCTTTACAAGAGAAAGTTACAGCCCGGACACGACAACCTATACTCTATGTCCTTATATGCAGCACTCCATTGTGAATAAACACTATGTGTGACCTTGACCTTTGAGGTAGGGACACGGGTTTTGCACGCGACACGTCATCTTGGTATATGGAACACATGTGGCAAGTTATTTTAAAATCTGTCCATACAAGGGAAAGTTACAGCCCGGACAGGACAACCTATACTCTTATGTCCTTATATGCAGCACTCCATTGTAAATAAACACTAAGTGTGACCTTGACCTTTGAGGTAGGGACACGGGTCTTGCACGCGACACGTCGTCTTGGTATGTGGAACACATGTGGCAAGTTATTTTAAAATCTGTCCATAAAAGAGAAAGTAACAGCCCGGACACGACAACCTATACTCTATGTCCTTATATGCAGCACTCCATTGTGAATAAACACTAAGTGTGACCTTGACCTTTGAGGTAGGGACACGGGTTTTGCACGCGACACGTCATCTTGGTATATGGAACACATGTGGCAAGTTATTTTAAAATCTGTCCATACAAGGGAAAGTTACAGCCCGGACAGGACAACCTATACTCTATGCCCTTATATGCAGCACTCCATTGTAAATAAACACTAAGTGTGACCTTGACCTTTGAGGTAGGGACACGGGTCTTGCACGCGACACGTCGTCTTGGTATGTGGAACACATGTGGCAAGTTATTTTAAAATCTGACCATTCAAGAGAAAGTTACAGCCCGGACACGACAACCTATACTCTATGTCCTTATATGCAGCACTCCATTGTGAATAAACACTAAGTGTGACCTTGACCTTTGAGGTAGGGACACGGGTCTTGCACGCGACACGTCGTCTTGGTATGTGGAACACATGTGGCAAGTTATTTTAAAATCTGTCTATACAAGGGAAAGTTACAGAGCCGGACGGACGGACGGACGGACGGTGCGATTTTAATATGCCCACCTTCGGGGGCATAATAAAATAAATCTACTGGTCAGGTCCAACCTCCAAGTCAAGTTTGAGGGCCATGGGTGCAGGCATTGTAGAGTTATCACACGGACAACCTTTTACCATTCAAGGTTACTGTGACCTTGACCCGATGACCCCCAAAGTCAAGAGGGGTCATCTATTGGTCATGCCCAACCTTCATGTCAAGTTTGATGACCATAGGTCCAGGAATTGTCAAGTTTGCTTTCAAGGTCACTGTGACCTTGACATTTAACCCCTAAAATCAATTGGGGTCATCTACTGGTCAGGCCCAACCTCCAAGTCAAGTATGAGGGCCATGGTTGCAGGCAATGTCGAGTCATCACTCGGACAACCTTTTACCTGTCAAGTTTGAAGACCATACGTGTAGGAATTGTTGAGTTATCAATCGGACAAGCTTTGGTCTACCGACGGACTGACCGACAGAGCAACCTTCCGAAGACATGTGCAGAGCAATATACTCTTCTTCTTCGAAGGGGGCATAATTATTGATTGAATATAACCCATAACTATCTTTGGCCTATATTTCATTAAATGTATAGACAGGTTTACAAAGAAAGAATTGAAATGGTTTCTTTTAAAGGTGTTACAAAGATTCAGGACCATTAGACCCTAAATGCTTTAAAACCTTACCGAAGTTGACCTTAATGCAGACCAGGTATGATATGATTACTTCACATTACAATAGCTCCCATGTTTCATATGCATCACTTACAGCTATCTTTTAATGTAATGTTTCACAGCAAACAAAGTGCCTGCATGCATGCAATTGTCGACCTCCAGATCATTTCTGCCACCTTTGGTATCTTGTCATCCATGTCTTAACAGCGCTAATTCATTGCCTAGTTGCCTGGAATAGGTGGGAAAATACTGTACATTTAGGGAAAGAAAGAAACAAGTGAAGTCATAACCTGGTGACCTACTGTTTGACCTGATGACATGTATACACAAACTGTACTTAGATTTCATTGATTTTCACTTAAAAGTTCAAATTCTTTATATGATATCACCCCTAATTATCCTTGGCCTAGAATTCATGGAGATGCACACAAAGGGTCAGGAAGCTTCATGAAGAAAGGTTAGTTTTTTCCTTCAAGGTGTAACAAGGTTTGTGTAATGTTTGATCTAGAGACCTAGCCACATCATTGCCCAACAAAACCTATAATTAAAGTTGATGTAAATCTTATAAAACAAAAGTTTCATGAAGACTGAGGTAGAATTTAGAAGAAAATATAGCCTATACTGGAGTGTAAACAAGAGTTTTAAACATTTCAACAAGTGACCTACATTCTATTAACTGACCAAACATTACCTGTTAGCAGACTTGACCTAACTTCAATAATGACACACACTTCAGTAAGTTTCCAGAAGATTGGAAATGAAATGTGGATATCAGTGTTTACTAACTACAGTCTGTAAATGTAGAACAGACATGATTAGACATCCACTGATCATAAAGCTTCCTTGTTACCTCTACATGAACCCCTTGTTTTGTTCAACAGCCTTTTACTGTTATATCTGAAAGGAATCAAGGTGCATACCTGCATGTTAGAGTCCACCCACAGGTTAATTCTGCCACCTTGGGCCCCTCAATATTTAAGTATGCATAGAGTTGGTCCAATGCCTGGAAAGTGGAAAATACCATGTACACTCGGAGTTGGCAACAAGCATGAGTGGTTGTAACTTGGTGACCTCCTTTTTGACATTATCCGACTTGACCTAGTTTTCACAAATAAAATCATTATGACCAAGTTCAAGAAAGACATTTTGACTGGATATGACCAATAATCATCATTGTCCTGGATGTCATTGTATTGTACACAAAACTTAATGAAAAAGGAATTTAAATAATGTTCCTTCAAGGTTCTTAAGGTGTAAAAAGGGTTGTGGAATGTTTGACCTAACTATCTAGCTCCTTAATGACCCACATGACCTATAATCAAGGTTGACCTAATTCTCATAAAGATACACATTCTTAGTTTCTTAAAGAATGAAAACACTAGCGCCATCACAGAAGTGATGAATACCCCAAAAAGCCAAATAGTCACAGGTATGGTTC
This sequence comes from Mya arenaria, assembly GCF_026914265.1. Lineage (NCBI taxonomy): Eukaryota > Metazoa > Mollusca > Bivalvia > Myida > Myidae > Mya > Mya arenaria. The sequence continues at coordinate 37,695,994 of NC_069123.1, read as the reverse complement.
AAGTTGGACTTTTTAGACCATTATTTACAGAAAAAGGTCCATAACTATTTTAAAACGAGTGAAATGTCACAGTAATTGTAGTTGCAAAATTTGCCATACTGATCAACATTCCTGTGAAGTTTAATGTATATATAATACTTATGGAGATACACATGTATGAGCATCCCTAGACCTCTGTCAGACCAAGTAAAGTCAAACAAATTCTCATGAGTGTATGGGCAATAATTTTGTAAATACACCAATCACAATATTTTTAAGACCAGTTTTTACTAAGTCAAGGGTCATTACTCTTTTAAGACAATGTTAAAAGTCAGACAAATTGCAGACGCACAATTACCTATGAGGTCCAACATTTCTAAAAAGTTTCATTAAACTCTATTTTTGACCTTGAACTTTGAAGAAGGGTCGTGGGTCTTTCATGCAAAATACTAACCTAATGATTGCCATGTGCGAATTAAAAATTATGACAAAATCACAGCCTGGACAAGACCTGAACTATATGTACTGTGTATGCATAAATGAAGAATTCAATAATGATAAACCTGTTCGTGTGACCTTGACCTTTGTCAAGGTAGGGACATGGGTCTTGCAAGTAACATGTCATATTTATGTGCTCAACACATGTGCAAAGAAATTTTGAAGCAGCCCTCTTACCGATTGATAACTTTTTTTTTACTTTTTGTCTTTGCCTATTTTTGCGTAAATATCTTGAAACAAGTGATGTAAGACTGTTGACAAAAGACTAAGAGAAGATTGCAGTTATCAAATTAATGTTTGAAAATAGATGTCTTGTGGCTCAAAGCGTTACTAGCGCTTTAGCAAAAACTGAGATCTATTCTATTGTGAGATATCTTATATGATGGAATTGAAGGCACTGATGCCAAAATGAGCTGATTATGAGACCGAAATAAATAAAAAAGGTAAAAACTGGCAATTTGTGATAGTTCAGCTTTAAACTAGAGATTATTTTTATTTAAAAAGAGCTTGTCTCCCCCTTTGTGTGGTCATAAGTGAGAAATAATCAATGATAAACATAAAAATTGTACTTTTGGACTGAAGACAAACAAACATAGGGGTCATCTTCTGGTCATGACCAACCTGCATACCCAGTATGATGTTTCTGGGTCCAAGTATAAAGTTCCTGGGTCCAAGCATTCTTTAGTTATTGAGCAGAAAGAAGCGTGAGTACGAACTGCATGGTGACCAACAAAATTGTTTTTTCATCTGAAGGTCACTGGGACCTTGACCTAATGACCTCAAAATCAGGGGTCATCAACTAATCAATTTCCAAACCAAAAATGAAGTTCCTTTATATGAGTGTTCTTTATATATTCAGCGGAAAGCGTTATTTAACTTTAAGATTTCCTTGACCTTTGACCTACTGGCCTGAAAATCAATAGAGGTCAACTACTAGTCATGACCAACTGGAACACCAAGTACCAAGTTCCTGGGTGCAAGTATAAAATCCTTAGTTATTGAGCGGAAACCATATTTTTACCTTACGGTCACTGCGACCTTGTCCTTTGACTTTGACTGATCCCAAACTCAATAGGGGTCATCTTCTAGTCAAGACCATTTGCATATTAAGTATGAATTTTCTTATTGCAAGCATTTTTCAGTTATTGAGCAGAACCATTTTTCAGCTTTAGGGCAATGCCAACATATTGTTTTTCACCCCGAAAGGTGACCAGGACCTTGACCTTTGACCTACTGATCTCAAAATCAATAGGGGTCCTGTAATAGTCATGATCTACTTGCACACCAAGTATGAAAATCCTTGATTTTCAGTAATTGAGCATAGACCGTTTTTTTTCAGCTTAAGGTCAATGTGATCTTGACCTTTGATGTACTGATCTCAAAATCAATGGAGGCCATCTACTGATCATGCTAATCTGCATTCCAAGTAAGTTCCTAGGGCTTATCCTTCTCAAATTCTTAAGCGGAAACAAAGTGTGAAGTATGGAACGACTGACTTTAAAATTCTCTTCTGCACCATAAAGTTACAATCCAGACGCGAGTCTTGCACATGACTTGTTATCTTGATCTACAGAACACATGTGCAAAGTAATTTCAAATATCTCCTTGAATGACAAAGTTACACCCCTGATACAGAAAATCAGACAGACGGATCAACAGACAGACAGTACCATTTTAATATGCCCACAGCAGTAACAGACTGCCTATACCCTGCCAAATAAGTACAGAAGAATCTCAAGTATTTGCTAAGCAGGGAAAGTTATTAGTCAAGACAAGATAAATTCCGGAGAAACCAGTGTCCTCATGCTTTGTAGATTTGCATGAGTCAGCTAACGGGAGACAAACAGAAGTCAAACAGTAACAGAAAGGTACATGAAGGGCAATAATTAAATTAACACAGATAACAAGAGTTTGGGGTTCTTTTCAATGCAGACCTCCTGAGTATGATCTTTCAGTATATAAAGTTTGAAGTTTATATCACAGACTTTTGAAATAATGCTCCAGACAAACAAAGCAGAGAAATGAACAGAGGGCATACACTCAGATATAGTTATGGTACCAGTGCCTCAAAAGATCTATCTGTAAATGAAATTTGAAAGCAATACCTCAAGAACTTTTTGAGTCATGCTCTGTCCAAAAAATGTTTCAACAAAAGGATCCACAGGGTGTTGGATTTGAAATGATATATGGATCTTATTGATTGTGTTTACTCCCTATGGGAAACCATATTTGAATTATATTTCCCGTAGACAGTCATTTTGAGTAGGTTTTATGAGACCTCTGTTGTATAAATAAGGTCAATCTCAAGTTTTCACAAACTAAATGTTGAAGAGGCATGACTAAACAACCAAATGTCACAACAGCTCCGATGATACATGTACATGATCTATATATATTGTGTTACCATCTTTTACTGTATGGTTTTACAGTAAACAAGCTGCATACCTGCATGGAACAGTCATCCCAGAGATCAACTTCTGCCATCGGCGGGTCTCTCCTCATCTTAGTCTGTACAGCACTAGACCAATGCCTGGAATAATAAGTGGGAGAATACCATATACATTCAGAATAAGAAACAAACAAAGAGATTGTCACCTGGTGAACTACTGTGTTCTAATGACTTAAAATCAATTGACCTCAATTTCATAACAAGAGGCCCAAGATGGCCCAATGTCGCTCACCTGATTGGACAAAGGGTTCTAAAGCTATTGATTGGACAACATACTGGACCCCAGCCCCCTAAATGCTTGTCTGAATAAAAACATGAAAAATATGTATTTATTTAAAAAGTTAAAAAGTGCCATAACTCAATATTCAAGGTGAATTTATTTAAATTGTCACCCAATTTGTCACAAAAGAGCACATTGTTACTGAGAATATGTTCATTAAGTTTTAAGTTAATATCTTCAATGATTGTAAAGCAATAAAATGTTTTAAAACAAGAGGCACATCAGTGCCTGTGCTCCACTGGCCAAAAGGTTCAAGCAAAGACCACCTAACGAACATTTTCGTCAAGTTTCATAGAAATACAATCATCAATTTTTGAGGAGAAGTTATTTAAAAAAAAAATTTACTTTAATAGCTCTGGCTGCCATGTTGTGCAGTGGACCGAAATGATTTGGGCAATTTGAGTAAAGGAGCACCAAACAAACATTTCTGTCAAGTTTTATCGAAAAAAGGTCATCGGTTTCGACGACAAGTCGTATAAAGTTTTTTTTAATTTTTAGCTCTGGCAGCCATGGTGTGCAGTGGACACTGTTTGGGCTATTTTGGTTAAGGACTACCCAAGTAACATTTCTGTCAAGTTTCATTGCAATACGATCATCGGTTTCTGAGGAGAAGTCGTTTAAAGGTTTTTCTATTTTTACCTCTGGGGGCCATCTTGTGCAGTGGACCGAAACCATTGAAGCAAATTTGATAAAGGACCATCCAAGGAACATTTCTGTTAAGTTTCATCAAAATCTGATCATCGGTTTCTGAGAAGATGTTCTTTAAAGGTTTTTCTATTTTTTTGCCCTGGCAGCCATGTTGTGCAGCGGACCGGAACCATTTGAGCAATTTTGGTTAAGGACCACCCAAGGAACAATTCTGTCAAGTTTCATCAAAATCTGCCTATCCGTTTCAGAGGAGATGTCGTTTAAAGATTTTGCTATTTTTAGCTGTGGAGGCCATATTGTGCAATGGACCAGAACCATTTGAGCAATTTTAATAAAGGACCACCCAAGGAACATTACTGTCAAGTTTCATCAAAATCTGCCGAACCGTTTCAGAGGAGATGTCGTTTAAAGATTTTGCTATTTTTAGCTCTGGCGGCCATATTGTGCAATGGACCGGAACCATTTGAGCAATTTTGGTAAAGGACCACCAAAGGAACATTCCTGTGAAGTTTTGTCAAAATCCGCTTATCAGTTTCAGAGGAGATGTCGTTTAAATGTATGTATGTATTTCTTTAGACCTTGCGATCAAGGATAACCCGTGAAAGTGCAAGCACTTATTTCCAACGGGGTCCTTTGTTTTTTGCTGAAGGGACAGCACGCTGAAGAGACAGTGGTGGGATACAAGGAAGTCCGGGTGCGAGACCCTAGCTCTTTTTCGAAGAGACCCCTTGGTTCTTTTACGTGCTCGGTGTAAAGCACCGATACACGGGGTACAACTTTCCTGGGTTAAACCAGTACTGAGTACACCACTTTTCCAAGCACTACCCTTTAAATGCCAAGCGCCAGGCAAGGGAGCTACTTGTACCAACTTTTAACGTCTTTTGGTATGACGCGGCCAGGGATCGAACCCACGACCTCCCGCTCCGTAGGCGGACGCTTATCCACTAGGCCACGGAGACGGTTTCAAGTAAAGTAAAAGTTTACGCACGCACGCACGCACGAACTCACGACGGACAATCTGTGACGACATAAGCTCCATGGCCTTCGGCCAGTGGAGCTAAAAACAACAAAAACAATAAGATATAAACCCATAAAATTTGATAAAAGGTCATATAATGAACATGACTTTGAAAATGTTTTGAAATCGAGCCAATGGTTAAAGAATTCCATAAAAACATTTATTGAAAACTAGCCCCGCACCTGGCGACAATGTCTTTTCATAAATCACAATTTGTTATATGGTTGCCTAAGGAACATTTCTTTGCAATTATTTTGAAATTGGGTCAATGGTTTCTGAAGAGAAGATTTTCAAAGTTTTCCATATGGACTTTTAGTGAAAAGTAGCCCTGCTCCTGGCAACGATGTTTTTTTTTTTATGAATCAACATGGAGTGAAGGAATTTGGGTGAGGGTCACCTTAGGAACACTTCTGTGAAATAATTTTGAAATTGGGCCAATAGTTTCTGAAGAGGAGATTTTCAAAGTTTTCCATATCGACATATAGTGTAAAGTAGCCCCGACCCCTTGCGGCCATGTTTTAACGAATCAACATGGCGTGAAGGAATTCGATAAAAGGGTTACCTAAGGAACATTTCAGTGAAATAATTTTAAAATCAAGCAAGCGGATTCTGAGGATAAGATTCTCAAAGTTTTCCATATAAAAATATAGTGAAACATAGCCCCGCTCACTGGCGGCCATGTTTTTTACAAATAGACATGGGGTGAAGGAATTTCATGTATAGTCATCTTAGGAGTATTTCTTTGAAATTATGTTCAAATCAGGCCAGCAGTTTCTGACAAGATGTTTTTCCTTTTGGTTGCCATGGCAACCTGAGTTTGCCATGGCAACCAGAGTTCTGCATGGAACCACTTTTAATGAAGGAATCTGGAAGAGGATCACCCAATGGACATTCTTGCATAGTTGAGTTGAAGGTGTCCCAGTGGTTTAGGAGGAGAAGTTGTTTGAAGGAAAATGTTAACAACGGACGACGGACAATCACCCTATCACACAAAAAAACAAAAACATTCCACCTAAGTTTGATGAAGACTTGGGTAAAACATGTGCATACTTGCCATATCCCAAGGCAGGGGGAAATATCTCTTGGAATTTTGATCCTTTACACAGAATTTAACACAAAAAAAAAATAACCAAAGAGAGAAAGTCAACAACAGGCAATTACATGACAAAGTGAAACCACAGTATGTGAGTGAAACTGAATGTAAGCATTCAACTCCACAAGGGAGAAAATAACTTCATAAATTACAATAAATATTTTCAAAAATAAATGCCAAAAGGAAACTTTTACAAGAACTGATTAATTTATTTGTAATAATGATCAAAGGCAAACAAATATTACTATTTGGCAAATGGAAAATTACTAATAATTAGAATATTTATTCTGTTTGTTTTTGTCTGAAAGTCATCATTGCTGATAGTAAGCAGAACTTTTTAATTGACTCGGGGAAGGTAAACCAAAATGTCATATGTCTCGAAAACATTTTTTCTGACATATTTTGTTTGGTTTAAACATATTTTATTGAGCAAAATTTATCAACATTTCAATACAAATACATAATCAAATTTCAGGATTGGAACGGTAGAAATAAACTAATAGAGTTCCTTTCCCTGTTATGATAAATTACAATTAGCATTTGAGGCGGATAATAGTGATGGAGTTATAATCATATTAATATACAAGCTCATATTAAATAATGTTTAAAATTTAGGCAATTGAATGATAGACGTTAAATGCAAAAACATTTATTGTAGAAAAAAAAAAAAAACTTTATTCTAAATTAATCAACTGTATTGAGGGAGAAAAAAATATAGTATGAGAAAGAACGAAGAAGAAAAGAAGGAGAGGCAAAGTAAAAGACGGGTGAGTGTTGGTGGTTTGAGTCGATCACTGGCTTTCAAATCTTTTTGACAAATAAATAAAACGATGAACTGCATCAAACAGAGTATTATTTTGCTCTTCAGTCAGTGTGTCATCACCATATAGTAAGCAACGGAGGGTAACTTCAGTTAGAGATTGAACAGTATTAAACATATTTTGCCTTTGTTCAGTAAAGAGAGGACAAATAAAGAGATAGTGGTATGTAGTCTCCTGTCTTCCACACATACAAAATGGTGAGGGAACAATATTTTTAACATAGAGATGGTGATTCAGGGAACTACAATCGTTGCGTAGGCGAGTGTGCAGGACCTGAAGCCGGCGTTTCCCGTAATAAAATATTCTAAGTGTTTTGGGCTTATCAGAATAGAGGTATGATTTAAAACCAACGGTATTGTTTATAGCCTTTGCGTCAACTGGAAGAGAATTCCATGCAGATATTGTAGAAGGAAGGAATGAATTCATAAACAAAGATGTGCGGGCTCGGAAACTAGATATATTGGATGAATTTCTAAGTGTTCTTGATGAAGCTTGTCCTACTGTCTGGGGAACCAAAACCGTCAAGTAATCTGGCGTAAAACCATTTCTCATTTTAAAGAAGAGAAGAAGTTTGTGTTTCTCGCGTCTAGTACTTAAAAATTCCCAACCAGATTCAATTTGTAGTAAATGCAGAGAAACAAGTCTAGTACAACCAGTAACTATACGTGCACATTCGTTTTGTATTTTATCCAGTTCGTCTTTTTCGTATTGTGTACAATTATCCCAGATAGCATCTGCATACTCCAAGATAGGCCTAATAAAGGAAAGAAATATTACCTCCAGAGACCGCCTATCAAGTACATAACGAAGACGTTTCATTATATTAACTCTGGACCAGGCTTTATCTTTGATGTAGTTAATATGAGCATGCCAACTGCAATCATCAGAGAGAAAAATGCCAAGGTGTTTGTGAGATTCAACAGAAGGAATAGCTGTGTCGAACATATTCACTGGTGGGTGAAATGGGTTTATTTCTTTTACGAGATATGACCATTGATTCTGATTTTGATAGATTGAACTTAACGAACCATTTGTCGGCCCAGAGAGATATTTTGTTAATATCATTCTGTAGTTTTAAGGCTGTAGACTGAGGGGAGTTGACAATAACAAAGAGACTCGTATCATCCGCAAAAAGGTTTATATTTGAATCAACCTCCTTAACAATATCATTGATGTATACGAGGAACAAAAGAGGACCTAGAATTGATCCCTGTGGGACTCCAGCTTTAATCTCAGATAATGAGGAAGTAGCTCCTGGAATTACAACGCGCTGAGACCTATTTCGTAAGTAATTGGAAAACCAAGACAGTAAGTCCTGCTAGTTCAAGTTTGTACAATAGACCACGATGCCAAACCTTATCAAAGGCTTTACTTATATCGAAAAAGACAACTCTTATTTCAAGTCCATCGTCGAGAGCTTGACAAAATGTATTATAGAGATAAGTTAACTGGTTAACAGTAGAGTCACCGGGCATAAAACCTGATTGGAAACTGGTAAAGAAGTGCGAATCACGAAGAAAATTAAATACATGTTTAAATACAATTCTTTCAAAGACCTTTTCCATTGTATTAAGAAGAGAGATTGGGCGATAGTTAGAGGGGTTTGAAGGATCACCTTTTTTGAAGACATTTGAACATTTCCGTTCTAATGGCATAACCGAAGAATTAAGCGAAACATTAAACAATTCACATAAAGGTTGGCTAAGTTGGACAGATGCTTCACGTAGGATACGATTATTAATGCCATCTGGGCCCGATGCTTTACCTGTCTTGAGACAATTAATTGCATCCTCAACCTCAGATGGTAAAATGATTAAGGATTCTTTTCCTTGTTCAGCTCTAATTTCGTGTTGGGGAACAGCTAGACTAGAGTCGTCAACGTATGTTTGGCGGACAAAAAAGTCATTGAGAATATCCGCCTTATGTTGTTCATCCGTAACAAGTTCACCATCAAGTGGATTGACAAGTGACGGAATGCCCATTGATGTTGTCGGAGTGATGAATGATTTTAAAGTTTTCCACCAGTCCTTTGAACTGAGCTCACTGGATTTGAGATTCGAAGCAAGTTTATCAAAATAAAGTGATTTAGAACTACGGACGAGAGCAACTACTTCGTTTTGCAAGCTGCAGAACCTTGTCCAATGTGTCGGATTATTTGAGCGTTTAGCTTTTCTAAAGGCACGTTTTCATTTATTTTTAAAATTTTTAATTTAATGCTAGCGTTCATCCATGGAGGTTCATTTGGATAAATATTTACTACCTTGCTTGGAATACAACTGCCGGCAATATCAGTAATAGTTTGTGTTAGATTAGAGGTAAACAGATCTATATTAGCATTTCTAACAGTTGTCCAATCAGTATCCGAAAGCTTCTGTCGTAATTGTGCATAATTGCCAATATCATATTTCCATACTTTACGACGAGAGAACTTCTGTACTGATTTTTGGTATCTAAAAATTCCAAATACAGGGCAATGAAATCGAAAGTTTTGCTCGAGAAAAGGCTCACCAATACCACTATGGACGAGAGTTTAAGTTAGAGACGAATAAGAGGTCAATAATTGAGGACGAATGCTCAGTAAAATGTGTTGGTTCTGAGATACATTGCTCAAAGCCAAACTGCTGTGACAGAGAATGAATCTTACGCCCTGAATTATTAACTTGAATGTTAAGATTGAAATCACCTGTTAAAATAATATCATCAATACCGCTTTCTCTCGCCAAACCTATTGAGTTTTCAATGTTATTAAAGTAGTTGTTACCTGAATTAGGAGGGCGATAGAAGAAACCAAGCAGAATACGCTTAGTTGTGCGGATCTTAATTTCCAACCAAAGACACTCGATATCATTTAATTCTAAATCGTTTCTTCTTTTAAAATTGATACCTTCTTTGATATAAGCGGCAACACCACCATACGAATCACCGCAACGATCTCGCCGGGCCGGCTGCGAAAATCCAGGAATAAAAATTTGGTCGTCTAATATTGAAGAAGCTAACCACATTTCCGAAAAGGTAAGAATATCAAAGGAGGCTAGCTCAGTTGTAAGTAAATCCAATTTCGGTAAAAGACTTTGAATATTGTAGTGTATAAGGGACAGGTAGTTTGGACTACACAAGAAATTCGAAATATTAAGAGAACTTTCACCATTCAAACTGACAGTGGATGAATTGTGACTTGAACTAGGACCAGGATTTGGGTGAATATCTCCGGACAATAAAATAATAGTGTACAACCAAGCTAGTATAATCGTAGAAAATAAAACTTCCGTTATTTTTTTCGCAAAACAAGCATTATTACGATACGTTTCACTTGGAAGATAAGAGCGGGCTCCATCGGACATAGACAAGTGAATGTTGTTCGAACGAACAATAATTTGACTGAGTAGCTGCTATGACTATTTTGAACTATAACTAATGCGAAAAATATTGTCAAAAATAATGGGAATTGAACATATAGACAGTACTTAGGCATGACACTTATTGATGGTATATTACGAGCAGTCAAGATATGCGCAAAAGTAAAAGCAAATACATTTCTACGGTTGTCATGCCTCTCAGAACTATACTGTAAATATTCAGCTGGACAAAAAAGACATGATTCGACTCTAACCACCAAATAACACAGAAACTGTATAGAGAGAGAGAGAGAAGAGAGAGAAAAGACATATTGTGTTTGGTAAGTGCATTATGTTATGACATGACAGTGTATAATAAGAATATGATCGTTTATAAAATACTTCTGTTCATAAGGTAAAGGTTTTTCATACTTGAGTCTAAATTTTGATAATTCGCCAACAAAGACCTGCTAACAAATCCCTGTGAATACTACCAACATCCCCCAGAATTTTCAGCCTTTCTGAACGAATACCCAGGAAATGTCTCCAAAAATATGGCATGTATGCATGTGGCATCATCTAGAATGCTCACAAGCTTTTCAACATGTAACCTACTTTTTGACCAGAACATTACCTGCTATCAAACTTCGTGTAGCTTTAAAGGGACTATACACCAGATTGGCAGATTGTTAACAAGCTTTTCCTTAAATTTGACCTGGTGACCTAGTTTTTGACCACACATGACCAAGATTCAAACTTGACCTAGAGCTAATCAATATGTACATTCTGACTAAGTGTCATGAACATACAGTCATAAATGTGACCTCTAGAGTGCTAACAAGCTTTTCCTATGATTGACCTGGTGACCTAGTTTTTAACCACACATGACCCAGATTTAAACTTGACTTTAAGATTATTAATATAAACATTCTGACCAATTTTCATGAAGACACAGTCATAAATGAGACCTCTATAGTGTTAACAAGCTTTTCCTTTAATTTGACCTGGTGATCTAGTTTTGAACCCCAGATGTCCCAATATCTAACTCGTCCAAAACTTTATTGAGGGTAACATTCTGACCCAGTTTCATTAAAATTGTGCCCAAATTGTGACCTCTAGAGTGTTAACAGTCAAATTATTGACGTCGACGACCTACGACGACGACGGACACAGGGTGATCACAATAGCTCACTTTGAGCACTTCGTCCTCAGGTGAGCTAAAAATGCCAAAATGTTGAGAAAAAAATCAAGTCGGAGACCGGGTTCGAACGAGTGTTACCAAAATTGCAGTCCAGTGTTGTATCCACTGTGCTATGAAGGCTTACTCTAAACCATTGGAATATTTAAGCTGTATACCAACCTTGGTAATATCACGTGAAAACATTGACTAGCCAATCACGCATAAGAATGAATTCTACTAGGTATACATGCCTAGTAATCTTTTTATTGGAAAAATACGAAAAAACTGTGAAAAACAAATTAATTCTAAACTATGTGGTACTTTAGTTAGTTAGTTTCTATGCATTGAACACATCTATACCAAGTTTGTCAGTTTTCGACAATTTTCTCTTTTTTCGCTATTTCATCATACAGTGTATAGCACCTTTAAAGGCAACACACATGATGATCAAGTTTCAAATAGATAGAGAAGAAAATGTAGATACTAGAGTTTCACAAACTAAATGTTGATGAGGCATGATTGGCCAACCGTCAATCATAATAGCTCCCCTGTTACATGTACAGGATGAATATATAACTATGTATTTCAGTAATATTTCACGGAAACTGGTTGTACAGCTGAATGCTTAGTAATGGTCTTCCCAGAGATCTGTTTAAAATACTTGGCATGCATGGCCCCCTTTTTATCCAAGTTTTTACAGCCTAGTCCATTGCCTGGAACAAGTGAGAAAATAGCATGTACTGTCAGATTTAGAAACAAACAAGATCTATGTTTATCCTGTAAGTTATCTGTTATTGTGTTATTTAGTAGCACAAGGTGCCTACCTGCATGAAAAAATTATTCCAGAGATCAACTTCTGCCACCACTGGTCCCTCGTCCTCCTAGTCTGTACTGCACTAGTTCATTGCCTGGAATAAGTCGGAAAATAGCATAAATCGCATGTACTCAATAATTAAAAACAAACAAGACCTATGTGTTTTGTGTAACTGATAATCTTTGATAGTATTATTTACCAGCAAAACAAGGTGCCTACTTGCATGCAACAGTCCTCAAAGAGATCAATTTCTGCAACCGTGCGCCCCTGGTCATTCTTGTATGTACTGTGCTAGTTCATTGTCTGAAAAGTGGGAAAATACCATGAACATTCAGGGTAAGAATATACCAGAGAGGTCGTCCCGTGGTGACCTAATATTTGCCATGATGAACTACTTTAATCAAACTTGACCTAGATTTCATTAAGACACACAATTCCTAGGTTTTTATTGGGCTGAGAAGATTGATATTTGTTCACAGGAACAATTACAAATATCACAACTCCTGTAATTTCTTGCCAGTGTTTGCTGAGGAATAGTTTGGAGATCATAAAAAAACAAAGGGAGATAAACAAGAGACTCTGAGATTTCCCCAGATACTGCAGTAATGGTAATTAAACTAGAGCTGACACATGAGTGACGAATACCTAGGAGCACCGCCTGGACACAGGAATGGCAAACTATTCCTTTGAAAAGATGCCATAACTCCAAGGTTATTGCACATTGCATCTTCTTTTTATCATGCATGTATTGTTTAATTTAAATCTGTTGAGTAATTTAGAAGTTACGCTGCTGACAAGAAAAAGTAACACGACATTGACACTTACGTACCGGTAGCTGAAATAAAGTTATGGTTTTTTACATACAGCACTTCCTCTCATTATGTTCTATCATTGTATGAAGTTGTATTGAATTCCATCCCATCCAGTAGTTTTAGTTATGCTTCAGACGAGAAAAGGTAACTAAGGGTAATAACTCTGTAACTAGCTGAAAGAGATGTATGGTTCTTGTATACTCAACTTCCTTTCATTGTTTTTTTATCATCATATGAAGTTTAATTAAATTCCATGTATTAGTTTCAAGTTATTCTCCAGACTAGGAAATATTTAACCGACCAACAGATTGACCAACTGACCACAGGGTGACTTCAATATATCCTTCAAACTTCGTTTGTTGGGGTTATAAACATTGTGTCATAAGATTCAAACCACTATACTGTGATACAATCACAAACAATAGGGCCATGATGGCCCTAAAACGCTCACCTAAGCAAAGAACCACAAATCTGTAATAAAGCATTAATAAAAATGTTGCAATTTAAACATATCTTTACTGATGACGATGCCTTGTTTTATATTTGTAAAGGGTCATGCAATGAAGCTACCTGTAAAGTTTCATTGAATTTGGCTTGGTAGTTTCAGAGATTTTTTAAAAACAAAATAGTAAGTCGGCCATTTTGTTGTTGTTGTTGATCAATCTCAATGCCTTGTTGTATTTTTGTAGAGGGTCACCCAAGGAAGCTTCCTGTAAAGTTTCATTGAATTTGGAGTGGTAGTTTCAGAGGAGATGGTTTTTTTTAAAGCAAAACAGGAAGTCAGCCATTTTGTTGTTGTTGCTGTTGTTGTTGTTGTTGTTGATCAATTTTTGACGGACTGACTGACAGACAAAGACCAATCACAATAGCTCACCTTGAGCACTTCGTGCTCTGGTGAGCTAAAAACTTTAAGGAATTCCAATGTACATCAATCATTACCTTAGTCCAGTATTTGAAAGAAGTGCTGCACTGCCGAAGGAAGACCTGAAATGAAAAAAAGTAGCTTAAGTTTAATGCATCTAAAACTCTTACATCAATATCCGAACACAGAAAGTTTACACAAGTCATACAATTACAGTACAATAATGAAACCACTTAATGAATGACTGGGATAACAATATGCAGGGGACAGTTGAGACATATTTCGTAAAACAATGGGTACTACCAGGTCTTCCGCAGGATACATAATGGAGGACCAGGAGGTATCCTCGTCCAAATGGACATCATCGCAAGAGGTATTTGTGACTCACTTTCTGGGACACCCGTATGACGGACAAAAAGAGTAACACTTTGTTCAACAGATTGTTTAACAACTTCTGCGTGGACACCCGCTTGCCTCTGTGGTGGCCCCAACACCAAAAGGTGTACATGGAAGATTTGGACCCCTTGCAACCACGCCCTCAACTCCTTGTCCAGCAGCACTAAACACTCAATTTTCTACAATGGCATTTAACTGAGATTATAAGTATCTTCCATGGCCGAGAGTGTAAGATAGGTTCATCCTGACCCGAGCGTAGGGTGTTTTGCGGAAACGAGGTTTACCGAGTTTCTGCAAAACACCCTACGCGAGGGTTGGGATGAACCTATCTAACACGATCAGCAATGGAAGATACTTTTAATAGTATTTTGATTAACAATGGAATTCATCTTCAATATCTGTAGTATTACAAATTAAACATTAATAAGTATGATCTTTCATCATATAATTAATACCATTTTCCATTTATATGAGAACAAAACTATCATTTACCATACCGCAAATTGGCTTAAAAGTTTTAAACACTTTACATCTAAATTCAACAAAGGCAAAACAATCATAAGGGTATTTTCACTTAAAGATGCACTATTACTCAAAAAATAAGATTTAACACATTTAAAACAATTGTTTAATAAATTGTTTAATATACCAAAAATGTTGAACAAATGTCGAAAACAATAGATCTTATGGAGGATACCGAGTTTAATTTGAAAGAAATGTGCAGCAAACATAGTATTGCTACCTTATGAGACCATGGTAGATTGGAGTTAATCTTTAAGCATTCACCAATCATTTAATATTTTTGCGTTTTCAGCCATTAAATACATGGTTATAATAATGTTTATGGTAATTTTCCTTAAGTGCATTATTTAGTAATTATTTGAGAGTGTATCACTCAAAATTTATGTTTGTTTTACATGTGTATGTATTGATTTTGAATAAGAGTGTCACTTTAAAATCCCAAAACAACCATTTCTTTTAACATGTATCAATCATAAGTCCAGCTATTTTTTCCATTATATTTCCCTCAATGGATTGTTTATCAGTACTGTACATAATTATAATAATAGTCCTCAAAAAGACTCTAGTTGAAAATGTTAATAACGAAATTATTTTTTATGTTTGTAAGTGGTGCATTTTCATTGACTGTTAGAACTTAATTTTCCTTTTGACAAAGCTTAGTAATGTACCTTCATTTTCTATTTTGCTTCATTTTAAAATTCAACCATGTTTACAAAAAAACATAAGTTTAGTTTAAGAAGTATTTTTTATACTTTAAAAGTTTCCATGTATTACAATAATGATAATATAATCAGTTATATCTAAAATGCCTTTAGTGTTGTAAGGCGTTCTTCCTACCATCACCATACCATATGCAAATATCCCACTCTGAAAATTCCACCAGAATTTCGTAATGACGTACATGAACTTATATATATTTAACTAATCTTTTTTCCTGTTGTCCTTTATTTTTCCTCCTTTATTTTTCCTGTTATCCTTTATTTTTCCTGTTATCCTTTATTTTGTTCACGGTAGGATAAACCCTATCACGTTATTTGTGAAGAACGCCTGTTTGGGAGACAGGATGTGTTACCAATTCGAGGGGTGAATGCGAAAAGGTTCTAAGTGACATTAAATAAAGAAGCAGATAGAACCTTTTCGCTTTCACCACTCGAATTGGAATTTTTTGATTAGGCATAAAAAAAAGTCCACAACCCTAACCAATGCTAATTGTTCCTTCCTTTTTTTTTGCCATTGTGTGGATTTTTTCATGGTTTCTTTGTGCATTTATTTGAGTGAACCTGTTAAAATTCGACAATTTTACACATATTTTTTCAGCAATTGTCCAGACATTAAAACAATGGATTGAATATCAGTGAAACCATATTGCGATCTCAGCAAGTATCAGGAATTCTGCCAGTTCTTTGATGGCGATATTATACGAGTTCACTGATATGAGATAACTTCTGTCAGCACTGCTGATAACCAGCACATGAAATGTCACAAGTGGTAAATTAGCAATTGATCTGTTTGTTATTATTGTATGTTATCACAGACCTATTATGTTTGACTTTAAATAAATATTAATTATTATAAAGTAAGGTTTGAAAGCCGGGGTCGCTAGCTATACAGATGTATATTTTGATCATTATAAGTGATTCTGATTATGCTTCCAAAACAGAGGGTAATATCTTTGCCCACATTGTACTCAAGTTTTAAAAACTATCAGCGTTTTTAAGGGTCATGTCACCAAACAACACATAGACTTAGGGGTCATGTCACCAAACAACACATGAATTTAGGGGTCATGTCACCAAACAACACATGGAATTATGGATTATGTCACCAAACAACACATGGACTTAGGGGTCATGTCACCAAACAACACAAAATAAAAAAGTCATGGACTTAGGGTTCATGTCACAAAACAACACATTGTCTTCGGGGGTCACATAACCAAACAAGACATGGACTTAGGGGTCATGTCACCAAACAACACAATGGACTTAGGGGTCTTGTCACCAAACAACACAAAATAAAAATGTCATGGAGTTAGGGGTCATGTCACCAAACAACACATTGTCTTAGGGGTCACATAACCAAACAACAAATAAAAATGTCATGGACTTGGGGTACATTTACCAAACAAGACATGGACTTAGGGGTCATGTCACCATATAAGAACACATGGACTGAGGGGTCATTTGACACCAAACAACACATGGAATTATGGGTTCTATCACCCAACAACACATACTCTTAGGGGTCATGTCACCATTCAACAACACATGTGTAACAGGGTATTATATTCATGTTCATGTTAATTGATCATTGCCTGCTTGTGTTTACATTGCGCGTACATTATTATGGAGTGTGTGAGAGTGGTCAGTGTGTACGTATGATAGTGGTCAAACAACTTTCAATTGGTTAATATTAGAATACATTTATGTAGGTAATCACCCGTGAGATTCCCGCCACTCTATCTCTCGGCCATTGTTGTCCTGACAGTCGTTGAAGTCGCATCTTGGAAGTTGATTCATATCTTCTTATCTTTTGCATTGTTGTAAAACAATACTTTTGCACTGCTGGTATGTTAAGTTTATTTACTTTGCTGCATTTAATTTCATTTGTATTTACCAGGTACAGTGTATTTATATTACTTGGTGAAAGTATTCATTTGTGTATTTTAATATGTTGTCTTGAATATACTTTTAGATGTTTTATTATATTTTACAGGCTTTCTGTCTTTGTGATTGAATAAAGAACATTAACAGATTGATCCCGTCATACTTATATACCCGGTTACAATTGGCTCCCCGAAGGGGAATCGGACCCCGGTCTCCCGCGTGACAGGCGGGGATACTTACCACTATAGTCCTGTTCAATAATCGTTGTGACCTCCCTTAGCAAATTATCGTTCGTAGTTGACCTCAACTTCCGGTGAGTAGTTTGACAGGATAATGGTGTCGAATAAAGAGGTCGGTGACCCGTGTCAATTTGACAAATTATCAGTGCGTGAACTTAAGATTAATTTACGAGATAGAGGAGCACATGTGTCAGGAAATAGACCGGAGTTGATAAAACCTGCCCGAGGCCTAGTACAAATCAGAAAACGGACATTGAAAGAGATTAATATTCAGGACAACAACAACAAACTTGAACAACAGGAGGAATTATTTACCACGCCGCTAGCTGAAAAATTGCCAGAGCCAGGCAGTTTAAAAGGTTGTTGGGAGGACGATGTGTTAAAAATTCCCTTCTTCAGGACGCAGGATTTATACAATTACCTTGTGTTAAATCGTTCACGCACGTTTGACAATCAGAACATGAATGCAAGAAAACAATTAAAAGCCAAAGTGTTCTACGAAGATGGACATGTCCATAGTGTGAAATACAATCAGATATCACATAAATGTTCCCACTACTACGTAAGAGCAAAGGTCATTCCGTCCTTACCAGGGTCTGATGTTAAAAAAAAGGATTATGAACCATGGGCCTGTCTGTCTAAAGTATCGGGAAAGGTTCATGCTGCTGGATGCAACTGTGCTGCTTGGTAAATTTACTATTCACATTTAGAATAAGATGTATACATGCACTTTTAGATAATAACATCTCCTTTTCATGCAGGGTGTTGACATACTCGTTATTTTATTATGCATCATTATAATGATATCCCATCTGGCAATAATGTTGGTGTTCTAATAAAAGCTTAAGATGCACCAAAATTGCCAGTGATTATAAAAAAAATGACAGGGGCATAGCTGACTGTACGCAGCTGTGCAATGACATTTCAACTGGTCAAAGTTTTTGTAATAAAAAAAGCCTGAACTTGAAATACAAACCGAAGGGGCTAGCGGGAGTCCATCAAAAAAATAACTTGGATCTGCGTCATTCCAAAATAGCCCTAGCTATGTGCCTGGTTGTTTGAAAATACCCTAAATTTTAAATGCAAACCGAAGGGGGGGGGAAGGGGGTGTCGTTCAATGAACTCATTTCAATCAGCATCATCCCAAAGAAGCAGTTGCTACGTGCCTTGTTGTTTGAAGGAGGTGTTGGTCAATGAATTGATTTAAATCATCGTTATCCAAAAGTGTTCCTAGCTCCCTGTTGTGCGTCCGTTCAAGGTTTTGTCAGATTACAGGTTTCTGAATAATTTTAAATTGCAATGAATAATGTAGAATTTTTCATCATACTCGTACAACTTTTCTTTTCATGTTTCAGGGAGGGGGAATCCTGCAACCATGTTGCTGCGTTGCTGTACGCCCTTGTTGATATCGGTTCCAAACAGAAGGATGGTTTGAATGCGCCAACTTCAACAAAATGTAAATGGAACCAGCCGAGGAAAACAAAAAATAAGCCCTCAAAGGTCTCAGGATCTTGTATTCAAAAAGCTAAAATTTGAAAATGACACTTTACAGAAAGTTAGCCCATCTACTAAATGTAAAGTTGACAATCTGCACAATGTTAAACCTCTGAATTCATTAGCATTTGGGGAAAAACTTTAAAAATGTGCTCCACATGCTGCTTTTTTGTTGAGTGATTCTGAAGTTGTTGCACCAGAAGAGCCAATACCAGTGCTACACAAACTTCATTCTGTGGATTTCTTTTACAAAGACAGTGTTGACTTAAAAAGTTCAATGTGTGAAAATAATTTCGAAACATATTTTAAATCATTGAACTGTAAGCAGGATGAATGTTTTCTTATTGAAAACTCAACAAAAGGACAACATAAAAGTTACCATTGGAAAAATGCAAGGGCTGGCAGGTTAACAAGTTCCAGTTTTGGAACTATAATAAAGGGGCAAAAATTATATAATATGAAAGATAGAGTTATCTTACTTGATTAAAGAAGAAGGTTAAATGGTTGGGAGCCTGTGTGTAAAGTTTCAATGCAATACATGATGTATTCGCTGAGGTACTGACTTAAAAGTGGTTACATACAAAACCTTAACCAGAATTTCTATGTCAAAAAAAGGGGCCATTATTTGAATTTAATGCAAACTGGAGTTATCTAACTTGGTTAATTAAATAGGTTGGATGGTTGAGTACCATTGTATCAAGTCTCAATGCAATATCTCAAGTAATTGCTGAGATATTAACCTATGTGTGCTTACACGCAAAACCTTAACCAGAATTTCAAAGCGAAGGCTTATTATTTGCATTAAATGCAAAGTAGAGTTATCTTACTTGGTTAATTAAGTAGGTTGGATGGTTGAGTACCATTGTATAAAGTCTCAATGCAATACCTCAAGTAGTTGCTGAGATATTAACCTATGTGTGCTTGCACCAAAAACCTTAACCAGAATATCAAAGTCGAATAATAAAGGCCTATTATTTGCATTAAATGCAAACTAGAGTTATCTAACTTTGTTAATTAAGTAGGTTGGAGGGTTGAGTACCATTGTATCAAGTCTCAATGCAATACCTCAAGTAGTTGCTGAGATATTAACCTATGTGTGCTTGCATGCAAAACCTTAACCAAGGTGTGACGCCGACGCTTGGGTGAGTAGTATAGCTCTCCATATTCTTCGAATAGTCGAGCTAAAAATGATGCCAAAAGACAGCTAAGACTTTCGTGCATAGATTACTTAGTAAATAAGAATGCGAACAAAGGAACATTTCTTTACAAATGTTCCCATTGGATGACAGGCACATGGGAAGAGAGGAGGACTGAATCACTCCACTGAAGAAAAAATGGTTTTAATTATTATAAACAAGATTTAAAACATTATCTTCAATTTGACAAGTGCTGAGGAAGATCATTGACATCCTGGAGGAGGCACCAGTGGTAGAGGACTTCACAATGGACATGAAGCAGGTACTTAAGCTATTGAGAGACTAGTGCAGGTAGTCTGTTCGCAAGCCACTAATGAGAGACAAGACGGAATCCAGCAACACATGCTGAAGCTGTTGGCTCTGTCTTTTTTGCCGCCAGGAGAGATTCCATATTGGTGCAAGAAGCTGAAAAACAAGTGAAAAAGGAAGATCTCAGCTGCTGCGGGTACCATTTGAGTACTTAAGTGACCAGTAGCTGGAGAACTCATTGTGGGCCAGCTGCTACTGACGAATGGTCTGTCTACAGAAAGAACGTCCTAACCAACAAAAATACTGAAGGTGAATTTTTATACTAAACTGAGAAAGTTATAATAAATATAAAATAAAAAATAGTATGGCAGTGACCAGAGGTGTGTATACATTTATTTAGAAATTGTAATCTACGTTTAATTTGACTCGGGAACTTTTGTACAGTCATGCTTATTATAGTATGCTTAACTAAAACATTCATTTTTTCGTTTTCTGTAGTCATGGCATCATCGCATGAACACCAAGGCGGGATAAGAAAACTTCAACTTGGTGTTTTACTAGACTGTTGGAGGAGGGGGCGGAGCTGGTTCCACTCCAGGCCCAGCTCGTAGGAGAGGGGGTTGGGCGAAACAGATGGGATGTCTACCTAGATATAAACACAGGGATCCGGGACCTGTGGGACCTGCTTGATGCCCATGATACACTGTGTGAGGATTTTCTGAGGGAGATAGGGGAAATTTATCATCAAGTCCGAGACTGTATAAATAGTCATACCAGTACAGGTTGTATATTTTTCTATGTTTATTTCTCATGTGTTTATAATATATGTACTCTATTATATATATTCACTTCAGTTTGCATGCATTTGGAATACAATAATTGTTATGAGTTTCAAGTACATTTATCTATTTATTTAATATCAATGTTTTTTACTTATTCATATATAATCCCCTCTTTTTATATATTGTATATTTGTAATGTGTTTTTCTTATTTATCATTTTAATTGAACTGTATTTCATTATTTTCATTTATTCTTCATTTTGAAAATAAATTAAGATAAATATTGTTTATTATTCATTTATAATCTTTCAAAAAAGAAATCAAGGGGTTGGAAAGTCTTCATTTAATAAGGGTTGAAATGTCTTTGATTAAGGTGGGATTGAACAGTGGAAATGACGAAGGAGTTGAAGTCTTTTATTTCCCAAATGACAAAAGGGGTTGAAAAATCTTGAGGTTGAAAAGATCTGTTTCAGATGATCTATTTTAGAAACTGGCAAATGATTCCAAAGTTTATGATCATTCAACAGAAGCAATAGGTAAGTTTCCACCAACAAGTCTTACAAACTTGTACATCTTTTAGACAGTTCAAAGAAAGAACAAACTCAATCAAAAGACTCTCTGCATTATGTCATGATATTCTGAGGAGATTTAACAAGTTTATCATACCCAACCGAGCACCTTGAGAAGTGAGAAGAAACTCTGCATGGCAAGGGAAATTGTATATATGCTTTGGGCAGATTTTAGATTGAAAGTCAGGCAAGTTATACTGTCAAATAGAAATGCTGCAGTATTTCATGCAGTAAAGTAAGAAGTTTTTCAGAGCGCAGAGAAAATCACAAAAGGTCCATGAAGACAACATATTGCTCTCCGGAGTATCACAGCTTTTACTGTAATTTTAAACATTTGTCTAATAGTGACCTCAGTGGAAAATGATGCCTCAAAATTGGTATTAAAATCAAGGTTTGTAAACCTTTAACATTAAACACTTAACCTAGCAATCTGCTTTATGACATCAATACAACCCATTATAGGACTTGACCTAAAATTTATAGAGATGATTATTACCAAGTTTCATTATTTGGTTGAAAGTGTTCATAAGGATGTTGAACCATTCAACCTACTGACCCACATATTGACTTGACATGACACATATTGAACCACATCAATCTATATTTTATATTAACATTCTGATAAAAGTTTAGTGAAGATTTGGCCTCTTAAGAAATACCAGGTATTTAAGAACATAATTTTTTTTATAATAACTTTTTGGTTGTTGTTTTTTACCCTTTTTCAGTCTTTTTCTTGATTTTATACCGACACACATTCTGATCATGTTTCATAGAGATTGAGTAGAAATTATGACCTCTAGCGATAAGAATTTTTTTAAATAAGTAACCTTCTTTATGAATACCCATGACCAAAATAATAACTTGACCTGGATGTCCTAGACAAAAATTCTAACCAAGTTGCAAAACGATTGGAATAAAAAAGGGAAAGTATTGAGTTTTTCGTTTCTTACATCCTTAGGTAATACCCATTTGGCGTACATGTTCGAGTTTATAAAACTTGCCATACCATCTTTAGTTGTATCATATATTCATTACATCTAACCTACCAACAAGTGTATTCAGTACAATTTATTTAAACTGGTAAAAATCTATATAACTCTTGAATACAAAAAGCTAAAAGAACACCTGCGTAAAGAGAAACCACATTCTAGGCACAGCTAGTCGTAAGTATTACAATAATATATATTTCCTTGGCAAAATACTTGGGACAAATGAACACTCCTAACACATAGTGATAAAAAACAACTTGATATGAAAATATATTCATCACGCATATATACATTTTTGAAACAGTCTGGAATATGTCCACTTTAGATTCTGGCTAGATGAGGCTGCATGTGTAAGAGTCTGTTTGGTCTATATGCACCCTTTTTATCACGGCTGACTTGTGGCAAAGGGCACCGTTATTCAGCCTAGTCCCTTGAAATATTCCTTATGCACATTCAGACACTTTCTCAGTCCAACAAGGCAGTCTTATAGATGTTGTTCGGTAAAGGCTAGATCAGGATGCATAAGTAAGAGTCTGGTCGTCTTGTCTCTAGACACACTTTTTATCATGGCTGATATGTGGGCAGGGGCACTGTCATTCAGAATATAGTCCCTTGAATTACTCCCAAATGCACCTCCAGACACTTTCCAGGTGCCCAATACAGTCCAAAAAGGCACTTCTAAAATGCAAATTCCAGGGCATGCCACGTTTTGAAATTGTGACATCAGAGATGCTCCTCAAAGACTTTGCTTCACCAAAATTCCCTTGGTTCTATATCAGTCTGCATTTAGATAAGAATCTGAAGTCTGTTTGTCTTTGGAATAAATGCATGGCTGATGTGTGGGCACCGTTATTTACATGTCAGGCCTCACATACTATGAGCATTGTTGGGCTGTTTTGTAGTGGTAAACAACCGAAGGTTGCACATATGGCATAGAATTCTCCAGTAACAGTTTGTCCTTTTAGCACAGAAATCTTGGCCACCAATCCCTGTGTGTCCAACATTTTGACATGCTTTGCTCTGCCTAAACACTGAAGGTCGATAATAGCATCCCAGACAAGCCTCATCCTCAAGTAATCTTTCATTATTTATCATTCTTCAATTGCTGAAACTATCTTGTGTCACATTTTATAGTGCCATGTTAGCTGCCTTAAAGCCAAACAGCGTTTGCACATAGACACATGCTTCAATAGCCAGTGTCCGCTCTTTCGCATATGCTCATAAGAGCAAGAGTCCACACTTTGCCACACGCCCTTATAGCCAAACAAGGTCTTTATTTCGTCACATGCTCTTATAGCCGAACAGAGTGTGCATCCAACACATGCACTAAAAGTCAAACAGGGTTCACATTTCCTTTCATGCCCTTATAGCCAAACAGGGTCCACATTTCCATACATGCCCTTATAGCCAAACAGGGTCCACATTTCCATACATGCCCTTATAGCCAAACAGGGTCCACATTTCCATACATGCCCTTATAGCCAAACAGGGTCCACATTTCCATACATGCCCTTATAGCCAAACACGGTCCACATTTCCATACATGCCCTTATAGCCAAACACGGTCCACATTTCCATACATGTCCTTATAGCCAAACAGGGTCCACATTTCCATACATGCCCTTATAGCCAAACACGGTCCACATTTCCATACATGCCCTTATAGCCAAACATGGTCCACATTTCCATACATGCCCTTATAGCCAAACAGGGTCCACATTTCCATACATGCCCTTATAGCCAAACACGGTCCACATTTCCATACATGCCCTTATAGCCAAACAGGGTCCACATTTCCATACATGCCCTTATAGCCAAACACGGTCCACATTTCCATACATGCCCTTATAGCCAAACAGGGTCCACATTTCCATACATGCCCTTATAGCCAAACATGGTCCACATTTCCATACATGTCCTTATAGCCAAACACGGTCCACATTTCCATACATGCCCTTATAGCCAAACAGGGTCCACATTTCCATACATGCCCTTATAGCCAAACATGGTCCACATTTCCATACATGCCCTTATAGCCAAACACGGTCCACATTTCCATACATGTCCTTATAGCCAAACATGGTCCACATTTCCATACATGCCCTTATAGCCAAACACGGTCCACATTTCCATACATGCCCTTATAGCCAAACACGGTCCACATTTCCATACATGCCCTTATAGCCAAACACGGTCCACATTTCCATACATGCCCTTATAGCCAAACATGGTCCACATTTCCATACATGCCCTTATAGCCAAACAGGGTCCACATTTCAATACATGCTCTGATCCATAGCCAAACAGGGTCCATATTTCCATACATGCTCTGATCCATAGCCAAACAGGGTCCATATTTCCATACATGCTCTGATCCATAACCACTAGGGTCCACATTTCCATACATGCTCTGATCCATAGCCAAACAGGGTCCACATTTCCATACATGCTCTGATCCATAGCCAAACTGGGTCCATATTTCCAAACATGCTTTTTGCTCATCTACATGCTTTTTTCCCCAAATAGAAGTAAAAGTAATTAGGACTGAAGTTCTAAGTTATTTTTTTACAAAAACACATTCCATATGCCCTTCTTATATACTGACCAACTGACAATTAAAAAGGATTGCCAATCAGACTGCATCCTAAACCTCCCATTGTTGGGTGGATTTTATAATGCTGGAAGTGTGCCATGGGACTGTATTGCTCATTCCCTCCTTAATTGGATAGTTAGTTTAGAGTATTTTGAACTGTTAAAGACCATCATTACACCCATTAGCGTTGGAGCACAGCCCCATGTGTTTGCCTGGACACCTTAATATTAAACGTTGTAATAGTTAGTTAGTAAAATGATTTCATTTATACATAGGTTTGGTTATATATATATTTCCAGTAAAACATAACTAAACATTGCAATTTCTGAAGTGAATGATTTTAAAGCAACATGCACATTTAACAATATGTTAAGAAGTATACATGGATGCCCCTGGTTGTTTTATATTTAATTTATTTGGTTCTTTTTATCATTTTTTTTTTTTCCGCTTTCTTTTTTTTTTCTTTTTCATTTTTTTTTTTTTCTTTTTTTATCATTTTTGTTTTTTTCTTTTTTTTTTCTTTTTTTTCTTTCCCCAGAGTCTCCACAACATAAAACAATCAAATGTGCATTTATGAAAATAATACAAAGTAGAATTAACATAGAAAAGGAATGTCACAAAGTGAACAGGCAAACTAAGGGGGAGAATATGACCTTTAATTCCAGCTTGATACTCCGCCCTTATATACATAACATGGTACAATAAAATGAATCCCAATGAAATAAAAAATACATGTTTTTAACTTATAAGTATAAATATCATAAACAGAAGTAAAGAAGAAGTCTCTGGTTGATTTTTTTTTAAATTTTAACCAGTGCCTCCCAAGACCAGGCACTTTCCCTGGGGTAGGGGGCAGGGGGACGGTTAGGGCCATTTCCAGTTCACTAATAAGTGATAAATTCTGAAAACCCATCAGGTACCACACAGAGCCAATGGGCGACACAGGCTCAAAGGTTCTGAAAAGCCCTGACTGCTCGTCCCCCCTGAGACCCAGCCCCAGGGGCTGCTCCGGGTTACCTTATAATGACTAAATCAAGGAAATAAAAAATATGTTTTCAAGTACTTAAGTATAAATATTATAAACAGAAGTAAAGAAGGAGTCTCTTATAAGTTTTTTTTTTCTTTTTAACCAGTGACTCCCAAGACCAGGCGCTTTCCCTAGAGAAGGGGGGGGGGGGCAGGGGGACAGGTAGGGCTATTTCCACTTCACTAATTAGTGATAAATTCTGAAAACCCATCTCGTACCACATGGAACCAATGAGCAACACATGCTCAGAGGTTCTAAAAGGCTCTGACTGCTCGTCCCCCACTGAGACCCAGCCCTAAGGGGCTGCTCCGGGTTACCTTAAAGTTACTAAATCAAGGAAATAAAAAATATGTTTTCAAGTACTTAAGTATAAATATTATAAACAGAAGTAAAGAAGGAGTCTCTGGTTGTATTTTTTTTTTTTTACCAGTGCCTCCCAAGACCAGGCACTTTCCCTGGAGTAGGGCGGCAGGGGGACTGTGAGTGAGGTAGGGCCATTTCCAGTTTACTATTAAGTGATAAATTCTGAAAACCCATCAGGTACCACACAGAGCCAATGGGTGAAACACACTCATAGGTTCTGAAAGGCCCTGACTGCTTGTCCCCACTGAGACCCAGCCCCAGTGGCTGCTCCGGGTTACCTTAAAGTAACTATATCAAGGAAATAAAATTTATATGTTTTTAATCACTTTAGTAAAAGTAAAGAAGGAGTCTCTGGTTGTATTTTTTTTTCTTTTTTTCTTGTTAACCAGTGACTACCAAGACCAGGCGCTTTCCCTGGAGTAGGGGGCAGGGGGACAGGTAGGGCTATTTTCAGTTCACTTATAAGTGATAAATTCTGAAAACCCATACAGTACCACACGGAACCAATGGGCGGCATATGCTCAAAGGTTCTGAAAGGCCCTGACTGCTCGTCCCCCCTGATACCCAGCCCCAGGGGCTGCTCTGGATTACCAGTCACTTTATCAAGGAAATAAAATATACATGTTTTCTATCACTTAAGCATTAATATAATAAACAGAAGTAAAGAAGGAGACTCTGGTTGTATTTTTTTTACCAGTGCCTCCCAAGCCTAGGCGCTTTCCCTGGAGTTGGGGGGCAGGGGGACAGGTAGGGCCATTTCCAGTTTACTAATTAATGATAAATTCTGAAAACCCATCTCGTACTGCATGGAGCCAATTGGCAACACAGGCTCAAAGGTTCTGAAAGGTCCTGACTGCTCGTCCCCCCTGAGACCCAGCCCCAGGGGCTGCTCCAGGTAACTATTTCAACCAATAAGTCAAAGTTATGCCAGAATGTTCTTTAATAAATATTAACAATTTCACTAATACTTTTAATCATTATTAGCTTGAAATTAATGTTCAGCAAACACAAAGACTGAACTTGATTGTGATATTTCTCTCTTATTTGATTCTTATTACTATATATATGTATGATACCTTTATACCATAAATGAAATATGTAATTGTGAAAATGTTACCCAACAGATAAATAATATAGAGATATGACCTGTCTATAAACTCGATGTATATCATCCATGAACCTTTTCATGAGGTTACCACTGACTATCTGGAATACCAGTATTAGGAATCTTCCATTTAAAATCAGTCATCATGATCTTAAAAGTGCATCAAACCACTCTCCATTAATTGCTTTTAGAATGAGGTAGAATGGTTGTTTATTTTAAATATTTCATTGATACCTTAAAAGGTGAGATAATACCTTAAAATTAAGATATAATTATTTATTAACATACATATTGTTTTTTTTATGTGTATTCTTACCCATTGAAAATGTGGTTTTCAGAATTTAAAAAAATGTTTTTCCTAATATTCGACCTTGTGACCAATCTTTTTACCCAATACCATCAGTATAAAACTTGACCTAGATTTCATAGAGGCACACATTCTAACCAAGTTTATAAAGATTGGGTTAAAAATGTTGCTACTAGAGTGCAAATAATAGATGAAGCTTCTAGAGTGCAAATAGTAGATGAAGCTTCTAGAGTGCAAATAGTAGATGAAGCTTCTAGAGTGCAAATAGTAGATGAAGCTTCTAGAGTGCAAATATTAGATGAAGCTTCTAGAGTGCAAATATTAGATGAAGCTTCTAGAGTGCAAATAGTAGATGAAGCTTCTAGAGTGCAAATAGTAGATGAAGCTTCTAGAGTGCAAATAGTAGATGAAGCTTCTAGAGTGCAAATAGTAGATGATGCTTCTAGAGTGCAAATATTAGATGAAGCTTCTAGAGTGCAAATAGTAGATGAAGCTTCTAGAGTGCAAATAGTAGATGAAGCTTCTAGAGTGCAAATAGTAGATGAAGCTTCTAGAGTGCAAATATTAGATGAAGCTTCTAGAGTGCAAATAGTAGATGAAGCTTCTAGAGTGCAAATATTAGATGAAGCTTCTAGAGTGCAAATAGTAGTTGAAGAATTTTGTTCATGACACACAACAGATAAATACCAATCACAACAGATCAGCATACACTTGAACATTGGATCAAGTGGTGAGTTAAGTTCAATGACAATACTGGTAATAACTGAGTCAATTGAAAATATTTTAATAACATAATCAACAAAATACTATTTAGTAGTGAGGAGCTTGCTGAGGATGGTCAAAGGCAATGAGGATTATCAGGTGGATCACAAGAAAGGTGGGGGATGGGCACTAGAAAGAGCCATACGCAGTGCAGCTCCTCCTTCGGGAACAGAATCGTCTCATGATAGACTGTGGGGTCTGTTTAAGACTTACTCTTGCCTCATAACCTAATTACCAAAATTACAGAAAGGGGCCAGTAAGTTATATCATTGATGAACCAAAGAAAACATCATCTTGAAAAAAATAATTCAAAAAGAAATTCAAAAGCCCATTCAGGGAGGATACTAAAAAAGAAGAAAAAGAAGAACGCACCTACTACACTAACAGACCTACATCAGTAAAGGTAAACGAATTCTTTGAACTGGATGTTAACAACGAGTAATTTGAGGAATTCGCGGACAAAGAAACAAAGTAAACCAGAACTTCAACATGGTTGATTTATTGTATATTATAATTGACATATTTAAGTTTCGTTGATTGATGGTATTGTATTTTTCACAGGCCTAAGTATATTCATTTTGCCTCACTTAATTTTGTAATTATTTATAATAATTAATGCTGAGGCCTTATATTCATTTGGCTTCACTTAATTTCTTAATTATGCTGTATATATTTTCAATGTGTTCTCAAATTGACCGATTCAAACAGTCAAAATCACTCAACACATCTAAATCATTCCAAAATATTTGTTAAGATGACTTTAAATGGCTCAAGTAAGAAGATGGGGCAATGAACCCCATTATTATGGGGAACACTAAAGAGTGTATATGATTCATCTTCATCATGGCGGTGATGACTTCCTACAAGCTTTTTGAAATGGGCAAAACTTGTTGCTGCAGATATAAGTGTCGTATACGATGTACTTGTTAGCAATCGGAGAGTTTCTGAAACAGTTGTGTCTAAAATCTATGGCTTGAGTTCTGATGGTACGTGACAAATCAACGGGAATCCATTATGTCACTTCTAGCATCTCTGCAAGGGGAAGGTGATGATGATCCAATGTCAGAATGGCTTCTCCATGCTTTCGTCATACAGGTTCCTGTTTCTAACTCTTAAGTGACATCATGGCAGAAATAGTTACAGTGTTGCTCAAATTTTCAAAAGCAAGATGTCAGTTACAGTGAGTTCAACGAGTCTCTGACAGCTGTTTGTAGTTCTATAGAACAGCAGTATCTAGTCAATGATGCCAATTTCGTCACATGTCTATGTGAAATTCTACAAAGATATTTGACATGAAATGCTCAGCAGACTGCCTGATAATGTGGACAACTTTGCTTGGTTTCTAAGACTTGATCTCTAGGATGCCATGTCTATATTTCACCCAATCATGTTTCACAAATCAGATCAAGACATGGCAAAATTTAGCCTAAAAAAGCTGACAATTCTGATGAACCATTTCAGCAAAAAAAGGCGAAGTAACACACCTATTAATGCAAACAATGCCTAAGTCAAGTGGTCTTTTTTCAAAAACAACATGTTTGTAAAAAAATGAAAAAGTTAGATACTGAACATGAGAGCCCTTTACACATGCCTCACCCGCCAAAGCAACTCTTTCAGCAGGACGGTCAGCCGGAGTGAAATTCCTGAATATAATCATGTTGATGGGAACGATGATGATAGACTGCAAAGTATTGCCTCGTTGTCAGTTCTGTTCAATGTGAAATAGGTTTCTCCAAGCAAAACCACACAAAGTCAAGACTTAGGTGCAACTTTGGAATTGAAACTTTAGACAGATTGATGTGAAAATCCATCATATATATATATATATATATATATATATATATATATATATATATATGTGTGTGTGTGTAAAACGTGATAAATCAATATTAAAAAACTCATACATATATAGTCAGAATTTATTCCAAGAGAAATGTGGTAATTTACCTAGCCCATCATACTTGATAATTTATGTGACCTTAACATGTTACTCTTGTTTGTATAAACTTAATCAAGAGTTGGACACAGATGTTTGAAAATACATGTATGAACAAGGAACAAAATAAATGGAATTAAATGTAAACTCTCTTCAATTTGATGACTGTGAGTAAGACTGGCAAAATCAGTTTGAATGGATAATTTGAAGACAAATTAATATGAACTTTGAATTTCTGGTACTTAGTGCAGCAAAGTTTTCTTAAAACTAACTGGCTAGAGATAAGGTTAACAATTTTTAAATATTAAACAATATGTACCGGTACTTAAGAAATGTCATCTTCAGCATTTTCTACTTACTTTAGTATATATTAGAGACAGTTGCACTCAGTCACAATATATTGATACATTACATGATCACACTAAACATAATTGTTCAATTTTGCTCATATTACATAAAACCACAAATTAATGAAACCAACTTTGTTAAAGGCAAAATTAACCACATCATGAAATATTATATAGAGTTGTAACAGATAATAGAAGATGAATTCCATTGCTGTCATACAAAAAGGAAAGGTCGCAATGAAGTTTTCAATAATTGTCTGTAATATATGATTCATTAGAACATGTTCCTATTTTACAAACAGTTACAAGTTTAGGTTATAATGAATAAACTGTAAGGAGAGATATTCTGTTGAGAAACACTAACTTTGACCTTGACCCAAGGGGCCCCAAATGCAATCCCATGAAAGATCTCCCATACACTATTTCCATGTTCCAAGTTGGGTCACAAAATGTCCACCCAAACTAAAATATTCAGATTGAACCTTATTTCCATATTTAGTTCTTATGCACTGCACTTCTCATCAATGAGATCTCTCCATATACATATGAAGTTCAAATTCAATACCTCAAAAACTTAGTTATAAAACATTATGCTCCAGACAAACAATAAGTGTGAAAATTATCAAAGGGCAGTAACTAAATAATACTGCACCCAGAGTTAGGGTTCTTATGCAATGCACTTCTCAGACCAATGAGATCTAGCTATATGTGAAGATTGAATTCAATACCTCAAAGACTTTTCAAAATTAGTTACAGATAAGATTGCCCAGATGCACACAAGAACACACGCCTACCATTACTATATCCCCTTAACCATCGACGGGGGATAAATAAATTATGGCAAAGTTGTGGGCATGTTTGCAAGGGGTCATTATCAAAGCAGACCTTAAGTGACTTGGGGCTACCACAGTGGAAAGTGGGCATCGGCACAGAAGTTGTTAAGCAACTTGTTGAACAAACACTTTGTGCCCACCATAAGAGTGTCCCAGAATGTGAGTCGCAAACACCTACCTTGCGATGACAGTCCACTTGGCTCTAAGGATACACAGCCCGATCCTACAGGGATGAGCACTGCTCACCCCACCAAATCCTACAGAAATGAGCACTGGTTTAAACCAGAGCCCGGACCAATAATCCTCAACTGAGGACTACCCATACAACATACATATGAAATATTGTCTCTAAAATTGTCGAAACTAACTAATGGGGAAACATAAACATGGCAAAATAAAATTAATAAAAATATACATTTCAAAATACAAATTATATATATAGAAATATAAGTATAATAAGGCCATCCTTTAAAAATGTTTGTTTACAGTTGCCTCCCCCACCCTTAGAGAATTCACAACAAGAGCACCATTAGCTGATGCAAACGCTTAGTATGTTTTTCAGCAGCCTCAGACTTTCTCAACAATTGTTAAATCTAGAGTCATGAAACTGCTACTTGTGCATACTGTCTCTGGTATCATAATATCACACAGCCTATAACATCAATGCTATGATGGCTATGGTGCTAATGCTAACCACACTAAGGCTATGACATCAGTGCTAACCACACTAAGGCAGTGACACCAATGCTAACCACACTAAGGCAGTGACGCCAATGCTAAGCACACTAAGGCTATTACATCAATGCTAACCACACTAAGGCAGTGACGCCAATGCTAAGCACACTCCGGCTATGACATCAATGCTAACCACACTAAGGCAGTGACTCCAATGCTAAGCACACGAAGGCTATGACATCAATGCTAACCACACTAAGGCAGTGACGCCAATGCTAAGCACACTAAGGCTATGACATCAATGTTTACCACACTAAGGCTATAACATCAATGCTAAGCACACTAAGGCTACAACATCAAGGCTAACCACACTATGGCAGTGACACCAATGCTAAATTTACTAAGGAATTGACATCAATGCTAACCACACTAAGGCTATAACATCAAGGCTAACCACACTATGGCACTGACACCAATGCTATATTTACTTAGGAATTGACATCAATGCTAACCACACTAAGGCTATTACATCAATGCTAACCACACTAAGGCTATAACATCAATGCTAACCACACTATGGCTATGACATCAATGTTTACCACAATAAACCTATAACAAAAGTGCTCACCGCACTAAGGCTTTAACATCAAGGCTAACCACACTAAGGCAGTGACACCAATGCTAAGCACACTAAGACTATAATGCCAATGCTAACAACACTAAGGCTATGATGCTAATGCTAACCACACTAAAGGCTATGACGACAATGCTAAGCAACTAAGGCTACGATGCAAATGCTAATCACACTAAGCTATGACACCAATGCTAACCACACTAAGGCTACAATGCCAATGCTAAGCACACTTAGGCTTTGATGCCAATGCTAAGCACACTAAGGCTATGATGCCAATGCTAAGCACACTAAGGCTATGACACCAATGCTTACCACACTAAGCTACGACACCAATGCCAAGCATACTAAGGCTATGACATCAATGCTAAGTACACTATGGCTATAACATCAATGCTAACCACACTAAGGCTATGACGCCAATGCTAACCACATTAAGGCTATGACATCAATGCTAACCACACCAAGGCTATGATGCCAAAGCTAACAAAACTAAAAATATGACGCCAATGCTAACAAAACTAAACCCATGACACCAATGCTAAAAACACTAAAACTATGATGCCAATGCTTACAACACTTAAATTATAATACCAATGCTAACAACACTAAAATTATGACACCAATGCTAACAACACCTCAGCAATGACAATAACTTTTTTCTTGCAAAAAACGACAAGCTAAATTAGTTTCAGATATTTGAAGCCCTTTTTCCTGTTAATTGTAAAGTCATATTTAAACACCCTTAACACAACTTATTTCTCAATACTAAGAGTCTGGGTTTTGGGCCACTGTAAACAAACTATTTTTCAAGGATTACTGAACATAAAATAAAACAATTTTAACAAAGTAATCAGGATGACAGCTTTATTTCCCCGCCACATAAATAAGGAGAAGGAAATAGGATGTACACATTGCCTTGATGTGTGAAACATATGAAACATGTCATCCAATGGGTGTGTTGGGAAAAGCCATCACAAATGTAGTTAATGGTTCGGATCTTTTATTCAAATTGAAAGAAAATGATGTTTGATACAATGACTTCTACATGGACTGTGTCAAATTGGACATGCATGGCAGCGATAGTTGTAACTTGCAACAGGTACAGCTTTATGATTAGATAGGATGGGGATCTTGACCGGTCCAACTTTTGGCCAATCCCATGAGGCTGTCTTTTCAGAGTATGAGTTTGTTGATGACACCAATTTCCAACAAGATAGTGTATTCCATTGTTGATGTGTACTTCATCACTGGTCTGTATCAACTGAGCTGTCTGCAATGCTGCTACTGGATGCAGATTTCTACCCGGGAATTGTAGGGCTGAGCTGTCTGCAATGCTGCTACTGGATGCAGATTTCTACCCGGAAATTGTAGGGCTGAGCTGTCTGCAATGCTGCTACTGGATGCAGATCACTACTCGGGAATTGCAGGGCTGAGCTGTCTGCAATGCTGCTACTGGACGCAGATCTCTACTTGGAAATTGTAGGGCTGAGCAGACCTTAATTTTGCTTAAGAGGATGGAAATCACTACTCGGAAATTGCAGGGCTGAGCAGACCTTAATTTTGCTTAAGAGGATGCAAATCACTACTCGGGAATTGTAGGGCTGAGCAGACCTTAATTTTGCTTAAGAGGATGCAAATTACTACTCGGGAATTGCAGGGCTGAGCAGACCTTAATTTTGCTTAAGATGATGCAGATCTATACTCGGGAATTGTAGGGCTGAGCAGACCTTAATTTTGCTTAAGAGGATGCAAATCACTACTCAGGAATTGCAGGGCTGAGCTGTTCTCAATGCTGCTACTGGATGCAGATCACTACTCGGAAATTGCAGGGCTGAGCTGTCTGCAATGCTGCTACTGGATGCAGATCTCTACTTGGAAATTGTAGGGCTGAGCAGACCTTAATTTTGCTTAAGAGGATGCAGATCACTACTCGGGAATTGCAGGGCTGAGATGTTCTCAATGCTGCTACTGTATGCAGATCTATACACAGGAAGTGTAGGGCTGACCTGTTCTCAATGCTGCTACTGGATGCAGATCACTACTCGGGAATTGCAGGGCTGACCTGTTCTCAATGCTGCTACTGGATGCAGATCACTACTCGGGAATTGCAGGGCTGAGCTGTTCTCAATGCTGCTACTGTATGCAGATCTATACACAGGAATTGTATTGCTGACCTGTTCTCAATGCTGCTACTGGATGCAGATCACTACTCGGGAATTGCAGCGTTGAGCTGTTCTCAATGCTGCTACTGTATGCAGATCTATACACAGGAATTGTAGGGCTGACCTGTTCTCAATGCTGCTACTGGATGCAGATCACTACTCAGGAATTGCAGGGCTGAGCTGTTCTCAATGCTGCTACTGTATGCAGATCTATACACAGGAATTATAGGGCTGACCTGTTCTCAATGATGCTACTGGATGCAGATCTCTTCTCAGGAATCGCAGGGTCGGGCTGTTCTAAGGCTGCTGTTGGAAGCAGATCTCTACAAAGGAATCACAGGGCTGAGCTGTTCTAAATGCTGCTACTGGATGCAGATCTCTACAACGAATTGCAGGGCCTGTTCTCAATGCTGCTGCTGAAAATGGACCTCTCCTGGTAGCAGATATCTACTTCTGTAGTATGAAGACTTTCTGTGTTGAACTAAATAAATGCTGTATTTGTTCAAAGCACCACCAAATGTGGTCAAGACAGAAAAAATATTTTTTTATTTTCATATTTATAGAAAAATATTTTTTAATGTTATGTTTAATTATTTCAAAACTGCAGCTATGGCTATCCTTAAATAATTATAAAACTATTTTGTTTTTTTGCAGTGACTCGATCCAGACTGTTTGCAGTTCACTGGTTGGTGTTGGATATTGCTTAGATATAGTAATGATAATAATGAACCAGAGAACAGCATTCATCTAACAAACTTCATCGCTTTTCCAGAGAGTTGTTCGAATCAGCAGCCGCTGTCTGTTGATGCTACAGTCAGAGTATTTCATAGTACCTACTGCAGTGTCTGTTGTTACTTCTGTTGGCATATTTTAAGTACTGCCGCGTCTGTTGATATTCATGTTGGAATAGTTCCTAGACTAAGTTGACTCATTGGTACTTCTGTCGGGAATTTCAAAGTACTGCAATGTCCATTGACTCCTGCCAAGAGTATTTTATAGTACTGCCTTATCCATTGGTATTCCTGTCGGTGTATTTTATAGTACTGCCTTGTCCATTGGTTTTCCTGTCGGCGTATTTTATAGAACCGCCTTGTCCATTGATATTCCTGTCAGCGCATTTAATAGTACTGCCTTTTCCATTGGTATTCCTGTCAGCGTATTTTATAGTACTGCCTTGTCCATTGGTATTCCTGTCGGCGTATTTTATAGTATTGCCGTGTCCGTTTATATTCCTGTCGGCATATTTTATAGTACTGCCTTGTCCATTGCAGCTTAATTTTATAGTACTGCCTTGTCCATTGCTATTCCTGTCGGCGTATTTTATAGTACTGCCATGTCATTAGATATTTCTGTCGGCGTATTTTATAGTACTGCCTCGTCCATTGATACTCCTGTCAGCGTATTTCCTTGCACTGCCTTGTCTGCTATCACTCCTATTGGCGTATACCAAATCATTACCTGGTATGTGGGAGCTCCTATTGTTGTCATCCATGGCATGGTCTCTCTTGCATATATTATCGTACTGCCTCGTCCATTGATATTCCTGTCAGCGTATTTAATAGTACTGCCATGTCCCTTGATATTCCTGTCGGCGTATTTTATCATGAGTACTGCCTTGTCCATTGATATTCCATTGATATTCATGTCAGCGTATATTATAGTACTGCCTTGTCCATTGATACTCCTGTCAGCGTATTTCCTTGCACTGCCTTGTCTGCTATCACTCCTCTATTGGCGTATACCAAATCATTACCTGGTATGTGGGCGCTCCTATTGTTGTCATCCATGGCATGGTCTCTCTTGCAATTTGTACATACCCCCGTTTCAAGTTTCAATGAATAAAATCGAATAAAATTATGTTCTGTTCAGTTCTGTTCTGTTCAATGCACAAGTAGATTTCTTCCCATTTTTATTTGTGAAAAAATGTGTTACTGTTGTTTATAATGCTGTGTTGAAGTATCAGTGACAAGGGATTAATGGCCACTAATTAGTGTTTTTATGGCTTCACGGGGACAAATATTGCACATACTTTATACTGTAACAAGAGCTGTCACAGAGACAGCGCATTCGACTATTCCACCGCTTTTCAATGTAAGGATTGAAAAGTTTTGGCGAAACATGCATGGATCACTGTTAGATTAGATTTCAATGCAATACATGGTGTGCTGAGATATAAACATAAATGTGTTTCCATGCAAAATATTAACGAGAATTTCTAAGTCTAATAATAAAGGGCCATTATTTGCAAAATACAGTTATCTAACTTGGTTATTCAATTAAGTTGGGTGGTTGAATACCATTGTATAAAGTCTCAATGCAATACATCAAATAGTTGCTGAGATATTATCCTATGTGTGCTAACATGCAAGACCTTAACCAGAATTTCTAAGTCGCATAATAAAGGGGCAACAATTATATATTATAAAAGATAAAGTTATCTTACTTAATTAAAGAAGAAGGTTAAATAGATGGGAGCTTGTGTGTAAATTTTCAATGCAAGGTATTGACTTAAAAGTGGTTACATGCAAAACGATAACCAGAATTTCTATGTTGAATAAAAAAGGGGCCATTATTTTAATTTAATGCAAACTGGAGTTATCTCGGTTATTTAAGTAGTTGGTTGAGTACCATTGTATAAAGTATCAATGCAATCCATCAAGTAAGTGCTGAGATATTAACCTATGTGTGCTTACATGCAAAACCTTAACCAGAATTTCTAAGTCAAATAATAAAGGCCCATAATTTGCATTATATTCAAAAAAGTGTTATCTGGGAATACATATCTAATGTTTTAATGCAATAAATGATATATTTGCTGAGATATTGACTTAAATGTGGTAACATGCAAAACCTTAACCAGAATTTCTAAGTCGATTAATAAAGGGTAATTATTTTGCATTAAATGCAAATTAGAGTTATCTAACTTGGTTAATTAAGTAGGTTGGATGGTTGACTACCATTGTATAAAGTCTCAATGCAATACCTCAAGTAGTTGCTGAGATATTAACCTATGTAAGCTTACACGCAAAACCTTAACCAGAATTTCTAAGTCGAATAATAAAGGGCAATTATTTGCATTAAATGCAAATTAGAGTTATCTAACTTGGTTCATTTAGTAGGTTGGATGGTTGACTACCATTGTATCAAGTATCAATGCAATATCTCAAGTAGTTGCTGAGATATTAACCTATGTGTGCTTACACGCAAAACCTTAACCAGTATTTTCTAAGTCGAATAATAAAGGGCAATTATTTGCATTAAATACAAACTAGAGTTATCTAACTTGGTTAATTTAGTAGGTTGGATGGTTGAGTACCATTGTATCAAGTATCAATGCAATACCTCAAATAGTTGCTGAGATATTAACCTATGTGTGCTTACACGCAAAACCTTAACAAGAATTTCTAAGTCGAATAATAAAGGCCTATTATTTGCATTATATTCAAATAATTGTTATCTTACTTCATTAATTTAGTATGTAAGATAGTTGGGAATACATATCCAAAGTTTCAATGCAATAACTGATGTAT
Source organism: Mya arenaria (assembly GCF_026914265.1). Taxonomy (NCBI): domain Eukaryota; kingdom Metazoa; phylum Mollusca; class Bivalvia; order Myida; family Myidae; genus Mya; species Mya arenaria. The sequence continues at coordinate 37,656,890 of NC_069123.1, read as the reverse complement.
TTACTGAGATAATGACTTAAAGGTGCTTACATGCAAAACCTTAACCAAGGTGTGACGCCAACGCCGACGCCGATGCTACCGCCGACGCCAGGGTGAGTAGTATAGCTTTCCTTGTTCTTCGAAAAGTCGAGCTAAAAACGTATGGAGGGAATTTTAAGTGGCCTGATAAGGCAGGTGACCCCTTTAAGCAAGTGACCGTTCAACCAGGTTTGACTGCACTGTTATTTACACATGTGACCACGTCATGTCTGTAATTTCCATTGTAGACTCGCAATATTGTATATGAATTGATAAAAATAATCGGTTATTTTTTTCTTTATAATGATTCTTTTTATGGCACCTTGAACCATTTTGTATTTATCAGAAACTCCGAGAGACTAAAATTGAAATCAAATACAAATATAAATCATCATGCTCCTATATTTTCTTTTTTCAGTGAGTCAGTCAAGCTACTGCAAATATAGTTCTTTTTTAAATTAAGGATGGCTTAACAGGCTTTTAAATGGGTGAATGATTGACAAACTGTAAATGAAGAGGCATTCCTATATTGCCCTTCCCAGATTGTGGCGGGGGAATAAAACAAGGCCATTGGTTGAACCAATGTGACCTTGATCTTGACTCGGGCTTTGCATATCAAATTGGTCAACAAAGACAGACAGGCAGACGGACGAAGCGGTGACTATATGCTACCAGATTTTTTCAGGGAGCATTACAAGTATACTAATCAAAATATGAAGTTAAAATGATACTTCCCCAATTCCAAAGTCGAGGGAACTGCCAAGATGATGCTACACACTGAGTCCTACAATAATGCTCGCAGGTTGCTGGATGCCATATACAGGATACACACCAAGAGAAGCCATCAGTCCCACCTGTTTAAACAGAAATAATACCAATAGTATAGAATATGCAATTATTTACCAAATATCGTGCAATTATTCAAAACCGATTTTGAATTTATTTATAACAGATTAATTAGGCAATTATTTCATATAGTGCAGTTATTTATTACAGATTATTCAATTATTTATCATTTTGTGAAAACAGTTTAAGCAAAATGTTTGTTTATACCTGATATTTTCCTTAGAATTTCCATAATAATTTTCAAAAGATCAAGGTAAACAAGAGCTGTCACAGTATGTGACGATTGCCCCTGAATGTGACATTGACCTATAAACAAGGTCAGTACATGAAAAGTTAAAGATCAAACAAAAACATATGGCAAGTTATTTTAAATTGCCTCTGAACATAAAAAAATACCACCCATACTTGACAACCTACATTCTTATGTCCTTATATTCAGCATTCCATTGTGAATAAACACTAAGTGTATCTTTCACCTTAGGGAAAGGGACATGGGTTTTGCACGTGACACGTCATCTTGGTATGTCGAACACATGTGGCAAGTTATTTTAAAATCTGTCCATACAAGAAAAAGTTACAGCACGGACCTAACAACCAATACTCTGTATCCTTATATGCAGCACTCCATTGTGAATAAACACCTAAGTGTGACCTTGACCTTAGAGGTAGGGACAAGGGTCTTGCACGCGACATGTCGTCTTGGTATGCCGAACACATGTGGCTAGTTATTTTAAAATCTGTCCATACAAGAAAAAGTTACACCCGGACACGACAACCAATACTCTGTATCCTTATATGCACCATTCCATTGTGAATAAACACCTAAGTGTGACCTTGACCTTAGAGGTAGGGACACGGGTCTTGCACGCGACACGTCGTCTTGGTATGCCGAACACATGTGGCTAGTTATTTTAAAATCTGTCCATACAAGGAAAAGTTACAGCCCGGACACGACAATCTATACTCTATGTCATTATATGCACCATTCCATTGTGAACAAACACCTAAGTGTGACCTTGACCTTACAGGTAGGGACATAGTTCTTGCACGCGACACGTCGTCTTGGTATGTCGAACACATGTGGCAAGTTATTTTAAAATCTGTCCATACAAGAAAAAGTTACACCCTGACACGACAACCAATACTCTTTATCCTTATATGCAGCATTCCATTGTGAATAAACACTAAGTGTATCTTTCACCTTAGAGTAAGGGACATGGGTCTTGCACGTGACACGTCATCTTGGTATGTCGAACACATGTGGCAAGTTATTTTAAAATCTGTCCATACAAGAGAAAGTTACAGCCCGGACACGACAACCTATACTCTATGTACTTATATGCAGCATTCCATTGTGAATAAACACTTAGTGTGACCTTGACCTTAGAGGTAGGGACACTGTTCTTGCACACAACACGTTGTCTTGGTATGTTGAACACATGTGGCAAGTTATTTTAAAATCTGTCCATACAAGGGAAAGTTACAGCCGAGACACAACAACCTATACTCTATGTCCTTATATGCAGCATTCCATTGTGAATAAACACCTAAGTGTGACCTTGACCTAAGAGGAAGGGACACGGGTCTTGCACCTGACACGTCGTCTTGGTATGCCAAACACATGTGGCAAGTTATTTTAAAATCTGTCCATACAAGAAAAAGTTACACCCGGACACGACAACCAATACTCTCACCATTCCATTGTGAATAAACACTAAGTGTGACCTTGACCTAAGAGGTAGGGACACGGTTTTTGCACACGACACGTCGTCTTGGTATGCCAAACACATGTGGCAAGTTATTTTAAAATCTGTCCATACAAGGGAAAGTTACAGCCCGGACACGACAACCTATACTCTATGTCCTTATATGCAGCATTCCATTGTGAATAAACACCTAAGTGTGACCTTGACCTAAGAGGTAGGAAGACGGTTCTTGCACGCGACACGTCGTCTTGGTATGCCAAACACATGTGGCAAGTTATTTTAAAATCTATCCATACAAGGGAAAGTTACAGCCCGGACACAAGTTATTGAGCCGGACACACGGACGGACGGACAGACGGACGGTGCGATTTTAATATGCCCACCTTCGGGGGCATAAAAAAGTTGGTTGGATATTTTAATAATAAACTGGGGACAGGTATACAATGTCAGTACAATGGAAATTGTTATCTCATCTATTATTAACAATCTTGAAAAAATACAGTTTGCGTTTATACAGGAAACGCCTGAGGATGATAATAATGTTATATATTGAGGCAAGTATCAATCAGAAACATTAATCTGACTAAGTGCTGATTGCAATCTCCATAAAATCATATAGCTTCAAAGCAAATCTTTACTGTTATAATGCACCAGTCAATTGTAACACACCCCCCCTCCCCTGCCCCCAGGTCCGGGAGTATACCGGGGATAGCTGGCCGTGTTTTTACTCTCCAGGTGGCTCCGCAGTGCCGGGTGAATGCGGTGGTTTTGTCTTCGTGCCAAAAACAGCAGGGAATGGGCCTTACCTAGGTTCCCTGGGGTGCAGGGGCATTTTGCATGGAATTTTACCAGCATTTCGTCCCCGAAGGACGAGGATTTTGCCCGGGCTTGGCTGGACCGAAAGTCAAAGTCCCCGCTATTCCCAGGCCCTGGGGGGGCGTGGTAATTATTGCCTGGTGCATAAATAATAGTTAACATTAACTGGAATTATTCTCTCAAAATAGGTCTTTATTTATGCATGAGATACAGGCTTTGCTACAAATATGGTGCCCTTAAATTGCGATTACAAATCATTTTCATTCATCAGAGGTATAATAATGATAAATCTAAAGCATAGCATGGGGGGGGGACGTCATGCTAGTTTTCTGCAATTGTGGGTTATAGCCCCACACCTGGTGCACTTTGCCTCCCAGGATTATGTTACTGGTGCTACAACATGTAGGAGTAAATATGCAGGAGTGCATGGATCAGAATAAAAGGTAAACAGGGGAAAGAGTTTAATGTGTGTCAGAACCACAAGCACCACACTTGACAGACTTTTCCCCGGTTTATTTCATTGTGTAACGTGCGACGTGAAAGACGCAACAGATCCCTTCAGAGAAAATCATGCTGGACCCTGAAGGGGTACGCTGGTCTTTATATACAGTAAATTCTCAATTCACACAGAGCCCGAGTTTTACTTATTTGCATAAATTGCCAACCAAGTAAATATAGGTACTATGAACATACTTCAGTCTATAATGAAATGTTATACTATGAAGCACATCTGCCGCCTACAGCGGACTGTAACATTATTTTGAACGCACATCCGTCGCCTACAGCAAAACGTTGTAACATTTGTTCATGTCAAACCAAACTCAAACTCTTGCCTTTTACCTGTACACAGCTTTAATTAAAATATATATAAAACCACGGCATCTTTATGGGACTAAAACTGTATGACAGGGTGAGGGAGGTGGGGGGGGGGGAATTCAACATAACTCGACCTTAAGCGAGCCAAAGGCAAAGATAACACCTTCTTAAAATTATTTAGAAAAGATAAAATGTGGATCCGTCGTGGATCGCGTGGAAACAGAATAAAACCTACACTTTCGTAGCCACGGTTGTTTTGAATATCGAGGGACTAGCAGGAGCTGGTCACATGGTATCATCGCACGAGACTTCAAAACTACGGGAAATAACTATTGTGAGTGTTTTTAATAAAGTCAAGGTCAAAGAAGGTCAAATTATACTAATTGTTGAAACGATTATTTTCGCAATATTTTACGCAGTAACCTCCCCTATTAGCTAATCAGGGGCGTTGCTTCTTATGTACTATGAAGGACGAGGCCTTCACTGTCTGTCTGAAATGTAATCCGTACATTTGTTTCTTTAGTTAGATCGCCACACATGTACAGGAGAAACCGTATGTTGATGTATGTTATTTTGGATAGTAAATATTTGGGTAGCATTTTTTTAAGCATACTTTTGAAATACATGTCACCATTTTAAAAAGCAATGCCGCTGATATTAAGATTGACTGTACTTTTGAAAGGGTATATTTTAAATCCCTTTCTTTATCTCATCGTAGCTATTTCCATAGATTAAGCGATGATTTATATCATACACAAATTATGCATTTATGCTAAATAAATATCAGTGTCATTGTTTATATCGTCGGTGTTGTCGAGTAAACCCTGGCTCTGTTGAGCAAATATATAATTTACTGTCACCATTTAATTTGCAGGTTTTATAAACCTTTAATATACTATTATATTGAACGGAAATTGTGTGTCTAGTTTTAGTAACACCCACCATGACCTCCTCATATGAGCATGCTATAAGGGGCGTGCTATAAGCCATGTTTCACCACTACACAATATTTATAACTAAAGGTATTGAGAGGATAATGTTTTTTTCTTTTAAATTTAGTTACAGAGACGTAATTGACGTTGACATTGCGCCCCCCCCCCCCCCGCCCAATGTAACCGGCGTGTCCTCGTGGAGCGAAAGTCGCGAAGAGATCATTTCTTTAAAAACATATCCCACAATAACGAGAATCCAGTTTGATTTTTTTCTTTTCTTTTTGCATTATTATATTATCAACAGCTTCCAAAACACAGACCTCACTGTCAACAAGAAATCCCGGAACAAGCACGCTAGATCGGCGAGGCCCAAAATATATCCTGTTTCTCGCGAGGTAAATTGATATGTATATATGTGATGTAAATCATTGTCGAACATCAACAAAATGTTTGATTTAAGGTCAGTCACAAGGATTTTGTCCTCTACTACAATCATAGCTGTGATGTTAGCATCGTTTTTATCAAATTCAACACTTCCTATACCCGTCGCATTCAAACTTGCACTTCCCTTACTCATCATAAAAAGTTCTAAACACAATACAGTTCTCAATATATTAACTTCCAATTGACGTATAATCACACAGCTTCTCAAAATTGCACCAGGTGAAGTGCACAAACCTGCACGTTCATGGTATATTTCATGATAACATTCGAGTTGCCAAGATATACACAAGATGATTCAGCATACTTTATGAAGCAGACATTTTAACGGTTAAATCCTGACCGATACATATTAGCATATATCAATATATTTTAAATATATAGAGGATATTTGTTTATTTCAGTGTAAGATCGTATTTTTTTCACGAGTGTCATAGAAAAACACATTTTCACGAGTGGCGATCGAACTCGTAAAAAATATAGAGTTTATCTATAATCACGAGTACGATCTTACACTGAAATTAACAAATTTTCTCCGTTTCTTTTATGCTTATTTTCCGAGTTTTATAGAATTTTAATTTATTTTCTTAATTGGCCTCTTTTTTACATTCTTTCAAATCTTGACCCAAACTACAGCAACTCCCTAGACATGATAACATGGTTAAACACATGGCCAGATTATCGGCCAATTAGGGGTTAATGTGTAGCTGAAATTGACTCTCGTGTAGAAATGAAAAGTGGAAAAATTGGCTGGTATTTCATGGCATGCGTGGCTCTCCCAAAAGAGATAGAAGTATTAGCCATCGTTGTTTGCTTGTAAGTAAATGAAGTCCGATTCTTATATATTTGCTTGGTTAGTAAATAGATTCAATAGAGACTGGTTTAACATATATATAGATATATATATATATATACATTAACTTGTATATTCGTATACTGTATAAATTGACGTCACTGTCATTAATTACTACTTAATATCGAATATCATAAAGTTGGTTAAACTATAATTTTTAAAAAGTTTACTGTTGGTTTGATAATAACTAATTCAAAAAGACAAATAAGTCAATGAACATATTAGTACACATTACATAAGTTTACTAAACAGAGCTTGTAATGTGTTTGGTTGTGTTTGTGTTTCGTTGGCTCTTTCCTTTGAACGCTTATTTATCAAAAATCAAGCGTCTAGTGGACACGCATTTGATGAAAAACGTTCAACAGATAAATATGATTTCATTTGAAAACAACTTGTAATTTACACAATTTCTAAATGGCAAAAGAAGGAAGGTAAAGGATTATCCTCAAAAAGCTTTTACAAAAATATATACCTGTCGTTATTTTGTCATTGATTACATTAGCCTGCTAAGCGACCTGTATATTTCTACATTGTGACATGTCATGTTTTTGTTTCCATCTCTGTTTAATGTCAACTCCTCTTCCGAGTGTTACTGGCATGAATGGTGCGTGCCGGCTTGTAAGTAAAAAAATAAACACTGATGTAGCAAATCAACATCAGAAAAGTGAGAACTGGGGTGTAATAAAACAAACAATTTAAGTAACATGATAAAAAGTGATTGGTGAACTGGTAAAGAGGGTGAACTGGTAAAGAGATAAAAACATTGCTCGCTTATCTAATGCTTAATGGTTGCCACAGCCACCTTAAATGTGTCAGGGGTGAGGATAGTGACAATATGATTCGACAAACTGTTCAATTTTGCAAGTGCTGTTATATATTCAAATTTAAAATTGATTCACCTTACAATACACTCAACTAGTTGAACCCTCTTTCCTTGCTCTCTCCAAGTGATAAACCCAGTGTTTAAAGGTTTCCTCTTAGTCTGAGTGTAAAACTGTTTCCCTGTAACCCCCCATTTTGCTTGTTCACCCCAGAGTGTAATATGGACAGCTAGTAGCGTTAGGCATTGTTGAAATAATTTACTTAATAACCTAGCTGACCTGTGACTGGACACTTTTGATGAAGTGTTACAGTTGAGATAAGCAAGAAATAATTTATTTGTTTTTATATTTTTCCGAAAAGTCTTTAAATAGTTACATAGCCTTTTTCAGGTGTACTTAAAACATAAAAAGATAAATTCAGTCAAGAAGACTCAAGATATAATCAAACAAGTAAACAGAGCTAAAATCTTTCTAGAAATGCATCGGCAAATACAAATGCATTCTTTTGGTAAGCTAACCTCATCAAAAAAGATAATGTTTTATAGTTTATCAAATACTTTCTTGGAGGTGGATCTGTTAAAATGGCAGAGATTGAACAATAACAGCAATCTACTGTACCCTTCATAATCAATTGGTATTTTTTTATTCAAACAATTTCATTGTAACTAAGTTTGTTTTCAAGTTTTCGGAGCATTTGGGAGAGTTATACCCTCCAAAAAATGCTGTGATGGTAATTCTTGGGTCAACTGACCAACTGCCGAGGGCCAAAAATTCAAACTTTGCAGAACGTGGACAGTCAATACATTCATTGTTTTGGTAACTAAAGCGACAACTTTAGTGAAAAGGAAAAAGGGTCTTACTTGTAGACTACTGTAGTGTTAGTCTTGCAGGCAATTTTAATTTCATTTAATTCTAACATTCATTTTAAGATATATCAGCTTGTAGAACAGGGCATGTTAAGTTTTGCACCTTTTTATGATTTGGACATAAACAAATTTCCTCTGAGGGGGCTCTTTTAAATAAAATGCTTTCTTTTTTTAACTTAAATTAATGTGATTGTCAAATTGCCATTTTATTGCTTTAAACTTACAGGTAAATAATGAAATAGAATATTCAAAATATAATTTATTTCAAACTGTATTGCAATATATTTATACCTTAAAATATATAGATTTACTTGATATTTATATATGTATACATTTTTTTCTTTAATTAAAGCTTTTTCTAGTAACTGTAAAAATAATGATATTTGTTGTTTACTTTTTTTTCTTCAAAATTTATATAATTATAGAGGGGTTTTTTGAGCCTGTATTTACTTCTAGAAAAATGAAGGGTTTTTTTGTGTCATTTTTGGTTCAGTTGTGCATTACGTAAGATGGTTAAAACACCTGTACTGGTAACACATATGTCCTATATATGTAATGAAATAAATGAAAATTATATATATAAATGCCATATGACTCTAAATGTACACAACTAAAGGGCATAGGCACCAATCCCCAATTACTGGGAAAAATCCTTGGGTATTCAATGTATACACAAAGCATTCTAAAAAAAAATATCGCCATTAATTTACTTTAAAAATATATTTCATTTCAGATCATACAGAAGGCGATCCCGCAGCAGATCAAGATCTAAGTCTAGGGATAGAAAAAGAAAGCGTTCACGGTCGAAAGAACGAAAACGCTCCAGATCTAGGGACAAAAAAAGGTCAAGGTCAAGAGAAAGAAAAAGGTCAAGGGAGAGAAAGAGGTCACGTTCTAGAGATAGAAAAAGGTCACGTTCTAGAGATAGGAGGAGAAAAGATGATAAGAGAAGGTTTGTTAAATTCTATAGAATACCATCAATAAATTGTTAGGTCCATCTTTGTATTAATTACAAGTTATTATTAATACAAGAATAGATTAAACAAGTTATTTACAACGTAATATACAATAAGACCATCTCAGTCTTGAGACATTTTTTTTAAAATCAATTTAAGAAACAAAAAGATGAGTAACTTATTTGATTGGTGTGGGTAAATACAGAATATCATACATTTAGAGACATCTTACTTTGGCTTTTGAACTTGCTTATAAGCTCTCTGTAATCTATAAAAATATTTATATGAAGACATTTTTTCAGTCACATTAGTTAAAGAATTTTTTTGTAAACAAAATCCAAAGCACAACCATCATTACAATTTTTAAACTTACATTATCTGTAGACTGGCTTAAAACTCTTGCAATGACTCCTTTACATGTACGGTACCGTAATATAAATTACAAAATTAGGATTTTACTTTGATATGATTATAATTATTATAATGTTATGGATACTTTACAAATTACAATGGTACATGTAGTTTATAGCCTTTATTATACTGTTTAACAGTTGACCGAAGCTTAGCTTTTCTTTATGCAGGAAAAGGTCACGGTCAAAAGACAGGTCAAAGAGTAAATCTCCCAGCAAGTATGGTGAGGGAGCTATCAGAGTCAAGGATGAACCACTAGACAAGGTCAGTGTATACAATCATTTATTATATGAATTCCGGTGTTTTATAGAGATTTATCAGTGAAATTAAATTGATATTTCACAGTTTCAAACAGTTAAAATATCAATTTGATATTTATCACTGTTTAGAAATTTAAGCCCACTCTCGGTTCCAAATCGAGTGTCAGCACACACAGAAATTTAACACCGTTTTTTCACTAAAAAAGTGTAATTCAATTCCTTTTAATTTCAAGTTTAGACATATATATCTTAAAAAGAAAAGAAAACCTGTTTGCTTCAGTGTAAAATAGCAATATATTTCACCTCATGAACACAAAAGTGAATATTTCACTCGTGGCTGCGCCATTCGTGAAATATAAATTTTGATACTAACTTTGTGATACATGTTAAGATCTTACACTGAAAACCCCCCACAAATATTCTCTTTGTAATGTACAAGCGTTTGAACCTTTTGAGCCTCCTTGTTTTGTCAATGAAGAGACAATCTGTTACATTTATTTATGGCTTCAATAACTCAGATAGTGGCTGCAGTAACTATTGTATGATGATATACAGTAGAAACCTGCTGGCTCGATATCCCAGAGACCGGCCAAAATCGGGAATATCGAGCCAAGCGGAAAGCTTACATGGAGTAATGATATATCGGTCCTTAACATCAAGTTCCAGCCAATGAGGATATTGAGTCAAGCAATATCCAGCCAACAGGTTTCGAGTGTAGTTACCATGTACAGTGATTTCACTACATAATAGCAACAGATTTATAATGTAAATTATGATTTATAAAATCATTTTCTCAGGAGGAGGAACAGAAAAGACTTGAGATGGAGATGCAAAAGAGACGCGAACGAATCGAGAAATGGCGGGATGAACGAAAGAAGAAGCAAGAGCTCATACCGATAAATATCGCTATACCGAGCAAGATATGGAGCCTTGAGGATGAGGATGACGACGATGAGGAGGGGGACACCGATGGAGAGAAGATGGAAGAGGAGGAAGATGAGGTTGATCCTCTTGACGCTTACATGCAGGTAGGAAGGTCACGATAAATTTGCTGTAGTTTATAGAACATGTACTTTATGAGGGTGAATCGAAAATTATATCCCTATCACAGAGACTACATTTTTATTTCAGTATTCTAATGGGTGTGAAATTTTAAGCCCGCTATAAAGGCATTCTTTAAAGTAATTTGATTTCAAAGTATAACTGTACAGAGTGAGAATCAAAGTGGAGCATGTCACCCATGTCAAATAGAGATACTGATTTTGATAGTAGTTTCCTGTGACTTGGAGTTTACATGAACATAAATGGCCATGTGTGGGTGTTAACATATTGTATTGATTTTAACAGGGTTTAACATTGGAAGCATTATTCTTTAGAAGTACTAGTTAAAAGAGCATATTTGTCACAAACTGCATGTATTGACCTTCTTCATGTTTGTACCTTGATAAGGAGGAACCATTTTCATACCTATACATGTATGTGTGCTATTTCAAAAGAATGAATGTATGAAAATGACTGTATGTATATGTATATATATATGTTATTTCAGTCGGTCACTGAAGAAATCAAGAAGCCTGATCTCACAAATGCAGGAGAGGCAAATAATGTAAGTCATAGATTTGAGCAAACTGTTCTGGTTTCATTGTTAAAGGTGCAGGGCTTTGAGTTAGATTATATTGTAACATCTGAAAAGTTGTAATTCTGTTATTGATATCCATCTCTATGTTACATTTTTTATCAGTGTTGAAATGTTTTCTTTTGTATATTATTCATTAAAAGTGTACTTATCACTAAGTAAGAGGTTTTATAAATGCCCAATCCACATGTACAATGTTTGAATTAAATAGGCTCTTTAAAGCTAGTCTATTCAATGCATTCCTACATGTACCAGGCATGTACTTTTTATGATGTGTTAACTCGAATACCGTAATTTTTACTTCGGAATAGCGATTATTTCGGACTACCGATTTTCGGATTCAAGATTAAAAATTTAGTTAAACAAAGAAGGAGTAAAATCGGGACCGAAAAATCATTTCGATAATAGCGATTATTTTGGATAAACGGTGTTCGGAATAGCGGTGTTCAACTGTACATGCATTATTTCACAGCTAATTATTAACCAATTTACATGTATAATGACATAAGCTCTCTACATCTAGTCTATTAGATGCATTCCTGTATATTTTTAAGAAATGTAAATTCAAATACATTCATAATTTCACAGCTTATCATTAAACATTCCAATGCCTTTTTTTGACAGCAGAGTACTAATAGTGCTGGTAAGGGGAAATTGACCATTATCACAGCGGTGGCGAAGAAGAAAGAGGACCCCACCATACAGAAGGGCGAGCTCATGGACAATAACACAGACCTTATGGAGGTACTGTATAGTGCTGTTGTTTATAAGGTTTTCTCTTATTTTATTTAAAAATCCGAGGTATTATCATAGCCTGGGTTTTGTTGACATGGACATGGGCTTCGCTAAGAAAACACCTAAGACATTGGCTATAACTAGAAAATGGTTCAGGCAATCATATGAAACTTGTTATATACATGTTGTGAGAGACCATACACACATGTATAGCAGTGCCCATTACTCTTTTATGTGGCTTTAATGATTGCCTTGTATTGCCCCTTTTATGATTGAGAAAAAAAAAGAGACCAGCATTGGAGTTCACTTGCGCTCCCCTGTAAATAATCAGTATTGTGATAACATGGGCATCTTGGTGTTGTGCTCATTGTTGTAATACGAAAACTGTAATGTTGGTCATAACTTATGAACAGTTAAAGTTACATATGACATATACTTATTTTGACAATGTGCATATGTGTACCATGTCCCATTACCCTGGCTAATAGTTGAGTGTTTTTAGATTAAAAGTGAAGAACAATAAAAAGCCTCTATGTTCAACAGGTCATTATATACTGGTTATACAATAATACATTTCTGTGTTTTCAGTATTCGTCAGAAGAAGAGGAGGAGGACCTTGATTCCGCCATGGCAAACATGAATAAACAGAAGAAAAAGGTAACCCACAACTTATGCACGTGCATGAAAGTGAAGTTGCTTATTTATATTAACACAGGTAAATTGACTCTTATAAACTGTTAGGTTTTTAAGTAAGTGAAATAATGTCAATGTCTTTATTTTTATTTCATGTAAAACTGGCAATGAGAACAACTTTATAAAATCGTTTAAATGCCTTACTGCTTCGTTTCAAGGTTTGTTAAAAGTATTTAAAATCTTCATTTTAACATGACATTTAAACACATTACTCGTGAATGGCTGTGGGTCTTGTGCTTATTTTGACTAATGTGTCTAATTTCAGGATGTAGTGATCACAGACCACAGTAAGGTGTACTACGCACCATTCCGGAAAAACTTCTACGTGGAAATCCCGGAACTCGCTAAACTAACACCAGAAGGTAGGGTTTCTAATTTTAACCGTCCAATATTACTACATATGGTCACATAATCCAATTTTAATGATGTTATATATAACATTTACCAGGTATGCCAAATAAGACCCTAATGTAATACATTATAATTATTACACATGTTATCTGGTGGTTAATAAATACATGTTATCATAATGTCAAGGATATTTTACTCAGAGCGGTCACACTTTGAGCACTCAGCACTGGTTGGACATAACTTTAAATATAAATTAAAGAACTTTTCCAAAATAAATAAAATTGCAAGTTTGAAAAAGGTGGGAGTTAAACTCTGAAAAAGCCTGAAATTAGGTTGGCGCTGGCTGATTTTTCACGGACATATTTAGTTCCAAAATGGTTATCAGTACGGAAAGGTTTTTTGTAAATGATCTACCGGAACTTAAATGGCTACCAAGGTCGTCAATCATGCAGTCATTGCAAGAGCGATAGTTGTAGTTTATATTTGATTGCAAATGCCTATATTCATTTTGTGAGTTATTTTTCAAGTCACCTTTACATCAATTTTCATGGTATGAGATATGACAAAGTATTTTAATAGATAATTATTCCTTTGCAATTTTTCCAAAGGAAAAGTGGATAACCTCGGTTAATACATTTGGGTATGTTATTTGGCGGGCAGGTGGCGGTGACCATTGGCGCTTGTGTCCAGACTTTAACGTAGCCAGGTTTATGATATTTTGAAATAACTTACCAATTATGTTGAACAAGAATACTGCGGTTTGGAGTTCTTTCATTTATTAAATAATTTATAGCATTGCATTTGCTTGATCTCAAATAGCATTTTTGCTAAAAGCGAAACAAATATTTTAATTATTATATCGCTCGCTCGCTTAATTACTTTTAGGGAAAAATCAGATAAAAAAATTATCAATGTGGTGAAGCCTAAGGATAAAATACAATTAAACTATCATTGTATTACTAGGCAAGAAAGAAAAAAAACGTGGTTATTGAACGTTTTACGCGTCTAGAAGCATCTAAACTCATAAAACCACAGCAAGTTATTGCTGGTTAGCATGTTATGTTGTGCACGTTTGATGCTACTTAGTTTGACTAAAATAATTCCTCTTTATCATGTACGAAATGACATGAAAACTTGTCGTATATAACCCTTAATAAGTGTACACCCTTCTCCTGAAACTTCATTGGAATGTTTGACACCATTGGTAGTTGTTTCCATGATATCGTTTGGAGATTTCTCTTAGTTGATGACTTAGTACAATATTACACAGATTTGGTGTGGATCAAGGACGTCATAGTGAAAGGGCTAAATTTTGGAGCGAAACTTCGGACATTTGACCCCCTTTCTCACCTACCGAAACATATGAGGTGTACATGTAGTCAGAGGATTTGGGTCCCGTTACGAAATCTGTCATTGCATTTTTCGTCTACATGCATGTGATTATTTTTTTTCTGCGATATCGACATAAAGCAAGTATCTTGGACAATTAAAGATTGTCTGAAATCTGTCCCTTCGTTTATATTTCATGTATATATTCTTCATTATTCTCTGATCACAGATAACAGATACAAGATAAAACACAATGTTTTAAACGATGTGCTGCTGGTTTTACGCGTACATTAAGAATATATGTTTTTGTAACTGCATTCCTCAAACCTACATAGCACAATAAAATATGCAGTGCATTTTACTTTTGTAGTTAATAAAAAAGAAAAGCAACATTTTTTTCACTTGAATACATTGGTTTTATATATGGCTCTGAATAAAAATACATGAAATTTGTTTTATATATCAATCACTTTTTCACTGGAACGAAGTCTATGTCTGTTTAACCGTCAACATGTATTATGATGTTGATAACGAATTACAGTACATGCAATAGTATACGTACTAAGAAATGTTGAACAATTCGGATTTACATAAAATAATATCATACAATATATGACTTGCAAACTTGAATTTACAATATAAGAAATAATTATTTTCCGTGTCTGTCCTGTTTTACTTTCGTCTGATCACAGTTGCTGCCATCACCATTGGAAACACTGTCTTTCTGTGTTAAGACTCAATCAGATAGTGATCCGCCACGAACGTTTTGCTGAAATAAAAGTTGTGCTTAAAATGAAGTTTCAAATCATGCCCGAGTTAAGTTCAGTTACGTCTGCATACAACTTTGCTCAGTCTTAGCAGGTTTTTTTGCGAATAAATATACCATTTAATGTAAAAAAATAAAGCAAGATGTTAATTAAATCCAAATCGATGTAGAGTAAGTGATGTAATACGCATTGCTTAAACTTAAAAATTTCAATGTCCTTTACATCAAGTTCGAGACGACGAGGACATCGAGCCAAGCGATATCGAGCGAACGGGTTTCGAAGGAAAATCAATTGCAGTGGAACTGTTTTCCTTACATAAATATCATATAATTGTTTCTTACGTATGTGATGTTGTCGTTTACATGTTCAGAGACGTTTGAATAGTCAGTTGTTTGTTCCATCGTGTGAACATCTGTTCCTTGAAGAGCCTCATACCTAAGATCATTGAGCTCAACCTCACGCAAATTAGCATCCACTGTGTCATAATCTTTTCGGGCTAAAGCATTGAAACATATGTGATTACGTGCAAAGAACTTTTATAAACATACCATTTTAAACAAGCGAAACTTCGTTTTTATAATTGCCGCTTGTGCCAAAGACAAAGCTAGTAGGTTGAAAAAGACAGTTATAAGATGCAAATTAATCGAAACGATACAAATTTATTGAATAACTTTACCGTCATGAAGTGAATTATTGCGTTCCGTGTTCGACCTTCCCCTGAAATACATCATCGGTCGATTATTTACGCCTTAATATATTCCCAGAAACAAAACCTCGGTACATTGATATAAAAACTGTTATTCTACACTTTGTATATATCCAACCTTTTCATTAGTCGAACAGCTGTAAGGTGCCAACCAACGGAGAGTTATATACTCTGTAAAAAATGTTGTTTGTGTTAACAAACTCGTGTGTGTAACAGGACGCTTTGACAAGATAAGCTACTGGAAATATAATGAATGTCATTGTCGTTATTTTGGTAGCAAAACATTGTGTCGATGTATTTGTACAAATAAACTGAAATTAAACGAGATATAAACTTCATATTCAGTCAAAAGCTATACATTGTATTGTTTTTATCTTCAGATATGCATGAAAGCCGGTATAATCCAATATTAAGTTCACCTATCATTTTTTTATCATTTTCTATCCATGCTGTCTTTTTCTTTTCTTTATTAATGACGTAATAAATGTATGTGTTTTTCACAATTGTTACGAACCTTTTACGAAACCAAAGCATAGCAATTATTGCAAGGATTATAAGCCCCACAACGCCTCCACCGAGACCCCCTCCAAGTGCTTCTGTCATTGTGGTCTGTTTTTCACTTCTATTTCCAACGTCTGCAGAAAAAAGATAGAAGTATACACCTATCTCCGTTGACACTAATCAACCTACCATATCCGAAATCAAATGAAAAGCTGTTATCAAACAAGCAAAATCCATATATTATATCCCTCGCCAAGTCATCCATTGTCGAAAAACCTAGAATTGAATACGAATCCAATTTAAGCAGTTTTCGGCAAAATTTTATGATATTTAAAAAATATCTGTTAATATGAAATGGAAACGTTTTTGTGAATTCACATTCATTGATGTAGCATTGCTTCATAAAATATATTCAGTAGATACATTTTTATTGCATTTCAATATAATAATTTAGTTTAACAAATTGTCTTTTAAACACTTCATACCACATATTATAGTTGCAAACTATCAGTATCATACAACTTCATTATTTCTGTTTTATTTTTTGATGTTAGTTACATTGAAATGACACCTCTCATTTTTGTCAAACCAGAATAAAAGCTATGTTATTGCCTATTGTTTTTTTCAACCCAGTTATATATTAAGGTTTGGACGTGGTTTCTTTCAACGACATGTTCAATACTTACATAATGTGTTAGATATTTCAGATGTACATAAGAGACAAAAGAAAGCTAATTCTCGATTTCTTTTCGATTTTATCAATGTGTTTTAATTAGTGTATTATGCAAGGGTAACACTTCAATGGTTGTATGGGCAAACACTAGGAAATTATCGGGTGCAAAAACGTTTTAAATAGTTTTGCAATTCAAAAACAACATATTTTACCCGAACAGCCGTTGGATTGATTGCATGCTTCACAATGTGATCCACACGCAGTGCACTGATGTCCCCAATATCCATTTTTACAAGATATACATTCGCCGCTTCTTTTGTTACATGTTGAACAGTGTTGTTCACAGGGATGTTCACACTTGTTCCCCCAATATCCAAGAACACATGACAAACAATTACCATTCGACCTTTCACATTTAGATTCGCTACAACGTGACACGCAACTGTTTTCGCATGCACTTCCCCAATATCCGTCAAAACAAGATTGGCAACCGGTTGAGTCACATAAAGAACAATGGGTTCCACATGGATAACAAAAAGTATTGTTCACGTAGTGTCCAGGTTTACAGGACAGGCAATAACCATCCCATATAATACACGATGTACAGTTTTGCGCACATTATATCACATATACTTCCCCAGTATCCGTCATGACATGATGTACAACGTCTTGGGCCACAAACTGCACAGTGTTTACCACATGTGGTACATTTGCCACGATGAAAGTAGTATCCCGATTCACAGGACAGACAATAACCAACCAATTTACTACACGAAACACAGTTTTGCGCACAGTTTTTATCACATGAACTTCCCCAGTATCCGTCATAACACAATGTACACTCTCTTCGGCCACATACTACACAGTGCGTACCACAAGTGGTACATTTGCCATAAGAAAGGTAGTGTCCAGGTTTACATGACAGACAATAACCATTAGATTTCAGACACAAAGTACACTTTTGCGCACATTTCTTATCACATGTGTTTCCCCAGTAGCCTTCATAAACGAGTTACAGCCGTATGAAGCGCAAGATTGGCATTGTGGTCCACAGTTATAACAACTTAAGTTTCTCACATAGTATCCGGATATACATTTTGAACAGAAATTGCTATGATTTTGATGACATCTTAGGCAATTCTGAGCAGTACACTCCTGTGTACAGACAACTGTAACAAACAACAACAAAACTAATGTATTCGTATGCAATTGTATTCAAATGGAATTCTTGATGATAATTAATATTGTTTTTCGGAAGGTGTATATCTTTTAAAAAATGGAATGAACATTAATTTATAGGTTTGAACCAATTACAATGAATTTAATGCCGAAATTTGGTCCATGTCATGTTTCCTTTATAACAGACACGATTGCAAAGTTTGATGTGCAACGATTTAACGTACATTAGGTCAGTTTAGACTTACAAAATCAAATATCTTTATCTGCTGGATAATTTATTTATTTGACGCTAAATATCATAATTCAAAGATATAATGCACTTGATCTCTTGAGGAATTGATACATATAGCGGATTTTTTAGATATGGGCCGGGATTCTCATACTGCATATGTTCGGATTTTGTTATTATTATGTTTGACGTCTGCTGATGTTATTTATTTGATTTCGATAGACAAATAATAGCTTATACAAATATAAGTTAAAACATATGTATTGTTCTAAATTGTAGTTTAAAACAGTGTCCTTAAAATTCGAATTTTGTTTTAAACCTCGTCTATACAAGTTTATTTATTCATTATGTTTTTGTTTTATTGTATTTTCTCGAGATATAATGATTGTAAATGTTAAAGGCAATGTAATATATTGGGATATTTAGCATTTTGGTTTTTGAACCTTGATATACATTTACAAAGATATGCAATATAACAGCAATTTCTTTATGTATTTTTTAAAATATTAAAATATTTATGAGATCCTTTATTTTATCTGACAACAAAAAACTTACCTCGCACAAGTATGAACAGAACAGCAAACAAGTACATTTGGCTTGTGGGCATCTTCGTCATAAGTATCCAGTTTTCAAAACTCATGATTAATTGTTGCTAAATATTCATAGACCTTTTATTGCTTGATATTTAATCCCTTCAGAGAGAAGTATCATTCTTATTCCACGTATGAATAAACACTGTTTACACAAAGCTTGCACGCCAAGTATAGAATGTAAAAGTATTAGATATGCTTTGGGACACGTTATGTAATATATAAACCTGGATGTGTAGTAAACTCAGGACTATATATGTACTGAAGCAAAACATTATTGTATAAATAGATAATGACCATGAACTAAAATTGAATTGATCCAAAACGTACGAATTATTACCTAAAAACACGATGTTGGAGCCACTTTCAAACTATTATAATATCAGATTGTAATTTGGAACCAATGCGAACTTTTCGAACAATTGATATTTAATGTCTGCTGATTGTTTAACTGGATGTACATACAAGAAGACAAGTGCTGTGGTTAAAGTATTCATATGAATTTCATGATAAGTGTTAAGCTTAATTAAGAGTGTGTAAGTGCGTTCAATATAAATAAGTCAATGAGGATATAATCCCACATAACACACTCTTAAACAATATTAACACTCGATACAAAATAATTCAATACAAGACTTTTAGTTACAACAACAGGAAATGAATGTATTATACATGTTGAATAACAGGGTTAGAACAACTAGAATAATAAAACTACTCAGGCCTGAACTTATACCTAAATTAAAAGTATATTTAATAGTTCACGTATGCATTTTAGAATAAAGCTACATTCTACATATTAATATTTTTAACCCTACATTATGAATATGCTCAGGTTCGATAGAACCTTATATTATTTTATTATGTATTTCATATTCGATACTTTCTTAAAGTGTTCAAATTAACGTTTTCTTACTGCAGTGCTATTGTTTCAGTCAGAATTTTGCAAAATATAAGAAATGACTACCATTTGAAACGTCTTTTAAGATTTTTCTTTCGGTGTATTACTCATTGCACAGGCCTATTCCTTTTCAAAAATCATAGTCAATTGATCTGTAGTTACCTCCCTATCAATCTTAATAGAAGATATGTCACCAAACACATTACGGTGGTATTCTTAAATACTGTCAATATCAATATCTAAAATGCACTTGCCCATCTTTGCATCCTCATGATGCATGTCTAACCCTTACGTGAGCGAGTCGTAACGCGTCTCTTTTGGTGATGTGGCCAGCCTAGCTTAAAGATAAAAACTCTAATAATTTATGTCAAATGTTTACGTTCCGGATAGAAAAATCCGACCCGAGGGCGCCTGCGTTGCCAGGTAAAAGGCTTATCTGACTTAAATGCCATATATGTTTTTCTAGCATTTCTTAAATAACATTTTGTATCAAAACTTCTACATAGAAAAACGCATTTTTAAACATTTCACCAATAAGCGCGTGCGACGATATTTTATGACGTCATGACTAAAGTAACTTTTATTCACTGCATACGTTAGGAAGTTCGTTCACTATCACGTCTTTTAAGGGTTATTTTGCTTTATTTTGAAAGTATTTTTGTTAATGTTTAAAGATCTCATCTATTGAAATGTCATAATTATATTTACATAAATTGAATAATAAAAGAAAAAAAACATTCCATCACAGAGCGGGACTCACCTGGTACGGGGGAACGTTCCAGATGGAACTTACGAACACATTTTAACATGTTTCAACGATCGTCAACTCGCTATAAAATCTATTTCAACTGTAAATGACCAATTAAAATTTCAAACTTATACATACAATAAAAAGGAAACTATAGCTTTTTCATTAACATGAGGTCAGTATAGCCCCCGCAGTTCAAACGTCAGAATCGTCAACGACATAATTTCTCAAAGTAAGATCCGTTCGCCGCAATACACCGTCAATGTCTCGCTAACCACTGCCGGTAAATGTCACTGAACCATTCTGACTTGTTAGGCGTGTCTTCACTTTGTAGTTCCTTAAGTCATTGAAGCGTTTACCTTTCAGTTCACATTTAAGTTTCGGAAATAGGGCAAAATCGCATGGTGCTAGGTCCGGCGAATAAGGGGGTTGGAAAGGATCTCCGCTTCAAGCTGGATTGTCGCGGTAGTCAGGGCCTCCTCCGATCTATGCGCGGGTGCATAATCCTGGTGAAAAATCACCCATCGTGCAACGCCTGTGGTCTTATTAATGAGGGCCCTGTACAAGTCACGCCTCAAAACCTTAAATGGAGAACATAACTGAGGCTGATAGCATAATGCATTTGTCGCGTTTTGCGTACTTCATCAAATATCATAATTAAAACTAAGACTTATTCAATCCCATATTTTTAATCACAAACTTTATTATTATTTTGTATTATACAGATTTAATTAATGACTTAAAATTGATAGAAATGAATTTTGTTATGTATCGCTTTACCTTAGAATAGTAAGCACCTGTCATAATTTGGCCCTGCGGAACTGCATGGAGTAAAATAACACCGTGCACATCAAAGAAGACCATGAGCATATGCTTTCTTATCGAGCGGGATGATCGTGCCTTCTTCGGAGGCGGGAAACCGGTAGTCTTCCATTGACTGCCTTGCTGTTTTGTCCCAGGTTCGTAATAAAACAGCCAGGTTTCATCGCAAGTGACTGTCTTCTAAAGGAATCGGTTTCCTTCCTTTTCGTTCCGAGCTAAGAATCGGCGTGATTCCCGTACTCTTTTGCTCATCCCATCTTCTGCCAGCAGCCTTGGAACCCAACGCGCACTCACTCGACTCATTTCCAAACTGTCTTTCATTGTCCTCCGTACCGACCCATAACTCATGTCCAACATCTTGCATATTAAAAGTGACTCGACGATCAGCGTCAACGGCGTCACTCTCCGTAGTTTGTGAAACCGGTCGCCCAGACCTCACGTCGTCACAAATGCTGTCCCGCCCCTCACTGAACCGCTTGTGCCACTTGTACACGAGCATTCGCTTCACTGGAGTTTCACTTGATGCTTCATTCATCAGTTTAAGTGTTTGCGATGGTGTTTTCTTAGGTTCACACAGAACTGTATCACTGCCCGTTTTTCGAATCTGTCTTCTGGCGTCATTTTAAACAAAATTTAAATTTACCATTCAGTCTAAAATGCTTCCTTTGAAATAAACAAACAAACGCACTGACTTAAAAAATCACGTCATCACATGTTATTTACGTCACGTCAAATGTGCAAACTTTCGCGCCTTTTTTTTTGTTTCAATGTGAGTGGTCAACAAAACAAGATATTGTCATGGGTTATTTTAGCAACTGCGGAGGAATGCGCGACCACCTGTTTCCATAGTGATCACTACGTTGTCGTAATAAAATGCTATACGATGAAACTCGCATTCTTATTTCAAATTACCTGATTATTATTGTATGAAAGTTTTAAAGATATGTTGCATATTGTTTTCATTTTATCAAGCTTTTCCACGAACTTCTAGCTATGCATGCGATAGCTATATATTGTTTCTTTTTAAGATAGGCTTTTTATAACGTGCATGCGACATTATGAGAATTATTTCGACGCAACAATATTGGAATGCTTTATTACTTTCATGACAACAGAACACTAGTAATTCATCCGTCAATAAACATTTTATTTTTAAAATCATTGAACGTATTTGAATCTATTAATGTTTTATTCGTTTTGCCATTTTGGACAGTGTTTACTTTTTTATTTTTCATTGATTTTCATATCAGAAAATTAATCAAATAGGCAATACTTTATATGCAAGCGTTCTGCAAAATAAGCATTTGATATTTTAAAACGATATAATCAATATATGCTACTAATTGAACGATGAAAATTCTAAAGCAAACCCTTCTGATTGATAGTTATGTTATAGATGCATTAATTATTTCTTTACAAACACATTTTGCATTATTGTATTGTGTTCTATATATATGCATATTATTGTATTTCAGACTAGATTTGAACATTCAAACTCGAATGCACGAATGCACAAAAATAACATAATGATTAATATTTATTATTTATTAGCTTAGCTTTCTTTTTGGTATGTTTAAATGTTGGTGTTGTTTATAAGTACAAGTACATTCTTTTTTAACTTTCGTTTCTGTTTGTCAAACAAAAATTGTATCAAAGGAGCCCTAGTCACATCCGGTGGATAATGCAGGCTCACAACGAGGGACTTAGACAGCTTTTTACCGTTTCGTCTAGCCAGTTCCTTCGTAGTTTAGCATTATAACATATTCTAGTAGAAATGAAAAAGTTGATGATATTTGTGAACATGTCAACCTGTGACGATAACAAAGTATAGATAAAGATCAAACGATCATTAACAAAACTAACAACAAAAGTTTTTAATGAAAGCAGTAGTAGTAGTAGAAGTAACAGTAGTAGAAGAAATAGTAGCAGTACAAGTAGTACAAGTAGTAGTAGTAGTATAGTAGTAGTAGTAGTAGTAGTAGTAGTATTAGTAGTAGTAGTAGTAGTAGTAGTAGTAGTAGTAGTAGTAGTAGTAGTAGTAGCAGCAACAGCACAGCAGCAGTAGTAGTAGTAGTAGTAGTAAAAGTAGTAGTAGAAGTAGTGGTAGTATTAGTAGTAGTAGTTGTAGTAGTAGTAGTAGTAGTAGTAGTAGTAGTAGTAGTAGTAGTAGTAGTAGTAGTAGTAGTAGTAGAAGTAGTAGTAGTAGTAGTAGTAGTAGTAGTAGTAGTAGTAGTAGTAGTAGTAGTAGTAGTAGTAGTAGTAGTAGTAGTAGTAGTAGTAGTAGTAGTAGTAGTATAGTAGAAGTTGTAGTACTAGTAGTAGTAGTAGTAGTAGTAGTAGTAGTAGTAGTCAAAGTAGTAGTAGTAGTAGTAGTAGTAGTAGTAGTAGTAGTAGTAGTAGTAGTAGTAGTAGTAGTAGTAGTAATAGTAGTACAGATTTATCTTGATGGTCAATCGATGTTCACACCAGGATATTTCGAACTAAGTAGTAGATGTAGTAGTAGGAGTAGTAGTAGTTGTAGTAGTAGTAGTAGTAGTAGAAGTAGTAGTAGAAGTAGTAGTAGTAGTATAGTAGTAGTAGTAGTAGTAGTAGTAGTAGTAGTAGTATAGTAGTAGTAGTAGTAGTAGTAGTAGTAGTAGTAGTAGTAGTAGTAGTAGTAGTAGTAGGAGTAGTAGTAGTAGTAGTAGTAGTATAGTAGTAGTAGTAGTAGTAGTAGTAGTAGTAGTAGTAGTAGTAGTAGTAGTATAGTAGTAGTTTGTAGTAGTAGTAGTAGTAGTAGTAAAAATTCTAGTAGTAGCAGAATGTTTTACTGATGCTGCAGTTAAATCAACATATTTTATGAAATGGATAGTGTTGAAGTTAAATATTCAAATATGAGTATTGAATGTTATTGTTACAAGAATATAAACTCATATTTTACTCTTTTTAAAAAAGAATGTCTTCAGTATCAGCTGAATGCTCATGTTTTATCGACATTATAATTATATGCTACCTAGTTTTTGTTTATAATATTTGATAATTTTTCTACTGCAACATAACTGTATGCATTTCACATTACTCATTAATAATGGCCATGTGCATATTTATCTTACATTTTATAGCTTTAGTATATAAATGTATGTAGATAGTGTATCCATGTAAATTAAGGACTCATAAATAAACTGTGAAATACTTACTGCTTGCTTTATGGAAGGTGTGAAAGACCAATACTTATAAGGATTTACATCTGGTAATAGAAACCATTTCCTTCACACTACTTAGCCGATTTCTTTCAATATGGTCTGAATTATGCACCAGTCAATTGTAACCACGCCTCCCCCCGTGGTCCGGGGTATACCGGGGATAGCCGGGGAAATGGGCCATGTTTTTACCTTTCGGGTGTATTTGTTCAAAAGAAAAATTTACTAATGTTGCAGTAAAATCGACATATTTTATGAAATGGATACTTTAGTCTTAATTATGCACAAGTCAGTTGTAACCACGCCCTCCAGGTCCAGATGTATACCGGGGATAGCCCGGGAAAT
Organism: Mya arenaria; assembly: GCF_026914265.1. Taxonomy (NCBI): domain Eukaryota; kingdom Metazoa; phylum Mollusca; class Bivalvia; order Myida; family Myidae; genus Mya; species Mya arenaria. The sequence continues at coordinate 37,631,767 of NC_069123.1, read as the reverse complement.
GGGCCGTGTTTTTACCTTTATGGTGGGCCCGGAGTGACGGTAGAATGTGGTGGTTTTGTCTTCGCTTTAAATATAGCGGGAAATGGGCCTTACCTAGGGTCCCTGGGTTACGGGGGCATTTGGCGGGGATTTTACCATCTGTTCGTACCCGCAGGGAGGGGATTTTAGACGGGTTTGGCTGGACCGAAATTCAACCTCCCCTCTATTCTTCGGACCTGGGGGAGCCATGGTTACAATTGACTGGTGCATTACTAATCAAAATACTAAGAGACCATGCAAAGTACAGTGTGTATATACTAGTGATGGGCAATCGGCTTGGATTTTCATAATCGATTAATCGGAGACTCTGAACGATCGATTATCCGATTAATCGACTGTAATCGGACAGTATCACAAAAGCATCATTTTCTGATGTATATATCAATAAGGACCTTAGTTTTCATGTGTATTTCATTTCTTACGCTTCAGTCAGAAAACAGGTATTATTTCTGGCATATTGATTAATGGGTGGTGGGGGGGGCTTGGTTACAATTGACTGGTGCATTAATTAAACCAGTTTTGAAAATTAAATTGAAAAAATTGAGACATAACACATTGGTTTTGGATGACATTAGCTATTAAAAGTAACGAGTAATTGGAAATTAAATAAGCAAAACTTACGTATTCTCGGAGTTGGACGGCAAACATTTCCATTCTCGACTTTCCAATAGACCATAATCCTTTGCGGCCGGGTGACCTCCGGTTTATTTCCGGGTTATAGCTAAGTATAATGACAGCGCTAAATACGGACTAATTATCATTCGAGGTTTGTTATAATTTATTTATTTTGATTAGATTTGTCATTTTAATGAGTTTATATTACATTATTGTGATATTATTTGAATGTCATAATTTATAAATCGCTTGACTGTTTACCTGGACAGTTAGTTCTGGTGGGTGGGGTAGATGGTTCAGAAAAGACTGCGGTTACTATTCTTATTGGAGTATTATTAACAACAAAGAATTATCATCTATTCTTAAACATTTGTTTTGAAAATGAACACAAATAATATATTAGTCTGTTTTACTATCTGACTGTCATAATCTATAATGAGAAATCTATACATTACCAGGTATAACTACTGTATGTAATAGTCTTATGTATGAACATATATAATCATCATCAATATAGATTATGATATTTATACTGCTCGGTGTATTTTATTCCTATGTAATAAACATTTTACTTAGAAAGAGTAATTATATCATGCTGTCACCTGTGTAGTCTTCTGAATGATTTGGTACTAGTTAGTTATGTTTAAATAATATGATGGCCACCCAAATAGTCGCATACACCCAGGCCTGGAATTAAATTGGGGTCCAGATTGTCTTAAAACCCATCCATAAACAAGTCTGAGAGTAACTTACCTTTTTTATAAAAAATATACTTTTTATGTTCCATTCCTTTCTTTACAGATATGATTCAAATATGCGGATGTTATCTTCTGAGATCATTACTATCAATGAAGAACCTCACTACTATTGGTAGGGCTGCTAGATTGGTAGCAACGTGATGGACAGCTAGTGCCTGTTGAAACACTATTGTTGGTTGGGCATCTATTGCTTACTGGACACTATATTGGATGGGCCATACGTGTTGGTTGAAAATTTATAAATGGTTGGACCGGAAGTGTTGGTTGGACCATCAGTGTTGTTTGGACTGCTTGTTGGACAGAATGTGTGATGGACAACTAGTGTTATTTGAATCACTGTTGGATATACAGCTATTGTTTATCGGATAGCTATACTCAGTTGATTTACATGTTTTGGTTGAACAACTTTTAATGTATGAACAAGAAGTGTTGGTTTGACCACAAGTGTTGATTGGATTGTATTTAATGGATGGATATCTAGTTGAGCCTGATTTGAACGCAATGAAGTGATGATTGAACCGCTACTGTAGGTTGTCAGGTCATATTGGTTGGATTCCCATTGCTAGTACTTGTTGGATCTCTTTTCTTGGTTGAACTGTTGTTTTTTGACTGTTAATATTGAAATTCATACATGTATAATATGTTTAGTGCTTAGTATTTAACACTTATAACTATTATTATTATCATAAGATATATTATCATTCCATGATCATATAAATTAAATATTTTTTATGTCCTTGTACTTACATTTAAAATGTGCATCATAATGTTTTATTATATGAACAACTCTTTTTTTAGATATTTAAAAAATATTAATTCTGTAAAACCATTTTTTGTTTGTTTTGCTATAATTTGTATGATAGTAGCAGACATTTTTTACAGATATGATAAATTTGTCATAAAAAATCAAAAAAATCAGAGCTCATGGTGTTCATAATATGATGATTCTAATCAAAATGAATAAGTTGAATTGCATCATTGAATGTATGATTCTTCATTAAATATGATGAGATCTCCTGCCAACTGATCTTAAGGGACCTGCAGCTTTAAAACTGCAATCTCACAGATTAACTGATTGTGGTATCATTGCTTTCAATTCAGTCAATCATATAAAATGATTCACAATAGAACAGATCTCAGTTGTTTGAAACACTGTCAAAAGACTCCATTTTCTTAATGCTAGTAGCGCTTCTAACCATAAATATCAATTTTCAAACAAAATATGTAAAAATGTTATCTGATCTTCTATCAGCAATCTTATATGACTGTGTTTTCAGACATTGTTTTTTGTCAAAACAGTCAAGATATGTAAAAATGTTTCCTGATCTTCTATCAGCATTCTTATATCACTGGTTTTCAGACATTTTTTTTGTCAAAACGGACAGTCTGTGAGAATGCAGATTTAAACTTGAGCACTATATTAACAATGATGAACAATCTTAGTTATGGAAATTTGAATACATAGCAGCAGATGTATTTAATCATTCAAGTGTTGAAATATTATGTATGATCTTGCTGGACATGAGCCTACTGTTTCTGAAAATTTGCATGTGTACCAAGTTTCATTTAAATCTCAAGGCTGTTTGAATTGGGGCCAAGAAAATATTCGGCCTACTGTACGCTAACGACACCTGGGCTTATTGACTATAAAAATACTAAAGTAACATGATAGGAAAAATCTCGAACCAAGGGCTGCCGGTATACTAGCACGGCGCTCCTACAAACTAAGTTAACCGGGTGGCTAGTTATTGCCCACAAATCGATTTTATGTCTTTTTAATATTAACTATGGGAGTTAAACAGTCATTGTAATAAGAAGATCATAGACAATTATATTAATAAACATATTTAATAATAACATTAAACATTATACAATTCAAAAACAATAAATTGTCCTTGGTATGCAATAATTCCTTTAAAGGTTCATTTGCCAATGGTTAAAAATCCATCTTTCTTCTTTTTGAAAAATCTCTTGTTCGACTGTTATCGGCTATTAGGAAGTGTTGTTTCATATCCTGTGTCATAATTTTAAGTTCTAAACGTCTACTTTTTGTATCAAACATTTAAATCTATGTCACTTGTGTGCATTTCTTTAGTCCTTGCAGTCAGGGAAAGTTTTCATTCATATTGACACACTTCATTTACTTCATCTCTGTTCTTGAACCGAATCCAGTCTCTTGTGTTTTGAACAAAAATATCTTGTAAAACCACTGATATAGCAGGTGCTATCAGATTAATGGTATCAACTGCCTACTCCTGTTGAGCATCAACTTGGCTGACTGAAACATCCGGAATGGACATCTCTGAAATTAAATAAAATAGTGTTATCATCATCCAAGTTAGCCAGGAAAATAATAAAAGCACTCTAAAGAGGCTGTTAAAGCTGCACTCTTACAGATTTTACCGTTTTGACAACTTTTTTTATTTGTTGTCTTGGAATGAGGCAATTTCTGCGTAAATATCTGAAAACCAGTGATATAAGCCTGCTGACAAAAAAATCAGATCACCGACTTTCATATCTCCATTTGAAAATTATAATTTTATGGCTAATTTAAAAAAAAAAAAAAAAAAAACGTTACTAACGGTTTAAGAAAAATGCATTAATATATTTTTTTTAAATATGACAATCTGTGATCCGATGTTTTGTCAGCGGTCTTATATTACTGGTTTTCTTGCAGATTTGCATAAATTGGCTCGTTCGAAGACAATAAATAAAACAGTTGTCAAAATGTTTAATCTGTGAGAATGCAGCTTTAATATCAGTCAGATATTTAAATAGTTACAATTTACTAGTACATTATTTATAAGCTGCTATTCTATGACCTGGATATTTGTTTATATACAGCACAGCAGTCAGTATTTAAATGCCCTTCTTAATCACATTAATTATGCTTTAACCTTCATTTACTTGACTGCTTTAAAGTTGCATATTTTAACAATTTCACACTTTTTGCAAAATATTATTAATTTAAATTAATAGCAAAATCAACAAACCACAATTTAATGCATATTTCATAACAATCAATATGTATTCTCTACTTCTAATTCTACTTCTACCGGTTAGTGACCACATGATGACGGTGGTCACTAATCGGTAGAAGTAGAAGTAATTGAAGTCTTTGAGAACTACTATGAGTCTTTTGTTATTTTACCCCACCCACTTAAATGTGTACTGAAGTTGGGTATAAACGTCGAAAACTTCATTGACATTTACCAAAAACGGTAGAAATTCATAGTTTTACTCACCTATCAATCTATTTTGCCAATTATGCTCTTCCTTTCACTCGTATCGATAACTAGAAAATTGAATGCGAAATAAACCGGAAGTCGCCTTTGACACAAAGCATTCTGGTCTTCTGGAATAAGGCGAACAGTTTTACATTGGTCTTGACGTTCATTTCAATACATTTATGAATTGTATGTGAGCACATCTGGGGTCGATCAAGCCTAGTTTCATAAGAATCTGAGCTTGAATGACCCTAACCATTTCGCTGGAATAATTTGCACTTGTCCAGCACCTGGACGACCGATATCCAGGGTAATCAAATATTTTTAGATCGATGGCCGTCCGCCATCATAAAGCTATTTAAACGCAAAGAAATGAAAGAACTGTTAAAACTCAAAATATCGGTTACTTCCCTTAGCTCTAAGTTACTGCGCTATATAAAGTTGGAAATTTACTAGATTCAAGCAAACTTTTTTTTTCGATTATTCGATTATGGAACGATGTGGTCGCCGATCGCCAAATTACGAATGTCTGCCGATATAATTGATTATCGGCGATCATCGGTCCATCACTAGTATAAACCACGTTATAAATAACGTTATATATTGCTTCGTCGGAAGGCAAAATTGCTTAAAATGAAGACTTAAATCAAAGATAACTTTTCATTTACAACACCATTTAAAATGAAACAAAGGGCAGTCTATGTTTCCAAAGTTGTTGAGGTAAAAAATAATGTTTTGACAGTGCTCCGTCAGACGGCTGAAAGGTTTGCCGAAGTGTTTTAAGAAACTAAACTCGCAATCAAAATTCGGTTAAAGAACGAAGGTAGGGCTCCGTAATCGGCGTGGACTGCGCTATGTTTCATTTACAATGGTAAAGAAATAGCAAAGTTATCTTAAATATTGCCTTCCGACGTAGCATTTATGACGCAATTTATCACGTGGTATACACACACTGAAAGTATGGACTGTACTGGACTGTAGACCCGATATAAAAATAATTATAAAGCTGAAAAGCACATTCAAAAAGCCTCTTCGTCCTTGCCATATGAATATTCATAAATTAAGGCTCTGTGCTTAACTTGAAAGAACATGTACTGAAAAGTTTGCGACTTGTTTATATAAAACAGCTAGTTGTTCTTGATGGCCCGAGAGGCCAAAAATGCCGGCCGCGATGTATTGTACAACATGTGTTTCATAAAAAGAACTACGATTCCAGCAATAATACTTCAAGCCCGTAGAGGCAGCGCCTTAGTTCATATTACTGAATATCAAAATTTCACGCACCGATTATAAAACAAATCACCGTTAAAATACAGCAAAAAATAAGTAAGCGTATGTATTATAAGTTGTTATCGGTTTGGCATTTGTCTTAAATTTTCTTCAGTTAAATGTTTTAGATGGCAGGCGCATTGCTCGTATAGTTGCACATATAAAATGGATCAAACAAACGTTAAACGCCTAAGATCTGTCAAACTCAACCTTTTAAAATATATCAATTTCATTGGCCTGTAGACAGATAATTTTTATAGTTTAAACCGTTAACAATCGTTCATCCTAAATTATACAGCGGAAATCTTATGCTGTTGGTTTAATATCCAATAGATGCATTATCTCTTGTCGAAAAGCTCTTAGTTCGCGCTCTCAGCAAAGTTATATAACGTTTTCATAGAAATGGTGCCTTTTCACAAAATCTGAATACGTATTTTTGTTGTTTTTTAACTACTCGGTTTGTCTCTGTAATTTTCATTTCATACATTTATAGGTATTCTGTACCCGTTACTACATGATTTATTCTTTTAATAAAAAATGAAATGCCAACATATTTGATTTTATATCAAGCATGTTAGTAAAGCATTTTATAAGGAGTCCAGTGCGTATGTGTTTACATTTAAAACGAAGGTCATCCAAAATAGCCGTTGTAGTCGATATATTTGATTGACAGGCAGTATATTTCTATGCATTTGGATTATTCGGCGTGTGATTTCCGGGTATGAAAATATATATTTTTAGACGCAGAACAAAATGCAAATGTGGAACGATATGATTCTGGTGTCCCAAAATCTAAGTCTATTAAACATTCAAAAGATACAGGAGTGATAATGAGGCTTTACAAGGCATGCAAAAGTATACTTGGAAACATATATCAAACAGTTCGTGTTTACATTCATTCTGCAACTATAATCGTTTTTAAAATCATATAAGTCGAATGCTTAAATGCTCTTTCTGGGGAATTTCTTGGGACGTTTTTTTTATTTCACCCTTTTTGGCTTTCGTCTGACCACAACAGCAGTCGTCTTCAATTAAAATGATGTCCTTTTTTGTTAGGCCTGTCGGATAGTCGTTTATGACCAGGGCCCACTAACATTTTCCTGAAAGAAAAGTTGTGCTTTAAACATAATATCCCCAGTTTGAGATCAGTTACAAAAACGTATAGCATGTAAAGTGAAATTATGGAACGCTACGGATTTAAAGTTCAACATAAGCGAATTACACTGTGACATTAAATATCAATGAGAGAGAGAGAGAGAGAGAGAGAGAGAGAGAGAGAGAGAGAGAGAGACACACACACACACACACACACACATACTTGTATTGCACCCGTAGCGAGGACCTTGACATTCGACCCCGAAGTGAGGACCAATTTATTCTAAGTGCTAGCGAACCGAAACTACGACATAAAGGTATTTTTTACTAGCTGATTATAACGACATGAGAATTTCTTCAATGCACTAAACCGTTTTTCTGTAACAAACTTCGAGGACTCCACCGTATATTCATACAAAAAGAGGACATCTTTCCGAGGACGTTCAATCCTTCTATCAATATAAGGACTTAAGTTACACAATCTATAACTCCATATTTTGTGAGGACGGGACTAATTTCACGAGGGTCATGCGGTGATAAGTCCTCATATTGAGTGCAATTAATCAAAATACGCACATTTGGAAATTACAGAATACATGTACATGTATATGGAAAGTGCTTTGAAAACTAGCTTGCTTTAGGTACCGCCGATATCGAACAAGTCGAAGTTATCTCATATCTCATAAGAGCAGCTTAGCTCGCGACCAACAAAAGCTTGTCTTAATTTTATTTATTTTTCTAAAGGAGATACATATAATTCAAAAAATTCAAAATCACTGTTCTTCCTTTTGTTACAATTTACAAGTGTATCAAGTTTCATTTCACTACTTTGCGGTTCCTGAGATATTAAAGAGACATAAATATACAGTTTGCAACGTTTAAAGGTTGGTTTTCGAACATTTGCGCTCATTTGTTTCAGTTATTAACCCCTTCACTGCTCTACCCCGAGTGTAGTAACATATGCAAACAGCTTAATTCCGAATAAGACACCGAGTAACTCGGCGTCTTATTTGAACCCAAGCTGTTTGACACTCGGCCAATGGTTTAACCAAATGTCGAGGGAGTGTGTTAATTCTAAAGCGGAAGTAGAAAAATTATTCCGCATGTGCACAATCTGCCTAGCAGTGAAGGGGTTAACAAGTGTTTGAAATAAAAATAAAATTCCCAGAACGTATACAAATGTATCAAATTTCATTTCACTACTTTGCGGTTCCTGAGATAGTACTGGCGTGCACGCTTTATATAAAAATCAGGTAAAAATGATATTCTGGAAGCACAAAGTATACCCCATAGATAGAAAATAGCAGTAAATATAGACGCCGACAACAGACGGCGAGCATACGACAACAAATAACCCGTACATTCGTAGCCGTCATTCTATCATTGCAAGGACTTTGTTCTTTAGCTCACTGATCTCTAACTCATGCAGAAAACACCACATGCAAAACACACAGCCACTCCGAAGCAGGTACAGTAATGTGTTCATGAATGTAAATTCACCGATATATCAAAAGACAAAAAAAGCTTTCAGAATACATCACGCTCGACTATTCAACGACAAATTTAGACTTAAAGTAGGTCTGTAAACGATGGCAAGAAAGTACAAAGCGCAAATTCAAGAAGAAATCAGTGTTATAATAAAAGAATCTAAGCAGCAGTAGCATTTTCACTCTATACTCTCATCGCCAGCCAATAAAACGACACATACACAACACTAGGGTCGTTGGCAAAAACACACAATGGGGTAGTATCTGGTCAATCCCTTTTAATATATAGCTCTTTCCTAATGGCTCCCTCAACCATAAGTAAACCTAATACTGCATAAACCTGATTGTTTTTCAAGAAATCAATAGTCATACATTACGAAGACTTCTGTGTCATTTATTAACCACATCGTCAACGTGAGGACCTTCAAGTCCTCGCAAGGGTATCTATACAAAACCACACAAACACACGTCTTTACACAATTACCAGACGCATATGCTACATCATGGCTGGAAATGTTTAAATGCGTGCAGTGTGTTTTGACCAATCAGAGCAAAGCAAATTTTACCAAAACTATCACTTGGTCAAGTCTGACAGGATCCCCTCTAAAATCTCAACTAACTTACAAGTTCATTTCATATTTCCCAAAGTTAAATATTTGAGCGCTGTCGTACATGTTAGACATGCGAAACACCGTAGACCCAGATCAGATGCTGCATCTGATCCGTGTCTATACTGTTTGCCAGTCATCAGCACCTACACTGTCTCGTAAACTGTCACGACAAACAGTGTAATGTGGCGGTCGACTTAAATAATACACTTTGCAACGTTCAAAGGTTGGTTCTCATTTGTTTCACTTATTAACCCCTTCGCTGCCCTACTCCGAGTGTCGTAACATATGCAAACAGCTTGGATCCGAATGAGACGCCGAGTTACTCGGCGTCTCATGTGGATCCAAGCTGTTTTGACACTCGGACAATGGTTTTACCAAAGGCAAATGTCCACTCATGTGTCCATTGCAGTGAAAAGGGAAACGACATATACACAACACTAGGGTCGTTGGCAAAATACAATGGGTAATATCCGGTCAAACCCTTTATCTAGCTCTTTCCTAAAGGCTCCCTCAACCTTAAATAACCTAATACTGCATAAACCTGATTGTTTTTCAAGAACTCAATGGTCAAACATTACGATGGCTTCTGTTTCATTTACTTGACAATGACCTTAATCCACATCGTCAACGTGAGGACCTTTAAGTCCTCGCAAGGGTATCTATACAAAACCACACAAACACACGTCTTTACACAATTACCAGACGCATATGCTACATGGCTGGAAATGTTTAAATGTGTGTACTGAGCAATCATAGCAAGCAAATTTTACCATAATTATCACTTGTTCAAGTCTGACAGGATCCACTTAAAAAACTCAACTTACAAGCTCATTTTATATTTCCTAAAGTTAAATATTTGAGCGCTGCTGTACATTTTAGACATGCTTAACACTGTAGACCCTGAAGTGTGGACGTACGGAGACCGATCACAATATCTCACCTGAGTAAACTCAGGTGAGCTAAAAAAGGGAATAACTCAAACAATTATGCATGCAGAGTTATGGTTCTTACACACCGCACTTCTCCTTGTCATTTTGAAGTTTCAAGGGAATATGTGAAATAGTTGTACAAAAATTAACCTTAGGACTTTGCAAAGAGTTGAGACCCAGATCAGCTGCCTCATTAAAATGTGATATTTGATCAGGGTCTACTATTTGTCATTACAATATACAACACAGAGTATGTGCTGATGACTGGCAAGCAGTGTAGACCTTGATCAGACAACAGTTTTTAATGCTGTTAGTGATCTGGTCTATACTGATTGCAATGTCCAAAGGTTGGTTTTGGTACAGCAGGGCTCATTTGATTTAAAGCCCATTTATACAGCCAAGTCTGCTTATGCTAGTACTATGTGACTTAAACCTTTACTCCATAGATACACCTTTTGACACTTGAAGCAGATGACAAATGAAAACAATGTGGTAAATGGAATATTGCTCATGATGAGCAAATACTACATTTTCAACATTGTTTTCAAAGCCATTCAACATTGGTGTTTTCCATTCTCTTAGATCTTCTTACTCATCATTGTGCATGAGTCTAAAAATAGCATCAATCTTCAAAATTCAATAATTTAGCTCTAATTACTCTAGAAATATATGTTGTAAACAAAAATTAATTATGAAAAGCAGAAAAAGGGATTATTCAATTATAAGCGATGTCAGAGCTATAAACATTGTCTATCACATAAATTGGCTTCTGGGAGTGACATAAAGCAGTGACATAAATATCATGTAAATATTTACATTCCCTATGTAACGTCCTTATATAGACCTATGCGAAATTTTGACGTTTATTTTCCAATGAACCTTTTATTTTGAAACTGGTTATAACCGGTTATTTTATGTAATGAACAAGAGTGAAAACCGCACAGTGACAGGTGAAAGTTTCGACAATTAGAGGCGATCGAGGGGTTCGCCATTAAGCAACATACACCTGTATTTCTCTTTTTCTGTGATGTTTCCGAATACATTTTGAATAAATCGCATGTCAAGCTTAAATCCTATTTTATCAAAATATAAATAAAATTAAAATGAAATAAACGTCGTCTCGCTGGGGTTTATCGGTTTGTAAACTGCAACGGGGTGCGTGCAAAGTTTACATGGGATTCACATACTTTGCACACGCCCGTTGCAGTTTACAAACCGATAAACTGCAGCAAGACAATGTTCTTTTCTTAACTAGTTACATAAATAAAACTTGAAACCGGTCTATAAATATGCTCAAATGCCTAGCAAGGTACCATCTGCTGACTTTGCGTATGACGTAGCTGTATTCAGGATGTTGATATGACATCGCATTTTTATTCCCTCCTTTAACGGCAAAAACCTATACGGATGACGATTTGTCTAGTGTGTTTAACTGATTTTTTTTTTCGAAAATTCCTCTTAATGTTATAAAAAGAATCTTACACGAGTGTTTATTCCATATCATTTTTATGAAACTCGTTGACTAAAACCATATGACACTCGCCAAGGCTTGTGTCATGCTTTTTAGTCAACTCGTTTCATAACAAGAGCACCGCAGAGTGGGTGCCAACGCTCGTCTGTTTTTAAGTCCGAAAAAGGGGAATAACTCAAAAATAAGTAAAGCCAGAGTTATGTGACCTTGTATAGATATGCGTACTATTCCTAGGAACATGTGTACAAAGTTTCATTTGAAAATGTTGAACGGTTTTTGAGTTATGAGGTAAGGTTAAAGTTTTTGGACGCCGACGCAGACGCAGACGCCGCCGACGCCAAGGCTATCTCAATAACTCGACTTTTTTTCTTCGAAAAACAGACGAGCTAAAAATGATATGGAATAAACACTCATGTAAGATCCTCTATGTATTACACCGTTTTAACCCTTTACCTCATAGAAACACCTTTTCAGGCATCTGTATTGCATGACCTTTGAAAACAATGTGGGTAATTGAGTATTTGCTCATAATGAGCAATTGTTTGATTTCCCACAAAGTTTGCAAAGCTATTGGAAATAGGCATTTTCATTTCAAATTGATTTTATTAGTTTTTGTCAGATGCTTTCATCGTGGATTAGTTTAACAAGAGGACCATAATGGTCCTATATCGCTCACCTGATAAAAGGGCTACCAAAGAACCATTACAAAAATTCTCTACAATATAGGTGTATAAGGAAAACTGGCGGTAGAGGTCCACTCAAGGATCATTCCTGAGAAATTATTTTGAAATCGGACCAGTAGTTTTGAAGAAGATTTTCAATTTTTTCTATATAGCCATATAAGAATAACTGGCCTGCCCCTGGTGGCCATGTTTTTTGAGATATCATCATTCTTTGAACATCTTTGGTAAAGGTCGACCCAAGAATCATTTCTGTGAAATTAGTTTGAAATTGGACCTGTAGTTTTGGAGATGTTTGAAAAGTGAACATGCGACGTATGACATACGCCGGATGGAGACCGATCACAATACCTGACATGTGCATACTCAGGGGAGCTAAAAATAGCATATTAAGGAAAGATTTTAATCAAGCTCCATTGTTACCAAAACCTAATGACTGATGTATGATAGTTCTAGAAATAAGTACAATGAGTTGAAAAAGCATAAAAGGGGATGATTCAATAAAATATGGAGCCAAAGTAATCACCTTTGTACATAACACTTCCTATGGTTTAATATGACATATTTGACTGAAATTCTTGTTGAATAATGTGTTACACACAATAAAATGTATTGTCTTATGTCATCGAAGTTCAATCAAACTGGGTTGTCCAATTGTTGAATGTATTGTGAATCTCACACCACTTTATGGTTTTTAATATAGAATTTGATTTGTTGCCATGGACGATGGCTCAGCACTGCCGCTTTGCTCTTAGCTTCAAGGCATAGTGCCTTCCCCGGGAGTTTGGCACTCACGAAGAACTTTCCCAGGAATTGATGGACAGCCTTTTTTTCCTCCTCCGACCACATGGTCCTTTTAGTGCTTTTCTTCTTACAAGTGACTGAAAATGGAAATGCTTCAGTTTTTACAAAATAAACAGAGAAATAATTGAAGTCTAAAGCGTTTATAAATCTGTAAATAGTGACCTTGACCTTGGATAGATCATCAAAGGTCATGTGTCAGACACGCCTTCAGCTTATGATTATAGCCTACAATATTTTGAAAATGGGATAAAGAATATGGGACGGTTATAGAACAAATGAAAATAATACCTAAATTTGCTGCGACATTGACCTTGGAGCTATAGGTAGAGGACATGTGAATACCATTAGTTTATCCAAAACGTTCAATAAAAAGGGATAAAATTTTAATATAGCAGAACAAGAATAGATGAGGTCTGGGCCGTATTCATAAAGCTCCTAAGAAAAATCTCAGACTTAAGTGAAAATTTCAAATGCAGAATTTCTCTATTTTTACCCACAATACTTCAATGAAACGTTGCATGCTTTTGAAAATTACGTTTTTTCACAAGCATGCAGTTTCATTGAAGTATAATTGAAAATAAACTGAAATCTGCATTTGAAATTTTCACTTAAGTTTGAGATTTTCCTTAGGAGCTTTATGAATATGGCCTTAGGTGTTTATAAAACTGTTTGACTGAGAAACATTTTCTAAAACATCTGATAGGTCAGATTTAAATTCAAGTACATTTTCAAGTCTTACCAACTATATGTTGAAAGTTCAAACATGATAAATCAGACATTCAAAGAACTATTTTAGAAGCGTCTGATTGGTAATTCTCATACTGGACAAGTTTTAAGTCACCTCTTGGAATGTGGCTAAACACATAAAGAACATTTGTGCCAATGTATTAAAAACTGTAACATGAGTGTAGGAGTTCCGGACCAGACACAAAAATGTAGATAATAATGTATGTAATTTGACATTGAATAGTTACTTTGACCTTTGAGCTCCTGACATTGGCATGTGGCACAACTCATAGTCTTTATGTAAACAAGTTTTTTTTCCTGATGATATGAAAATCTGATAAGGAATGTAGGTGTTACAATTGGAACACAGAAATGCAGACAGATGCACACACTACAGAACTTCGACACACATGCGCAGATGGTACCATTTAAAGACCAAATTAACTCTGCATAATCAAACATTTTTAATATCTCTAACCTCAACAATTCTAGTAACAATATAATTTCTGTGGATATCTACATTTCCAGTGCAACAGATAAACTTTTTTATGGAATGAAGTACATGTATCTACCCCTAAAGGTTTTTCTTAAAAGAGAAACTGCAAATTGTAATCTAGGTATTTAAACAAACTGGGTAACATAATTATTTCAATAAAGTTTTAATAAAGACGTGTTGCTTCTCCTTGATTAAGAAAACAATTAAGTTTTTTTTTTACAATTCACAGAGTAAATATCCAGAAATCCACTTATCTGTCCAACGATTATTTTATTTTAACATTAGGCATCAAATAACTTTTCTTTCAAAACTCATACTCGGAGCTGCAAATAGAAAGAGATTTTCAAATTCTAAATCACCTTTTCTCGATGGAACTCCATCTGTCTCTCCATCAGCTGAGGACTCGGCGCTCGGGATTTCTACTTGAAGATCTGGAACAATAGAAAGATCTGTAACATGCATTTTCCCCAATTGTGCACAGAAGTGGCAAATTTTCCTGCCCATTGATGACCTATATGCAAACAGTTTGGATCTAGACAAAAGCCCATATAACATGGGGCTTTATCTGTGATCCAAACCATTTGACAATATTACATGGGGCTTTATCTGAGATTCCAAAATTTGACATTATAACATGGGGCTCTATCTAAGATCAAAATAATATTGCAGTATAACATCGCGTATTATCTGAGATCAAAACCAATTGACAATATAACATGAGGCTTTATCTAAGATTGAAAGCAATAGACAAAACAACATGGGGCTCTATCTGAGATCCAAATAATTTGATAATATAGCATCACGCTTTATCTGAGACCCAAACCAATTGACAGTATAATGTCGCGCTTTATCTGAGATCCAAACCAATTGACAGTATAATGTCGCTTTTTATCTGAGATCCAAACCAATTGACAGTATAACATAGGGCTCTATCTGAGATCCAAACCAATTCATAGTATAACATGGAGCTTCATTTGAGATCCAAACCATTTCACAAAATGGCAATAATGAAAGAAATAAGAAATTTTGCCAAAATAAAGCAGACATCAATTAGAGATAAAAATTGCGTCACCCTTTACCTCATAGAAGCGCCTTTTCAGGCATCTGATGAAGGCTACTTGAAAATATTGTGGGAAATAATGCATTTGCTTACAATGAGCACAAGCTCAAATCCCACAACATTTTCAAAACTATTCAAATTTTGCATTTTTCTTTTTCATTAGACATTTTGCCATATCATTAGATGCTTTAATTGGGGATGAGTATAAAAATAACATATAAGGTAAAAAGTTCAGACTGTAAAGATTAAGATTGCTCAACCGAGATGAAATGTCCTCTGCACTGAGTTTAACTTTGCATATTATATCCAAACTGTTTGCATCATGAGGGCTTGCCAGCTGGTGTGCTAATGAAAGTCCTCAAAATGAAGCAAAGCATTGTTTTGTGCAAGCACTAAAGTAATTCTCTAAGCAGTTGATCTGGTTAAAAAAACTGTAACAACCTTCTGTAACTATTTCTTATTTCTTCCATTATTTCCATTTTAAGCAAATAGTATCTGAATGACAGAAATATTAAATTCTGATAAAGTAAGTCACCTGGCATCTGATCTGGGTCCAAACTGTTTGTAGAGAATGCATTTAGAACTAGAAAATGTGTTCATAGGACACAAATGCCCCCACTTCCACTTTGTCACAAATGCCATATTTTCACAAAATATAAAGGGGCTGTTACGTGTAACTCCAAAATGACTAGTGATTTACATGGCTGTCAAACTTGATCCAGATATGGTCACAAACATGTGTGTAAAGTTTGGTGAGAATTAAACAAATACTTTTCATGATTTAGACCATACAAAATCTTCTGGATGGACGTACGAACAGACGGACGTACGGACGGACAACTCTAAATGCCACCACTTTTTGGGGGCATAAAAACATCATGGTACTGTTTCACTCATTCTTGCAATGTTCTTCTTTATTTGTTTTAACATCCAATCTGAGTGTTACTTTGCATCTATATCCAAACTATTTGCCTTAAAGACATTTACCCAAGCATGACTAAACTGTTATCGCCATAAATTTGAGAAAAACATGACAGTCGGACCCTGCACCCGTACAAGAAAAGCTAAATAGAGGCCCGTCCCACAGGGTAACATTTTAAATGGGGAACACAATTCCCAAAAAAATGGTTATTTGACTGTTTTTGTTGTTAACGTCTGTTTTCCCTATTCAGTAAATAGACATTGGCCAACATTGTTGACCCAGATCAGGGGTCTACAATGAGTTTAAGAGTTCTGATTTACCGTTATTCTTTGTGTTCAGTCAGTGAATTAAACCTCCACCATGAGACTGTCAGGGCCTCTCTTGCAATGCTTGGCTGCCTAGCGTACTAAAATCTTGAGTTTCCCATGCATTTACCGTTTCATTCACACCTTGGGAGAATTGACTAGTTAGATGCTAGACACTTGATCTAGGGGTCATGAGTTCGATCCCCCACCTGACCAGTCTTTCGATGAGACTTTAAACCGAGGTCCCATGTATCAGTGCTATACACTGGGCATGTTAAAGAACCAGAGGGCTCCTTCAAAATGAGTAGGGCCTTGCCCGGGTTCCTCTGTATCAGCTTCCCTCTCTCTGGGAAGTCCAATTAGCTCAAAGTTGGCAGAAACGGACGACAACAACAAAACCAAAAAAAAAACAACATAGCAACATCATGATGACATGTTAGCTGGTGTTCTTAATAGAGTCCTCAAAATGAAGCAAAGTATTGTTTTGTGCAAGCACTATTTAAAGTAATCATCTAAGCAGTTGATCTTGTTCAATACACTGCAACAACCTGAATATCTATTTCTTTCATTTTTGCCATCCAGATCAAATTTCAATGCAAATATACTGTCTGAGTGACAAAAGATTAAATGCTAATCAGAACAAGAGTGCCAAAACACAAAATACGCCCATCTGGCAACAAAATTATCTAAATTCAAGTGGACTAATTAAAAAGAGTTACCAAACCAATGAAGGGTTTTATGAAAGCCAATTATCAAGTCTGTATCTGCAAAGGTTCCAAAAATATTGCCCTGTAACAATTCCTGAGTTTTAATTAATTTCAATTAATAAAGGGCCATTTCTCTGCAGCAACTTGATGAATGTTAATAAGGATCCAACATGTACAGGATCTTCTGGCAACATACATATGTGTAAAGTTTGATGAGGATTGGATAAACGGTTCTCTAAAAAGCCCCATGACAAAGTCTTTTTTTAAATAATTTCAACAAATAAAGGGCCTTATCTCTGCAGAAACTTCATGAATAGTAATGAGGATCAAGCTTGCACAGAACCTTATGACAACATACATGTGTGTAAAGTTTGATGGGAAATGGATAAGCAGTTCTCGAAATATTCCCTGTGACAAAGTCTTTTGTAAGTAATTTCTACAAATAAAGGGCCTAAAGTCTGTAGAAACTTGATGGATATTGATGAGTATCGAACTTACACAGGATCTTATGGCAACATACACTTGTGTAAAGTTTGATGAGGATTGGATAAGCGGTTGTCCAAAAATTACCCGTGACAAAGCTTTCCCGCCAAACACCCACCACCCGCCTTGGATGTTCACATAATACATCCCATCTAAAGATAAGCTTAGAAAAAGTTATCGGGCATCTGATATGGGTCCAAACTGTTTGTAAACAATGCATATTCAACAATCAGCTACAGATAAATAATACAATTTTTACAAAATTTCAATATTTCTTAACAAGACCCTATACTGTCACCACTCAGAAGAATGGTCTCTTCAAAATGATTCTAACAATAGTGAAGAAATACTGGTGAAGATTTTAGCATGTTAAATACACACCCTATCTGGAGCCCTGACATCATGGTTCTGATGGACCTATTTCTCTCATTCTTGCAATTTTCATCTTTATTTGTTTAAACAAACAATCTGAGTCTTATATGGCATCTTTATCCAAACTGTTGGCATAAAGTCCTCTAAACAACTCATCAGCTGCAACATCATGAGGCCTTTCAGCTTCTGTGCTTATTACAGTCCTCAAAATGAAGCAAAATCTCATTATCTGTCACACAATTATTTCATTTTTTACTTTAAGCATCAAATTTTTAACTAGAAAATCTGTCCATAAGACACAGAGGCCCAAACTTCCTCTTTGTCAAAATGCCATATTTTCACAAAACCAAGGCCCATAACTCCATACATACTAATTTTGGGCGCATGAAAACACCCAAGTGCACAAGTTCACTCCCTGAATATTATATCTATGAAGTTTCAAGTCTGTAGTACAAAGGCTTTTAGAGTTATGTGAGACACAAAATTACTGTGCCGTACTGACGTACGGACAGATGTACAAACGGACGGACAGACGGACAAAGGCAAATCTATATGCCCCCCATATTTTAGAAGTGGGGGCATAAAAACTCATACTCGGAGCTGCAAATAGAAAGAGATTTTCAAATTCTAAATCACCTTTTCTCGATGGAACTCCATCTGTCTCTCCATCAGCTGAGGACTCGGCGCTCGGGATTTCTACTTGAAGATCTGGAACAATAGAAAGATCTGTAACATGCATTTTCCCCAATTGTGCACAGAAGTGGCAAATTTTCCTGCCCATTGATGACCTATATGCAAACAGTTTGGATCTAGACAAAAGCCCATTTAACATGGGGCTTTAACCGAGATCCAAACCATTTGACAATATTACATGGGGCTTTATCTGTGATCCTGGCACGGCTTTCACAAAGCGTCTTGAGTCGAGATCGTGCTCAAACTCAAAATTTCACCATCAGAAATCACATGAGGTTAATATTTGAGATTGAAATTCTGAGTTCGAGCACGATCTCGACTCAAGACACTTTGTGAAAGAAAAGCCAGGGCTTTATCTGAGATTAAACTAGAAATGTGCCCATAGGACACAGATGCCCCCACTTCCACTTTGTCAAAATCGACATACTTTTGCAAATAAAAGGCCGTACATCCAAAATAACTGAAGTGATTTACATGGCTGTCAAACTTGATCAAGATATTGTGGTCACAAACATGTGTGTAAAGTTTGGTGAGAATTTGGGCAATACTTTTCAAGAATTAGATCACACAAAATCTTTAGGACATAAGGACGGAAGTACAGACAGACGTACGTACGACGGACAAACATACAGACAAGGGCAACCCTATATGCCTCCACTACATGAGGCTTTATCTGATATCCAAATAATTTGACAGCATAACACTGTGCTTTTTATGAGAACCAAAACAATTGAAAATATAACATGGGGCTTTATCTGAGTTTGAATCTACGACATAAAACATTCCTTTCAACCCTGAACTGATTACTACATATGGTATTTTTAGACTAATTCACAATGAAAGTAAATGATGGATAGGAAGATAATCTTGGAGAAAGGATAACCATATAGAATGGCTTTGCAAACATTGTGGGAAAAGGAGCATTTAATCATTATGATCACATGCTCCATTTCCCACACTGTCTTCAAAAGTCTTCTGCTACAGAGGAGTCAATAGGCATATCTATGGAGTAAAAGGTTAAAGAGCTTTTAAAGATTTGATTATATGACAACAAAGATTAAATCCAGACCACACCTGGTAAGAACTTGCCCCCCTCTTGTTGCAACACTGATGTCAGACAACTATAAGAAGTTTCAAAGCTCTACCTTGAATGGTAACCGAAATTCTGACAAAAAAAGGGACATAACTTTGACAAAATGCAGTCATGAGTTATGGCACTCTTGTTGCTATTATGTTGTTTGCATTCACCGTATGGCACTTTTGCATGGTTCTGTGGTTTTGGTCAGAAGGTCAGGAGAGTGCGACAACGGCTCCTCACCTCTGACTTCAACTCTCCTGGTGACTTATGAGGTACACCTGGGACTGAAACCTGGCCCGTCAAATTATTCTGACACCCAACGAACCAGTGTAATGCTAACCCGAAATCCTGGGCGTCAAGGAGGGAAGTCATTATTACCAATTTGCAAGTCTTTGGTTTGACCGGCTTGGGGACATTGAACCACGGACCTCCCAACCCGTAAGCTCTAAGCACTCAGCTATGGTGGACGTTTGTTGCTATTATGATGTCAGACAACTATAAGAAGCTTCAAAGCTCTACCTTGAATGGCTACTGAGAATTTTAATAAAAAAATTAACCAAAAATACGACATTATCATGATCTGAACAATCTTGGTAGAGAGTCACTTAAACACTTTTTGTGCCAAATATTTGTCAAATCTGGTCAAGTGATTTTTGAAAAGATTGTTAAAGACTTTTTTATCAGTTGGCATGGCAACCAGAGTTCTTTATGGAATGGAATTCTTTGAACAACTTTTAAAGGAAACACCTCAGGAACAAATATGCAAAGTTGAATCAAGTTCAAGAGAGCAGTTTCAGAGGAATCTAGAAAATGTGTCCATAGGCTTTGTCTTTCACAAAATAAAGGCCCAAAACTCCGTAAATATTAATTTCGGGCAGATGAAAATACCCAGGTGCACAAGTTCACATCCTGAATGATATATCTATGAAGTTTCAAGTCTGAAGTACAAACGCTTTTTGTGTTACGCGCGACACAAACTTTTCTGGACGTACGGATGTACAGACAGACAATGGCAAATCTATATGCCTCCCCCCACCCCCCTCTTTTAGTGGTGGGGGCATAAAAAGTGTGAACAGATGCCGGACATCAGACAAGAGGCGGTCACAATAGCTCACCTTTACCATATGCTCCGGCGGATTTCTATCCTTCCATTATGATCATAATTAATATTTCGACTAAGTTTCATGCAAATATATTGACCCCTTACAGAGACATGGTTGCAGATGTTTGAGATTTCAAAGTGACCACTTGTTGTAGATGCGTAGCAGTCTTTTGGTGCAGGTGGTTGCAAAAAGAAGACCGAAAATAGAGCAGAAAGATCCTGCAGGAGCTTTCTGGACTATTATTGACCTTCATTTAAAGTTCACCTGTCTAAAATCATCCCTTGTGATTGTCTTTTAAGGTGGTCAATATAGCAAGACTTTACAGTATGAAAATGGAGATTTTGCCATATATCTATGTATCAGAATATTTTGACAATCTTACCTTCAACATCTGGATGAATCTCATCCAGAGTTTTTCCCTCATGGTTTTGAATTTTTCCACTCTCTAACTCAACAAGAAGCTTGCTAATTTTAGCAAGTTGAATAGTATCCTCTGGTAATCTGTAGAATTCCCTATGGATTCTCACATCATGACCAAGAAAGTTGGCTAATTGATCCAACTCATTGTCTTTGAGGTTGAGTATCTGAGAAATTGTGGCCACATGTTTCCGAAGAGAAGTGGAAGTGATGAGTTCTGGGTTATTTGCACCACATTCCAAAGCAAATTTTCTCAGCACATCAGAACTTCTAAGCGGAAATTCAGCATCTCCGAATCTTGCGAATACATAAATGTTCCTAGTGCTGATTCCAACTACTTCTCTTGTTTTCATAAGAATTTCCATTTGCTGGTGAAGTTTATCTGTAAGTAAGACTGGTACACGTCGACCACGTTTTCCTCTGATTTCAATTCTTTTCATATTTTCAGCAAGCTGCCTTTCAAATGGCGACAGGCAACTGGCCACTTCTGCCTGCATCTTCACTGATTGTTGGGTTCCTTTCAAATACTGGGAAACTTCCAAGCGTTCTGCCTCACCACCCCTTCTTCTATTGAAAAGAACAATCTGTGCAAGCGTCACATTGGCAAGTTCTCTCCAGTGGTCTTTGTCCGCAAACTCTGTCAGTGATTTTTGCAGTGTGTCTGCTTGTGCTTTAAGATAATCATGTAGCTTCTTCAAATCTTCTGCCATTGGTATTTTATTTGGTTTGTTGAAGGTTTCCGCATGTAAATTCTGCAGCGCAGCACTAGAAACCTCAGCAGCCCATTCACCATCACAAAGTTCTAAGAAACTATTGGCTTTCTCCTTCAAATTTGAGTTCCTTGTAACAAGACTTTGGTTTTTCAAAATATTGGCACATTTTCTCAATGAGTGTCCAATCTTAAGAGCCAGTGATGGAACTTTGTATTTGCCATTTCCATCAAAACCACATGTTACTTTTACTGCCTCAACAATAGATGGAAACTTTACAGGATCAACACAGTCCATCAAGTTGTGAATGTTTCCATCAGATTTTCTTGCATTCATAAGTAGACGAGCCACTTCTCTCATTTTCTGTCTTACGTATTGATGCTGATGTGGCTGCTGCGAATGTTTACTATACAGCTTTTCTCCAAACCTTACTATCAGCTCATCATGTCTTGCAACAAATGATACTTCATCAGATGAAAACTTGTTTACAATGTCTGTTTTGAACGATTCATTTTTACTAAAATCATTAGAATGCATCAATGCTAAACCAGCTGCCTGGTGATTGATCCTTTTCTGTTTTCTTGCAGTGCGATTTTGCTTTGGACATCGTTTGGCATGTCTCCAGAGATCACGTCCTAAAAACAAGCCCAAACACTGGCTACAAGTGACATAGTCGCTAGCCCTACTTGAATCTTCTTCTTTTGGTCTCTTGAAAGGGATCAAGTTTCCTGTTTGTTTAGCAATCACATTCTTATTATGTAAAAAGTCTCCAGCATTCATTAATTCTCGCAACTTCTCTTTCCTGGCAGGGGACTTTTTCGGAAGAGACAGAACTTGTTCCACCTCAAACTCGTGCTTATGTTTTTGCTCAAAGTGTCGGGGCAGTTTTGCCACCAACTTCATGCAGTATTGACAACAGTGTTTTTTGTCCCATATTCGAGTGCCATCCTCTTTCTTTTTTGATTGCATTATAGTTAAATTCGGTTTTGTCAACTTATTTACTAACTCCTGCTCTATAGGAATAACATCAGAATCACTTGTGCTGTCCGACACATGTTCTTCAGCATTATATGACTCATCTAACTGTTCTTTATATTGGGCATCAGCATCCACAATGTCTTCCTCACTGTATGTAAAGTCACTGCTCACAGGGGGTATATATTCATCACCACTATCCTCAAGACTTATATCTTCATCAGACCACCTTTCATCATTGGCTTCTGTAAAGAAATGGATAAATGGTTGGTTAAATGATTTTCAAGCTTTGCAATTCTTGTCTGCAAAAATGTCATGATCATCTGCAACTTTTTCATTAAAGTAAGAAAAATCATACAACTGCAGAAATAAGTGTCCTGGAAAGACAGCAATTCATTGATGCAAGGAGGCGTTGAAATGTCAGATACTCTGTCTAAATGGTGACTTCTTATTGTCACACACTTCAACATTATGAGGACGTTCTACTGATGAATTCCTCATACATTACACAATTTACAAATACCAATTACACTGCCTCAAAAGCTACACCTATTACTGTCGGAGATTACCAAGTAGATACTATTAGAACATATTTTGCTATCTAATTTTGTATAGATAGCTTTCCCTGCGAAAATGTCAAATCAATTAGGAGTTTGACAATCGTCAGTCATATACTCTGTTGGTAACCGCAAAGTTAAATTCGAGCCCTGTTTAATATCTTTTCTGCATAAACCAGGGGTGCATCTATTAGAGCATGAGCGTCTATTAAAATGAATATGGTATGTTACTTGTTCACAATATGCTAGTAAATAAAGCTACCCTTTGACGTTTCCTAAATTTGCACCAAAGACTAGTGCCATGTGTAATATTTACAGGTTAAATTCTAGCAAGTGTTCCTCACATACCTTGAATGGCCATGCTTTGTTTAAAATCACCATTGTCCAGTTCACTGTCGCTCTGTTCTTGGTCTGTACTGGAAGCTACCAAGCTCTCAGTATCTTCTAAAAAGATAAAATACAGGAAATACTAACCCCTTCATTACTTTGCCCTGAGCATAGGAATTTTATCAAACACCTTGGATCTAGATCAGAAACTGAGTTATTCAGCTTAAGATCAAGATCTATGCTATTTGACGCACTGATAATACCTGTCATAAGAGGACCATGTTGATCCTATATCACTCACCTGATTAAGGGGTTCAAAGGAACCATTGCAAATACTCTTTGTATATAAAAGATGTATAAGGAAAATTGACCCGCCCATGCGGCCATGTTTTTTTTATATATCATCATACCTTGAACAACATTTATAGAGGGACACACAAGGTTCATTTCAGCAAAATGAATTTGAAATTGGACTAGTGGTTTTGGATTCCGTATAGCTGGTAATTTCTGTGGGCTCAAATTTCTGCTATTCTGCAGTCCCTTTATCGAACCGCAAACATTTATTCCGCAGTATAAAATGTCCGTAGTTATTTAACACGCAGGTAAGAATATCCTCGCAGGTAAAAACTGATCAGTCGAACGCAATGCCCAACATTATGGCTAGGTGTAATAACGGGCCAATACTCCGACTAGGTGTAACTAGAACTATCACTGAAGGTGATTGATACGTCCACACCGTAGCATTTGTTCCAAGTAGTGAAATTATTAAGACATACATTTTGTCAATAAAAGGTGCCTTTCTCTTTCCCACATTGAATACAGTTCAAACCCACTGTGTGGCATATACATGTAGGAAATATGGTGCGGATAAAAATATATCTATGGGTCAAAGGTCAAGGACACAGCGACCTCCTTTTTGTACTAAACTCTCCGGCTCACCAAGATGCATTCACACACCAGATTTGTTGCTTGTAGGTAATGCTGAGTTATTGCCCAGTTACAGTTTTTCTATATGGGTCAAAGCTCAAGGACAAGGTCACAATAACATAATACTGGACCACGACGGACCTCCTTCCTAAGATTTATCAATGCACCAAGTTTAATGTCTCTAGGGCATATAGTTAAGAAAATATGGCAAAGTTTTCATATTATATGACTGACTGACCGAGCAAGAAAGCGTTGGACGGACAAGGTGATTCCTACATCTTGCGATTTTTAAAGAGAAGATGTGGTCCCTGAAACTTACTTGGTGCATGCCTCGGATACAAGCTGTTAGCATATATTACATTATACCAGTAATCGCGACTCTCAGAATAACTTTAAGATAATTATAAGCAGTTTTGTATACTACATTTGGTTTGATTTGAGACGCATTTATTTTGTATATATATTCCGGGTAGCTTTCCTTTTGGATATCAAACATAGTTTTGCAGTAACTTTTGTTTCTTTAGGTCCCGATAAAGCCAACAGTGATATTTAAAACGCCGACTGGTTCTCAGGGTTTAGGCCATACAGGCCGTATCGTAAGTGTAGTGAAATCGAAAGTAGAATTTGATAAACAGCAACGTGCAGATCGATAACAACCATAATCAGAGTTAGTTCCGCAAAAATTTATCACTCCCTTTTCATGAAACGCAGAATTAATAATCCGCAAAAATAAGTTATTTCTAGTTTTTGACAAAAACCCAAAATATTATGGCCGCAGAAATAACCAGCTTTACGGGAAGAAGATTTTCAAAGTTTTCTATATAGGCATATACGGAAAACCGACCCCGCCCCTGGTGGCCATGTTTTTTGAAATATCATAAATCTTCAATCAAATTCGGTAGAGAGGTCCACCCAAGGATCATTTATGTGAAATTATTTTGAAAATGGACCAAAATTTTGAGAAGAAGATTTTCAAAGTGTTCTATATAGCCATATAAAGAAAACTGGCCCTGTCCTAAGCGGCCATGTTTTTTGATTATCATAACTCTTTGAACAACTTTGGTAGAGAACCTACTAAGGATCATTTCTGTGAAATTATTTTGAAATTGGACCAATCGTTTTAGAGAAGTAGTTTCTTACTTTCATTGCTATGACAACCAGAGTTCTTCATGGAAGGTGTGGGGCCCTAATTATCTAAGCAGTTGATCTGGTTAAACAAACTGTAACATCATTCTGTATCTATTTCTTATTTCTTTCAATATTGCCATTTTGGGCAAATATCATTGCATCTGAATGACAGATAGATTAAATTCTGATAAGAAGTAGGTCGCCTGACATCTGATCTGGGTCAGAACTGTTGCAGTAGAAAATGCATTTAGAACTAGAATGTGTCACAGGTCAAGGCCAAGGTCACAGTGATCTAATTTTGGAATGTGACACTCTGCCTCACCAAGATGTATTCACACACCAATTTGTGAAGCATAAATGATGTGGTTGTGGTTCAGGAGATATGCTCTGGACAAGGTACAACGATGGAAAGACAGAAGTACGGATAGGGGTAACATTACATTCCCAGGCCATTATATGGCAACGCATAAAAACATCATGGAACCATTTCACTCATTCTTGCAATGTTCTTCTTTATTTGTTTTAACATCCAATCCGAGTGTTACTTTGCATCTATATCCAAACTATTTGCATTAAGTACTCTAAACAACAGACACAAATGGCAACAACACCATTTATGTTAACCCTTCCATTCATGCATATGTCTTTTTATGTTTTTTGCAAACAGAATAGATCCAGATTTTGGAGGAGCTGTCTGATCAGGGTCTACAATGTTTGAGTATTTGATACTTTGCACCCAAGGCTATTCTTACTGTCATAAATATAACTGGCCTTATCTTAGTGGGTAGAGTATCAAAATAAATATTCATGAAGTAAAGGATTAAGAACTGTGGCTTCCAAACCAACAGTTTAGACCCATAGTTTGTGGTAGTTGCATTGTTCAAAATATCGTTTCACTCATTCTTGCAATGTTCTTCTTTATTTGTTTAAACATTCAATCTGAGTGTTACTTTGCATCTTTATCCAAACTAATTGCATTAAGTCCTCTAAACAACACACACAAATGGCAACATCACGAGGACTTACCCGCTGGTGTGCTTCTTAAAGTCCTCAAAATGAAACGGTCTTGTTTTGTGTATGCACTATTTTAAGTAATTATCTTGGCAGTTGTTGTTTAAACCATTTAACACATAGAAACGCCTTTTCACGCCTCTGTAGCAGACGACTTTTGAAACTAATGGGAAAAATGGAGCATTTACTCAAATTGAGTTTGAGTTACTTAGGATGCCTAAGCAACCAGTGTTTGAGTTGACAAATTTAGACTATATTTACCTGTTGGCTTTGTAGTAATGGTATTTGTTGCCATTCCTTCTGTTTTTGCTGCTGCCAGTTTGGGTTTTACTGTTGGTTTCGACGTACTTGTAGAAGCCATCTTTAGTTTCTTCTTACGTACTCCAAAGTCATCCTCTCTGTCATCTTGGTCGTAATCATCGTCACCATCATCACTGTCATCATGACCTACATCTACTTTGGGGGCAGAGTCACTGTCTGAAATTTTATTTTAACCCTTCCATTCAATGCCTATGTCTTGTTATGCTTTTTTGCAAACAAAATAGATCCAGATTTTGGAGGAGCTGTCTGATCAGGGTCTACAATGTTTGAGTATTTGATATTTTGCACCCAAGGCTATTCTTACTGTCATAAATATAACTGGCCTTATCTTAGTGGGTAGAGTATCAAAATAAATATTCATGAAGTAAAGGATTAAGAACTGTGGCTTGCAAACCAACAGTTTAGACCCATAGTTTGTGGTAGTTGCATTGTTCAAAATATCGTTTCACTCATTCTTGCAATGTTCTTCTTTATTTGTTTAAACATTCAATCTGAGTGTTACTTTGCATCTATATCCAAACTAGTTGCATTAAGTCCTCTAAACAACACACACAAATGGCAACATCACGAAGACTTACCAGCTGGTGTGCTTCGTAAAGTCCTCAAAATGAAACAGTCTTGTTTTGTGTAAGCACTATTTAAAGTAATTATCTTGGCAGTTGTTGTTTAAACCATTCACCACATAGAAACGCCTTTTCACGCCTCTGTAGCAGACGACTTTTGAAACTAATGGGGAAAATGGAGCATTTGCTCAAATTGAGTTTGAGTTACTAAGGATGCCTAAGCAACCAGTGTTTGAGTTGACAAATTTAGACTATATTTACCTGTTGGCTTTGTAGTAATGGTATTTGTTGCCATTCCTTCTGTTTTTGCTGCTGCCAGTTTTGGTTTAACTGTTGGTTTTGACGTACTTGAAGAAGCCATCTTTAGTTTCTTCTTACGTACTCCAAAGTCATCCTCTCTGTCATCTTGGTCGTAATCATCGTCACCATCATCACTGTCATCATGACCTACATCTACTTTGGGGGCAGAGTCACTGTCTGAAATTTTATTTTAACCCTTCCATTCAATGCCTATGTCTTGTTATGCTTTTTTGCAAACAAAATAGATCCAGATTTTGGAGGAGCTGTCTGATCAGGGTGTACAATGTTTGAGTATTTGATATTTTGCACCTTAGGCTATTCTTAATGTCATAAATATAACTGGCCTTATCTTAGTGGGTAGAGTATCAAAATAAATATTCATGAAGTAAAGGATTAAGAACTGTGGCTTCCAAACCAACAGTTTAGACCCATAGTTTGTGGTAGTTGCATTGTTCAAAATATCGTTTCACTCATTCTTGCAATGTTCTTCTTTATTTGTTTAAACATTCAATCTGAGTGTTACTTTGCATCTATATCCAAACTAGTTGCATTAAGTCCTCTAAACAACACACACAAATGGCAACATCACGAGGACTTACCAGCTGGTGTGCTTCTTAAAGTCCTCAAAATGAAACAGTCTTGTTTTGTGTAAGCACTATTTAAAGTAATTATCTTGGCAGTTGTTGTTTAAACCATTCACCACATAGAAACGCCTTTTCACGCCTCTGTAGCAGACGACTTTTGAAACTAATGGGAACAAGAAAGCTGTGTTTGTGAAACAGCAATGCCCCCACAGTGTTTTGTCACAAAAATGACGTTTAACCTTGATTTGACCTTTGACCTTGAACGGTGACCTTGACATGTTTGCACTGAAAATGTGCGGCTTCATGAGATACATATGCATGCCTATTATGAAGTCTCTATCTAGACTAGAAGTTAAAGACAATGTTAAACTTGGTAATTTGACCTATATATTTGACCTTTGACCTTGAAGGATGACCTTGACCTTGACATGTTTGCACGCAAAATGTGAGGCTTCATGAAATACACATGCATGCCAAATATGAACTCTCTACCTGTAATATTTCAAAAGTTATGGCCAATGTTAAAGTTGGACACAAACAAACAAACAGACAGGGCAAAAACAATATGCCCCCCACTTTAGTGGTAGGGGGCATAAAAATGGAGCATTTGCTCAAATTGAGTTTGAGTTACTAAGGATGCCTAAGCAACCAGTGTTTGAGTTGACAAATTTAGACTATATTTACCTGTTGGCTTTGTAGTAATGGTATTTGTTGCCATTCCTTCTGTTTTTGCTGCTGCCAGTTTGGGTTTTACTGTTGGTTTTGACGTACTTGTAGAAGCCATCTTTAGTTTCTTCTTACGTACTCCAAAGTCATCCTCTCTGTCATCTTGGTCGTAATCATCGTCACCATCATCACTGTCATCATGACCTACATCTACTTTGGGGGCAGAGTCACTGTCTGAAATTTTATTTTAACCCTTCCATTCAATGCCTATGTCTTGTTATGCTTTTTTGCAAACAAAATAGATCCAGATTTTGGAGGAGCTGTCTGATCAGGGTCTACAATGTTTGAGTATTTGATATTTTGCACCTTAGGCTATTCTTACTGTCATAAATATAACTGGCCTTATCTTAGTGGGTAGAGTATCAAAATAAATATTCATGAAGTAAAGGATTAAGAACAGTTTAGACCCATAGTTTGTGGTAGTTGCATTGTTCAAAATATCGTTTCACTCATTCTTGCAATGTTCTTCTTTATTTGTTTAAACATTCAATCTGAGTGTTACTTTGCATCTATATCCAAACTAGTTGCATTAAGTCCTCTAAACAACACACACAAATGGCAACATCACGAGGACTTACCAGCTGGTGTGCTTCTTAAAGTCCTCAAAATGAAACAGTCAATCAGCAAGGAAGTAACAGACTGGCCAAGGCTTTTTGTCTCAAATTCGACCTTTAACCTCAATTGGGACCTTGACCTGGTAGGTAGAGACCTGGTTATTGTATGTGACATATTGGATAATGACAGTGTACATTTGTGCCAGGTTATTTAAGAATCCTTCAATCAGCAAGGAAGTTACAGCCCCCACAAGGTCGGTCTGACGCACAGAGGCACGCATGGACGCACACACATACACTCAACAGACATAAGGACGGCTATGTCTTTGCTCCCTCAATAAAAACACTCAATATATGGGAAGGTATTTTAGATTGCTAGCAAACTCTTTCCAAGATAATAAAATGTCATTACCTTTCGCTTTCTCCATGGAGCATCTTTTACACCATAGTCAAAGGTAAGCTGCTCTCCTGGGTGTATGTCTTTTATGGAATACAGCCACAACCGTGGCTTGTCAGTCATGATCTTTTTTACCTTACAGTTTGGTTTAGCCGAGTCATTAACCATCCTGCCAAGACCTTTGGTGTTAGTTGCATCAATACTGAAAGAACAGTTTAGTTCCAATGTAATCTATGTTAACAAAAAGGTTTTTTTTACTTTATGCAACACTGAACATATATTCAATCTTCCAGTTAATTGAATTGCTATTTTTTGTGATGAATGCTTTACCAATCTTTGTCTAGGGTCCTACAACAGGGAACTTCTAAAGGCAAACAGTTAACATCAAGACAGAATGTTTGTTAATAGTTGAATGGGCATATAAAAAGAAATACAAACCTGTCATGAGTGGCCATTAAAAACAGCATCGATTATTAATGACAGGTGACCGCTTAATGCAGACAAGAAGTTTTGAAAAGCTTTTGAGAGCTTTCTGCATTACTTCCATTATGTATTAAGTAACCAATGTAAACCATCTATAGCAGGCTACTGGTTTCAGCCATAAATCACAGCAGTTACTTTTTAAATTATCTTGTCACCTTAACAGGGTTTTCAGATTCCTAAAAACGTGTCACGTTTCTGATTGGTAATTGTGGGCATGCTTGAGCACTTGGTTGGAGTGGAATATTCCATATTCTATCAGAACATTGTCGGAAATAGCCGAGCATGACGTGCGCTATATAATTTACTTCTCAAGGTTGATATTGGTTGTACTCGTAATGATGTAGTCCTTTAGACTGGTTTACGACATGATTGGTTTATAAAACCCAGTCTAACGTGTCAAAAGAGCCCTCCGTCGCATAAACAAAGATAACAAACAAATATCAATAAAGATTTAGCGATAATAGTAGAAAACAGGGAGAACTCAACATGGCTGTCATGTTTTATCTACACAGGAAATAATACAAAAACTAGAATGTGACCATTGTACACAAATGTCCCGCTGTATGCTGAACTTAAAATAGGGTCATCACTCCATCAAAAGTTAGACACACCATTATTAGATCTTCTATTAAGTCAAGGTCAAGGTCACAATGACTCATATGCAACACTCCGCCTCACCAAGATGTATTCACATACCAATTTGTGGAGTAGTAGCTGTTATAGTTCAGGAGATATGCCCAACACAGTTTTTCTATTATACGGGTCAAAGGTCA
Source organism: Mya arenaria (assembly GCF_026914265.1). NCBI lineage: Eukaryota > Metazoa > Mollusca > Bivalvia > Myida > Myidae > Mya > Mya arenaria. The sequence continues at coordinate 37,600,084 of NC_069123.1, read as the reverse complement.
AGGTCACAGTGGTCTAATATTGGTACATGACACACCTTCTTCCAAAGATGTATTAGTGTGCCAAGTTTAATGTCTCTAGAGCATATAGTTGAGGAAATATAGCCCGGACAGTTTTTCTATTATATGAGTCAAAGGTCAAGGTCAAGGTGGTCTAATTTTGGTACATGACACACCGTGTTCCTAAGATGTATCAGTGTGCCAATTTTAATGTCTCTAGGGCATATTGTTGAGGAAATATAGCCCGGACAAAGTTTTTCTATCATATGGGTCAAAGTCAAGGTCACAATGACCTAATTTTGGTACATGACACTACTGCTGTCCAAGATGTATCAGTGTGCCAAGTTTAATGTCTCTAGGGCATATAGTTGAGGAAATATAGCCCGGACAAAGTTTTTCTATGATATGGGTCAAAGATCAAGGTCACAGTGACCTAATTTTGGTACTCAGACACTCGACTTCACCAAGATGTATTCACATACCAATTTGTGAAGTATTAAATGTTGTGGTTCAGGAGGTATGCTCCGGACAAGGTATGACGGAATGACGGATAGGGGTAACACTATATGCCCCGGCCATTATATGATGGGGCATAATTATACCGGGCGTTTAGGTATGGTAAAACTCGCGACCCTTAGGTTAACTCAGGCACCGGCATGTGTTCGGTATCATGGGAACCAGTATTATTTCAGACTTTTTTCAATTCCTGCATTGTAAATGATAGGTATATACAGCTAAACAAGCATACCGTATTACATTATAGTATGGGAGGTAAAATGTCTTGGAACTCCATAACAAGAGGCCCATGAGGGCCTGTGCTCTACTGGCTTGGTTCGTTTAGTCCTGTTCATAGATATCTAACAACTGTACAAGTTTGGTGAAGATCTGTTTTGAAATGTAGACTTTTTTGCACTAACAAACTGTTTAATAGCAATTTCAACAATTTCAAGGGAGATAATCCAGTCATTCTTAAGCCAATCTGGATGGTCTACGAATGCATATCTACATGTAACTTCTGTAAAAGTTTGGTGAAGATCAGATTTGAAATGAAGGCTTAATTAAACGGCGTAAACAAGCTGTTTTATAGCAATTTCGACAAATTCAAGGGAGATAATCCAGTTGTTCATAAGCGAATCTAAATGGTTTCGGAAGAAACTGATTTCATACGCATATTTATCTACTGCATAAGTTTGGTGAAGATCAGATAAGAAATGGAGAATTTAGAGCATAAACAAGCTGTTTTGTTGTAATTTTGACAAATTCAAGGGCCATAATCCAGTCATGCATGGGCAGATCTGGCTGGTTCTCAAATGGAACCGAGCTCTTATGGATATCTAACTTCTGTATAAGTTTGATTGAGATTAGATCATAACTAAATACTTTAAAGCATAAACAAACAATTGTTTACGGACGCACGCACGGACGGACGCACGCACACACGGACGGACAACAGACACCGCGTGACGGCATAAGCTCTCTGGCCTTTGGCCAGTATAGCTAAAAATAAGGCAATTGAAAACAAAATAAATTTCCAAATTGCCAATGCTTGATAAAGAAACATAATTCATTCTTTTTAAAAAGAGCTTGATATTAAAATTCAGTACACAATGAGTGTGTTTTAAATCAAGCCCTGCTAAAGTATTGTACCCCCAAAATGCTCTTGCACCCCCATAAATTCACTCTAGGGGGTGCATTTACTTCCAGAAAAAAATACGAGTGGGAACACTGAATTTATTTTTGCCTTAGAATGATAGGAAAAACAAAACAGAATGCAGTTAAAAATATTACACAAGACTAAATATTTTGTGCTACGTTTTTATGTCTCCTAAAACTACACAATTAATGTATAATATACTCACTACATTTTTTTCCCGTTGTTATGAAAATAATACTTGTAAGTCTCATCCTCCTCACCATCACTAGGACTGCAGCTTCTCAACTTCCCCATGTACTCCAAAAGTTGCAATCCCTTTGGAATGTACTCTTTCACAAAAACCCCATTACCTAAATAGAAAGGAAAATGCCCATTTTAATTAATTCTTGGTCCATAATAGATCAAGGTTGTTGTAAAGTTACAATATAATTTTTGAAGACATGACACAAATTTCCTGACTCATAGACGAACAGGACAGGCAGACAATTCTATATGCCACATGAAGTGGACTGGAAACATACAAACAATTTGTGCTGAATGATTTTATACATTATATGACAAAACAAGAGCTGTCCGTAAGACAGCAAGCTCGACTTTTTGGCACTTTGACTCAAAGGGGGAATAGTTCATTCAAAGTACAAGAGATATGGGACTTGTCCTACTTGGTAATATGCTGACATCGGATAAGTGTGTAAAGCATATATAGTTTCCGAGTAAAGGCCATGCATGAAAAACTTTAACCAAACTTTCTAAATCAAACAAGAGCTCGGCAAAGCGGGGCAAATGCGCCCGAATAAGTGTGCAACACACATGGTAGACAATAGTGGCATTTATACCTAACAACTCATAAAAAGTTTCTTTGCTTGATTGTAATGTCAATATTAAAGATCTAAGTATAGTGAAACCATTGTAATCAGACAAACAAGGATAAATATTTTTTTTACGTAGACTAGAAATGTGTCCATAGGACACAGATGCCCCCACTTCCGCTTTGTCAAAAATGCCATATTTTCACACAATAAAGGCCCATTACTCAATAAATATTAATTTTGGGCAGATGAAAATATCCAGGTTCACAAGTTCACACCCTGAATAATATATCTATGAAGTTTCAAGTCTGTAATATGAACACTTTAGAGTTATCCGAGACACAAACTTTTCGGGGCAGACGTACGTACGGACAGAAGGACAATGGCAAATCTATATGCCCCCCTCTTTAAGTGGTGGGGGCATAAAAATTGGTTGGCCTAGGTCAAGCAGAACTTATTATTTTGAAATTGGACCAGCAGTTTTAGAGAAGAAGATTTCAAAGTTTACTTTATAGCCATATAAGAAAAACTGGCCTAGCCCCTGGAGGGCATGTTTTTTGACATATCAAAATTCTTTGAACAACAGTCTATACGAATGAAGCTCAGAGTTTACCAGACAGTCGGTCTGGTAAACTCGCATGCTTTACCAGACCGGACCAATTTTTACCAGACCAAAATATAATGTAAGATTATATACGGTACACCAGAATTCTATACATGTAATACTTTGAATCAAAAAATTGTTTTTTTTATCATATATTCATTCTAAATGGCTCTCTTGTTAAAGAGAGAACTGTTTCAACAATAGACAATTAGGTCAAGTTACTAAAACAGAAATAATTTCGCAAGCTCTCAATTTTCTATAAAAGAAAATTTAGCTCATTAGATTCACCTTCTTCTGATGATTTATTCAGGCAGGACAATTCCTTGCTGACATCTAAATCATTATTATAAATGGATCTACATCTGTATATGATTACTCAGAATAATATGTTCCAAATAATGTGTAAAACTGTGTGAAGTATTTTCAGATTGGTTCAACTGGAGACATTTCATTTTTGGTCTGTTCTTTATGACATTAGTGATAGAGCTTGTTTGAAATTTGAAACTTCATGAAAGTAACCATGTCCTTGAAACTTCTTCTACACACATACACACTATTTCATCGTTTCACTTTTCATTAATTTACTTAGACTTATAAGTACTAAATACTATGAACACTATGTTTATATTATAAAAAAGCCTTATTTCAGTTTTCTGCAGGCTATGCAATGTCGATTTTGATTTTAACTAAAGCGATCATGCATTCTTAGTTTTCTGCAGGCTATGCAATGTCGATTTTGTATTTAACTAAAGCGATCATGCATTCTTATTCTCTATTATGGTTACAGATAAAAGTCCAAATAAATTGATCCGAAATTAAGCAAATTTTGGCTACTTTCGGAAAATCCCAACATAGTCAAACTCCAAGTGAAACCGTCTCCATGAGTGACATTAAAAATCTAGTGTATACTCTATTCCTCTCATGTGGACGTAGAGAACTCAACTTTATTTGGAGTTTCAATTGACCATGAATCGCTGGTCGTAATGCGAAATAGATTCTGTTTCCGATATTTCTTTTGGACAGACTAGACTAGACATTTAATTTTAGAACAAAGACAAGGACTAATTCACAGACCACGCCGCGTTCTGTAAAACATGTCATATGAATATAGTTTACATCGTACTCGGTCCCGCGAGACAATTAGAGTGTATTAGATGTTGCCTGTGTCTAAAAATACGACACTCTACTCTTTCGCGAGAACTGGCTGAAAACTAGAAAGAATTCAAATTGAATCTATATAGCTGTAAAAGGAAAACTGGCCACACCCCTGGAGGTCATGTTTTTTTAACATATCAAAATTCTTTGAACAACTTTGGTAAAGGTCCACCAAAGGATCATTTCTGTGCAATTATTTTGAAATTGGACCAGCAGTTTTGGAGAAGATTTTTTTTTAAAAAGTGAACATACAACGTACGAGACTGATCACAATACCTCACCTGAGCATAATGAGGTGAGCTAAAAAGGGGGAATAGTTCAGTCAAAATTCAATCAAGAGTTATGGGACTCGTCCAACTAGATAATGAAATGACCTCGAATAAGTGTGTGAAGTTTAATGGCAATAGCATATATGGTTTCTTAGAATAAGCCTTGCATGCAAAACTTTTAAGTCCAAAAAGGGGGAATACTTCAGTCAAATCCTATCTAGAGTTATGGAACTTGTCCAACTAGGTAATGTGATGACCTTGGATAAGTGTGTGAAGTTTCAGGGCAATAGCATACATGGTTTCTTAGAAAAGGCCTTGCATGCAAAACTTTAACCAAACTTTCTAGGTGCAAAAGCGGGGATTAATTCACTCAAAATCCAATCTAGAGTTATGGGACTTGTCCAATTTGGTAATGTGATGACCTGGGATAAGTGTGTTAAATTTTAGGGTTCATGTTTTTTAAAAAAGGCCTTGCATGCAAAACTTTAACCAAGCTGGCAAAGCCGACGCAAGGGTGACTAATAGCTCTCCATATTCTGCCAATAGTCGAGTTTAAAAGAATTATACTAACTAGAGCTGGGTACAGCAAAGAACAAAATACCACACTATACCATGTTTTTCACCAAATACTGTGATACGTACCACACAAACTATGACAGACTGACCTATTTTCTTATATGATCTATCCAACCCTACTTTTTTTTAACACAAAATGGCTAAACAAATATCACTAAAATTACTTGCCTTTATGCTGAGAATTTGCCACATTTTCTTGAACTTGATCAAAACTGTTTCAGTTTCGTTTACGGCATCGTATTCTTTGTAATTGGATTCAAAAGGACAGCGACCGCAGAATACACATGCCCTTTTAAAAAACCTGTCCTATTCAAACATATATTGTTAGTGTGTATTGAATCTTAACACAGTTCTACAATTAAGAACAATTAGAGGACATGTCACACAAATTCTGGTACAATCACATATATGAGGACGTAGAAACAATTTATATTAACACCGGTTTAGCTGAAACTGATTGGTCGAGATACTTTTTAATGTCTCGATCTGATTGGTCTATCTATACACTTTTAAGCACTTCTTGTCACGTGATAACCGGTAAATTGTGTATAGAAGGTGTGTGCGTGATTGGTATCTGACATTTCGAGGACATTTTAAAACATGAATGAAATTCATATAGTCCTCGAATTGAAGTGATTTATGGAACACATTGTGAGGACCATGCCAAAAGTCCTCGGAAGTAAAAAAAGTCCTCGAAGTGTTGGTGTGCGGTCAAGTTTAAGTCCTCTCACGTCAGCGAGTACAAGGACACGCACACGCACACACACAAACACACACACACACACACACAAACAGAGGGAGAAGTCCGCTGGCAAAACGTTTCTTTTTCCTTGTTTAAGGGGAATAAGTGGTGTGTGAAATTCGCGTAGATTAGTGGTGTAGTCACAATGCCTTCGACATAGCGAGTTTTGACTGTATAATAAAAGGTGGTCATTCTTTACAAGGTATGCATAGTAACAGTCTATGTGTTATAACAGCACCGAAGCAATCATTTTGATTAACGCAATACTAAGGTATTAAATCCGAGGTGGACTGTTAATCATTTGACTTGATTATATATAATCGATATGATCGTTAAGAAATAATGGAAAGAGCACCGGCGACATATTATTACTTTGCCGAAAGTCAGATTGAATAACTTTTACATATAGTAATATACATATTGTAAATATTATTAAACAATTTACATGAATGGTATAACTCAACAACTTCTCTCAAAGTGTTATTAAACGACTAGAACGCTTAACGACCTACAATGAATGAACAAAACAAGTTTTCTCATAAAGAAGCATTTTGAAAGAGCATGTATGGTCAACATTGCTATGCTGATATACTGTTTGATCCACACAAATATATTGTAATTTTCATGAAAAATATTTAAACTTTTATTTAGTCAAGATGTAATCAATTTTTAAAAGAAGGAACTAGTAATAGTAATACTTTTTAATTATCAGGCTCAGTGAATTGGTCTGACACTCAAGCTCTTGTTATAGACTAATGCAGTGTTAACATAAACACTATCTTCAAGGATCACAGCTGACTTACTGTTTTCTATTACTATGGTTATACTTTCATTTGACACTTCAAAATCAATGGCAGCACAAATAATCACTTGTCTTATGATAAACAACACACTCATATTTCGATGGAATTGCTATCTCGACTGGCAGTACAAAAACTCGACTTACACACTTTGTCAGTATAAATTTTGTTGCTGAATAATTCATAAACCAATGTCTGGGTCATTTCATCTGAAACTCGACCCTTTCCCTATTGAAACATGAGCAATAACAATCTTACTTTTGATTAGATATTCTATTTTTACAGGTGTTTGTTCGTCAGAATTACAACATTACGACAGGGGTTTGTCTTTTTCAGCGCGAAAAACAATATCCTGAAAACCAAACCTCGATGTCGGGTGTAGGATTAACAAGCCGTGATAAGAGATGTACGAGAAATATTGAAAGCTAATGAAAATACGGTAGAAATTGGTTTGTGTTATCCAGATAAATATCTGATTTATTTTCAAGTGGATCATCTTGAAAGAGGCAAACCAATGAGTCATATACAATTGTTTTTAATTCCCCACACAACCTTAGCATCACCAAGTGATACTCCTTTTTATTTACTGACACAAAATTGTTTCAGTTAAAGAGACACATGAATGATATTTAATACGGCTTCAAGCCGGGATACATCCTATCCTAATGATACCTGCGAACATGGCATGTGTTCTCCAGACATTTCCACCTCATCAATAACCTGTGGAATCAAATTCTAAAAATGATTTACCATGACAAGTCAATACCCAGGCATATGTAAATCAGCATAGATTTCTAGCCTCATACAGCTACAGCCTAATTCTAAGGTAATTAAATTTGTGCCCTCGTAAATAAACCATTCTAAAATACTTATCCTCTACCAAATATCTAAAATGATGTTGTTACAGGTTTTAAATCGCATGTATCTGTCAAAACTTAAACAAAACACATTTGCCAATGGCGATTTTTTTAGGTCAACAGGCGTTCAAAAATATGTTAATACAAGTAGTTGATTGTAGTACGATGCTGTTATATTTGCTCCCAACATATATCTCAAACAAAAGATAACTGTCCAAGTCAACTAATGGTCAACTGCCATGTTATTATGAATATATTGGCATTTTTTTTCTTTTTACTATGTTCAGCTTTTCTCATATATCCTTACTGTATTCTTGTTACAGTGGTTTCCCTTCCAATATGATGTGACACCATGAGATTGATAGGTCGCGAGCAGCAACAGTGGTCCGTCCTACTTCCAGCATCAGGCAAAGTGAAAGTCAAAATAAATATTTTTCGTTTGGGAATTTAATGTATGGCCTAAATTTCGTTATTATTGCACTTATTCAAAGAAGCCAAGGCGCAAACAAGAGAGATGTATACACCATTACAACAATAAAAGTGATGCATTGGATGGATGATTGTGAAATATCAGTCTCCTTAATATTCTGAAATGCACGCAGTTGTACCCTAGCGACAAATAAATCGGATTGATGAAAGAGAAGCGGTTTTTAGTGCTTCTTTCCTTATTCAGATCACAAAGGGCATGTTCGTGTTTACTTCCGATCTAATGGAGCACAGCGAAGGAACACAATATGAGTTAATTCAAATATAATTTAATGTTTAACTAATCTGACTTTAATGATTAAAACAAAAAGAAGCATATCATATTAGTACAGGTAAAACATATTAGCGAGATTTTGGCGCATTTAACTGGAAAATTTGTGGCCTCGTAGAAATTAATAAAAATAATCCATGTATTAAGAGCAATATTTTTTATCCGTACACAAACATACATTATGTTTTGATAATTCAAGTCAAATGAGTAAAACGCAATAATGCATTAAATAAAATATTTTTATTTTTTGCATCAACCTTATACACATATATCTATACATACGTTTGCTGCATAACAAGTTGAAACAAAATGTCAGAACACGTTTACGAATGTGAGTTCTAATGAAATTCTGTTCTTAAGTGGTCTAAGCTAGGCAATTTCGGTCGATCAAAGAAATGATAGAGTACTTCTTGTTTACGTCGTCATTCCTTTAAGATATTTGAGTACAAAAAATAACTGAGATTTGAATCGACGGTATCAAAAGTACAAATCGATTTTTTTTCTTAAAGATGATAACATGTCATTTGCAAGCTGCATTTTAATGTAATGATAGTCATGAAATCAAGAATAAGTAGATATATATTTATATTAACAAAAACATAATGGGAAATAATTTATTATGAAACGATGTGCTAGCAGTATTTGTGTACTCTAACGTGAGTTGTTTGAGAGAAAACAATAATTACAAAGAAATCATTCCCAGTTACAACCTAGCAAACAACAAAACCTGAACAACTACTTACAAATTAGTATTTTATATTATAGTGTATTGCTATGTTATGTTAAGCTATAAATGAATGCTAACTAGTTTTTCTCCGGTATGACCGCGGCGATATTAGATCTTTAACTTTCATTTTTTTAATCATGCATGAAAGTGCGCTTTATTTTTCAGTATTTTAATTTGCATCTTTAATGTATTTTATACCAAAATTAGCATTCGTTTCTAATAACTTTTGTATAAATATATGTTATCAGAATAAATGTACATCAGCCGCTTGCTGTTATAGTATTATGTTGTGTAACTGTAGTCGTTTGTAACCCTTTAATAAACTATAACACTCAAAATGGCGGAATGGTTTTCGTAGCATTATCATCGTGCAAAAGTACAGGGAAAGTCGGGCTGACAAAACGTAACTTGTATCTAGTTTAAAGGAAGTAAGTAGTCTGTGAAAGTTGTGTAGATAAGTGGTCTAGTCTCCGTCACTTAAGCAAGAGGTGGTTGGAAAGAAAAGTGAAAGATTGACATATGATTTTAGTGAATTTATTATTAATAAATATCTTCTTTTGCTTTGTAGACTATCGAGTCGCATTGCACCTTAATGAATATACTGCCTTATAGTCAAGATGTTTGTTCTGAATGTTTGTTCTGAAATGTATGCGGTTAATGAAAGAAAGCATTGTAAGATAGGTAAAACGATATTTTCTAATGAACATTCGATACTTAAGTCGAAAATCGCTATGTCCAATTTTGTAATCTCAACGTCCTGGTTATGTCCAAATTTTAAACAAATATGTTTGGTTTAGTAAGTCACTTCTAGTATTTCGGTTGTAACGAATGTTCGGTATATCGAAATATTTCCCGAGATCGCAACGACTTCGACATAGCAAGTTTTGACTGGATAATGAAGGGTGGTCCTTCTTAATTAATGTATGCATAGTTACAGTAATAACAGCTCCGAATACTTTTGATGAACGCATTACCAAGGTATTAATTCCGAGGTTGACTGTTAACCTATTTTATTAGAAGATATTTTATCGATCCGATCGTTTAGAAATAATGAAAAGAGCACCGGCGACATATTATTACTTTACCGAACGATTGATTAAATAGCTTTAACACATAAAAATCATATACATAATTTTCATTTTAAATATTCAAGAACACTTTACATCAATGTTATAATTCAACAACTTCCCACATAGTGCTATAAACGACCAGAACGCTTTACCACGTTCAACATTGCTATGATGATATACTGTTTGATCCACACAAATATTTTCAAAGGGAGAAACTATTAAAACTAATACTTTTTTATCAGGCTCAATGAATTGGTCTGACACTCAAGCTCTTGCTATAGACAAATGCTGTGTTAGTGATATTCCTTTGTACTTGTCAACACAGCATTTTCTAAGTTAAACAGACATGTGAATAATACTTGATAGAATATCACGCCAATGCCACCTCCAAGGGGACTTTTGCACGTTTTATAGTGTCAGACAAAAACAATGTTTTGTGAAATGTTAAGAAAAAGCTTGTAACAAGGATAAACGTTTTTATCCTGTCACTTGCATAGAAATCGGTCCAATAACAAGGTGCCGTTTAAATTTTAATTTATTAGGTCAGTTGACCACGTGATGTCTATCTACAGTCAGTTGGTCATGTGACCACGAAAGGGGACTATTTTCTATTCTGAAATGTCAGAGGAAATGCACAAATAGTGTTCTAGTATCTTATCAATAGTCCGCCAACAACCGACCTCAACAATCACTCGCCCATCACTCTGCATTATAATGACACTGACAAACAATCAATCGACCAGAAAATCTACATGTGACGTGAAAATCTTACCCCACCCGCACATGCTGGAAAGTGTGCAGCATTCAACGATAGTTAATTCCATTTCTGTGGTGAATGACAAAATCTCACTTACAACAGAAATGAATTATCTCTTTGCCTGTGCAGTTCTGAACATCCAACACTATCACCATAAATAAAATCCATTTAATATGTGGCGATTGCTTGTAAACACTCGTGATCTTGAACCTTGACCTGTGTACTGTACTCTGTGACTTGCGGAATAATTGTTACATTATCAGATAATGTTTGGTGACTGAACCGTGTTTGTGCACTTTTAAAAGCTTTTTTATGCCTTGAATTGAGTTTTTCATATTAAAAGGCAATGACTTTGACTATAAGCGTATTGAAAAAAGTTGAACAATTTTAAGAACTATTTTGGGGGCGAATTAAACATGGATACCTATTATGCTGACGTCACCAGTGAAAAAACAGTTGTCTCCCTTATTTTTAAAGATACTTAATAATTTTAAGGTAATTTATAGTGTTAAAATAACTTCGGCTCACCCGATAAATTCCTCCGCCTTGCCTTACAAACTATTGAAAAAAGTGAGGACTTTCTTTTGCCGAAATGGGCTAGTAACGCTATTTGCAATTGAATAAATAAATGTTCAAATGTGAATTCAGTATTTGTTCCTAATAGAAAGTAAAAACATACTCAATTTTAACAACTGATGTATGATGTTGCCAACATTCAATATCAGAACGATTTTTTTACTACCAAAACTACATGGCAACATGGTTTTGCTCAGCCCTTCGATGAAATAGTTCTTTCAATGCCAAAACAATTGAATCGCGCTGTTTTTACGTCAGTATGAACCTTTATAAATGTGTGCATTAAATACAGCGCTGGAAATGACATTGCTTTGTGGTTTTAGATGTTTCGGCTCATCATCGACTCAAGTGAAACTGGTAGGCTGTTGAGATTTTAAACCGCATGTGAAGAATAACAGTCTGATACACATCGGCATATACTACAAAACTTGTATTCTATACGTCCAGCAAATCGCAAAGGCTTGCTTTCTAACTTATTTTCATTCGTGTATATGACGTGTGGTGAAGGTCCCATGTAGTTATCTCATAAGCATACTTCAGCTAACATATGTTTGATACAGATAGAAATGAATTCTTGTAGGTAACAAGACCATTCTCAAGATTAACAACTCATACTGTAGGGATACATCCCAACCTAATGAAACCCGCGAAAATCGCTCAGGAATTTGATATATGTTTCCAGACATCTCCACCTGATCGATTATCTGTGTAATCAAACTCTAAAATTGATTTACCATGACAAGTCGATACCCAGGCATATGCAAATCAGCATAGATTTCTAGCCTCACATAGCTACAGCCTAATTTTAAGGTAGTGGATTTTGTGCCCTTGTAAATAAACCATTCTAACATATTTACCCTCTATCAAATATCTAAAATGATAATGTTACAGGGTAACAATCGCATGTATTTGTCAAACTTCAAATTGTAGCACTAATTTTCAATCAATATCAACGGAGTATTAAAAAAGGTTTAATGACAACTGACAAGTAAACGATACCATAAAGAACAAACTTGCCAATGGCGATTTGTTTAGGTCAACAGGCGTTCAGAAATATGTAAATACAAGTAGCTGATTGTAGTAGAATTGTGTTCTTTTCGCTCCCAACGAATATCTCAAACGGAAAATATATGTGCAAGTCAACTAACGGTCAACTGCCATGTACGTATGAATATATTGGCAAGTCTTTCTTTTTACTCTGTTCAGCTGGTCTCATATTTCCTTACTGTATTCTTGTAACAGTGGTTTCCCTTCCAATGCAATGTGGCATCATGAGATTGATAAGTCATGAGCAGTAACCGTAGCCCGTCCTATTTCCAGTACAAGGAATAAGTGAAGGTAAAAATCAATATTTTTCTTGTTTGAAATTAATATGTTGGCCATATTTCATTCGAATTGCACTTATTCAAAGACGTTAAGGCACAAACAAGTGAGATGTATACACCATAACAACAATAAAACTGGTTCATTGAATGGTTGATTGTGAAATATCTGTCTCCTTAATTTTCTGAAATGCATGCAGTTGTTCTCTAGTGGCAAATAACTCGCAGTGATGAACGACATCTGATTTTTAGTGCTTTTTTCCTTATTAAGGTCACAAAAGACATGTTCGCGTTATCTTCCGATTTAAAGGGGCATAATAAATGGTCACAATATGAGTTAATTCAAAAACAATATCATGTTTAGTAAAGTTGACTTTATTAATCAACACAAAAAGAAGCATATATTATTTCAGTACAGATAAAAATATAAGCGAGATTTTTGCGCATTTAACTGAAGAATTTGTGGCCACGTATTAAAATATCAATTAAAGAGCCCTGTATTAAGGTCATTATTTTTATCCGTACTCAAAAATATATTCTGTTTTGATAATTAAAGTCAAATGAGTGAAACACGATTATACATTAAATAAAATCTTTAATTGTTTGCATCACCCTTATAAACAAACAAATGTCATATATTTATACGTCCGTTTGCTGCATAACAAGTTGAAACGAAATGTCAGAAAACGTTAACGAATGCAAGTTCAAAAGAATTCATGTTCTTAAATGGTATCAGCTAGGAAACCTTGGTCTATCAAAGAAATGATAGAGTACTTCTTGTTTACGTCGTCATTCCTTTAAGATATTTGAGTAAAAAAAATAAATGAGATTTGAATCTATAATATCTAAAGTACAAATCAAATTACTGCCCAAAGATGATAAAATGCCATTTGCAAGCTGCATTACAATGGAATGATAGTCATGAAATCAGGAATAAGAAGAAATATAATTATATTAACAAAAACATAATGGGTTATAATTCATAATAAAACACTGGGTCTGCAATATTCGTGTACTTTAACGTCAGTTGTTTGAGAGAGAAAAAAATAATTACATAAAACTTTCCCCGTAACAACCTAACAAACAACAAAACCTCAACAACTACATACAAATTTAAATTTAATCTTATAGTATATTGCTATTTTATGTAAAGCTATAAATTAATGTTAATCAGTTTATCTCCGGTCTGATCGCGGTGATAAAATACCTTTTACTTCCATTTCTTTATTTTGCATGAAAGTGCAGGTTATTTTTCAGTATTTTAATTCGCCTCTTTAATAAATGCGTATACCGATATTAGTGTTCGTTTCAAGTCTCTTATTGTAGAAATCTATTATCGTTTGTAACTCTCTCTGTGAGTGGCAATACTTATTTTATTGTTATTATTATATTTCACTGATTTTATCATGAAATTTGTATAATTTGCTTTATTGGTGAGACTTAAATAAACTATTTTACTACAAATGGCGGTATGGTTTTTGTGGGTTAACATCGTTCAAACACACTTACAGGGAACATTCCGCTGTCAAAACAATAACATTATCTAGTTTGAAGGGATTAAATGGTGTTTGGGACTCGCGTAGATAAGTAGTATAGTCTTCCTCACTTACCCAAGACGTTATTGGTAAAAAACAATGAAACCTTGACCTATGATTAAGTGTATTGATTATCTATAATATTCTTATTGTGCTTGTTAGACTATCAATATGAAAGAAAACAAGATAAGACAGGTAAATCTATTAATTTCTAGTAAACGTATACGATATTTCAGTCAAAATTGGCTATGTCGAACACTCCTTATCTCGATGTTCTGGTTATGTCGAACTTTTAAACGAATGTGTTGGATTGAGTTATATACTTTCAGTATTTTGGTTGTATCAAATGTTCGTTATGTCGAAATATTTCCAGTGGGGCCAAGGACTTCGACATAGCGAGGTTTGATTGTATATAGTGAAGGTTGTTGCTTCTCTGCACAATATGTATATTCACAGTTTAGGCCACAACAAATTGATCATTTGTTCTACGGATTTTGCCAAAACAAAGTAGGAGCGAGCGAGCGAAATAAAAATAAAAATACTTTTTCCTAAATTTAAGGCAAATCAGAGGCGAGCGCAAAGCGAAAAATAAAAAAATAAATAAAAAGTTACCAAATTTATCATACAGTGTATGTCAAGAAATGCTTATTAATTGCAAACATAGGTTCAGTTATTAATGAAAAGGTTTTGATTGTATCACTTGCAAATCTGTCTCAATATTTGACAATGGCAATAAGGTCCAGTGCTTTACTATTAACTTCATTTTAAACGTGGATTTATTGTAAAGACAACCTTCCACATAGTAACATATAATTATTTGAAGACCAAAAAGAAAACTATTGTATTCATTCCATAACTTACTATTACAAAAAAAACATTTTAGACTTGTAAGAGTAATTCATGATTTGAATCAGGTCTAAGTTTGAACCTCTTGAAGCACATGATTAAATTGTAGTGACTTTGACATTGCAGAAGATCGAAAATGTAAATAACACAGAGAACATATCTAAAAAAGACACTGTGGATTAAATTGCGGGACAACATAAATGAAGCAGTATCAAACAAATCTGCAAATGTGGCACCAGTCATTATATTAAAGCAGGTGGTGGAATAAAGATATTTCCCTTTAAAGAACCCTCCTTTACCCCGAACCTATGGTTTATAGGTCCGTGCCTTGAAAAAGAATATGATGTCGGCCTCCATAGCTTCAATGCCCATAAGAAACAGGCCACTTTAATTACAGGCCATTTTATACAAATCGATCAATGAAAACAAGTGGATAAAAAAGAAGAATTGAGAAAATTAAAACAGTCATTTTACTTATAAAAGGTTTTATTTTCTGGTTTTACTGATGTTTTTTTTAAACTGTCCATGTGTATGTAATGCACTAGTCAACTGTAACCACGCCCCAAGGTCCGGGGAATAGCGGGGACTTTGACATTCGATCCAGCCAACCCCGGGTAAATCCACTGCATTCATCCGGCACTGTGGGGCCACCTGGAAGGTAAAAACTTGGCCCATTTCCCCGACTATCCCTGGTATACCCCAGGACCTGGGGGGAGGGGGCGTGGTTACCGTGGATTGACTGGTTCATAAATATAATGTACAGGCTGTTTCTAAAACATTTACAAGTCCTACTATTTTTATCTGTTTATAACGATTATGAGTATATGAAAAATGAGAAATGCATTTTAGAAAATTTAAAAAATAACTCACGAAAACATGTTCAATTGTTGTAAGTCGTGTGTCCGTGTATTTTAATATAAGTTTTGCACTCAAAATTCGATTTAGTTATTATTTAACACAAAATTTTGAGTACAACACAATGAATTACTTAAAACACAATAAATAATTATTGCTTTCGACTCTGTGAAACTGTTGTTGTTTACTGAAGACTATAATCCATTGACTTTGACACTGATTTTCATTTAAAACGTGTATTTTACATTACGAAAACTGAAAGTAACCCGAAAATTAATACCGGAAATAAATAACAACGGTGCGTCCTGCAAAATATTCCCGACAAAAAAGACTGTCAACAAATATCGGCTGTTTTGCGGTTACCCGGACCTGATTTTGTCCTGACACGAGGAAATTTTGCTCGCGAAGAATGTAAAGCATGGAAATACCTTCAAAAAAGGCAAAGTCGACGTTGAAGGATTAAATTCTTAGTAAAAGAATTTCAGAAAATAGAGGAAATTCAGAAGTAAAAAAAAAATAAAAATAATATGCTCGGCCAAATAGTAAGTGCGGGCGCAAAAAAAGTTTTTTAATTTTTTTTTCGTTTTTCGAATTTTAGGTGCGGCAAATCCGACGAACAAATGATCAATTTGTTGTGGCCTTAGCTGACATAACAGATCCGAAACAATCATTTCGTGGAATGCAAATGTAAATAGTTTGCCGTTTCATCACAATGAAATTATTTAATAGTCATCAACTTTCCAAGTGTCTATAATGGCAAAACACCAAACGTGTTTTAAACGGCTTGTAACAAATATATCATTTCATTCTTGACATTTTACATAATTCATTGCCTGTAATCTGATTTGTGTTGAAAATTTTCGAACATTTTTTTTTAATCTAGATCAAAAGAGTGAGAGTTATGTTAAGCTCATCGCTTTAAAAAAGATGAAGTAAACGTGGCGTTATAGTAAATGATATACTACCAGACTTTCAACAATGACCTTTAACGTCGGTGACACCGTTTGTATTTCAAATTAAAAAAAAACAATTCTCGTTCATTTTAAATGCATTCTTTTATATTGAAATATAGGAGTTAAAACCTTAACATATAGTGCCTTTGTGTTCCTAACTTTTCCCAAAGTAATTACGCATCTCATAGCAACATCTGACCGTTTAGCTAGAGGCTATTGTCGATATTAGACAGAACGCTGTATGTACCAAGATGCTTGGACATATCACATTATCTTCCGTAATCAGGTCATAATGGGGTTCACCGATGCTTCGGTACTCGTTTCAAGAAATATTTCCAACTGCCTTATTATAATCGAAAATAGGAAAATATTTTTGAATATGTTATTTGTTAAGCTGGGATAAAAAACGATGGTAAACATTTTACTGTATTTTATAAATTGTATGTGTTAATAATATTTTTACATTCCATTCAAGATATAATTGAAACTACATGGAAAAGTACAGCACTCATAACTGAATACCATGATAGTGTTGAAAGGTCGAAGGATCATCCCCTTGCATAAACCAAACGAAATACTTACAAGCCCGGAACAACGATTACAGCAAATCTAAAATAATGCACCCCTGGTTTTGATTTTCCTCGAAATGTAACAGAAAATGTACGAAATAAATATAGTGCGTTTCATTGTATTTGTTACCTTAGTAATACTGAACAAGGCACTGCTATTCATACGTCGAGAATCCGAACCATGTTATAAAATGTTAAACTGGCATGTAGGATGCACCAATATTCCGTAACGTCTTTAGTCTGATTCAGAAAAGCAAACTTTTAATTTTGTTGTAAAAAATGCTATTAAGGTGCAAGGTTGAGAAAACGCACAGTATCTGCTACAGATCATCTGTTCTACAATCAGGCACACATCTTTCGTCAAAATAGAATATGTTATAGATATTTCCAAACATTTAAGAATTCAGTTTACTTGGCCTGAGTCTCGAAATCTGACTTAAGGTGTTAGTAAATATCGGTCCTGGTTAAGAGTTTACATCTCATTAATAGTTTAACAGCACCGAAAGACGTTTAATAAGATCCACAAAATATTCAGCAGCAGTAACTTCCCTTATAACAGAAGGAACTAGTCTCACACTCAAGCATTGCACTGTATAACATAGACTTATCTTGCAGATAAGTGGCAGGTATTCTGGTTTCTGTTGTAATAGTGGTAGTCAACAGTTAGAATGTTGTTGTTTCGATTTGATGAGGATAACATTTCTTTCTAAAAGTAACTGGACGTCAATTCGAGAATAATTTGTCTATAAAAGTAAAAATGTGAATTCTTTAATGAAAGATTCATTTCCCTGTTGAGTTTCTACATTCCTTGCTGGTTTTATCCGAAACTGCGTCGGACAAGTTTTTGGCTTCTCTATAATCATCGCCGGTGGATGTAAAAATCCAGGCATGCGTTTGGTAACCTAACTTGCAAGTCATTTTGTTGACAGGAATTGTTATATTTAGAAAACATTCTTTGATTTATGTATGTAATTTGTCAACTTTTTGTGTGACTTCATTCCAGCAACTGCAGGCATGTCATGCAGTTATTTTCAGCAATTTATTTTCAGATTTATAAATGCTCCAAGCAGCGTTCGTTGTCGATTTAGGACCACACTGTCCTTTGCCAAAACAAAAATTACTGGTGTCTGCCAAGAAGTTGCTTCTGCTGATTAATTACAAACTTTAAATATTTAAACAATGATATTTTACTATATTCGTGTTTGAATTAAATGTTTGTTTGTAAAACTTACATTACAATGTTGGAGTCTTGCAAACGAAAATATTGAACAATGGTACGTCTTGATTTTAATTTAAAATGATTGATTTTATTTTATGAAGTTCTGTATCGATGGCGAAACGAATTAGGTCGATTTTCTTTGCCCTTGACTATGAAAATTTCTTCAAAATGACTAACACATCGATCGACTATATAGTGCCTTGCTAAATAATGAATATTACAATATCTTGGTTACCGAGTTAAATATCATATGTATTTACGTTATATGTTAGATGATTGATGTGTCTGAACTTTACCATCCCAAACTGACCCCATGTGAAGTTGCTACCGAATTTCACACTGTTTTCTATCATCTCCAAATACACTTCACCAATCTGAGATTCTATTTGTCTGCATGCTGATAACTTTGTGAAAATATAGCCAACAGAAATACTGGCGGTGTTTATATTAGAGGTTAAAGTAAAATTCTATGCATGCATGTTATATTATTTATCTGTTTCTTTTAGAAAAAAGTGTGATTTTCGAAAATACTTTATACTTATATTTTCAGTTATATGCGACTTTCAATAAGTAGTTTTAGCTACAGTTAAATACTATTCATATGTGTAACGAAACTTTTGTGCATCAAAATCGCCATTAATGGTAAATACATTGCATGATATTTTGTGTATAAAAAATCCCATAAATGGTCCATATATTTAAATACTGTTGTAAATGAAAGTTCCCGTACATGGTCAATTACTTTTATGACATGTTATACGTTCCAAATTTTCGTATATGACCGATATAGTTTAAGACAGATTATGCATCAAAATCCCCATAAATGATGATCACATCTTATGCCATTTTCTGATTCAGAACTTCCTGTACATGGCCTGTAAATTTTATGACATTTTAGTGAATTGAAATTCCCGTACATGGCCTGTAAATTTTATGACCTTTTAGTGAATTGAAATTCCCGTACATGGCCTTGAAATTTTATGACCTTTTAGTGAATTGAAATTCCCGTACATGGCCTTTAAATTTTATGACCTTTTAGTGAATTGAAATTCCCGTATACCTATTATGTCATTTTGTGTATCGAAATTCCAGTAAATAGTCAATAAGACATCAATGCGTCTTAACATCCCTAAGAACGGCAAAACATTTCTTGACATTTTAGTTAATCGAAATTCCCGTAAATAGCCAAAACCTTTATATGACATTTATGTGTATCATAATTCTAGTCAACGGCCAGTAAATTTCATTACATTTCGTGTATCATAATTCCCGTAAACAATTATCGTCAATACATGGTGTTTGTTTTAGTCGACTTATTGATAAAAGACAACACTTTTTTTCTGTATATAATTATGTTTAAAAGCGTTATAGTAAATATCTCCTTCAACTCGAGTTGACTGGATATGGGCTGCCACAAGTCATAAATTAATCCAGCCGTCCCGTATGAGGGTTGTGGAAATCATTAGATGTAAATCGTTCATTTAAAATAGATACAGATAGTCAATAGCACCGCGTATACAATTCCTAGGAGGGATATAAGGACGTAGAGCCGAGCTAGCTAGTGTATATTTAACAATAATCTCGCATGCGATTGACTACAGTGGCTGAAATATCCCATACCACGATGCTTTATTTCTAATTAAGCAATTGAAGTACATTCGTACGTTTGCCTTAATTAACTTTACTCATCACATAATATAGAAATCAGAAGCCATTAGACGTTGTCCAGGCCTCTATTTTTTTCCCCGACACCGACGCAAGCTTCGCTGCATACCTCGCGTTGAAATATTAATTGCGCTAGCAGTTCCATCCCGTTCACAGTTTACATGCCGGATAAGTGTTTATATATTTCATTCGATCAAATAAAAGCTTTCATTGCTCAACATTGGAACTCCCGGTGGAGCAACGTGGCACGCAAGTCCTGAAGCTTATTTAAAGCGTCAGCTCCAACACTTTTGCGTTTTAGTTTTAATGTTAAGAGCCCGTAGCCAAATGTGTTCTTAAATGCAAGAACGCTGCCTGATATTAGTCCGTGGTTTGCACACCGACCGAGAACTGAATTGATTTGCGAACGGTAAAAGAGTTATAGGATATTGGATGGTTGTGGGTGATTTTGGGGGAAACTTCAAGACTCCTATACATCTGTGCGTAGGGCGAAATAGGAATATTGGCATCTAAATAGGTTGGTCTAATGTACGGTATAGTGTCTGTACATGGTCGTTTGGAATCGTTGCCAATTTTCGCTGACCGGAAGATAATAGACTACATTTGGAAACATTCACTTTCAAGAAGTTGGACATAATTTGATTTAATATTATCTAACAATTGTGATTATTTTCTTCTATGATATATTAACAAGAAATAAAGTGACAGTCATATATTATCAGATTATAACAGGATCAACAAAAAGTGCCATAGAAAAGTTTTAAAAATTCCTGTCACTAGATTATGAAAAATAAATTGACTCTTATGGGGATTTAAAGCGGAAATGACATAACGTACATTGCCGACAGATATGGTAAGTTCTTTCTTTTTTATTCATTGCTCATTTTCGTATATTTTAGTTAAATAACATACTATTATTTCACGCTTTTTAAACCATGTTATACTCAAAATCCGGGACATTAGATCATATTGCAATTAGCACAGGATAATAAACATGACAATAATTGCTTCCATTGAATAAAAGTGTTATTTCGACCACATAATACTTTCAATGTTCCAATGTTTAAAAGAAATAAAAAAAAGAAAGAATAGTACGTTAGTAACTGCCCCACGCCCCCCCCCCCCCACACACACACATTTCTGTTAAGTTCTTTAGCGTGACAAACGTAGCCTAATCCATAAGCCTTTTTCCAAACTTACTAATGAGGTTACTAAAAAGAAATAAGGATATCGTGGTAATTTCCTTTCTAACTGAAAACCTCTTAAGGAAGTTATTTAACACAATTTGTACCGGTTTTGTTTGAGTCATTAAGCTTAATCATGTTATTATAAAAGTGGCTTTAGAGATATGTGAATATGTGATATGGGCCTGGTCAGTTGTATTTTTCATTATATTTCAGATAAATACATGACTGCACATTAACCCGGTGTCTATTTATTCGACTGGGCCTAGTTTCACAACAAAATAACAACCTAAGCAAATACTTTGCGGTCACCTGATCGGATTGTAATAATTATTATATAAATTATATAAATGTTTTTGTTATCTTCAGTCGGGATCACATTTTTTGTCTTAGAATTTTCCTGAATCTGGCTTTTGGTCCTTCATTATCTTCTAAATAGCATTTAAACGTACTGTAGATACTGACATTTATCGATACAATGAATAAAATACATCAGCAACAGACATTAAGCATGTTATATGTAACTAATTTATATATTCTAAGTTCTATAAAATTCATACCGCCATACGCGCGTTTGACTTAATCAAAACAAAACGATCTTCCTTCCGAGAAATAGAATTAATCGACGCTGAAATCAATTTTACAACGGTTATTCACCTGTATCAGCATAGAAAGGAAAAGGTTGTAAATATTTGATGTAATTTGTCGCCTGCGAAGAAAAATAGTATGTGTTATTTCTCCATTTGGAATTCCGAATGCAGCGTTTCCTTGTTATTCAATATAAAAAAGAAACAGTTTTGATAGATAAGATCATTTTCCAAAAGCTTGCCTTTATTTCGAAGAATGAGCCGTGGTAATGAAATTCAGTCATTAATCATCCATAAGTGATAAACTGTCAGTGGTTTTTCAAGCCGGAGCCTTTGAAGTTTAGAGGTACAGTCAAAACACGATATTCCGAGGTCGTTTGGACCTCGGGATATATTTCGAGATAATGAACGTTCGATATAACCGATATATTACAAGTTTATTATTAAACCATTCGAAACTAAGTTCGATATAACCAAAACGTCGATATAAAAGAGTTCGACATAACGAGATTCGACAGTATAACACAACGTTTTATAGTGAGTTTTTTTTTTTTTGTAAATGTACGAAACAAGTTCGTTAGAGGCAAAGCCTGGAGACGGTATTCATTCTGATTGCAATTTAACATACCTAATATTATGCCATGACGCAACTTTATTGAATGGTTCATTTGGTTTGCCCAGAGTTGTTCCGATCATACTGGTAGACATATCATTCAAAATAATATAAGCATTTAAATAGGCGGGACAAAGGTTTCGGATTCGGATTCATATGTTGTTTTTGTTTGTCCCTTTAGAGATAAATCAATTTGAAGTAATATCCTTGTTCTCTGTCTCGTTCAGAACTGAATACCAAAATATAATTACATTAAGGGCAAAGATGGACTAGCCATTATATAAAGAAATGCAATTCTCTACGTACAGAAATTGCATTATTATGGAACGGTGCCCAAACATCTTGGTAAATGTAGCAGAAACAATTCCTCTTTTTCCACATTGTTGTATCTTGGAATACAACGGGGATTTGTATATATTAGTGATAAAATAATTTGGCAAGACATTTATGTGTTTTCATGTTGCCTTCATGATATTAAAGTGTTGACGAATCAGCATTTTTTACAAACCATCTGGAGATAACCTTTGTATAGATTTTAATCTCCAAATGCTTAATTCTTATTCTCATATCTTTCAATACAAACAATCTCAATTAATTTATGACACAGAGTATTTATAAGTTTAGTTTTATGTAAACCTTATTATAACAATAAAAAAAAACATATTAAAATATGCTCTCCTGTGGTTTATAAAAATATATCAGTGAAATTAAATTCGAACTTTGATGTTTAAAACATTTGTTCACGGTTTTGAAATCTTAGTTCTCACGTTCAAATGAAACGTCAGCGCGCACAGGGGTGGGACACAATATCAACGACGTCATGACGTTACGTACATATACGATTAGGCACGCTGTTCTGATAAAAGTCAACTAATTTCATTTCATATCCTTTAAGACATATAATTCATGTATCTTTTGCTTGTTTCAGTGTAAGATATACTTTTCTTTTAACCCATGAATACCAAAAGCACATACATCATTCATGGCTACGTGATTAGTGAAAATATAGCCTTTGGTGCTCAGTCGGTGAAATATATATCGATCGTACACTGAAACAAACAAATATCCTCTAAACATTTAAAACAATTGTTCAAAATTGTCTCTTTTTCTTATGTGCCCATGGTGTCCTGGTGTTATGATGAAATCTCATATCATTATGATCTATTGAATGAGTGCAATCCCCCTATGCAACAGTATCTTGGTAATTAACATAGATAACATAATTACGTTGTTTCATCCTATACACATTACCATATATATCACTTTGTGGGTGTGTTCATAATTAGCTTTACTTCATGATTTATTAATAAACCGTTAATGAATGGACAGAGATATTTTGTTCAGACAGAATAAATCGCGATAATATCGATTTACTACTGAGCTTGTTTCTGTAGTTTTTTCACATAAGTATCGATATTGAACTATTTTTAGATAGAAGTTCGGATTTCCAGGACTTTGAGGTCAATATTGATCCATGTACTTCTAGATGGGGGGAGGGGGTTATAAAAAACAATGACACTTACCCCATCCATTTTATGCAAAACGGGAACATATACCATCGTTAAGAAACTTAAAAGTCACGATTTTAACCAAAGGAAAGTCCTAGTTGGCAAGGTGACATAACATATTGGGTAACAACTTGTCTGGATTAATTGCCCTTTCTAGAATAAAGGCCACTCATACTTTATTTTCGGAACAAATGCAAAAATAATGGTAACTTGTAATAAGCTGTTATTTTAAAACGGCCAGTTATTACTTGTTGGACCATATGACAGCAGATTTTACTGCTTATAAGTAAGTAATTGCGTACTTTCTTGGGCCAAATTACAGAAGCATCTTAAGTTTAATGTAAACTTTTTTTTTAAAACATTCAACAATCCTAAAAAAAAAATGAAAAATATTTTTTTAAATGCAAACTCTGATTTTAAGCACTACTTTCTTCTCAAATGCTTCTGTCAAACTGTTTCGTTGAGTGATCTAAATCTTGTAAATTTGCTGACATCGATGGGCGGAACCCTTCACAGAACTGGGACGAGGGCACCTTGCATTCAGCCGGCTGACAGAGCATTTCCGTCAGCATCATTAGCAGTTTGTTACTGTAGCTAATGATGATTTATCGTAACAAACTGCACCATATGAGCATCACTGACAAATAATTCACACCAGCAACTTCAGTAACTCCCCCGTCATCAATATGACAACTCTTTAGTAGATGGACGAGATCTGTTCAGGTTGGACCTTCAAATGCTTGTGAATAGGTTGAAAAAAAAACAACATTTATAGACAAGGCACACTTTTTTTTAAATTCAGTTGTTTTAATAAATAAATGCCTATAGCACTTTGGTTGTTGGACAGAATATAAGTATGCTACAAGGTTTTGAACCTAAATTAAGCTCGTTTGAATTCATTAAATAATTGTCAAATTTTTCAATCGAACAACCATAGTATTGTTTCTACTATATATATTTTTTTCTACAGAAGATATTTTGCTAAAACATTGTGTGCGAATACAAGTGTATCAAATTGGCATGAACTCAGCAATGTTGCAATACCAGGTCTAACATCATAACTTATACTTCACGTTTTTTATTCAGCATGCATTGTTGAACTCTTTGTGCTATTATTGTTTAAAATGTAGGACAAAAACATAAAAATGAAAATCATGGTTAATCCGATGTATTCATGTCATTTTGGTATTCAAGACAAACAAAATGACAAATAGAAATATGAGCACTTGTGTAATAAATCCAGAATGTCAAATCTATTGAATCATATTTTCATAAGATAATGCTATAAGTATTTTTCGTTTTTTTGTCTGTGTATTTATCTCATAAACAACTATAAAAATAATTAGGTAGTGGCCTTATAGTTCTCAATTACCAATGACGTCAAGACAATCGTCAAAATGTCAATATTCCTTTTAGCTCTAATTGTAACATTAGTCTGGGTAATATTATCTTATATAAGTTTCTAGCATTTACATCCGTGTATGTGTTTTAAATCAAAGTTTATTATACAATTTGGACTGCGCCGGTTATGCGTTTCCATGGTCATTTAAACGTTTACTTCTCATGTCATGTTTTTCTATCCTCAAATATCTGTCTGTTCCATAAAGATTCCGATTTACAACTTTGGATATAACTATACCTTCCTATCAAAATACGGGTTTCGTTGAAAGTTTTGATCATTTTACGTATATTGAGCAAATTGTTGAAATATATAGAGGATAACTCTCTTTTCAGTATAAGATCGTAATATATTTCACTGAGTGAAGTAGTCACGAGTGAAATATTTATATAACGACCTTATAAAATGCCTTAAAATAATATAAAATGACAGTGTATAGAAGTTTTAAGAAAAGCGCGCCACATTGTATGCGAATGTACCTTCATTTCGGAAATGACGTAGTTAAAATTGTGTTCCAGTCCAGTGCGCGCTGACTAAAGATTTTGAAATGAGGGCGGCCTAAAAATTCAAAACTTACAGTGAAAGATATCAATATGAATTTTTTACTGTTTGAAACTGTGTTTAGTGGGTGGTGACCAAGTCGGAAAATGGGTTTTCGCCGGGTTCTCCGATTTCTCATTCAACCCAACGCCGCAACCTCGCGCAACATCGTGCAAACGAGAGAGACTCAGTATAAATGTTACTTACCACAATCGTTGTAAAAATAAATAAAGTTTAAACTAAGCAAAAGTCACTAAACAACCTAAATGATGTTTTGTATAAAACTGATTGAGTTGTCGTTGTGGTAGATTCTTAGGGATACTGACGAGGTTGCATGTTTGGCATTACTGTTAGCTATTTCAGTCAAAAATCCGAAGCTAATGTTTCATACTTTAAGAAAACAAAATTGTTCATGTTTTCGCTGTATGCCGCTCCGGGAACTGCGCATTATGGTATAAACGCAGGGGAGTATCACGTAATCGCTATAGCACATCGGCCGTACAAGATGGCGTAAAATTCACCCAGTTCAACCCATAAATTTGGCATTTACGGATGGTTAACGTTAAGTTAGTATCGTTAACGTTAAGTTAGAATAGGCTCAGAGTATCCACAATGTAACACAAATTATTCGCGTGATTTCTGTATTTCGGGAGGTTTGCTAAGTTTAAGATTGAAACTCGATACAAATTTTATTTATACTCGTACATTGTCCGAATAAATCTGTTATCCGGATGATTCAGCGTACAAAACGGGTATATGAAACAAATGTCTACAAACTATTGATTAAATTTGAAAATTAATCCTTCAATGTAAGTTTCAAGAGCTATTTCGATCTTTAACAATAGTTATTGACAACTTTCTAAGCGAGTATATATGTCTACAACTATAGTACCATTTCTTAATGAATTTCACAGCATGCTGATGTAACTCATCATGCCCAAACCAATAAGAACTCAAGTCTTAGACAAAATGAAAATGTCGATGAGAGCTCTAACGGCATTAAAGCTGTTTTGGGATGGGGTTTGGAAGAATAATTCTCCGCTGGGATTTGCGTGCAGCAGTCATTTACACAACGTAATTTGTGAAACTTTCATTTCAAGAATTATAGCAGGCACCTATATAACGCACTCTGTCAGGATCAATAGTGCTTGTTTTCTTTTGCGAGAAAGTTCTGCTTATAAAAATGTGTCCCCCCTTAAGATACAAGCATGACATGTCCGTGAATATTTTTGCTGTTTTTCACGTTGAACCTTTGAAGTCAATTTTTGGGCGAACTGCAGTACATTGTTTAAGAACGTTCTAAAAACGTTCGACGTCCCTGTCAGACAAATCAATTCGAAAACAGCAAAATGAATTAATATATAATGATTAAATTTGCAAATGACAGGTTCGACAGAACAATGCATCAAATGAGTCCAACAAAACGTTTTGCAATGTTTCAAACTTATGCTGTTAATAGGATCTTTGTCACGCTAGTTCACGTCAAGTGTATCCTGATTTTAGTGATGAATGTACCCATTGTTTTTTTAATAGCAGTCACATTTCATCTAACGTATATAGAACAGACCAATTCAGAATAAAACAGATTAAAATGTATTTATTTCCCGTCCGGATAGCTTTTATTTTACATTTCCGCAGATGCGCATTATAATTTAATTGCAACCTTGCAACCATCTCCAAACACTTAAAATACCGCCTCAATATCAATAATATATGTTGACATTTCATTATTAAAGACAAGAGAGCTTTCTAATTTACATTGACATGTCAAATATTAACTTGATAGCGATGTATGCCTTCGCCAATTTACCGTATAATGCATCATTGATTTACATAATTTTACATAAAATAGTTATATTTCCCCGTGCTAAAACGTATATGCGTATATAATAAAATGTATTTATACCGAGGCTCTTTTATAAGTGGTTTATCTTTATTTCGGTATATTTGCTTGGTGGTTCTGTGCTGGGTTTTCTTTGAATTAGATCATTATACTGTATATTATGTAAAGGAAAATAAAGATGTTAAGTACACCACATTACCAAAGCCAATACGAAACAGAATATGTCTGTAGGGAACGCCGACCAGCCGATTTAGTTACAGACTTGGCAAGGTGAGTATGGCGTACAAGTTGGTCCATATCTGAACTCACAGGGGTTTCGTATAAGTAACATGCGTTTACAATCGAATATTTAAAACTTTTGGAAGTAAATATAACTATAACATGGCTCTAACTATCAATCGTCATTGTAGCAATTATATATGTATTGACCGTATAAACAGGAAACTTTAGGCCTTACAGGGGCGTAGCTAGCCCTCTATTCATGTGCATTCATAAATGTGCAGGGGGGAGGGACTCGGGGGCATGCACCCTTTAAAACATTTGAAAACCTTGGTGCATTCTGGGCGTTCTGAGATGCTTTATTTAATACTGGAAAATGAACAGTTTTAAGATCATGTAATCAAGTATGCATCCTGCAACTTTGGCTGATGTTTTTTTTAAATGTCAGGATCTTGTGGAATCAGCCGCGTACTCACGTAAAGGCAGCTACGCGCCTGCCGTATGTATAATTAATGCCGTAGAACCGGGTGTGGTGGCGAATAACATCGTCGGATAACTCCGGTACACTACTATGCTAGACTTCGTTGTGTATCGTGGGTTATTTGGCTACAGAAATATGGTATTCATGAATTATCAATGAGGAAGTTTCGTTGGCTCTGGATGAAACCGGAATTGAACCGTGTCCGCCTTTTCAATACTATAATAGTACACAGCAGTCTAGACCACTTGGTTTTGGGGACTACCGACACTACAGGGTTATTAAAGAATATTTAATTGTAACATGCGAACTTATTAAAGGAAGTTGTATCCACTGCCTCATGCATATTCATTAAACGAGATTCAGTCAAGTTTGATTAACCTTTAGTGACAATGTGTATAATGATGCAATATGGGGTTAACGATTTTAATTTAATTAAGCTTCTTGTTTTATGACGATTATGAATGAATTAATGACATTGAATCCTCTGGTTAATTAGTTAACGCAATAATTATCCATAACCAATGATCATTGTTTGTGGTTTATTTATCTTTATACACTTATCTGGGTAAGTGTGAGGCGGGCATCATGTTTACTAATTTAGTCCTAATGCAATATGTATTTTTCTGATTTTTTAAAGGTCTCGGCATTTATAAATAACGGCCATTTCAGTGTTTGTGTGATATATGTTTGTTGTTGAGTATGTTTGGCTTTGACATATATGCACTTTAACAGGC
The DNA here is from genome assembly GCF_026914265.1 of Mya arenaria. Classification (NCBI taxonomy): domain Eukaryota; kingdom Metazoa; phylum Mollusca; class Bivalvia; order Myida; family Myidae; genus Mya; species Mya arenaria. Next base: position 37,570,662 of record NC_069123.1, on the reverse strand, counting down.
TAAATGATATTTACCACAGGTGCCGTATTCATAAAGTCTTAGAGAAACTTTTCAACTTAGTGTAAACTTTCGAGATTTTAACATCACATATTTTAATCTCATTATTTTATATCAAAGTTATTCGCAAACACATACTGTTTTTACATCTTATCTGTCTTTTTCATAATTTTCTGTGTAAAAAAAATAGGGAGTTTTGCTTTAAATTCGACTAACAAACAAAAAAACATGTTTTACTAAGTTTATTTTAACTCTGATAGGCTTTATAAAAACCGCCCCGTATTCTTCGTTGTAGCTTTTTCGGCGGCTACTGTTCAGTGTTAAGCTATTTCAACGGCATACTTAATCATAAGACTTTATCAAACCTGCCACCATTTTTGCTCCTTTGGTTTTAGTGCCCATGGTACACCATAGAATCGAGAACTGATACCTCCACCCATCAATATCAATGTAGTGGAAGATCCGAGTAATTTCAAGCGTCATTGACGAGCGAGTATGCGTTCAAACCAGAAGTCAGAGGAAACTGTGAACGATTTCACAGGCGTTTATGAGTTAATTACCTACACCAAAACTAATGTTTTGACGCTTACGATGGGTAAATTTGCAATTCTCTTATAGAAAATATTTCAAGCACACATACAATAATTAGCTTAATTATTCAGATTTTCGTCAGGGAAATATTAACATTCAGTTTATTATATAATTTAAGATTGTTAAAGAGAAACATGTTCCATAAGCTTTTAAAATGTTCTGAATAAGTTTGTGTCTAAATTTTACTATTTTTAATCTCTATTTTCCGGGACTCATACAGAACTTTCTGGATATTTTAACCTTTCTTAAATACATTGAAAGTATGATAATGTCAATCCACAAATCACGCTACAGCGTTTTGCTGAATTACGTAAGCAACGGTTTTGGAAACCAGCTATTTGTTTGATTTCCATGTCCTCATAGAAAGTAAAGTGAATGCAAAATAGAACGAACACTTATCAAATGACGTCTTTTTGACGAAATACAAACGTGGCTTTACATATAGGTCATAAATAACGGAATTATCGACCAAAGTGCACATCAAGCAATCACTCCTACACCACGCTGTGTACACAGTTTTTTTCTGCAGTGCGATATCGGGGATCATGCATCGATATGAGGATAGCATAGCGATAATGTGAATTCCAAATGCATTTGCTAGGGTGTAACCTACTCAGAATTGATTGTTATAGAAGCATAAAAAAGTGTTTAACACAAGTAACAAGAAATGAAAATCATAAAACCTCATTATTTGTTAACCTTTACTGCCATGTTGATATAAATCTAGCTAAATGTTTTATTTTCTTTTTCAGAAATATTTCTTTTCCTGACATTTTTTACAATCATGCCAAACGCCGATAACCGTAAATCACATTGGTAAAACTTATGAAGAGATTAAAAGCAACGTAACATACAGTATCCAGCGGTTTCATTTGTCTAGTTGCTCATCAATTCTCCGCTAGTTGTAAACATCAGCTCCTAAAATATTGTTTTTAATCTAATACAAATCCTCTGTCTTGATTGAAACTGTCTATTAGATCGCATCAGTTTAGAAAACCAGACACTAACTGACACTTGTTCTAGATTTGTTGAATGTTATATCAAAAGTGCTGAACCGTAGTCTTATCGTTCATGAATACGACTTCCCGATAATAATACAGAGAAAACTTCAGGGACAGGCCCAGAAGCCGAACATTTTACGATTACTCTGTTTAGAGGCACGATATCGAAGACCTAACAGATACTTATCGAAAAAACACGTACACTACATCAAAGACATCTGCATACAGATTTCTTGTTAAAAATTTAGTAGGGTTACCGTTTTCAGAGCGTTCAGCAAAAACGGAGGTTCGATTCACTATTTATATAGACCTTTACCAATCATATATTTTTGGAATTAAGTCACATTAAGATCTTATCGACGGGCGCATCCTACGATTACTTTCTCAAATGTATTGTTACGACATTTCGAGTTTAGTACCCATTGAGTTGTGGAAACGTCCTTGGTTAACCTCCCTTATTTTCAGAACAAAATATGTTTATATAATGAAGAATCAAGACAAAACAATATGTTATACTATGTCCATGTCTTAAACTACATTCGTAACCATTTAGCCACAGTCATAAGAAGACTGAGTTCATATTTTTAAGACAATCATTTATTATAAGAATGTGATTAAGATTTCCCTGTTTATTATATATAGTATAACTTAAGTTCATTAGTGTTAAATGGAGTCCGACGCCTTTTTATCTTGAGATCTGGGTTGGTATTCAAAATGCAACTTTAGACAATTATATGGTCATACATCATTGCCTTCATCACTGCATAGGTCCGCTATTACATAGAGCAATACGACAAGCTACATAGTTCTTAGATCCAATTAAGGCCCGTATTGAATAACCAGCCAAAGCTTGTAAGTTGCAGCCGCTTCGTATGCTCCGGTGGAAGACACGGTCAATAACGGTACATCAAAAAGGGTTGCTGGCAGCAATACAAAGCTGTCATTTTTCTATCAAAACAAAAGACATATTCTATTTCAGATGTTTGGCAAAGGATGCATTTATTCATGGTTTTACTTTCCATAGCACTGGTTCGTGAGCCTTGTCTTGCTTGCCGACTTGATGGTTTCATTTTACGTCTTTTTTGAGAAATAGTTTGTCTTATTGTCTACAACCCGGGAAGTTTATGTCAAATTATACTTAACTTGCCCACGGACTTCATTTGCATTGCTTTGAAAGGAACAATAAACCAGATTTATGACAGGGATTGACAAAAGTGGCAAACAGTTTGCTTGAGCAAATTCTGTTCAGTAAGGCATTATGATGATAACAAGGCGAGGCCGTGCTTCCCTCTGTCAGAAAAAAATACATCCTTTATTGCAAAGAACATTTTGCTATAGCTATTATAGAAGTTAATATTGACACTTAGTTAACATATGTACACCCATTTTCTGCGCTTGAGTGTAAAATACAATACATGTTACAGCTATCGATCGTTGTTGTGGGAAGAAATGAATAAAGTCATATTTTATTAATCAAATGTGGGCAATATTGAATTACGTCTGTTAATGTAATTATGGCTTGGCAAAACAGAATAGAAACTTGTTATACTGGCTACCTTTATCAATTATGCATCGTGTTTGTCTTCCTGCTTATTTTTATTAACAAAGACATATCTGACATTGACACTTGCGAGTACAAATAGTGGTCAACACATTTCTCCTGATATAATTAACAGTTACACTATATTATACAATGCTGTATAATTTCGCTTTTATTACTCTGAACCTTATGGAATATAGTGTAAATTGTTTTTCATGTCTTTTAAATAATCTGCACATGAAGGATTCTCACGGCTGTTAAGTTTAATTCGAAGAGTGGGGAAAATATAAAAGCTAGTCGAAACATAAACTAAATTATTGCAAATCGAAATACCTAAGTACTTTTTAATGCATCGAAAGTTACATTCCTAACAGCTTGCCAGAATATACGAGAATTGACGGCGTTACCTGGGCACTCATTCCGGAGAGCGAACAAAGGCTTGTCAAAATTGTAAAGGCCTTACATAGCAAGCTTACCACTTGACAAGCAATTTGTTTAGTTTTGTCAGTTTGTGGCACCGAGGGCTGCGAGAATTGGAGATGGGAACGGCAGATATGCAAACCACCCATGTATATTGTGTTAAGGATGATGTCGAATCCACATGGTGTATTCTAGCAGCTTACGCTGGAGGAGCAACATATTTTGCCTCCCTACCAGAAATAAACCAAGACAAAGAAAATATAATTTGCGTGTGATTATTTAGCAATTAGAGGAAGATTACCAAGAGAGTTGCTGATAGTAGTCACAATCAGAGAATTTGCACCCTGTATGCCTTAAAATACTGGAGCCGTATTTACTTACGTCTGAGGCCATGATTACGAAAAGTCTCAAGTCCAAGTCTAGACTCAGACTCAAAAAAGCATTTATATAAAGGATCAAAATATCATACTAATTCCATTTATTTTCAACAAATCATGTAAATAATAGTTAAACATTCAAATAGTAATAAATTTCAGCAAATAATACCATCGATGCTCTGATCTCATTTCTACCATCAACGAAAATTACAAATAAAGCGTTGCCTTTATGAGCCTTGAGTCTGAACTCAGACTTGAGACAGTTTGTAATAACTGCCCCTGTATCTTGAGACTCATGCTCAGAAAACAGGTTTCTTAAATGTTTCAAATATCTACATGTGTACTATATCTTGATGTGTACTTAGTAGTAGAATCGATAATGTGTAGCAGATACATCACGTCTGGGTCTCAAGCTCGACCAAGGACGTAAGTGAATACCGGCCCTGTACCCTATATACGATAAAATACTGGAGCACTAACATCTGTCATAAGTCTGAACAGGATTCTTAAAGATGCACTCTTACTCCCAGATAAGATTTATCACAATTAATTACATTGTTTTAATATTCCGAAAATGATGAATAAATGTCGAAACCAATGGTTCTTATGAAGGATACCGAGTTGAATTTCAAAGAAACGAGCATAAAACACATTATTTCTACCTTATGAGACTATAGTAGACCACAGTAAATCTTATAGCATTCACCAATAACTTGATAGTTTGGCGCTTTCTGCTATAAGATGCATGGTTACAATCATGCTATCAGTAATTAATAATATCCATAAATGCATTATTTAGTATGTAGTAAAAGGTTTATCAGTCAAAATTGATGTTTGTTATACATGTGTATGTATTGATTTTGAAAAAGAGTGTCAGTTTAAATGTTTCAGAATATCTACATTTAATATATCTTATTTTTACAAATGATGTGTACTTGGTAATAGAATCGATATTGTGTAACAGATACAACACTCCTAAGGCACAAGCGCAGACCCAAGACGGAAGTGAATACTGGCCTTGCAACCTGTATACGCTAAGAAACTGGTGATTTATTGCCCTGTTATTGTTATTGCATCTTTAGACAGAGGAGCATCTTTGCTATACATCTTTGCATAGGATGTCAAACAAGTATTATATGATACATGTTTTTGTTTTCTCTTGTATGTGTTGTAAGAAGTGTATTGTGCTGTATTGTATAATGGTTGTTTATAGTGCATTATAAGATGATAATTGTTTATTGCAAATTATACTGTGAACCACTGGAAAGCATTTACTATTTTTTAAATGTGTTGTTACACAATGAGGAAACAGTTATTAGCAAGTGTGACATAAATAATATAAATATTATATCCTAGCCGAATAATAAATAATGGTGTACTATACCGAATACCATATCGAAAAATGGCCGATTTTCAGGTTTACAAGGGAATGCATCCATTTTAATTTTACCGTTTCCTTTTAAAAGATAAACCGAAAATGGATAAGAAATCGTTGGCCAACTCGCCAATAATGTGAACGCTAACAAGCATTATCTGACTGAATAATTTAGTACCGTTTACAATGAATATTTACGCATTACTCGCAATTAAATGCAATGGGTCATCCATTTCTCTACTATGCACAATCGCTTACGTTAATTTGCCTCACACTTAAGAGAAACGTCTAAAGTGGCTTTCATATAAATGTTGACAAGCTTAACAACTATTGGGACTGGAATAATCCGAGACTTACGTCGTGTCAATACGTTCCCTCGAGTTTTTTTTGTGGAAGCACGCAAGGTCGCCTCCCGTCGGAAGAGCTGACGCAGTCATTTGCCAGGAAAATTGTTTTGTTGATAAGCGTTTTTTGTAACATTGACAAATGAATGTTCAATACTTCCGTACACGCCTTTTGGAAGGCAATAGAGCGGGCTAATACATTTCTGTATCAATGTATGAAGATTGATTGATGAAAGATAACTAATCCCGATCATAATTACGATTCTTGCACGAGGTGGAAGCAATCAGATGCTTTTGGACCCTCACTCGTGATTAACTCGATCACGAAATATATTAAAAGGTTCATAGAACACAGTATGAATATCTAAAGAGTTTGCCCAGTTTGTAAACCACGTGATAAATTGTGTCATAAAAGCTTCACCGGAAAGTAATATTTTGCTTCGAATGAAGACTGTAAACAAAGATAACTTAACTATTTCTTTACCAATTAAAATAAAACATAGCACAGTCTACGCCGCTTACAGAGCCTCGCATTCGGTATTACACTAGATATTGATTGAGAGTTTTGTTTACTAACACACTTCGACAAATGTTTTCACAAAACCGCCGCCTGATGGAGCACTGTCTAAAAATATTTAAGTAGCATGTTTGTCGAAGTCTTTGAAAAAAACTAAACACCTTGTCAAACTCCGGTAACAACACGAAGGCGGCGCCTTTTAACCGGGATAGACTGCAATTTTTATTACAAATGGTGAAGAAAAAAGAATAGTTATCTTATTACTATGAAGACGCATTTAAAGAAAGTAATGCAAATAGTAAGAAAAAACAAGTCAGATATTTACCGTATATTATATTGTTTTCAATATAATATACAATTTGCGATTTTTTCGCTTTCTGCGTGTACGATTGCTATATATATGTCTTTAGGAAGAGCAAAGATTACACCTACGTACAATTATATACATACACTTGGATTTCCGAAAAGATTCCTGCAACGTAGCTGCAAAGTGAAATCGCTAATGTAAACAAATTTCTAAAAGTGAGTCGTGAGACAATGGTAAACAACAAGAACCACTCTGATATAACTATCCGTGACGTGCTGTTAAACCATTGGATTTATTTTCATATCACACGATAAGCCTTGGCAATGATGTTTGGTTCTGGAGACAATTATGATGATAGTATATTATTGTCAATCTAAGTATGCAATTATCAAAGGTGGTCGTAATTCAAATTACATCGTCATATCAAATGCAATTTTCTGAAATGTTTTTTTTTTATAATCGTTCTTTTATGGCTATTGCGGTACGATTGTTGTGGCAAAACCAGTTTCTTATTTATAATGATAATTAAACAGTAATCATGCACATTGTTTATCCCTCTCTTATCGGCCAAATGAGACAAACGATTAATGCAAGAAAACTTTACTTAGAAAATAGACAGGAAATCCATTACAAGTAATTGACAATAAAAACATTCTACATTTCAACTCAGTCGTGGTAATAAAATCTCTTATTTCCTAGTCATGATGTCTTTTCACATCATCACTTGCAATAACGTTCTGACGTTTAATTGATTTAAAAACTATTCTGCCAGTCGATCTTATCAAGAGATCACGTTTGCAAATGTGCTTGTTTTATAAACCGTGTTTGAAACATGTGGTTTTCGTATTTTCTGGTCATAATAATAATTCGGTGAAGATGAACGGCAATGAAATGGCCGGTGGCTCAACATTCCTAAATCAAGTTTAAAGAATTAAAATGTGATTTTATAGAAAGCAATTGAAGTATAAGCCTACACTGCATAGGAAACAGCTGGACCATTAGTGTATCGGCTTGAAAATTCAGTCTAGAATAATGTCAACAGTTTCGTTAAAATACTATGTTTTGTTTCATATGTTTTTTTTACATTTTTTCCCAGAACTTTTTCCTATGGTTTTCGATGGTTCTCCATCATTTACTATCTATCGGAAGAACAGACATATTTTTTTATTATCGCAAGATAACGATATCTGTTTTGTATATACACAAAACTGTGTGGTGTAAAAAGTGATCGAAACAATGCCGCTGCGTTATTTCATTTTGGATGCATTATATAGTATAAATCTATACGCTTTACACATTGGCTGTTTGGTGTTTGATTGGGCCGGATACGTGCGTCTTTACACGGGGTCTTGCGTGAATTGCATTTCACAGGGATCGTTCCTGTAGTTTGCATTGTTTTATTGACATTTCGTGAAGAATGTGTTGTCGTATGTGTTTCTTGCTGTGTCTCTTTTTGTATATCTTGGTTGGTCTGTTACAAGATTGGCTCTTGCTGTGTCTCTTGGATTGTTTATTGCAATTTTTGGCGCATGTTATATCTTTTGGTTGGTCTAATACAATGTTGGCGCTTGTTGTGTCTCTTGGTTCAGTCATAAAATATAATTATTTGAGTATTAACACCCATCAATCCCAATTCAAAAAAAGTGATTACTTCCCTTTGCCGTCCAGTAATCAGTGCCGTCACACATATCACGTGATGATGATGATGTTCAAATTCACATGGCATCGTTAACAGCGTTATTTGTTTCGTTCATCTGAGATCTGACAAATTATCTTATTTTTTAACTTTCAAAACAATTTTTGTATACTAACTTTCATCAAATATGCAAAATATATCCTATATAAAAACTTATAATATTTGAAACTCAGCTGTTTTCATGCGTGGTGGCTGTGACCTTCTATTCTCGTCAAGGGAGATCGAAACGTCAGAGATTATCGTTTATCAAAATTGATATAATGACGTTATGTTTTCTGCAAGGGGAAACGGGGTTATATGAATATAGGTCCTATTTTCGCATTTCCTAGCGAAGCGCCAAACATTTTCGCAAAGTAGCCTAGTTGTTACTAGAAATATTTGATATTGTTTTGTATCCATAGTATGTGAACCAGACACTCAATTTATTAATCACCTGTCCGTGTACCTCAATGTTCGCCAAAAAGCTTCATCACTGCTGAAGTTAATGAGGGAAAAGCTTGCGTGAATATTCGTCGTTATACTATAGTTGCAAAAAAATAATAAATATTTCAATACCATCATAAAGTAAGTACCCATTATCACTTTTTAATAATATATAATGATATATGATGGTAATTAAATAATCCCATTCGGACGCAACTACTTACACGAATTTAGTTGCTTTTTATAATAAAAACCGTCATGTTAAATTGTCGCAGACCACAATGGAAATATGGACATATTTACTTGAAATGTTAATGTAAATGAATGGGCAAGAGAGCATGAACGCTTTCAAACCAGTTAAACACCTAATGATTTCTTGCTTAGTTCTCACTGACCTTGTGAGGGTGGTTGCTCTAAAATTTACTAATAATTAATTTAAGATAGTTGTGTATTGGTTGTGTTGTCTTGTAGCGTTAACTCCCTTGTTTTGTGTTTGTTTAGAATTGAACATTGTGCCTTTAAATTGGATATTTGGAACGGTTTGGACTACTTATTTTGTAGCCGTGGTTTAGAGTGTTCTATTGTGGTATCCGTTGTATCCGCGTTCATGCCATAGTACATATCCATGCATTGCTTTTTTTCTCCGATTTTTTTTCTGATGTTATTTATGATGATGTCGTATTCATGTATTGTAACGTTTTTACGGCAAATCATCTGAATCTATCTGTCTATCTTCAGTAGATTAATGGTAGAAAGATCGCACGGGGTGATAAAAACGACCGATACACGCCAGCTGACTTAGGTTAAGGTACAAAAACATCCCTACTGTATAAGTAGGGAATTCTTAGCCAGCAAATATTTTGGGGTGTTGATTTGTAGTATTATTGGGTGGTTTTTGTTGGCCTACTCTCTTTTGATATGCTGAATAAGCAAAATTTGGTTGGAAAAATTGCCAGATACAATTGTTATTTGGACTCCAAATTTCATTTCTAAAATAAATCGTTATCTTTACTATTATAAGGAGGTTATTTCAAAAAATCAAAAAATTGAATTTAATAACAAAAACAAATTGTTGTGATTTCCTCTATGAAATGATACATAAGTTTATGAATATGAGTTCCTACTTTCCAGCAGACCTTTTAGTAATCCAAGTTTTATATACACATATGAAGGAATTCAGAATCCACTACTTAGTATTCAAAGACATATTTCCTATATGTCCGACTTTATGTATATAATACATGTTTATGTGTGACCTCATATTGTATGAGGTATATTTCGGCTAGTTGACTGATTAAAACAATTTGATTGGTTGGTAGTTATTTTCGGATAAATATTGACCAATCAATAATAATCTTTGATATCTTTCACCAAACTGAAAACAAATAACTAGTTGTTTTTTTAAAAAACGACTGCCAGTAATCGCAAAAAGAAAAGAAAAGGTCACCTTACGCTGATTTCTTTATACCTTTGTTACACAATTCAACAAAATGCCATGCCATCTCGTTATTGACAATACGTTTATTATCAAACGCTTCGGAAAGTATGTGGAACTTCAAAAGATAACGTTCTTCTGATTGCATATCATGTGTTGATTTAAATATTCAGACCGAGCAAAAGTGCATCTGTAATAACAGCTTTACTTTCCTGTGTTATTGTCTGACTTCTGCAGAATTGAAAATATTCTGCACACTGCATGCCAATGCACAGTGCCAAACGTGAGACAGGGGGTCGAATATTTTGTTCAACAATTTTTATCTACATACATACAATTTGTAATTGGTACAACCACTTGTGTTTACATAGAATAATGCCAGAAATGAAAAACACAGCATATCTTTCACGTTCTCTTAATATTTCATTGTTGCATTTTTCGTTCAGTTGAAAAGAAATGGAGGCTTCTTTCACAAATAATTTAGGATTAAAACGCACTTTAGACTAATGATGTTTATGATATTGATCGATTGATATATGTATAAAACAAGATAAAATAACCATTATCAAAAGTGTATATATATTTATGGAAAACAGACTTTGCTCCATTGAAACATCGAAGCAAGCAAACAACACCATTTTGACAATTCACCTTCCCTTTGTTTGTGAATTATCATTCTTTTTAAAGAGATTCGTTAAGAAGGCAGAATGTCGAAATAAATTGATGTGAAATATGAACAACACGCTTGTTATCATGAACAATATCTCAGCACCATTAACATTATTCTTAAAGGCACTCGTTCCCTTTGTAAATGGGCGTCGAAAAATAATCGATGTAAATTATGAACAAAATGCTTGTAATTATGATAAAGTTTCTCAGCCAAACTTTGAATTAAGAGTAATAGGTACAATAAGAGTTTAAACATATAACAGAAAATGGTCTATTTTGTCATTAGTAACGCTAATGACAATATAATAGTTTGAGGCTTGGATTTACAAAATCAAGTTCAAATTAGTACCCGTCAGTTGTTGTTTCGTGTGTGTTCAATGAAGTAAGTGAATCATATCCAATTGAGTTAACTTTGAAATAAACAAGTTTACAACTGTAAATGAATCTCTGTAATGCCCCAAGCTCCATACACTCGTTTTCTCTCACACGGCTACCTGAGAGTCTTTCACTTATGCCCATGTGAGCTAAAGTCCATTCCTGTAGTAATTCGATCTAAGGGATTAAAGTTATTTTTACTGCTTTCTATTCCATCTTAAGGCTTGATCAGTTGTGTGCATGACCACAAATCCCTTTGAATTTTAACTCATTTACAACCGACTTTTGGTCACGCTAATATTTTACAGCATATGTTACAGCAAAACACTTTTTAAAAGGTTTGAATGGTATGCAATCGGACGTCCATGTTTAACTACACAGTGACATGTTCATAAAACCTCGTTCCGTCCATTCTAACTGTTTCATATGTAGGTTTTGACATGGGGCTATCTCATAATTATTAGTTATAGTGTAACTTATATTAATGGTATAAATTACGTCATAAATTCTTCGTCGGAAGGCAATATTTTGCATCAACTAAAGACTTTAAACATTTTTTTTTAATATTTATCCATCATATTACATGAAACATGGTGCAGTCTTCGCCGCTTTTAAAGCTATGCCTTCCGTCTTTTACCAGAGTTTGATTGAGAGTTTAGTTTCTTAAAACACTTCAACGAACGTTTTCACAAAATCGCCGCCTGATGTAGCATTGTCAAAACATTATTTTGGAAAGAGGTTTGTCGAAGAGATTGATGAAACTAATCACTTAACCAAACACCGGTAATAAAACGAAGCCGGGGCTCTTTAAGCGGCATAAACTGTCCTTTGGTTCCTTAAAAGAGGTGAATAAAGGAAAAGTTATCTTTGTTTGAAGCCATAAATCGAAGCAAAATATTGTCTTCTGACGCACCATTTATGATGTAAATTATCCCGTGGTACAGACACATTGTATTGTTATGAGTATCACGACTGTTTAAAAAATCTGAATACTGAATATTTCAACACATTTTGGATACTTATTTTATGAATGTCTTATTTTATTAATCTTAACGTACTTATTAAGAAAGCATCACTTTTTGATCTAATGATGCTTCTCCTTATGATTGCTGTCCTCTTTGAGAGTTTTTTTCTATTTTTGTGGTATGACAAGTTTTTTCCGAAGTTCATCTCATAACACAAACAATATAATATAAAATAAGACAATCATGCTATCAAAGCTACAAAATGTTAAAGTTTACACTCCATAAAATTCTCTTCGGGAAATCCATTACAAGTAATTGACCATAAAAAAACATTCTACATTTCAAACCACTCGTGGTAATAAACTTTCCAGTGTTCCCTAGCCCTGTTGTCTTCAAACATCAAATTTTGCATTAACCTTCTGATGTCTGATCGCTTTGATACCTTTTTCGCCAGGCGATTTTATACAGAAATGTTTTGCATATGCTTCTAGTTTTGTAAACTGTGGTTTTCATTGTTAACCCAAATATTATTCTATGATTATGGTGATACTCATCATTTTCAAGACTGTGTAAATATTAACATTTCCAATTCATTTCAGACGTGTGAAAAGATAGGTGTTTGATATCGATTTTAAGAACGTGCTGTTTTATGCCACACAATCTGTTCTCGAAAACGTAAACAGTGATGTTTAATTTTATTTCATAATTTTATTATTAAACACGTAAATATTTTTGCCAGTACTTTCATCCAGTTTATACGTGGTTCTTCAACGTTATCTATTGAAATAAGGGAGAACATTTTAATCCATTTGAAAATGTTTATTACAACGTTCACCAAACATTGTTTGTGAAAGAAAAGAAAATCATCAACACATTGATGCTGCATTATGAAAGCTTGGACGCAATTCTGAGAAAGGTTTGAATTTATAAACAGGCGTGTGTGCATCAATGAATATTTATGTAAAGATTGAATGCCTTTTCAGCTATTGATTTTTTGTCTAATCACTACTAAACAATTTCACAGTTAAAATTGACTGTTTGATTTGTTCATTGCGTCTCCATTGTATTAGAGAAGACCAAGTCCAGACCAGACCATAGGGACAAGTCCATTACTTCTTCACAGATGTTTCGCCGAGCTAGACTCCATAAATTACCTTGTTGTTTATTTGAAGAATAATCTGTCAATAACAGCTGATTGTTCTTGGAAATATTAGTACCATTTGCACGTTTCTGTAATTAGCACCACGCTGTAACGATACTGAATATGATAAATGAAAGTATTTGAAATAAGCTTTTATTTCTGGTATTTGCACCAGTCACTCAGTGTATTAATCACCTGCCCTTGTACGTCAATGTTCGTCCTTAAAGTATTTTCACTACTCAAGTTAACGAGTAGCTTGCGTGAATTATTCGCCATCCTGCTGGTGATAGGAAAATGAATAAATATTTTAATACCGTCATTTGGCAGGTTCCTCTCTGATAATCGATATACATTGACTCATTCTCGAATTATATTTATGTAAATCTGTCAATCTAATAATTATTATATATTAATAATAATACTAATAATACTTAAAATAATTTTAATAATAATAATGATAATAATAAAAATTACAATAATAACAATACTAGTACTACTACTACTACTACTACTACTACTACTACTACTACTACTACTACTACTACTTCTACTTCTACTACTATTACTACTTCTACTACTACTACTACTACTACTACTTCTACTACTACTACTACTACTACTACTACTACTACTACTACTACTACTACTACTACTACTACTTCTACTTCTACTACTACTACTACTACTACTACTACTACTACTACTACTACTACTACTACTACTACTACTACTACTTCTACTACTACTACTACTACTACTACTACTACTACTACTACTACTACTACTACTACTACTACTACTACTACTACTACTACAACTACTACTACTACCTCTACTACTACTGCTACTGCTACTGCTACTGCTTCTGCTACCACAACCACCGACACCACCACCACCACCACCACCACAACCACGCAAGTAATAATAATAATAATAGAAATAACAACAATAATAATAATAATAATAATAATAATAATAATAATAATAATAATAATAATAATTATAATAATAATAATAATTAGTAATAATAAAAATAATAATAATAATAATAATAATAAGAAGAAGAAGAAGAAGAAGAAGAAGAAGAAGAAGAAGAAGAAGAAGAATGACAATATTTATATGAAAGTATGTGAAATATCTATATAAAAATGCAAAACCATTCCACGCAAGACACTAGAGTAATACCCTCAATATCCCATGCCCGGCCATGGCATAATAAAACATAGCGCTGTATTTGTTAGCAATTTTAAGGACGACAAAAGAAATGAGTTGTTCTGCAGCATTATTCAGCAGTTGGCTCTAACATCTTTAAATGTAATGAATAAGCACATTTTGATCTGAAAATGGTAATATAAATTTGCACTTGAATTGCCTTGCGTGCGATTAAAAGGCGTTTAAATTGGTTTCTGGAATTTACTGGAACGTTTTACGAAATCTTTAATAACTGTGCTTTTAAATGCTTTTGAAATTATTGCTTAATCTTTTGTCTGTGAAAGACGCACGTAGCCAGCAATGCGTGATTAATTCACCTTGCTTATGAGCTCGTTCTTACAAGTTTGAAGTATGAAGTCACTATCCTACAAAAAATACGCACTGACTAAGTTCGCAAAGATTGAATAATTTATAAGTACATCAGTTGCAACACTTTAAATTAAGTTCATAGCAACAGGTTGGCTTTTAGTTTGTTTAAACAATACATAAGTGTTCTATACAAGCTCAATTGTTTTGAATTGATAAAACTCTATACTAATAACAAGAAATATCTTTCGCTTATGGTAAGCTTTTGGAAGGTGGTTTCAATATTTGACCACATTAGAGATTGTTCCTTTGTTAAATGATGACCGGTAATGGATATTTATATGTTTATTTCACAGGGATTAGAAGAGGAATGGAATGCAGTATTTGACCCAAAAAAAATATTTGCACTTTTTCGGATACCTGACTCGTTTCACGTGGATACGCTTGGATTAAACTACGTCCAATACGGCGTAGGGTGACCTTGTACTATGATAATAGGTCAGCCAGATCAATTCCGAAATTGTATCATATTTTGGCAATCTTTTCGTTGTGTTCACCCTTACAAAATCATCTGTCTTACTGTTCGGGGTAAATCGTTCGCGAAAATAAATATCTTCTACTTTTAAACAACCTAGTAAGATTAAAAAAGATCCAATTCGATAATCCTTTTTTGTTCGACTCTCTTTACAATGTCCAAAAAGATTTATTTTCACTTTATAATCTTTTCAATGGCAAATAACCAATAACCAATGAAAGTTTTAATTATATTCAATTCATCTCAGTTTATATCAAAGGAAGTCATTCCGCGTATTGCCGAAAATTACCTAGATCATGTGGTTGAGTAAATAAACACAATTTAAGGGACAATCTAACGCTTGAAACATATATTTGTCAGAAACGTGTGCCCTTTGTTTGACATGCTTTGTGTCGCCTGTGGAATACCGGATAGACTGGGACTAGAAGGGTCGTTGAATGTGTCTCGCCTTCCATTGTTGTCAATGGACAGCTTTAATTGAACTGTGACTTTATTTGCTATTACGTATCTGTATCTCGCTTCAAGAATTAATTGATTCCTGGGATATGTTCACAACAACACACATTGTCAAAATTGTCATTTCACTGCCGCAATCTATATTTGCCACTTTTCTGCGTCAATTTGTTCACAAACTGTTCAAGATTGAACAGATTTAGATAATGGTATTTTGATAACATATCTCGTGTTTATTCTAGAAAATGTTTAAGATAAATTGAGCGTGCTAGCAGCAGCGTTCCTTTGTAATCTTCTCTTTTCAACTATTGCAGAATTTGGGAAAATCTATAGAATGCATGCTCGCAGAAGATGCCACAAGAAAGATGGCGCGTGTATTTTAATCCTTTTTTTCAAGTCAGCTGTATTTTAGTCCAATGTCAATATTATTATTATTTAATTGCGAACCGAATACAAAAGAACAAGAATCTTATTGACTGAAATTTGTTCAGTGCCAACACTGTCCGCCCAAATAGTGATAATCTACATAGACTTGGGCATAATGACGTCATTATTAAATATCTATCAGATGAATGTGTCTAAACCTGCCCCAACAAATTCTAATGACCTTTTCCTACCAACTTGAGGTAAAGGAAAACAGTCTTTGGGTCTTGCAAATAGTTTTTTGTTTTAAATCAATTCATCGAAACCGATTGCGTAACATTGGTCGTAAAATTTATTATGACGCATAACAAACGCTCGTAAATATTTATTTCCATTATGTTTGCGTTCATATCAATAATATTTTATTCATCTTTCGATCTTTTTATGCCAGTGCATTCACACAAATAGTGTTCCCACTTAATGATTTAAGTCAATGAAATTATAATCACAGGGAGGATGAAAGTGTGCTGTTTTATATCTGATTATTATAGTAATTATACAACCTTTGTCACGCTATGGACGAAACTGTTAACTTAAATGAACCACGATGAAGAAAAAGAGACGAACTGATATTTTTTCAGCTTTAAAAGTCTTCTTTTTTTATCCAAATTTTTATCGAATCTACTCATATGAATGTATGAGCTTCAAACTATTTGAATGTTATTCATGGCGGAAAAAAACAACAACATTTACTTGTTCGAGTCAATTTCAATATGAATGTTATCAAATGTTTTACATTTCTTTATACAACCGAATTTCACTTTATCATCTTTCATATTAATCAATTCCATTAAAGTAAGAGTTAAGTCAGGAATGCTTTGTCTTTTCTGTTGATCTTGGTTTGATATGTTCACTAGTGTTTAGTTATTTCAACTAATTTGCATTCTCCCAGTTCAACACTGTATGACAGCAATGTAGTGTTTATGCTAAATCTCTGTTGCAGTCAACAGTTCTCACCCGTTTTATAAAATGTACTCAAGTTAATACTCGCATGTGGTTTACATACCAACAAAACTTTTAAACAATTTATAACTGACCACTGCCTGACCTTCACTTCAATCTGTATGCCATATGTTGTTCTCTGTCTTTGTAAAATACTTGGAAATATCTTTAGCTTTAAATAAAGTTACTCTTATTTCGCATACACATTTGCTTTGATTCAGAAGTCACTTAATATAATGCGGTGAATGACATTGATCAATTGATAAAATTTTAGAAAGAGATACAATGTAAAACAATCATTATAGTTAAACCAAGGATTTGCGCGTATAATGGATCAGTGGGTGTATACCACGTGACAAATTGGGTCATAAATGCTATGTAGGAGGGCAACATTTTGCTTCGAACGCAGACTTTATACAAAGATAACTTTACTTTTTTTTCACCATTTTAAATGAAACATAGCACAGTCTACGCCGCTTACGGAGCCCCGCCTTTGGTCTTTTACCAGAATTTGATTGAGAGTTAAGTTTCTTCAAACACATCGACAAACCTTTTCACGAAACGGCTGTCTGACGGAACACTGTCAAAACATTTGGAAACAGGTTTTGCGATGTGTTTGATTAAACTAATCACCTTATAAATCTCCGGTAAAAACGAAGGCGGAGCTCTTTAAGTTAAGTGGCATAGACTGCCCTTTGTTTTATCTAAAATGGTGAAGAAAAGTTATATTTGTTTCGAGTCTTCATTTTAAGCAAAATATTGCCTTTCGACGTCGCATATATGGCGTAATTTATCAAGTGGTATTCACACACTGTGGATCAGTGATGTATTAAAACCATTAGATTCCGTTTTATCAACTACCTCATGACCATTCTGCGTAGCTGCGCTGCTTTTTTATAGCAAACATTTCTTGCAAGATAACATATCTATTTCAAAACTAATTAATATAATGAAGACTTCAAACATACATCAGCATAATAACGGATGATTCCTGGTATTATCAAATAGCAAAGCAAGTTCCATGATCCTTCGATAGTCTGGCAAACGACCGATATTTGAACAAATTTGTTTATTAATTATTATATAACGGCACTTTGCGTGTGCGGTCCATTTGTTTTTAATTCTACTGATAATTTTGCTGTTATAAAACAAGCGATTAATACAAAATCATCAATAAAATGGAAGATCTCACCATTTTAAAACTAGACGTGAGATACATTAGGAGTAATTGACCATTAAAACTTTCAACGTTTCAAACTTGTCGTGTTAATCAACTGCTTTGCTTTCCATATCCTTGTGTCCCAAAACAGTAAAATTTGCAAAAGCTTTCTGACGTGTACTTGCGTCGATAAATCGTCTGTCTGTCCTTTTATGTACGAAATGTGCTTGTTTTGTGAAAAGTGGTTTTATATTTGTGAAAATCAGAATTAGGATAAATGCGAAAATGAACATTCACTGTGTATTGGTGTACCTACCAATCTGTGACACAGGAAAAAAAATAAAATTATTTGGGTCTTGCTAATAAATTTGTTGTTTTAAATCAATTCATCGAAACATATTGCGTAATATTGGTCGTAAAGTTCGATATGAATCATAACACACGCTCGTAAATATTTATTTCCATTATTTTTGCGTTTACATCAATAATATTTTATTCATCTTTCGATCTTTTTATGCCAGTGCATTCACATCAATATTGATCTCACACAAAATGTTTTAAGTCGATGATGTAACAGAGAGGTGAAATGTGGTCTGTTTTATATGTTGATTTCTGAAGTAACTACACACCCTTTCACATGCTATGGACGAAACAGTAAGTTAAGTGCGTCACGATAAAAGAAAAGAAACGAACTGATCATCATTATTTTCAACTCTTAAACATCTGCCTACACTGTTCATCTACATGTTATGAGTGGAATCGACTCATTTGTTTGACCAACAAACCATTTGGATTCCATATATGGTGAAGAGAAAATAATTCGTGTTTCGAATCAATATCAATATGAGTATTATCAAATGTAATGTATTTAATACAACCGAATATCACACAATCGATCAACTATCAATTCCATTAGAATAAAGAGCTAAATCAGGAATGCTTTGTTCTTTCTGTTAATGTTGGCTTGATATGTTAACAGTGTTTACTTATTTCAATTAATTTGCTTTCTCTCACTAAAAGACTTATGACAGCTTGGCAGTGATTATGCTGAAATCCATACTCACCTGTCTTATAACATATACTCAAGTTCGTACTCACATACAAACAACTTTTGCACAGTTTATAACTGAGCACTGCCTCACCTATTCACTAGTTGGAAATTTCTTTAACTTTCCATGTCCTGTTTTCTTCAAACATCAAAAGCGTTCTGACGTGTAAGTGCCTTGATACATCTTCTTTCTGTCGTTTTTAAACGAGATGCGATTGTTTTGTAAAATATGGATTAATAATTGTGATACTTAGAATTTGAAAAAAATGTGAAAATGTGAAACATTCACAGTTTAACCCTGTACCATTTAACTTTAGTTATATTAATATACATGATTTGGCTTCTCGTAATCAATAAGTCTTTATAACACTTCAACATGTTGCAAAATATGCATGTTCTACTTCTGGACACTAAAGAGTACAATAAAACCTAGTAATAATTTAAATTTTGAAGGTAATAATTTCCCACCCACATTGTCTTGTTGATGGCCCTTAAGCGGTTGCTTATTAAATACTATTTTTGCTCTTCTTTTAATGTTAGGAATAAGAATTAATCGGTTGGAAAAAGTAACATCCACTTGTACTTGAGTATGCAATACATTCGATTAAAAAAGTGTTAAATCGGTTCAAAACTAGACGTGAAATCCATTACAAGTAATTGACCATTAAACCTTTTTACGTTCCAAACTTGTCGTGGTAATAAACTGTTTTGCTTTCCATATCCTTGTGCCTCAAAACAGTAAAACTTGCAAAAGCTTTCTGACGTGTACTTGCGTCGGTCAATCGTATGTCTGTCCTTTTATATACGAGATGCGCTTGTTTTGTGAAAAGTGGTTTTGTATTAGTGATACTCATAATAAGGATAAATGCGAAAATGTGAAACATTCACTGTGTATTGGTGTACCTTCCAATCTGTGACACAGGAAAAAAAAAAAATTCTTTGGGTCTTGCTAATATTGTTGTTGTTTTAAATCAATTCATCGAAACATATTGCGTAATATTGGTCGTAAAATTCGATATGAATCATAACACACGCTCGTAAATATTTATTTCCATTATTTTTGCGTTCATATCAATAATATTTTATTCATCTTTCGATCTTTTTACGCCAGTGCATTCACATCAATATTGATCTCACACAAAATGTTTTAAGTCGATGAAGTAACAGGGAGGTGAAATGTGGTCTGTTTTATATGTTGATTTCTAAAGTAACTTCACACCCTTTCACATGCTATGGACGAAACTGTAAATTAGGTGCGTCACGACGAAGAAAAGAAACGAACTGATCATCATAATGTTCACCTCTATTAATCTGCCTACACTTTTCATCTACATTGGTATGAGTGAAATCGACTCATTTGTTTGACTCACAAACCAATTGGACGTCGTATATGGCGAAGAAAAACGAACAAAGTCGTGGTTCGAATTAATATCAATATGAATAATATCAAATGCGATGCATTTAATACAACCGAATATTACACAATCAACTATCAATTCCATTATGGTAAAGAGATATATCAGGAATGCTTTGTTCTTTCTGTTGATCTTGGCTTGGTATGTAAACTAGTGTTTACTTAGTTCAACTAATTTGCATTCTCTCAGTAAAAAGACTTATGACAGCAAGGCAGTGCTTAGCTAAAATCCATACACACCTGTTTTATGAAATATAAAATAAGTTCGTTCTAGCATACAAACAAAACTTTTGCACAATTTATAACTGAGCACTGCTTCACCTATTCACTAGTTGAAAATCTCTTTAGCTCTCCTATTCTATCCAAACATCAAAAGCTTTCTGACGTGTAATTGTTTGATACATCGTGTGTCTGTCGTTTTATATACGAGATGCGCTTGTTTTGTAAAATATGGATTAATATTTGTGATACTTAGAATTTGAAAAAAATGTGAAACATTCACAGTTTATCCGTGTACCAATTAACTTTAGTTTTATTAATATACATGATTTGGCTTCTCGTAATCAATGTTTTTAAAGATCATTGTTTTATGTTGCATAAACCTTAGAGGTTTTGTATAATTGTTTTACCTTTTTTATAATTGTCTCATTATACTGTTTTTGCCAGCATTGTTTTTCCATTCGTAAGCACTGCTTCACAATCGCTTATTACAGCGATAATTTATAACGTTATATCTGTTTTATGTATAATTACATTGTGCACAACAATGTATAAGTTATCTATACAACAATGTTGCTACTATTTTGAGAATGTTTTGACTGATTACTCACTTATTCATGCATCATTGATATTTAGTTAATAATTTATCAGACATACCTTTTCAATCAATTATCGAATATTAATTGAGTTGCACCTCAAAAAGACAGGCTCTTCTAAAGAAATTATTATTGATATGTCAACCGAATACTCATTATGTTAATATAAGCGTGCCGTGTCATCAGATTATTGTAGAATTAATGTTGACTAATTACACTTTTAGCAGAAAATAATATATGGGACAAAATTTCAGCGCTGTCAAAGCAAAACAGTATTTCCTTCTCAAAAAACTTGACATTCGTCGAAATAATCGATTATAAAATTCCAAATCAATGATCGAAAACTTTTTCGATCAAATAAACGATTTTGTTTTCAATCGTTCTTAACGTTACAATTTACTTCGAACTCTTACTTTACAATAATAACAAGTACGTATCGCAGATTTAATGTGGACTCGTTACCATGAAGTACACTGTTCATTTCAAGAATGTGCTTATGCTAATAGCCGGTCTGCCTTGTTAGAGCCAATGAATACCTTGCATGCACTTCTTTGAGTAGCACCATATCGATTCGTTTATTGTTAATCATTCCTTCGTATGACTAGTTATTTATTGAATATTATTTAATCTATGGTATTTGCTGGGTTACTGTGGGTATAAATGGTCAGCCTGTGTACGTTAATGTTCGTCCTGAATGTCTTTTGGTGAAAAGGTTACATGAAAATTCTAGCGATAGGAAACAATGAACATTTAAATACCGTTATTTTGGCAGGTTTGCTCCCTATAATCGATTTTATACTCACAATAGTTAAAGAGCGTTTACGCATAATTATCATACAATTGAAACTGTATGTACTTTCGAAATTACAAAAAACAAATCATACTATTAACATTATTAATAGCCATACTACCTCCTGGATAGATAAAAAAAACCTGTACGTCTATCAATTTGAGGGCTCTAACAACGTCAGTATGCAAAAACGAAGTACTCTGGCATTATAATCCAGTTAATAATTGTGAGGCATTATTAAGGAATTTCCACAGCACAAGAGTGGTTCTGAAGAACCAAACCTCATGTTTTAGGTCATTTTAAGGCTCTATTTTCAATACATGTGTGCTTTGATACATGTGAAGGTGGTTTGAGAGCTTTGTAGATTTGAAGACATAAATATTGTTCAGATTTTAGACAAAAAACATATGCACATTTTACACAAAAGTGTAACAATATTTGGAATGGTTTCAGGTGCAAACATCTTTATATTACTTCAACATGTTGCAATATGTTGCAAAATATGTATGTTTTACTCCTGAACACTTAAGTGTGCAATAAAATATAGTAATGATTTAAATTTTGAAAGGTGATAATGTTAAGGCTTCCCACCCACATTACATTGTTGATGGCCCTTAAGCGATAGCTTATTGAATACTATTTTTATCTTCTTTTTGTGTATGGAATAAGCATATATCAGTTGGAAAGTAACATCCATTTGAACTTGAGTGTGCGATACATTCGATTAAAAAGCTATTAAATCGGTTCAAGGAATAAACAGGAACGTTCAAAGAAAATTTGTTTGCGAATTTGTTTGAAGCTTTTTTCTTTTTTGGTCAGTAATATTTATCTGTAAGCTCGCATGAATTAACAGTCAAGGGCGAATTACAACAGCGGGTTCGAAGAATCAAACCACATGTTTTAGGTCATTTTAAGGCTCCATTTTCATTACATGTGTGCTTTGATACATGTGAAGGTGGTTTGCGAGCTTTGTAGATTTGAAGACATAATTTCTTATTCAGATTTTAGACCAAAAACATTTGCACTTTTTACACGAAAGTGTAAGAATATTTGGAATGGTTTCAGGTGCAAACATCTTTGACACTATTCAATCAATAATGTGTACTGGCTTTTTGGTGATTACTTTTATTTTGAGGAAGGAAGGAAATCGCATGTTTGTAACGCGAAATTCTAAATTAATCACTATTTCAGTATATTTTCTTATTTCAAAATATTTTATAAAAAAAACAACAAGATATTTTAAATTGGACATATTGTGTCAGAAGACTTTTCCGTGAAATGAAAAGGAGTATTTTAACAAATTCTGTAATGAAATATCCCTTTATAATTTTGCTGAAGTCTTTATTACACTTCAAAATTTTGCAAAATATGCATGTTTTACCTTTGAACACTTAAGTGTACAATAAAACCTAGTAATAATTTAAATTTTGAATGGTAATAATTTCCCACCCACATTGTATTGTTGATGGCCCTTAAGCGGTTGCTTATAAAATACTATTTTTGCTCTTCTTTTAATGTAAGGAATAAGTATATATCGGTTGGGAAAAGTAACATTCACTTGTACTAGTGTGTGCAATACATTTGATTAAAAAGCTGTTAAATCGGTTCAAGAAATTAACAGGAACGTTCAAAGATAATCCATAGTAGCATTGTTTTGGAATTTGTTTGAAGCTTTTTCTATTTTTTATCAGTAATCTTGATCTGAGCCTATTTCTTTTGAAGACAAATATTTACAAAATGTGTAAAACTGTATCCTCGCATAAATTAAGACAGTCAAGGGCGTATTACGCATATGATACATATGTTTGTTAGATACCTGTGCCAACTTTTGAAACTGCGAAGACAGTCCCGTTGAAATGATTGTAAAATTCCACTTAGACCAGTGCTTGTAGGAACTTTGGCGGTGTGTGTATGTGAGTGGTGGGTGGGGGGAGGGGGTGCAATTAGTGGCAGTGATCAGCCTCAATTAAACTGTAAAACTGGACACTTTGGAAGAAATTTACTCTTCAAAATGGTATATCTTCCAGGTTTCTGTTTGAATTGGCTATAACAAAATACCATTTCAATGTGACCTCGTCAACTCAACCACTTTGTCTGTTGTTATCAAACGGTTCAAGATATCAAGATGTATGTGAAACTTAAAAAAAGAATCTATAGATTGCATATCATGACGATTGTAATATCTTAGTTAAAACGAAAATGTGTCTGTTACATCAACTGTACCGTCTTGATTTGTGCTGTCTGATTTTCCAGAGGTCAAGAAAATTCTAATATTGTATGGGTATTGCACAAAGACAACACCGTATTGAGAGCGAGCTATCTGGTTAAATATAACTACAAGTGCTCAGTGTTCGCATTGATCTTACTGACATTTAGGACAGTTCCATCGCTTGTCGAGTGTATCTCCGAGCTAGAGTCCTCCTCATTGCCATTATCTGAATGTTACATTTAAAGCATCGACTTACCGCAGTAACGGCGCTATTTTGTAAAGATTATTTTGTCGACTTACTTATAACGTGTCATTTATAGTTACTGGATATGAATATATACTCATACATATTTGTATTATTTGAAATGAGGTTTTATCTGTAATATATTTACCAGTCTATCAGTGTATCATCAGCCCTTTTTCGTCGAAGGGTAGCTTGTGTGTATTAATTGCCTTCCTACTGGTGATAGAAAAATGAATAAATATTCTAATATTGTTATTTGGCAAATACTTTCTGATAAACGATGTACATATGATACGATCTATGTAACATTTTAATACAAATAATATGATCAAGTGTATGAAATTGCGAAATAGTTAAATACTTTATGAATCTCATAAAGACCTCAGTGACAGGAAGGAACTAACGTTGTACACCGGGCAATTTGGAATCTGACACATTATTCAGAAATGAAGTACTATAAAATTATAAACGAGCAAATAATTTGGTAGTTATTTGTATAATTAGTAGGCATATTTTTGTTTGAAATAAGCAATATGCATTTGTACCTGAATGCGCCTTACATGCGATAAAAAATATTTTTAATCGATTCCACAAATTTTCTGGAAAAATACACGAAATCTGTGCGTTCTTATTCTTTAAGCTATTGCAAGGTATTAAGTATGTCAAAGACGTACATAGAAAGCAATCCTTAAATATTCCGAAGTTTGAACAATCAAGAATTATGTCCCAATCGTACAGAAAAACTGTGATTTATAATGTGAGGTCGTAAATAAAGTTTATAGACAATAAAATTGCATACCGGTAAACATAACACTGTGTTATATTATAAATTAAAGTACTTTAATACAGGTAATGCGATTATTATTGTTTTACTACAAAGCAAACAATTTCTCTTGAGACTGAATTGTTCTAATTACCATATGCTATGACTATATTTAAAGGAATTGCTTGATTCTTGTGCACGTGTTTATCTACTCAAGTTAAAGGCAAATTACAATACATAATACATATGTTTGTTAAATAAATGAGCAAATGTATTTCGGCCGTAAAATACTGCTTAGACCGGTGCCAGCAGGGGGTGTTGACAGTATCCAGCTTGCCATTGTCAGTGGTATCAAATAACGCTCTTTATCGAGTATGTTTTTGTGCTTCGGAGAGATTTACGCTACAGATTGTATGCAGTACACTTTAGCAACAACTTGCCTTTTCACTGCAACAGTATATAATTTCCATGAGATGTGCTGAAACATGTAAACAAACATTTCTCGATGTATGTGCAACTAGATAAGATTATTTTGATTAAATATCAGATGTTTATTACATAAAAAAGTTCAAGATGAAGCGAACATGAAAGAAAATATATTTCTGCAGCGTGTTTTCACCGGTTTGTATTTTTCTAAATATTCCGACTGTTTCAAAATGCAGAAATTCTACAGACACGGAGAATAGTCGAATTTATTGTTTAATAGGCTTTTTTCTGCTC
Organism: Mya arenaria; assembly: GCF_026914265.1. Taxonomy (NCBI): domain Eukaryota; kingdom Metazoa; phylum Mollusca; class Bivalvia; order Myida; family Myidae; genus Mya; species Mya arenaria. The sequence goes on along the minus strand of NC_069123.1, from coordinate 37,544,456 downwards.
AAAGAAACTTTTGCTACATACAATGTACATATCGACCGATGTCAAACATGGCGTGTCCAAAACACAGTTGTAACAAAAATGATAACAATTAGTATCAGAATGCGGATTAGGCTGCTTATCGGTCAATTTTTTATATTCAATTTGATTAAGCCGAAGTATATTTCAAAATTTCGTCATGTTGTCAATCGATCTACATAAAAGGCTCGATGAAAGTTTTGCAATTATGTTTAGAATTGAATTTAATTAGAATACATCAACGGGACATTTTGTTTTGTTTTTAAAACAAATGCAAAACATTTTCGGCAGGTGACTTATCTAAAGGTCAAACTAGTTGAAACTATGACAAGAAATATGTTCAAAAAGAATAAATCAAGACTTGTCGTTAACAATTGCGTGTTCATCTTCACCACATGCCTAATAATGATGTAAATGCAGAGACCCGGGCGCTATGACGTCAACCATAAAAATCTACCAGATCCATGATTAATAGCATGCATTCCACCAACCGCGTTCCATTCTGCTGCGGTATTGTAATAAAAATCCGGTCTTGCTAATATTTTCGTTTTAAATTTAAATCATCCAATTTGAAACAGACAGCGATCGTAAAATTGATTTTGACACATAACACACTCTCGTATGTATTTATTACCATATTTCTGGCGTCCATATGCATACTATATGATTCATCTTTCGATCTTTTTTATGCCAGTTCTTTCGCATAAATCTTGTTCTTACATCTAATATTGTAGGTTCGATCAAATTTACGATGTAAAATATCTCATAGAATACCCATCGATTTCTTCAAATAGACCAAGACGATGATTGCATGGTGACTTGTGTCTAAGTTTTCCGATTGTTTCGAAATGTAGAAATACGTAGAATAGTCGAATTTGATGTTTCATAGGCTTTTACTGCTCAAAGAAATTTTTGCTACATACAATGTACATAACGACCGATGTCAAACATGGCGTGTCCAAAACACAGTTTATAACAAAAATGATAACATGTAGAATCAGAATGCGTATTAGGCTGCTTATCGGTCAATTTTTTATATTCAATTTGATATTTTAGAATTTCGTCATACTGTCAATCGATATTCATAGAAGAATCGATGAAAGCTTAGCAAATATATTTAGAATTGTATTCAATAAGAATATACCAACGGAACATTTTGTTTTGTTTTTAAAACAGAAACCAAACACTTTCGGCAGGAGATTTGTTAAAAGGTTAATCTATTTGAAACTATGAAGAGAAATATGTTCAAAAAGAATAAATCAAGATTTTTCGTTAGCAATTGCGTGTTCATCTTCACCACATGCTTAATAATGATGTTAATGCAGAGACCCGGGCGCAATGACGTCAACCATAAAAATCTACCAGATCCATGATTAATAGCATGCATTCCACCAACCGCGTTCCATTCTGCTGCGGTACTGGTAATACAAATCCGGTCTTGCTAATATTTTCGTTTTAAATTTAAATCATCCAATTTGAAACAGACAGCGATCGTAAAATTGATTTTGACGCATAACACACTCTCGTATGTATTTAATACCATATCTCTGGCGTTCATATGCATACAATATGATTCATCTTTCGATCTTTTATATGCCAGTTCTTTCGCATAAATCTTGTACTTACATCTAACGTTGTAGGTTCGATCAAATTTACGATGTCGTAAAATATCTCATAGATTACCCATCGATTTCTTCAAACAGACCAAGACGATGAATGCATGGTGACTTGGATATGTACAGAATATAATGAAAATGTAATTTGAAAAACCCATAAAAATAGACCCATCTTAATTCCAAACCGAATTCTTCCCCTTTCCGTAAAATATACCGAGTCTGAGTAATTATTTAAAACAAATATAGACATCAATATAATCAATTCGGAATCAGCAATCCGTTAAAATGTAGGAAGGGAAAAATAAAAACAGCTGCATATAACTTTGAAAAACTTCACAGCCTTCTGATTCTGATTTATGCCAATATCCTTCCTGATGATAATGCATTTGCATATTGGATGTAAACAAACCTACTTTTTCTCGAAATGCATCATTTATTAACGGAAATTAGCTTGAAATTTTAATCATTTTATTAATATTTAATGCCAAATGGGTGTAAAACGCACCATCTTTTCATTACATCGAACTTTATGCCAATAACTCCGATAAGATAGCTCATCTTAAAAATATACTATTGAAATTGCAAAGTGTATGCCAGATACAATCCATCAAAATGTGACTAAAATAGAACAAAGCAGTGATGATTCATGTAAGCTGTATTTTATTTTGCTGAAGATATTAAAAAATACCACGAAAGTAGTATCATTCTTTTATTCTATCATTAAAAGTAGTTCAAGGAAAGGCGTATGAATTAATAATTCTTAAAAAAGAAATCGACTACCCAAGAAGTGTGTTCAATACTTTCCATTCGAAGTTCAAAGCCATGTTTTAATTAAAATTAATGTGCAATATTTCCTTTTATATATGTTAACCGCCATGTGCTTCTCTCCCGAAATACACATGTAACCTCGCTGTAATCCTTCAAGATGTTAAGAATCTGCCAGAGAGCTGCACCTGTAACAACCTGTGCTTATTGAGAGCCATTTATATTTATTAATAATCCAGGGGTGTTTTCCGCCGAAATACCTAATATTAGTAAAAGTGCCATTATACAAAAATAACGATACCTCTTCAATTATAATTGCCAATAAAGACCGCTTAGTTCAACACGTGAATATCGCTCATGTGTGCTGATATTTTCAGATTATGATGCAAACTAGTTTATGGACGACAAACAGACGCTAACGAACTACCTAGATGTAGTGCAATAATGCAATACAAATCACAGGGACAGACACAAATTCAACACAGCGGAGCCTCTCCTTGCCCTACAGTATTCACTGCCAACACGTATGTCATATTATTACTATCCAAATCACGTGCCGCCATAAAACAAATTTAATCGTTAGATGATGAACCTTTATTAAAATATTGCAGGCATATGTGTACAAAATTCATTTGTAAAACATATAAATGTATAACTGAAATCCATCAGTTCTGCTCATCAAAGGCGATTTCTGTGTTAAATATTTAGACAAACCCAGTGATCCAAAGCCTACTATAATCTTGCTAAGACCATTTGTTGGTATGTGTCTACGGTCATGTAGATGCACAAACTACATCCTAGTATGAAACGATTTGATTGAAACTGATCAGTGACAATAATTAAACGTTTATTAAGACCCATTTAAAGTGAAGGTACGACCGATCCCAAATCCGACAACCGCTGGTTTTTCGTGTCAAAGAGCATTTTTCGAGTAAATGTAAATATTGCTGTATTGGCAACTTGGCGGCTTCGAAGTTCTGTATTCAATTAGTTGTTGGGGGGTGCATGGTCCAGCGTAATTGTTTTATGTATATATCGGCAAATGAAAGTTTGATTTAGCTCAAACTGACCAACAGAATAAATGTATGGTCGCATACTATGGTAATCTGAGTTGTTTTTCGACATTTATTTTGGTAGCCATATTCAATAAAACAGATGCTTTTGAAATATTTTTTCTTTTTTAACTGTATGTCTTATACAGTAATTTTCCACAAGACGAAGGTTTTATTGCAATGATAAAAAACAATTAAAAACATTGATAAGACAAACAACACAGACATTGGTAAGACAAACAACACATATTATAGCTATGACCCATCCATCAAAGGCACTCAAAGATACAAATATAGCGTCACAATTCACTCAAAGACACACACATAGCGTCACAAAACACTCGAAAAACTGGCAAAACGTCAAAATACACTCTTAAGAGAAACACAAAGCGCCAGAATACACTCGAATAGACATACATAGCTTCACAAGATACTCAAAGTGACACACATAGCGTCACAAAACACTCGAAAGGTCATACATAGCGTCACAGAACAATCGACGATACACACATAGCGTCACACATAGCGTCACATGATACACATAGCGTCACAAGACACACATACCGTCACTCATAGCGTCACAAGACACACATTGCGTCACACATAGCTTCACAAGTCACAAAGAGCGTCCGACATAGCGTCACAGGACAATCGAAGAGACACACATAGCGTCAAAGGACAATCGGAGAGACACACATAACGTCACAGGACAACCGAAGGGACACACACCTAGCGTCACAAGACAATCAAAGAGGTACATCTAGCGTCAGAGGACAATCGAAGAGACACACATTGCGTCACAAGACGCTCAAAGAAACACACATAGCTTCACAAGACACTCAAAGAAACACACATAGCGTCACAGTGAAATCGAAGTGACACACCTAGCGTCAAACATCATTCGAAGAGACACACATAGCGTCAAAGGACAATTGAAGAGACACACCTAGCGTTACAGTATATACGAAGAGACGCACCTAGCGTCACAAGACAATCGAAGAAACACACATAGCTTCACAGGACAATCGAAGAGATACACCTAGCCTCACCGGACAATCGAAGAGACACACCTAGCGTCACAAAACAATCGAAGAGACACACATAGCGTCACAGGACAATCGAAGAGACACACTTAGCGTCACAAGACAATCGAAGAGATACACATACCGTCACAGGACATTCAAAGAGATACACATAGCGTCATAAGACACGCATAGCGTCACAAGACACTCGAAGTGGCACACAAAGCGTCACAAGACGTAAAACAAATATTACATCGAGACAATAAGAACTAGACTTGACACTAAAATGTAAAACATCTACACACAAATATTTCTATTATTTTAATTATTTTTTACATGGGGTCAGCTATTTCGCAAATGGATGTAAAATTGCTCTAGGACGAAGTAATGGAAACACAATTTATTGTTTGACAGGATGTATTTGTCATGAAGAGAAGGTTCGAGAAAATCACAATAAATATTATTTTTGTCTACCATATTTGTATTTCCGTCGAGACCACTCTGAAATGGATTAGGCGATTTTCTTAAATCCTTTCTGCTCGTACTTTCTCTTATTTATAGGACAGCGGATGACGTAATGGTAATTTTCATTGATTGGTCGACTGCCTATGTCTTCGGTTAAATATTGTTCTAACAATATCTGGGCGCATAAGTGACGGTTTGTATATATCTAGCTCAAGTTGTAACTGCGGGCTACACATTCTCAACGCGTAATTGTACCAATTACTTCGTCAAAGATGCGTTCTTGGTCATTCTTTTAGGGAAATAGAAAGCAATACTAGGGCAAACGTTGTACAGTAATAAGTAGTTCATTGTTTGAGCTTTTAACTAAAAAGCAAACGTTATTATTAATATTTATGCTCCGATGCATTTGAAAAAAGTGTTTATGGACAAAGCATCACAATTGACGCAGACTTACTTGTAATTAATTGAATGTCATGTTCCAAAAAAACTTAAAAAAGTGATGTGTATACATTTACCATTTGGTACGTGTTGTTACATAACGTACCATTCCTTTACGATTGAATCTGCCTGGTATCGTATATATGTGGATTGTTTCCATGACCGTCCCCATGTTCTTAACTTATCTTAGAGAGCTTGATGCAAAATGAACCGGTTCACACCACTTGTCCCCGAGACAACACCACAAGTGCGCGTCTTGGACTTATTTACAGGCGATATGGACAATATTTCAGCGGCGCCTACGTTAAAGCTTAGACAATTATCAAAGGCAAGTGGCCACAAGGGATCTGGGCGAAAGCGCTATTCGCACACCTTATGTCGCAGGAAAATCACAGAGTAGCTAAACTAATTTTCGCCTGTCAATGGCTGCCGTTTTTTTCCGTACAAGGGTATCCATCTGGGAATTGCAAACACATCTCAAGCCACATGGAGACTGAAGTTTCTTCCTATTTATTGCTTTTGTACACCGTAAATATAGAAAACCTTGCACGTCATAATATAAAAGTTGTTTACTTGAACCTATGTCGAAATTTTGGCGAATTTCACCATCGAAACAATGGTTAAGAGATCAGTAAACACATCAATAGTGTTATCATATTTCCGGTGTATGGTTATTTATTGGTATACAGTTTTTTTGCAGCATTCTTCCAGTAAAGGTTGTAACGAATAAGTGATGATGGCAGTTAAAGCGGTTTCATAGTGTTCATTCAGATACATAGTATATTGGGTTAAAGTCAGAAGGTACAGAGCCACATTCATATATGAAAGGTTTAGGTAACTTCTGGCAGTAATTCAAAGAAATACGTTCTTATATATGTTATCAGAAACTAATAATTATACCTTGCAGAAAACAGACATTTCAAAATGTATCAGACACTTATCCAGCACATGATACAGAATGTTCGTGCAATAATTGGAAAGTGGTATTAATCCACATCCTATCGTACGAAGACATTGCTAATAGGAACGAAATGAGCAAATTTTATCATTGATGTCAGCGTCATTTGTTTTCGAAACTATCTTTCATATATCATGTGTTCTGACAGCTAGTAATTGCAAAATGTTTACCAGATATTCCATGAATTCAGAGTAACAATAAATTGGTTCTTGGATTGCGGTAGACTTGCAGTAGCACGTTTATGTGAAACAATATCCATTGTGATTAATTAGTAAAACTCGTAGTAAGAAATGCCAAAACAGAATCATACAAATATTTAACATATTGTACCAATGTTATTAAGTGCACGATTTTCTAAAGAATAATGCAGCTATTTTGGATGTAAAACAATATGCTATGGGTATATGTGTTATTGGAAAATAGACACAAACACTCTTAAAAAATTGATGGCATTTCTGATAAGATAATTCCTGTTGTATTATAAGAGACAAACGTTTGATCAATTACATTTTCTTAAATTAGATCTGTCTCTTAGATCAAGAACTTCGGCTCTTTCGGAAAGATATATTTGCATACATGTGATTTTCTAAATCCAGATTTACAATCTGTCGGCATTATTTATGTTCCCTCAAGACATCAAATAGTAGGTTATCCATGTGAGTAGTGATTTGATATTGATAGTGAAGGAAATATGACTGGATTATGGGATTTATTGTTTTATGACAACACTTCATTGCAAAATGAAATCGGCTTTGAACTAACTTTAAAACATAAAAACGCTTTAATGTCACATTGCAGAGTAATATAATAGACTATGCATAACAAGCATTCTGGTTGTTTTTAACAAATATTGTTCAAGTTAACGTTGGCGTATATACAAGTTCCTATTGACCCATTTAAAATTCACTAGCATCAGCAACAAAACATTCACTTACTCATCTAAGAAATGTTAATTGTTTCGATCAATTTTAGAATCATAAACGACTTAAGATATAAGTATTATGACGTAATGAATACTTAACAAAACAAATTCTCCTATGACCTCGTTATTATACCTAATATATTATAAACAATATAGTGGAATATCAAATCCAGATATTTTTCAATCATCTAACGTCTTTACATGGGCAATGCACAACGTAAGAGTTCTGTCACAAGACAAAACTTAACTGCGACGTATGTATAAATCCCTGCCATAGACTAAATTCAATAGTCGCGTTGTATGTATAATTGTCTGAGAGGCGAGCAGGATCGACACCAATTCCTTGTACCTCTTTCACTGGTCTATACTACAACATGTCAGCTGTATTGCCTTTTACCAAACCCCATTTACAGCGATCAATTGCATTGCCCGTCTTTTCTACGCCGGCTCTATCTTCATGACAGCCATTTAAGAATCCTACGTTATTCCAGCTTTCACCCTATTCAATAACGTTTCCTCTTTTCCGAGTACCACTTCTTTTGCCAAATTAGAAGTAATCTTTCCACAAGAATACAAGGGCCTCCTCAAAAAGAATCAATGGCTCTTATCTTGATATTAGCTTAAAAGAGTATTTACTCTCGACGTTAAATCACGTAGAAATTAAATAATCTAAATATTATTGCTAACGATCTTACCCATTTCGGCCTTTCTGACGTTTGTTCCCTCGATAAATTCTGGAAATGGCTTCGTCTATCTGAATTAAATCTTGTGCACCTCCTAGTTATGTTACAGGGTGAAGATTTATAGAAGCGATCGACCAAAAATGAGATGCTTTGTACACATGTTTTTGGCGTTTACCCTGTGCCATTAAACGGGGCTTATGTTTAAACTTTGGCTGCTGAGCTTGTTTCTGTAGTTGTTCACACAAGTATTTAATCATCAACCATGCATCATGATTAACAATCCCGAAGGCAATCATATAGAAAAGTACATTACCATATAATACTCCTATAATTTTTAGAACAAATTATGACGCTAAAATCACACTTGCATGTTTATTATGTTTGATATATGTGGGCTTGAATAAACTTTAGATCTGATCTGTATTATTGTAAATAAACCTCGCCCATAAATTGACTTCATTTAAAACAGTCTAATATTGAATAGATGACAAAATAATTGTTTAACATTTTTTCACATAATAGAAAAGGAATATCAAAAGAAATCATGCCAAAACAAATACTTGTGTTTCCCCTTTAAAATAAACACGCATAAACAAAGTTTACTTCTGATATGTACTATTATTATCGAATCTTGGAAAAAAACTCAATTAGGTCACAACATTCATCACATGTAGCAGGACGAGATATAAATATATGAATATCAAAGGTAATCATGCCAAAACAAACATTTCCACGTGTTTGTCCTTTGAAATAAACACCCATAAAGGTTTAACAAATCATATGTACTATTAATATCGATTCTAGAACAAATAACTCAATTTGGTCACAACATTCATCACATGTAGCAGTACCAGATATAAAACCCAATTGCAGAAAAAATAATAGTCATTAAGTTTTCAAGTCAGTCTTTGTTGTCTGACAATGGAGTCATCATTAAAATAAGTGAATAAATCTTGCATTATATTGGACAATTTCGCTGCGATTTTGCCAGAAACATGCCTAAAGCTCTATAAAACTGCATATATACACGCATTTCTAAGCAGAACATGTCTCGGAAAATGATGGGTTAGTTGAAATCGATATCCAAAAAAACTCCTTTGGGCTAAAAAGCGAACCGAGACAATGTTTCAATAAATAAGGCATAGCATCGGGAAGAGAGAATCGTGTTAACTCTTATATCTACAGTGATTCAAGGAAAAATGTCTACCAATAATGAACTATCTAGCTCATTAATTAATGCTTATTGTAGCGAATAGACAATTATTGTTCTAACATGAGTCGGGAATGTTTGAATGGGTTTAAGATTATTTTTCCGCGAGATATTCCTCCGCGAAACGCACAATAGTACCAGAAACGTTGTCAGTAATAATTGGCCAAACAAGCTTTTTTCGCACATTAAACGCCACAAAAAAGGAGAACATAGGTTAAACCTGGTCGTTATCATTATTCTTTGGCTTGTTAAACTATATTTATAAGTAAAGAGAAGAAAAACAGTTAAATCTCAATGCATATTTCTTGATGTCAATGACATGCAATGCATGAAATCTCATAATTTATCAAGTCAAATAATAAGAAAGAGACAAGCATGATACATGATATATTTGTTGCTTATTATTTCATTAACAATGTGTATTTATATTAATCATTTACAATTGCCGAAAACAACGAACGCAAACCTTTGAATTGGTGTCACTGTACAATATCTACTATACTCCTAGATAAATCAAAGGTATAGTTCCACCAAATATTCATTGGTTGAAAATATGTTAAAACTATATAAAAAAATCTTAGTGACTTGACAACACATTTCTCAGTGTAGTTTGGGAATAAACTTCTTTTGTTGAAAGCGATACTTTAAGCATGTTTACATATAAGGCGATTTAACCGCAGCAAACATGTGAAATAAACATTTAGATAAACGAATAAAATTTCTAGAAGTCAAACACAGAAATCGATTGTAATGTGATAACTGAGTCACCAGGGATGCATTGTGGAACAAATTAATGGCAGAGATTTTCAAATGAATTCCTTTCCTTACGAAAAACATTACAGATTGAATTCAGAAAATTTTGCACGATAAAAACAAATTTCTGTTCCACAATTGGGACAAAACCAAAAATTAAGCAATCGAAACTACAGTCCAAGTAGAAAACGAAATGTTCATGTACCATCGGCTGTTCTGTTAAATATTTCAATGTTTGGTGACCCATACTTTTGTGGTTTCATTTGACCTGGTATTTTGTACTGAAATGTGTAACGTAAAGGGCCAAATTCGAAGGTACATCAATAATAAGGTATTTGCAGTTTGTGAACTTTGTTCTCTATTCCAGATAAATTCAAACGTGAAAATATGTTAGGGCAAAAGAATGGCATTTGTGAAAAAAAATAAAATTTGGGATAGTTATTCGGTTTATGTTTTATACAAAGTCATTTTATAGTCAAAAACACTCCAAAGAGTCACTAGGAATCCAAAATTTACATCCAGAGTTCAATGTTAGAATAGTTTGCCTTTAACTCTACTCTGACAATGTTGTTTATGATTATCGTTTCAGTTAATCTTATTTAAGTAATCATGGGTGCGCCATGTTCCACCAACTGCACGTTATTTTTTGTAACACACGACTGTTTTTTCTGTGAAAATCCATTTGACAATGCGTTTTCCTTGTTATAGAACACGTCAGCTCATAGGATGCGACCAAAATGAATGATATTGTGCACGAAGAGTTAAATTATTGAACACATTTTACTCCTTTTTTTAAATGTATCCATGCGAGATAATGTGTGTCACTGTTCGAAGGATTGGTCATGGAATAGAAAAAGCAATCTAAATACGTTTTGCAATTCATCAAAAGAAAATTGTTATAGACCTTAATAAACCTAGTTTTCCCTTCAGAAGTATACAGTGAAATGGTGATTTCACATTTCAAAAGCAAGGAAATTATTTATAAATTAACTTGAAAATGAGTGGGGGGGGGGATTTAATTGACAGATTTTCTTTCAGCTTGATCCTTTGGTGATTAATATTGTAAGATTGTGTGGAGTTGTTTTCCTACCATTTTTATATATTCTTTAATTAATTTAAATATATTTTTTATTAATCTTATAATATGATTATAAATACATACCAATTTACAAATTATACACAATCCCTAACATATTCTGTTAAATTCATAATTATTTTTAAGTTCATTATAACCCGATAAAATGTGTTATTTTTCCCTTAAGCACCGTGTCTCCGTTCTGCAGCACTATGTCCATTTTAAAAACGGTCTTCAACCCTATTATAGGCACAGCAAAATATGCAAATATCATCTTTGATTAAGCGTCAATTGTTTTAAGACAGTTGATTATTACAACATGTTTAATGAAATTCGAGTAACGATTACTTGGTTCTTGTGTTGCCGTGGCCTGCCAAATGCACATTGATGTGAAACAGTAGCCAGTTGTTTAATTGGTATACCGCAAAGAAACGTTTATACAAATCTCGTACATGATCAGTCCGACTAAAATGCAAGTTTTCTAAATAAAAGCTTATGTTTTACTTAAAAATATGTGAATTAATAGTACTAATTTAACGAACGACAGATGTTACTTTTATACTGATAGTTCATCGAACGGCCTGGAGACAATCAGTGCCCAAGAACAACATTGTCTTTCACAAGGTGTTTACCATGGCGACATGGTCTACTGCATGAATTAGGGTGTTTCTGCATTAAACGTTGTTTACATACTTGCGTTTCATCGATAATCTATAAGTAGGTTATATTTTATGTTATACAAATTGACGAATTAATTTCAATGTAACGATAACAGTAGTCTATAACAGTGTGTGTATATACCACATGATAAATTGCGTCATAAATGCTACGTCGGAAGGCAATATTTTGTTTCGATTGAAGACTTAAAACAATGGTAACTCTTCATTTTCTGTACCATTTTAAATGAAACATAGCGCAGTCTATGCCGCTTACGGAGCCCCGCCTATGGTCTTTTACCAAGTTTTGATTGAGAGTTTAGTTTCTTATAACACTTCGACAAACCTTTTCACGATACGGCCTTCTGACGGAGCACTGTCAAATCATTGTTCTGGAAACAGGTTTGTCGAAGTGTTTGATAAAACTAATCACCTTATCAAACTCCGGTTATAAAACAAAGGGTGGGCTCTTTAAGCGGCAAAGACTGGCCTTTGTTTCATTTAAAATGGTGAAGTAAGCAAAAAGTTATCTTTGATTAAAGTCTTTATTTTAAGCAAAATATTGCCTTCCGACGTAGCATATATGACGTAATTTAGCACGTGGTATACACACACAGTATAATAATCCATGGCATCAAGAGAAACGAGCAAATCAGCTTAGTGTAACTATAAGCTTCCTTAAATGGACTCACTCATGATTTGTAAAATGCACTCTTTCTTTGACGAAATTAAGTGTATCAAATCATTAGGAGTGTTCAAACTACGATAATAACTGCTGGAACTATTCGACAAATGTTGATATATGCTTAAATATTGTCTTTGAAGTCAAAAATTTGAGTAGCGAAAGTAACGCGAGTCAACAAAAGACTTTTGTGTAATTGGTTGATAGACATTTCCACGTGATTCTTGTTATTTAAAGGGTAAACAATCCTTCAGCGTATGTATGAGTCTTTGTGGGCGAATAGTTTTAGTGTCAGTTATCTATTTTTTGTTTTGACTGTAGCTAGCGGCATGAGTTCGCTCCCACACTACCCATATTTATACTTCAATTTTATTTATTTATGCACATTCGGTATCAAAGAGCAAAATAATTATAATATTCGAGTGGTCAGATGCATAACTGGGAAAAACACACATTCGGTCCAAAATCGTAAGCAAGTCATTTAAGCAGACAAGATTCCAAGCCGAACAGTCAACGAGAAACAAAGCAGAAAACAACGGAAGAATATATTAACATAACTATTTATAAAAAATGGTGTACCTCCTTGGAACCGTCACTGATAAAATAGTTCAGTGGAGTTATTACGAATAAAAATTTGCAGCCTGTAAATGTAATTATGATTTTTACCATATTTGCATGTAATATAATCGCCAAATATGTGAGATTTGTTCCCTGGCCACTTTAGTGAAATAGTGTAAGGCGGTGAGGTTTGAGAAGTTTCTTTCAGCCACACCAGGGATACGTTGGCTTCTTCATGTACTTGATTCTATCAAGGTCAGACTTTTGAGTATCCATATCAGCTCACAGCTATATGGACTAATAGTCAGTTCATCCTCTGACCAATGACGTATTTTAAACACTTTCGGCCTTTTTCTAGGACATCATTTTTCGAAACACGGTCTATTTCCTCTGCTGTTTGACATCATCTCGAGAAACAGATCTATTTTTTATGTCTAATCAATAGGCGAAATTTATTGGGAAGCAGACGCAAACACTCTAAACAATTTTGATAACAATTCTGATTCGCCAATTCCTGTAGTATTATATGAGACACAATTTTGACACAAGACCTTTTCTTAAATTACATTTGTCTCTTAGATCAAGAATTTCGGCTCTTCCGCGAAGTTATTCGCATTCATGTAATTTTCTATTTCCAGTTTTACAATATGTCGGTATTATTTATGCTCTCGTAAATACATCAAAATGGCGGAGAATAGATGATAAACGATAGACTGCTTTACTTGTGAGCATTGATTAAATATTGATACTATAGAAAATCTGTCTGGATTATGAGAGACTTTTGAAGAACAAAACATGCGCCACCCAGTCGTAATTGTATGGCAGGGGAACACTCTTAATACAAAACGAACTCGGCTTTGAACTTTAAAAAAACAATGAAAGCTCCCTCCAGGGACATGCCCAGTAGTCGGAAAATCACAACTAAACCCTGTTTAGGGACACAGGACCAGGGCTCAAACGATAATGAACTAGAGACAAACACATATTAACAACGCATACAAATACACAAATACAAATATCACAAATAGATCACACACTCATCAAAATTTGCTTTACAGATATATGATTGGATAACCGCCGTGAAACGGTTATTAAGAGAAGAGTTCACTGGAACCCGAGTTTATTGGGGGTTTTAACGAGTAACTATGGCCATAACCGTAAACTCGTTCTATTATATATATATATATATATATATATATATATATATATATATATATATATATATATATATATATATATATATATATCAATACTTTCTAAATTAAAAATATAAGCCTCATCAGAGCACGCATTAACTTGAAAACAATGGGAACTATGTTTGAAAATATAAACAAATAAAGTGATATGTAATTTACAAGTACTCAACGAACAAATACCAGCATTACCTATTAACGTATGAATCAAGTAGGAAAACACGTGCAAGCTCTTAAGAAAGAAAACGAAATCATGATTGTCTAATAGTGTCTATTGTTTGTATATTATTTGTTTTACAATTTAAACTTATAAGACATAATCGCAGTCTAATACACGATCGAAACAGCAAACGTAGTTCCATTTCTCTTGACCCCAAAAAGTATTGTCTGTGCCTTCGCATTAAACATCCTGAAAGTTCTGCCACAAATCAAATTCTATAACTGCGACGTATGTATAAATCCCTGCCGCAGACTAAATTCAATAGCCGCGGAGTATGTATAATTGTCTGAGAGGCGAGCAGGATTGACACCAATTCCCTGTACCTCTTTCAGTAGTATAAACTACAACATGACAGCTGTATTGCCTTTTACCAAACCCCATTAACCGCAATCAATTGCGTCCACCGTCTCATCTGCGCCGGTTGTTTCTTTATGACAAACATTTAAGAATCCTACGTTATTCCAGCCTATTTCCGATTGAAAAACATTTCCCACTTTTCCGAGTACCACTTCTTACGGCGGAGTTACAGCAATCTATCCACAGGAATACAAGGCCCTCCTCAAAAGGAATCAATTGCTCTTATCGTGATATTAGCTAAGAAATGTATTAACTCTCGACGTTAAATCACTTCGAAATTAAATAATCTTAATATAATTGCTAATGATCAAACATATTTAGGCCTTTCTGAGGTTGGTTTTCTCGACTAATTCTGGAAATGGCTTCGTCTATCTCCATTAAATCTTTTGCAGCTCCCAGATATTTTACCGTGTGATGAATTCATGAAGAGATTTACAACGTAGTAAGAGGCTGACCATCAACCAACCATCGTATGTAGCTATCACGTAAAACATAGACATTGCTTTTAAACGTACTTTTATAAAACAGCCAAAGATGGACAATATTAAGAGCCAATTGTCGCTTAATATATCATTAACTTATTTATTTTTAACACGATTTATACCGGTGTCGGAAAACACGATAACATACACGTTCTCGTTTAAATACGCTTGCATGGACAAAGTCTACATTCTAGCTGTTTGAGTATTGGTCTTATCTGTACTACTTTTTACATTCTAGATGTAGAAACACTTAATTAGAAACAACGTTACAATAACAAAAAGGCATTGCATCGGAAATGGATAAACTTTTAAATCCTTTTAATTACAGTGAATCAAAAGAGAGTGCTTATTAATAATGAAATATTTGGCTCATTAATGAATGCTTAATGCAGCGAAAAGACAACTATAATTCTAACTTCAATCAGGATTGTTTGAAGGGTTTTAAGACTTCCACCAATGAAAGAGATTTCCTCGCGATAGCCACACACGCACATGAAACGGCTGTCAGTAAGAATTGGCCACACGCGCTTCCTAAGCACATAAACATCTCAATTATCAGAGATCATGGGATAAACCGGTTCGTTATTTTTCTTCATTGCCTTGTTAAACTGTAAGCATGAACGAAAAACGAAATGTTCAAAATTACAATTGATATTTTAATATGTCACTCACATACGAAAGGTTAAAGACGCAAACCACATTGACTGAAATAAAGACATACAATTTACCAAATAAACTAATAAATAAAGGTCAATGACGATAAACGTATCGCTCATTTTATATTAGCAGTGTTCATGAAAGATTTATACATGTCAAAAACAATGAAATATATTGGTTACTCGTAGATAATTTACTTAAACTAAATAATCCTTGATTTGGAACCTGTTCATGAAATGAAAGCTTGGGTTTTTACTCATAGTTCATATAAAACAAATATGAGAATACAGCAATAAAGATAATTATAAAAAACAGGTTAAAGTTAAACTCACGACAACAGAAGTATTGGCCAGTGCCGATGGGTGAATGGACGATAAAGATGGTTTGTTTGATGCAACTGACTTTCGGTACGATTGATGTTTGTATAGTCTATTATTTTATAATTTTGGTTGGCACAATGTCGAAAATAAGACATGACAGCAGAAGATAAGGAAAGTGTAAAAACAAATGGAGAGCACTATAATCTGTTATCGATTTTGTCTTTACGTTTTTTCTGCGCTCTTTGGATTGTGACGACAGCTTTGTTCTTAAGAAGTTTTGAATTCCGATGATGAAAAATAAAAGGATCGATTGTCATGTAATTCGTGTCACTAGGGATGCACTGTGGAGCAAGTTCATTGCAGAGATGTTTAATTTTACTTTATTTTTCCTTACGGATATTAAATCTTTATTAAAGCACGCACCTCTTAATACATTATTTTGAGCATTTGGTCTAAGACAAAAATAAATGATGAATTATAACATAAGCAAGAAAGAGGTAACCAATTCAATGTGAGGGTTGATACCGTTTAGTGGTCCCATCCAGATGGAAGAAGACCTATACACAATAGTTCTTGACTGGATTCAATTAACAACAAATAATAAAACACATTTGAATTGGATATTGGGTCAGGCATCAGAGGATAAATCCCCCTAAATGAATTTCATTATTTAAGTAAGTGAAACGGCCTGCTTTAAAAGGCGATCTCTATGTCGATCAACATTAACCAAAACACAAAGTTAATAAAGGGGAATGCATCCGGATATTGCGAGATGATTTCAATGGTGGTTACATCTACGTTTTGCATGCATTTTCAACAAACCTCACGTTTATAGCGGTATGGCATGATTGCTTTTCTGTATCCAAACAATCTAACAATACGTTGTGTTGGATTTTAAGCGAAACCCCCAAAATACAGAAAGGATGCGATCAATATAAATGCAAGTGCGCACAAATGTTACAAATAGTGATTATTTGTTCAAAAAATCAAAAAATGTCGCTGATGCGCTATTTATTTATGCCTTTTCGTAATTTCCTATCGAAATGTCAAATATTTGTGATATGGTGCTCAATATACTATCTTAAGAGCTAGCTAGTCAATATTGTAGACGAATAAATCACCATTATTATTGACATAAGCCATATGAAGCATGTTTACGTCTAGGACATGTTCAAACTATCTGTTAAAATGATATATTAGCATTTCATATTTAAGTTTAAGTATTTATAAGTCCACTAAAAATAGTATATTTATTCGTTTATTGATCGCATTGTTTCATCGGGGTAACTTACTTGATTCGGGGGGTAATGAAATTTGATGATAAATATTATAAATGCATTCGAGCTGTATGACATATTTCTACGTGTTTTATGTATATTCTGCGATGATGTTCATTGGTAACTCGGCATTCAAACAAATTAACTGTTATATGTGTCGAGATTACGAACGTATTTCTGTGAACACAGAAACCAACGGGTGAAAACACAAGTCAGTCAACACATCATTTAAATAAAACAAACGGGCGAAAGTATATCACGTGGTACCCAACTGTTCTCCCTGATCAGATAAATGGAAAACACATCAATCAATTTACATTTTGACAGAACTTTGCAGCAAATGGAGCCAGTTTTGTCTAGTTGTAGTTTTGCTTGCGTCTCCCAATTCCGATATGGCTATGTGGTTCATAAAAATGCAAGAAATGTCAATTAAGATACATATTTATATAAAAGGGCATTAGCAAGACATCATAAACAGTGCATATAAATGGTGAAAAAGCCATAAACCTGATTGTTTCAGTTTAACATACATTAATCTGGTTTATTACAACAGTTTAAAAGCCATTTTTCTTGTTTATAATCACAGTTTAACAGCCATTTATCTGGTTTATTACAACAGTTTAAACGCCATTAACCTTGTTTATTGTCATAGTTTAAGAGTCATTAATGAGGTTTATTATCACATTTAAATAGCCATTAATCTGGTTTATTATCACATTTTAACAGCCATTAACCCTGTTTATTATCACAGTTTAACAGCCATTTATCTGGTTTATTACAATAGTTTAAAAGCCATTTATCTTGTTTATAATCACAGTTTAAGAGCCATTTATCTGGTTTATTACAACAGTTTAAAAGCCATTAACCTTGTTTATTGTCATAGTTTAACAGTCATTAATGAGGTTTATTATCACATTTAAATAGCCATTAATCTGGTTTATTATCACATTTTAACAGCCATTCGCCCTGTTTATTATCACAGTTTAACAGCCATTTACCTGGTTTATCATCACAGTTTAAAAGCCATTTATCTTGTGTATAATCACAGTTTAAAGGCCATTTATCTGGTTTATTACAGCAGTTGAAACGCCATCAATCTGGTAAATTGTCACAGTTTACAGCCATTAATCTGGTTTATAATCATAGTTTAAAAACATTTTCTGCTTTATTCTCACAGTTTAACAGCCATTATTGTGGTTTATTACAACAGTTCAAACACTATTAATATGGTTTATTGTCATAGTTTAACAGTCATGAATTAGGTTTATTATCACATTTTAAAAGCCATTTATCTTGTATATAATCTCAGTTTAAAATCCATTTATCTGGTTTATTACAACATTTTAAACGCCAATAATCTGGTTAATTAACTCAGTTACAGCCATTAATCTAGTTTATTATCACAGTTAGAAAGCCATTAATGAGGTTTATTATCACAGTTTAACAGCCATTTATCTGTTTTATAATCACATTTTAAACACCATTTATCTGGTTTATTGTCATAGTTTAACAGTCATTAATGAGGTTTATTATCACATTTTAAAAGCCCTTTGTCTTGTTTATAATCTCAGTTTAAAATCCATTTATCTGGTTTATTACAACATTTTAAACGCCATTAATCTAGTTTATTATCACTGTTTAAAAAACATTTTTCTGGTTTATTCTCACAGTTTAACAGCCATTATTCTGGTTTATTACAACATTTTAAACACCATTAATCTGGTTTATTGTCTTAGTTTAACAGTCATTAATGAGGACTTTTATCTCATTTTAAACGCCATTAATTTGGTTTATTATCATAGTTTAACAGTCATAAGTGATGTTTATAATCACATTTTAAAAAGCATTTATCTTGTTTATAAAAACAGTTTAAAAGCCATAACATTGGTTTATTTTCACGGTTGAAAACCATTTATCTGCTTTATTATCAAGTTGTTCTATTAGCATATATTCAAACAACCAATCAACACATTTACTTTTGTCTCAACAACAACAACAATTGATATTTCAAGAACTTCATTAAAATATTACAAAGCAAAAGTGAAAACAGAAGTATTTGTAGAAGCAATGTCATGGATATTTAAACAATGAGTATTTGTTGTAGTGTGAATTGGTTTAATACTCATAATTTAATCAGATCCATACCTTCTTAGATATGTTATCAGAAAATCATAATTATACCTTGCAGAAAGCACCAAAGACACTGTGAAATATATTAGACATTTATCTAGCACTTGATACAGAATGTTCATGCAATAATGCGAAAGTGTTATTAATCCATATTCTATCGTACTGAGGTATATCTTAAAGGCACAGCCAAATTGATAAAATTTCATCGTTGATATCATCGTCATAGTTTGTTTTCCAAACTATCTGCTATATATCACGCTTCCTCACAGTTAGCAATTACAATGTGTTTAACAGAGATTGAATGATTTGAGAGTAAAGATAAATAAATTCTTGGGTTGCCGTTACCTTTTTAATGGCATATGAATGTGAAACAATATCCGGGGTGTTAATTTGGTAGAATTCGTTGTTTGAATTGCCAAAATAAATCGGACACATATTGTACATATTGTATTTATTTGACGTAAGTAAACGATTTTTCTAAATGAAGGCTAAATGTTTCTCTCCTTGCAGATGACTACAAATATTTTAATGTGATATCTCATGAATTAAACACACGATTAATGTAGCTTATCAACACCGATCGAAAAACTACATTTTATTAACAACGTTTATACTCCGGCGACGTTATTACTAGTGCATGTGTTAGGCTGTTACTACATAAAACGTTGTCTACTTACCTGCGTTTCAGAGAATATATATTAGTACGTCAGATCTTTTTATGGATTACGAAATAACGAATTTATTTCAACGGAGCGATACCGGTAATCTACAATAACAAAATGGAAATATGAGGGACAAGCAAATCTTACTTAAGGGAACAATGACCCAAGCCTGACTTACACTCAACGAGACACACAACGCCACAAAACAAAAGAAGATTACCGCATTGTAACGGTCAGTGAAACGAGCGGTTCACTGGTGGTTATGCGTACAAATGCAGCATTTTAATGTGAATGTTTATTGTTGCTGATTCAATTCATTTTAGTTTTTTAATACTTATTTCACATACAAAAGGCCATTAACGACTGTACTTATAAGATTTTTTTCCGTTTACATATCATTTATTCGTAATACCATATAACTTAGTTATATGCATTCTTTGACTCTAGTTTAACTTCATTTGCAAATGGTTAAATCTCCGAATGAGGACCAGTAAAGGTGTACGCTGGTATCTTGCAATGGAGACAAGTAGCTTGTTTTATCCAGTTATAGATTTGAGAGTAAATTGACAGTTGTATTCCTAAACGAACTTAAATACATAAATATAAACTGATTTTCATTTTTATCCATTGGCCAATGTACTATTTGAAAGACTTTTGGCCTTTCTGAGGCCTCATTATCAGAAAACTCGGCATATTTCTCTGTAGTGTTTTTCAGTATCTTATACAGTGTAGCTATTTCGGATGTACAATCAATGAGCGTGACTCATTGAAACAGACATAAACACTTTAAACAACTTTGATAACATTTATGATTACCTTATTACTGTTGTATTATACGAGACAAACATTTGGCACAATACATTTTCTTAAATTAGATCTGTCTTTCTGATAAATAAATTCGGCTTTTCTGCGAAGATTCATTCGCATTTTAAAATATGTCGGTAGGATCTATGTTCCCGTAAATATATCATAATGGAGGGGAACATAATTATGAGCCTTACTTGCGAGCATTGATTAAAAATTGATAGTTTAAATCTGTCTGGATTATGATAGCTGTTCAAAGAACAAAACGTGCGCCACTTAATCTTATTTTATTGCAAGTAAACACGTTTACTGCAAAATTAAATAGGCTATGAACTTTTATACATAATTCCATCGAACAAGTGCAGTACAACTTTTATTGCATATTATTCCTTCATTGTTGACTATAAAATGGTTTGCAGACAGCGGCTGTTTAAGTAAGCATTCACGTTGAAACAAGTTCCTAGTTCACCAGCATCTACTGGTTGCCAAGTCACAAAAAACATCACCTACTTATCTGCGGCCTCGCTGTGTTCGCTCCATTTTTTTACATCGCCCAAATAAACTCTAACATTTACTGAGATATTTTCATCGCTCCGATTAAGTCAAGAATCTTAAACCACGCAAGTTCGACTATGGTGACGGCATGAAAAACCTTTATTCCAAGACCTCATTATCATCCGTTGAATGTCATTGGATTATATTCAATGGAGAGTAGATCCGTAGTATTAACGAATATAATGGTGCAGGTGCGGGAAAAAATAAAGGCATTTTAAAAATATAAAATATCTTTTTTATCTAAAAACCATAAAACCACGACTCGGGTATATCATTATTCTTTAATCTATACATTTATTTGACATCGTGATCTATATTGAAATATTTTCTTATCGTAGTCAAATAAAAAGAAAATCCGTATTTTTATCTCTAATTCTAAAAAGTATAATCTGATAGTTTATGAGTATGTTTTAACAATTAACAACCTAAAAGCTCTGCCACAAAAAAATCGATAATTGCGACGTAAGTATTATTCCCTGCATAAACTAGATTCAATAGCTTCGGTGTATGTATGATTGTCTGAGAGGCGAGCAGGATTGACACCAATTCCCTGTACCTCTTTCACTAGTCTATGCTACAACATGATAGCTGTATTGCCTTTTACCAAACCCGATCTACCGCAATCAATTGCGTTGATCGTCTCATCTACGCGGGTTCTTTCTTTATGACAGCCAATTAAGAATCCTACTTTATACCAGCCTTTTTCCGATTCAATAATATCCCCCTATTTTCCGAGTACTACTTCATACGCCGAATTAGAAACAATTTTTCCACAGGAATACAAGGCCCTCCTCAAAAGGAATCAATGACTTTTATCGTGATATAAGCTAAGAAATGTATTAACTCTCGACTTTAAATCACGTAAAAAATAAATAATCAAATATTGCTCACAATCAAACTTATTCAGCATTTCTGACGTTGTTTTTTCTCAATAAAGTCTAAAAATGGCTTCGGCAATCTATATTAAATCTTGTGCAATGTTTCAGATATGTTTCAGAGTGATGATTTATCAAAGTGGTTGTCAATCTAATAAGGGGCTCTGTATACATAGTTTTCTTTACTCATCGGACATTGATCCAAATCCACAATTCATTCCTAAGGTAAACATATGCAAAGGGCATAGCCAAGAACGTTCAATTTACTATTCAATTATGTGAGGTATAAACAAAAATATTGACAGACATTGTGGTTTCATAAAATAGCCAAAGGTTGATCATGGTATGACAAAGACGTCGTTATATCATTTTTCAACATAAAGTTTTTTAGAAAGGTTATAGCAATAAGGAAACCCAACTTGCACGGTTTTCGCCTTTGAAATAAGCGTGCATGAACGCTATTCATCTGTACTATTATTGTCATTGAAAAGAAACTGAATTTGGTCACAAAATTCAACACATACTAGTACAAAATATTAAAAAAATACACAACTAGAGAAAACTTATAGTTATTATGTTTTCAATTTAGTCTCTTGTTGTCCGATAATCATTAAGTTAAGTGAATAAATCTTGCATTATTTCGGGCAATTTCCCTGCGATTTTACCAGAAACATGCCTTGAGCTGCATAAAACTGCAGATCTACACGTATTTCCAAGCAGAACATGTCTCAGAAAAGATGGGTTAGTTGAAATCGATATCTAAGTAACTCCTTTGGGGTGAAATGCGCTCCGAGACAACGTTGCAATAAATAAGGCATGGCATCGGGAAGAGATAATCGTGTTAACTTTTTTACAGTGATTCCAAGAGAAAGTGCTTACAAATAATGGCACATTTAGCTCATTTACGAATGCTTTAAATAGCGAAAAGACAATTATTGTTCTAACATCAATCGGGAATGTTTGAAGAGTTTTAAGACGTGTTTCAATGAAGGAAATTCCCTTGCGAAAGCCACACGCGTACTTGAAACATCTGTCAGTAATCATTGGCCAAACACACTTTTTTCGAACATTAAATGTCACAATAATCGGGAAACATGGGACGCCCTGGTTCTAATTATTCTTCCTTGGCGTGTTAAACTGTACGCACTACGAAGAAGTGAAGTTGATTGACAGTTTATATGCCAGCATTTCAATCACCTCGACAATATACAATTAATCAACACAGCAAATAAATGTATCGATTAAACACATGAAAGGCAAGGAATAATACACCCATTTTGTATCTTATTATTGCATTAACAATTTGCATGAATCATTGTCTAAGAATTAATTGGTATCATAGTGCAATACCTTCGTTACTCGTTGATAAATTACTAAATGCTGTTCATCTAAATGCATTGACTCTTATATTATCAGAAGGATAACTAAACAACTACAAACAAATCTTAATGTATTACGTTAAAACCACGTCATCAATTAATAGACAACGGAAATCTCAGCGCGTTTGCCTTGCTCGAAAGTTTGTCCTTGAAATGGACGAGTGAAGAATAAAGATGTTAGTTGTTTTATGCACTCTGAGGAAAATGACATTCCAATGGATACATGTTTAAATTGTTAATTATTAGACATCTTTGATGGACACATTGGAGAAGAATAAGACATGACAGGGAAATTTCTAGCAAACGATGAGGAAAATAAACAGTTATAAAGAGGACGAAGGAAATCGACATATCCGTAGCTCGATCTTGTCTCTATATGTCGCTGTTCTTTGCACACTGACGGCAGCTATTTTCATAGGACGTGACATGAACCTTTGGTTAAACGATAACAATTCCTGGAAATAAAGAAATCGATTGTTATGTCATTACAGAGTCAACGGGGATTCATTTCGGAGCAAATTCATTGCAGGGATTTTCAAATTATTTCCTTTTCTTAAATAAACATATCACATTAGAACTCAGACAATTGCACCTAAATTTCCCAAACGAATTTTGTTCCACATTTTGTCCAAGGCCAACTTTGATGCGACTAAAATAACAGTCGTAGTAGAAACCTTACTAAGGTACTAGATATACAAATAAAGTTTGATCCAATGTCATTGGCAGAAATGTTATCTGTTGATGCCTAGTGTCCCCTTAATAAATATGGTGTCTTTGGCAAGAGTTTTTCTTACTTTGATCATTAAAGTGGCACTCGAAAAAATTAAATATACACACACATCTATAACAAACATACATGTTGAATGATAAACCTTTAACTACTTACTAAATAATACATTTATGAAAAATATTAATAACTGATAACAAAAGTGTAAGCATTTAATTATTAGATGAAAACGCACAAATATTAAATGACTGGTGAGTGCTAAAGGATTTACAGTGATCGGCTATCGTCTCATAAGGCAGGCAGAAAAAAAGTGTTTTTTGCATCTTTCTTTCAACCTTAACATGATATCTTTCATAAGAACCATTTATTTCGATATTTATTCATCCTTTTCGGTAAATTAAAACAATTGTATTAATTGTGGTACATCCAATTTGGGAGTAAGAGTGCATCCTAGAGTAAGCCAAGCCTGTTACAA
Source organism: Mya arenaria (assembly GCF_026914265.1). Lineage (NCBI taxonomy): Eukaryota > Metazoa > Mollusca > Bivalvia > Myida > Myidae > Mya > Mya arenaria. Next base: position 37,519,473 of record NC_069123.1, on the reverse strand, counting down.
TTCGGGCCTGCTCTAAGAGGCGATCCCCTTGCTAACCTACTTCAAGTGTGTTAATAGGATGGTTACTCTTATCCCCTTTCAATGCTTTAATTAGATTGTTGTTGAGGATGATCTATATTAAATTATTAATGCGCCATGCATGTTCCACCAATCCCTCTTTAATAGCGGTCAGACACGATTGTTGTTTTGTTGTTTTTACTTGTTACTAAAAAATATATGGCAATGCGTTGGTTTGTTATTTGATTGGTGAATGAATGAAGAACTCGTACTAGTAAGTTAGTTGTTTATTAAAGTGAACTGTGCATAACACAAATGATATTCACAATGCAAATATAACTGAAAAGACCCGGAGCATCGAGCCTATAAGTCACCTTCATGTAAACATGTATCAAGCATTGGTACAAATATTAAAATATATAATTCGCAATGCAGTGCTGTTTCTCTTTAGCTAAGGTTTCTTAGTAAAGGTTGTTTTTAATTTTGGGCAATAACATATATAATATAAATAATGTATTAATATCAAAAAAGGAAGTTCCATATGTATTGAATCTTTTTTATCAGCTAGAAGCTTGTTTGACGTCTATAGCATCATTAACTGTCTTTAAAAAGTATATATTCGAGTTCCAAGCTGACTTGTAACTGATGGAATATCCACTTGAAAAAGAGTATATTTTGTTTCTTTTTATGAACACTATCATAGGCGTATATCTATTAAATGCTGTACTCACTAAATTCTGGGGAAAAAATGGTGGGGGGGTAGATCTTCTAGATGGCGTCAATATGTATGACTTAGTTCTAGAAGTTCTATTTATACTCTGAATTGATATACATTGATTCATGGGCTTTCAATCTAATTAACTGTTATATGTGTCAAGATGATGATCTTATCATTGTGGAAACACATTTGCGTTACCAATTCAAAGAATGAGTGAAAACACAAGCCGTTTAATACATCATTTAACTAAAAAAAACGGGTAAAAGTTAATCAGGTGGTACCAAAGTGCCTCTCTTTGATAAGATAAATAGGAAAACACATCAATCAATTTATAGTTTGCCAAAAATGTGTTAACCATTTCAATTTTGCAGTTTTTATTAGATTCCCTGTTCGGCTTGAACACTTGTTCAGTGATTCCTATTTGAAAATTTTACCGATCCGAGTTTCATACATGTGACTGATTTTATTTTTTGGGCATAAATCTGAAAGCCATACCTTTATAATTAATCCGGCATTAATTTGAATTGCAAAACATAATTAACAGCATAATTCATTACGGTGCTATAATGTTCTTGTAATCTGATGATGAAAGGAATAGCCGATTAATGTGTTAAGGTCACTGCAGTTTCGACGTCATTGTTGTTAATTATTGAGTACTATCGACGATCTGTGATAAAGTGCCGATATCCTTGAAGCCCGGATCACATTAAAGCCTCTCCAATTTCCTAAAAACTTGATTTTAGTGTCCGGGAATCGGGTTTTTATCACCATTGCACCCAATATTTACACTAATAGAATGGTCTAGAAAGCTAACATAAACCAGTTGGAATTATTTGATGTTCGATTCTGCATGATCCAACCAGAAAGCAATTGATAAGGTGTCTAACCCAAATATATGAGCATTTAAGAACGCCTGCTGACCCAATACAGTTTGAGTATTATTTAAAATGGTGTCGTGTGCAAAAAAATGAAATATGTTAAAGAAAATACCACAAAAGAACCGAAATACAAACAAGTTGTGTTTTCCTACACAGATTGCAAAATATGTCATTTATGTCCGAGATCAGCCGAAAAAAAGAGGGAATATACAAACTGTTATTTTTTTGTCATTTACGAATGATTTAATTATGGCCTTTTATTTAACAAATTAATAATAAGTGAGTACGTAAGTAAGTGAGTAAGTAAGTAAGTCAGTATCTTTTATTATTGTGACATTTGCAATTACAACAAATTACTGCATATTTACAAAACATGCAACCTATCCGATTGGTCTATAAGTCACCAAAACTGAGTATATACTAGTGATGTTCCGATGATCGATTATAATCGAAAATCGATTGGTTGGGCCTGAAATCGGCGACAATCGATAGTATTTAGTTATAATCGATTATCGGGAAAAAAATATATATATAAGTAAGTGTTCAGATGTTATCTTTAACAAAATGGCTGATGAAAGCCACAATGAGCAAGAAAATGAACTATTTTTTATACAACAACACTTAATAACTTCAATCATAGACATAAAGTATATGCATATAATGATTAAGAGTTTAATACTGTACATGAATAAAACTACAACTATCTAGTATTTTAAAAACCGATTGTACTATCGATAATCGGTTACTTGTGGAACCGATCATCGATAAATAAAATTGCTACCGATTGTCAACACTAATATATACATCACATATTAGACAATAAGATAAAACAAACATAATTTGTACAAATCATTTCAATGTTAGCAAGTTTGACACTACGAATAAATAATACTTCGTATTCTAAAATATAAATTAACGGTAAATTAAGATAGTTTTCGAGAATATAAGAACATAAGAGGGTTTGATTTACTATTCATATCTTGGCTGACAATTTCAAGTTCAAAGGACAATGACCAGAAATTATCTTATATTATATCGCATTCAAATAAGAAATGCTTTTCGTCTTCAATTTGACCTAGTTCACATCATCTGCATTTTCTCTGATCTCATTGTTTTCCTATATAACGTCTAGTTTCTACCCTCAGTGGTAAGTTGACACAACAATGGTCGTTCATTCTTTCGTAAATTAAGAGTAATGTACTTCCCAGGCGTAAATGGACATTTGAACTGTCTATATGTCCCCAATTTTGGCAAGTTTAGAAATTCATGATCATAGTGCTTTTCTATTAAGTCCTTTTCCTGTGGGATGTTTATAACTAGTTTATTTTCAAGCGTTTTCGTTAGACCTATTACACTGAATATGTCTTTAACTTATTTGACCAATTCCTGTTGTTCATGTGGCTATTGTAGTCAGCGATAAAATAGTTCTTGTTTTTTTCTGGCGTCGTGCATTAGGGGTTAGTCTGTTCAAGTATCGTACCAAGCAGTGTCATCGCCGATATATAGTTGGAAGCCATCCAGTATCTCCGACCATGGTGTGAGAGGGCGTGAAGCGGTTGACGCCAAGAAAGTATCGCTTTGCCATGTGCTGTACATTGTCAATAGGCAGTTGCCTTTTATATCTCCAAACGGGTGGACAGTAATTAAGAAATGGGACATGAGCTGTATAACTTTTTAAACGTTTTTTTAACCAAGGTCCTTAATATGATACACTTATGAATATGATTTATGATTTCACCACGAGCTCGGCCTGCAGCTTTACCTAAGGCGTCACAATTGTATCACAAGTCTCATGAAAAACTATTCCAAGGTACCTATATTGTTGATCGATTGAAGGGTGTTATCTCCAACTCTGAAAGTAATGCCACTTTTCTGTGTTCTACCGTATTGAAACTGCATGCATTTGAATTTGTTACAATTAATCAAATTTATTCAACGCTTACCTTAATTATGCATAGAGTCCAACATGGTTTGAAGTTTGATGTCTTCCCCTCAGTCACTTATGAACACGATATCATCTGCATACATTAACATTGAGAGTAAATATTCAGCAAACTGTATTCCAAGGTCAAGGCGATTCAATTCTTGCACAAGGTCATTTGCGAACAATGTCGGTGAATAATTGCATTCTTGTTTCACGCCAGTAACAGAGTCGACCAAATCTCTAAGTTTATTGTTGATACGTTAAGTTGCGTATATATTTTTATGGAGTTATAAAGATTCCTGTCGATTTTGTTGGCAAGATATTTGTAAAGTAGCATGTCCATATCTATCTAGTCAAAATAGAGGTGGAGGTCAATGTAGGCCGTAAACAAGACCGGTTCTTACGAAAGCCATTTTGTTCTTCAGCTAGCATATCCTTGTTTTCTAGATAGCATGTAAGTCTCGTGTTTATAAAATACGTATACAAATTGCTTATTCACGATAACAAACTACGATACCACGATAATTCATGGGATTCCAAGGATGTGAAGCAGGGTCCTTCAAGGTAGTGCATATAATACCTTTTCGCAACACGCTTGGTATAACGCTTGCATCAAAAATAAAAAAGTTCCATGATTGTCGGATTTTTCATCAGACCGTATGGTATTTCGTCAAATCCCACCGCAGATCTTGTTTTGTCTCATAGACAATAACTGTCATTTCCTCTATCTTAACATTCGAGTTTACCTCAGGGTTTGGTAGGTATATCGGGTCCTCCGTATCATTTTCAATTACCAGTTTATGCACTTTCACTCTGTCGTAGACAGTTTCGTCGAATCCGGATGCTACATCACAGTCAGTCTTCTTTTCATTTTTCAATCAAAGCGCTCAAAGCGTTGAAAGGTTTTCGGCCTGCTACGTTTTCGGTATATTCATGTTATTTTGTAAAAGAAATAACATAGATATCTAAAGGTAGTATCTGCATGCTCATGAATTCCTTCACAAACACTTTAATGTTGTTTATGCTGATACTCAAATTAATCAAAATTATTTGATTTAGTAATATCTGATCTACAATACAAGTCGTATTTATTTTACTACCAGGATATGCCCGCTTAACCAACTGCATCAAACAAAATGCATTTGATATGTTGATGAAGTTTATGTTTTATGACAATGAAAATGACAGGATCCTCGCACAAAATTTCTCTCGACCAAATCACCTACATACTTTTTGTCCCTATATGTATTAATGTATCTTAAAATTGCCCATACCCTATGTCACTCGTGAACGAAATAAACAGATTAAAACTAGTGGTTTATAAATATGCATATGCAGCATGCTCAAGACTCTGGGTTAAAATTACTGAGACAAACTAAGAAATCTTCACACACTCTCTACTCCATTTGACATTACACGAATATACTCACAAAACTTTGCAGGCCGATGGCATGTCAACGCTTTAGCGCTTTGATTTGAATTGTAAAAGTGTATAACATGTATAATAGTAATGGTTAAAGCATATATGGTGTATAAAAAGGTACTAACAATCTATATATAAAAAAAACTGTTAAGTATGAGCCTTGCAAATGCTATTTAAAACATAGAAACGTTACTAATGAATGAACTACAATCACCAAACAACTAATTATAGGATAAAATAAAATATTATAATTTCTTTTAACACATTTTGGGTTGATATCTTACACCGAATTGGCATTTAATAACAGATTAATTTCCTGGGAATAAACCTATTTGAAACCGATGACCAAGATTTTATTTTAACCGATAGCTCCATATCCCCGACCGCGAGTTTTCCAGAATGTGAACACAGACACATACATGCATATATTTTTTATTCAGAACGCGTTCATTATGAAAATGTTTCTGTATTCTGCTTCTTATAATGCTTATTGTAACCCTTCGATTTTAAAAGTATTACTTTAATTGTGTTATTACGCATATACGCAGCTTATTCGCATTATCTTAACCGCTCAACATATTATGAAAAACACATAACAACGCTACTTAAAAACGCTGCTCACGCAGAACACAGCTCCGAAGCTATTAATGCAGTTGGTAATGTTAATTAAGTTGTTGACCTCCGCAGTTCTAAAAGCGCTATGGTTGATACGCACATGCGCGCATTAGCGCATTAATTCGTCAAATTTGATTTTTATGTCGATCTGCTGACAGTAAATTCCTTTTTACAGTTACAAAAGTCTGCAGGCCTAGTTACACTCTAAAACATTTTTAGCGCATGGAAATACGTTTCAAATGATTCCAAAGTTGTATGGGTTCATCAGGCATCATTTTGTAGCATAACGGTTAACGCAGCTTCGCGAGAACTATGTTATTTGTGGGTCGGATTTTGTAAGGGGTTGTTCGGTAAATTCGATGCGTTCATATTTTAAGATGGTTTACAAACAGATCAAATTGTTTACTCTCACTCTTGTAGAAATGTGTCCTTTAAAGTTACTTTATTTAAAATTATATGAAATCACGATATTTGAATGCTTATAAAGCGTATATAATGATCGTGTTTGTGTTTTTTAATGAATAAATGGACACAGAAATAAGCTTGTCATATAACTGACGTCAACGTCTAGTTCAAGTGAGCTTGAAAATACCTGAATAAAAATGTTTTCAAATGATTTTTATACTTAACTGTACACTCTACGTGTATGTTAAGCCACATTTACAAGTACAAGAGCAATAAGTCATTTGCAACATTAATATCGTATAGACTTAACGTCATAAATGGTTAAGTTGAAAAACACGGAATGGTTTGACGTTCATAGATTATGACAGTATTTGACTGTTCTTCACGGCCGAGTGAACTACATGATAAAAATAAATGAACACCAGTCCGATTTCTTACACACTGTTAATCACAATTTCTCAAGTAGTGACAGAAGCGACGCGTCGTTACCCAGGGGACAAGGTTTGGAGCAATATAACCGTTGTTCAATTACTAGCATTTTAGAGCTTATGAATAATAGAAAACCTTGTGGGAGAATTTGTGAATGTGTTGTCCGTTACAATATGTTATTCTCGCCTTAGTATCAGGTTTACCTTATAGAAATATGTCGTTAATCACTGTAAATCAATTACTGAGAATACTAAAATAGATTACGTGCATGGAATGTTATCGGATCGCATTTACAATGTGATGATAATTTTTCTCTTCACTTCACTTGTAAAGGAAAAACACGAAAAAGCAGCTCTGTTGTAAACGCACTGTTTTTAATAAGAGGGTTTTTTTTGTCTAAATTGTTTATACCATTAAGAACAAATGCACTTGGTAAGATCAATTCTTTCTCAAATATCATTGATATAATGCAAAATAATGGCTGAAGAAAAAACAAACTACTTTTTCATGAGTATACCTCGGACCAGACGACATATACTCATTCAAAACAATTATGTATTGGCACTGGATGCTGCGTTCCAGACAATGACATTATTTAGTATTTATTGATTCTCTCTTTAACAACGTGCAGCGGAATTATTTCTTTGTTTATGCCATAGGACCTACTTTCTCTGATATAACTATATATCCTCTCGAATTCTTAAATTGAATATCCCCACCACTACAGCAAGAAATACAGACTAAATATAAAAAATGAATAATTTTAAAAACAGAATATGAACGCAAAACAGCCACCACGTCCTCACCATTATCTTATGATATTTGATTTGACGCAAAGAAATAATAAGTCTGGGAATAATGACAGTCTGCACAAAAAACATACATATTTGTAACATGTCAGTTTTGGTGTGATGGGAATAGCATGGACGTATCTTATATTTGATCTTGTGTGGGGATTCTCCCGACGAAATAACTTTTTTACTATTTTTGATCGGTCAGAACAAAACGCGAGAGTTTCAGTGTTTACTTAATCATATCCCTTTTTCTTATTGTAATCAAAAATTTTATCAGTTGGAATCATTGAAGACCGTTACGGTGTTTACATAATCATATTAGAGTTCTTTTTTGTTTGCATAAAGAAAACAAAGAAACAAAGACCCCGAAACATAAAGATTCATTTATTTTTCATCACGCTATCACGATGAAACAAAATTAACATGCACGTTTGACTTGGCGTTAAATAACAGTAATACGTGATATGGAAAAGCGTGCATAACCTAATCTTTGAGACGTAACTAAATTATATTTTTCCCCAATGTTCTTTCCGTGGAAGCATGTGCAGAGAAAAAAAGAAGCAATGCTTAAAAAATCTCAAATAAGTTATTGACGAATTTACTGCCAATTGTCCGAGATTAAAAAATGTAAAGATATATGGATCAGTCATAAAAAAAATGTTTTGATTTATATTGTTATTATATCAAGAACATAATGCAAATATGCTGTGGTTTGATTTGGTAAATTGATAAAACTCATTACTAAATAATTCAAAAGTCATGCAATGCCTTTAATTTGAAATCATTTTAACTCATTAATTGTTAACGGCTTTCAATGCATGGCTTCGTTAAAGTTTAATCACTCCGGTCATTAAACACGATTCAGTTCTAAGTCACGCAGTGTCGATTCGCAGTTTTTGTTTGGGTATATGTTTGCTAAACGAAACAGTCAGTCATTGCAAAGTATTTTTAAAAAGGCAATACATATACATATACAAATTTGAGAAATAAATGTTTAACTACTTACTTATGTATGCATTTATAGAAACATATTTATAATTACTGATAACAAGATTGAAACCGTGTAATTAACAGCTGAAAGATCACAAATATTAAATTCCTGTAGGATCCTAAAGGATTTACAGTGATGGTTGTTTGGTTTATTGGTATCGTGTTCTTTCTTCTGAACACGATTTCTTAATCCAAGAAGCGCAATAGTGGTACAATTATGATAAGGTAAACACTGAATATCGTCTCATAAGGTAGAAATACCGTGTTTTCTGCACCTTTCTTTCAAATTAGACACGGTACCCTTCATAGGAACCATTGATTTCGATATATATTCATCCTTTTCAGTATATTTTAAGAATTGTATTAATTGTGGTACATCTTTTTTTTAGAGTAAGAGAGCATTTTTAACGCTTCTACCGGTAATCACAACTCTCCATTCGATTTTAAGCAAGAGTCTTACTGCGTGTTTAAAGCTGCACTCTCACATATTCACCATTTTGACAACTTTCCTTTATTCTGTATTTTACTGAGACAACTTTTTGCTTAATATCTGCAAATCAGTGATAAAAGACTTCTGACGAAAGATCAGATCGCGGATTTTCATATAACCTGTCCAAAAAATAATGTTTTATGGCTAAAATCGTTACAAACGTTTAAAGAAGAATGCATAAAACATCATTTTTTTAACTTAAATATAAAAATCTGCGATTTAATATTTTGTCAGCAGTCTTTAATTATTGGGTTCATGCATGTGCGCATAAATAGGCTGGTTCCAAGACAAACGATAAAAAAGTTGTCATAACGTTCAATTTGTGAAAGTGCAGCTTTAACAGATGTATTGCAACTGCTTGGTAATATAGTAACAACTTCTCTGTCATTATCAAATCATTCGTTGTATATACTTTGTAAACTTTGTTAAATACACTTTATTTCACTCGGTTCGTTCATCGCTTAAAGTATACTTCCTATACGAATATGCATGACTTTTTTACGGTTTTTTGGACCACCAAATTATATAACATGTTATCTACAATAATAAAAGAGAAATTCGACGCCAAAACCCATAAATATTCATTCTTTTTTTACATGTTATTTTTATGTGAACTGGTCCTTTTTTATAAATTCATGGGAATAGTATCGATGAAATAGCATGTTTGGCTTGGGCATTGGAACATGATCAAATGCTTTATTCCGTAATTTATAATTTAATCAGGTGGAATCAAGAAATGCAGATTCACTGTTTACATTATGATAATTGTATCACTATTGGGCTTCTTGGGATAAAAGATAATGTTCAGAAGCAAAAACGATACCAATAAAACAAAAAAATCAGACAATTTGTTTTGCTTTTTATTCCACTTCATGAAAATAAAAATGAACTTGAGTTTAATAGCCTTTACCTGCGAGATAAGGAAAAGTGTACGCCTCATATTAATAGGTCACTGAATTGTGCTATTGTACAAGTGCAATAAATCTGCCAATGCCATTGAAACATAACAGTGAAAGACCTAACATAACAGCCCGAGAAAATAGAAACTAGATTAATTATTTAACGCTTAAAAATTACTTCCGACACATGTTAGCTATTGACGTCTGTCCGTCATTCCGAATGAAACATAGGTAGATAAATATTGATTTAGAACAGAAGAATACGTATTGTTATATGACGAAAGGTGCGAATAAATCGAACACACAGCAGCATGTAAAAGGAATAATCTTATAGGTTATGCAATAGTAAACCTTTCATAAATGTCTGCCTTCTTTGTGTATATAAAGTCGATCGGTCCGTATAGGTTTATTTATAAAAATCCAGTTTTATGACGTAACCGTTATAATCAAATTGTGTTTTAAAACGTTCGGTATAATATAAGATATATAACACACTTATTCGGGCCATATAACATTAAAAGGACCGGCCAGTCAGCAACCGAAGGTGAATGGACCTCGGCTGACGCCTTGGTTCCATGTACACTTTCAATGGCTGACTGGGCGGTCATTATAATGTTATATGACCCTCAGTGGTGTGGTGTATTTTTTAATTAACAACGACTAGCTCATGATACAAAAGTTCATTTTACTGCATGTTTTTAACAAAAGATCTCCCTTACAGGAATTGTCCGTCATACTATTTGCAGAGATACTTAGTCATGTGACCAAATCACATACCACTTTAACCCTATCAAATGTATATATATATATATATTTACGCAAAGAAAATTAATAATTCATGGAAAAGTGACCTCTCTCGGCAAAACTCATAAACCTCTATTACATTTCATCGTTTGTTTGATTGCAATGACAAGGATGGATCTTCCAATTGACATTGTGTGGAAATGGATCCGATTAAGTAACGTTCATTTTCCAGTTTTGATCAGTCACAGGTCAATGGACGAAGGTTTTATTAATCATTCCAGTATTACGCGTTCTGTTGACATGCCAGTGGTACAAAAATACTACAAGACCAAAAATAAGAGAACAGTTTGGCTTTTTTTATCATATTTAATAAAAGACGGTGAACATGAATAAAACCGAAAGTGCACTAATCTTGATGTTTATCATCAAATCGTTTAGAGCTAAAGTAAGCAGTGAATGCGAAAAGGTTCCAAGTGACATTAAATAAAGAAGAAGAAGATATAACTTTTTCGCTTTTACCCCTCGATGTGCAAGTCTAGTTTTGACCGGTAACTAAATTGTGAGATTTTGCAAGCGCAGTACATTTCCGAATTCTCTAGTCAACTAGGCAGGGCGCTTTTGTTGACAAAAACTAATTTAGTTTCGGTTTCATTTGTTTCGGTGGTTTGGAAATCTGTTTCGAAGGTTTTGCGCACAGTTTGAACACCATGGTGGAGCTCCTGCATGTAGCCATTATTTCTGAATTTCTTCCAAACAATAATACCACAGATGGTCGTTTGGTTGTTTTACCTAAATGGTGTTTCAACACACGTGTTGGATCACTGTTTGCCATTTTTATTTGTGAACTAGATTTCGTATGAATCGAACCGACGAAACCGCCTTCGAATCGGGGTTTTGATAATTTCAAAAACCAAACGATTAAACTGTTTTTCATTTTATTTGAAACTGTTCCAACAAATACACAGTTCGTGAAGCCGAGGACAAAACTAATTTATTACCAACAAGAGCGCTGTGTGGGGTGTGTGTTATCTTGTGGCGCTGTGCGTCTCTTGTTAAGTGTGTGTTTTGCATTGATTGGTGTGCCTTTTAATGGGATGGGATTCCTGTAGTTTATTTTGGTGTAATAACCGTTAACTGGCCATTTTGCAGTGTTACTGTGTGAAAGAAAATACCAACCAAATTAGTCAACGCTTAAAAGGACTGGACCTCAGATGGTCCAACAATCGGCAAATACAGTATTGCCAATATGAGCTTAGTATGTGGCTGATATTACATCAATTTACATGAGGAAAATAATATTTTGTCGCTGTCTCCGATGAGTTTACCCGTTTAAAATTAGCGCATAATGGTTTCTTAGTTTATAATGTGTATAACTAGCACCTAAAGTCACGTGATCAGTGCAGACACATATTCCAACGCTATTTTTGAATTTACTGGGATTTACGTGGTAGACAACCCCAGTAAAATTCAATTTTGAATAATACGCAAAAAACTGTGAAAGATACATGTGTCGTAAGCGATGTGATGCATCAGTAAGTGAGCTTCAATGTGTTTTACTCACCGTTATCATTTTTTGTGAGTTTTTGACAATTTTCTTTTTTTCTTGCAATGGTATCATCTGGTGTCTAGTCCCTGTAAAGATAATTTCCTCCACAAATTTACTATTTGTCTGTTGGCATCAGACATTCAAGAAAAAAAATGTTTCTATTCCATATGGAAATATTGACAGTCTTGCCTAAAACTTCTATAGAGCATTGTGTAAATACCAAGTTACCTATTGTAGCAGCATATACTGAATCATCAATGGCAAACGTAGGTATCGTCCAAATACACTTGTCCTTTCAATTATAGTGAATTATGTCCGAGTATTTGGCGGAGCGAATGGTTATACCTACTGGATAAGAGTAACATTACACGTGCCAAATATGTTCAAAAGCCTCACGATGTACCATAATAAAACTATGATAATTGGTCTCACAAACACAGCCTTACTGATTGATTGGGTGGAAGAGCTATAGGAATAAAAGTTTCTGTTATGTACTTTTGTTCTTTGCTATTCTGTTTTTCTATGCCAAAATTTTGTTCAGCTTTCCTTTTTTGAAAATAAGGAAACAGCTGTTTAATAATAGAAAATAAATCTGAAAAAGATCACAATATTATTTAGATGATTTTTTGTCATTAATTTATCTTACGCGGACATTAAACGAGTAACATCTGCGGTGATTCTGGTATCATAACTGCTGGACAAACACACGCCTTATGTTGGCGTATGTGGTGTATATACGTTTGTGTTTCTCGTTCAGTGTCTTTTGGGTCTTTGCATTGTGTCTCATAGCAGGGTTTGTTTTTGAATGTTCGACTACTTGGCTGGCCCCTGTTGTTTTCCCGTGTATTATTGGCGTTGGAGAGGTTAATGGTCTAACTACTGGCTTTGTCATTGCAGTCTGATTGGATTTAAATATGCTTTCTTGCAACTAGCATTATGTTCATGCAACGCCTTAAGTCTGAGACACAGTCAAAATGCAAAACTACAAAACTAATTTTGATTGTAACAAAAATTGCAAGACAAATATTTGTGAAAATTTCTTAATTGATTACCACGTTAACATTTATCTAATAATATCATTTCTTGACATTTGAATGAAGGATAAATAATTGGTTTGCAATTTATACATGTTGCTTCTCTTCAGACTTGAGCCTGCTCGATAACGTTGGTCCAGTAGTCCATGCTTTTTCCTATTAAAGCTGTTTGAAGTTAATATAAGTGAGGGTTGTTCCAAAAGGTTCGAAGGTAATTAGATTAACCATAGTTATGTTTTATTCGAAAATAAGAATATAAAGAAATATTTAAAAAAAAAATGTTTATTCCAAAATTGCTTTAGCGTCATCAAAAGCATGCTTCGCTTTATGGCATTAGGGATGCGCAAACTAACTTGCCATTATGGTATTAAACACTAAAATTTACTACCACCCCTAAATTCGTCCAAGTTTACTTTTTATTTCAATATAGGAGGAAAAGTAAAACAATACGCCCCAAAATGCAATATTTCCGAATAGAAATAATTAAAATTTCTTGGGTGAGTATCTACCCCCTAAATCTTTTTGAGCCAAAAACATATTGTGACTGAGGGACGGGCGCAAGTCCAAACGTAACGCCATGAAATTACGCCTCCTTTAACGTCGAATTCTGGATCTGCACCTGTAATTATATTGGAGGTCTATGAACCGAAATGATTTTTTGCACATGAGAACAAATATCATGAAATAAATGTTTTGTTTAAATTAGACAAAGTAATGTTTTTTGTGTAAATAAAAAGTCAAAGAGCTTTTTGAACAATCCTCGTATATATGTTATTAATCAGTTTTTGTGTGGTCATGATTTCAGTTATCAATATATTCCAGCGAGATAAAGTATAATATAGTCTTACAACTATTGATGCAATTGTTCTATAGTAAATGACAGAGGGGAAAGATTGCATTCTTTGCCGGTTTCTCTCCAACTGTTGCTGTCAAACAATTCTGACGGATACTGCAGTCGTTGAACTACGCCCAATTTATCTTTAGAACATTCAGATTGCTCTCTGACCTACTGATCTACTTCCCGAAATAAATAAAAAAAAGAGAAATAACCACCAAACTGTCTTGTTTAAGTATTTTACTTTCATTTTCTTTTTAAATTCATCTTAATGCCAATTCAACATCACTCGAGTAAGCGGTTAGAGTATATACAGACAAAAGTTGCGGGGTATAGCAAGTTATATTGCTAAGGAATAGTGGAATGTTTCAAATTCGATAATGTAATAGAAAAAAAACACAGAGATTATCCAGTAGCCAAACATCTACGTGCTATTTTCAGTGAAACATCGATCAAAAGAAAATGGCGAACATACAATCACAACCCACACAAGACACGATACACCCAATCAACATGAATAGAATAATTTGGGTTTTTCATACATTTGGGTTGTATCAAAGATGTAATACATTTCAGTGGCAAGGTTTCAATTGACAGTATACGGTCATATTACTCTTCTCCTCTAAACTGACAAGTTATATCACGATTTTGTTGTGACGCATTGAAATAAAAAAAGCCTACGAATACTCGGGTGTACCTCCTTCTTATAGTTTACTTGTTTGACTAAGAGACACATCTGTCTAATTTGCTTTCGAAAATCATGTTTTCAAATACAACCCGTGTCAAAAAAAATATCTGGACCTGCTTATAAATTCGTAATCCTCAAAATGAAGAAGCAAATCAAAAGCATTCCAAATAATCGTGCATAATACAATTTACATTTTACTGACCATTCCATGGCACTTCCTAACAATACTTGATAAACACACCTAGTTTTTCATATAATATATATTTAAAAGAGATATTCTTTATTTATTTCAGTCTCATCAATGCATTGTACATTCATGAATAAAACAACATTCAACAAACAGTACATACAAGTGCATTGCCACTCTAGTAAGAGTTATAAGAGACTATCAATTTTATATACAACTAAGACACATATCAATACATCTTTATACAGATATGAGCAAAATACCCTTGCTAATCCCTTTTTTTTAAAAACTGTTTTAAGACAATGAAAACAAAATTCTGATAGTGTAAATTAGTACTAATTCACAAATAAGAAATAGGAGGATTAGCAAAGCCATTTTGCGTATGACTTAAAAAGTTACATATGCTATTATTTTAAAAAAAAGGGGGAGATATTATCTACATATATTCTAAAATTATCTATGAATTAAAATAGCTAAATATCATATACCCAATGTTTTGATATTTGCTGTCAGCTAGATTGAGCTTTTGATTCAAAATACCAACAGCAGATAGCAAATCATGTTAATATGTGTTGGTTTGTATTGATATATATACACACACTACCTGTACAAGAGATCAGTTCTGGCTTTTAGAATCAAGTAACAATTTTTGGGCACTTATTTTTGACATATTTTCGTTGGAGAGTACAAAGTTTAATTTGTTTTGATCAAACATATTACTAAATGATGCATAAAGTTCAATGGTTTTTCTAAC
Source organism: Mya arenaria (assembly GCF_026914265.1). Classification (NCBI taxonomy): domain Eukaryota; kingdom Metazoa; phylum Mollusca; class Bivalvia; order Myida; family Myidae; genus Mya; species Mya arenaria. The sequence continues at coordinate 37,504,123 of NC_069123.1, read as the reverse complement.
TATATCATATCTGAAACTCTGGTAGGAAGGACAGTGAAAAAGTACATGAATTTCATTTTCTATGGCTAGTTTGCATATAGGACATAATCGTTGATTTTCAGGGATGTTTTCATATCTTCCCGTTTCCAACCTAAGTGGAGCAACTCCACATCTAAATTTTGCCAATGCTGACTTGTGCTTTCTAGCTATACTCGGGCATTTAACATAGTTTTCAGTTTTATATTCAAACTTAAATAGCCTATATGTTCTAAGTTTATTTCTTCCCTGACCAGATGGACCTATTACATTATTTATACTGGCTCTCCATTCCTCAATAAATTTATTCATAGTACAATGTATAATTTTTTCACAAAAAAGTTTTGAGGACATATTTTCACATCTATCCAACATTTGAAGTGAATAAATATATGACAGATGGTTCTTATATTGAAACTGCCAATTTTTACATCTATTGTTACTCTTATTACAACAGAATTTGAAAATTTTATAATTAACTCTATTTGTGACCATTCGATTAACCCTATGCCATTGATGTGACACAGATCTCCACTGTTTCACCTGTGGGGGCTTCCAACCAAGTTCCCCATAGAGAGCATTGTTGGGCGTGTATTTACCCGTACCCACGAAAAACCTCATGGCTCGACTCTGAACCGCGTTTATACAAGAATATGATCTACTCCCCCATATAGCCGCGCCATATGCTATAACAGGCCATACTGTACTGTCATAAAGTTTAGTGAATACACTGTAAGGCATACTCCCATATGCTTTAAACTTTGCAATCAGAAGACCTATATCCTTTCCGCTACCATAGCCGCCTAATGCAGACCCTAAATTCGGGTGTCCCCATTACCTCTATCATATACCGGCGAACTACCACAGCAGTGTAAACCGTACTCAAATTTTCGGCTTCTGATTACCGCTATCGTACAGCGTGGGAATACCGCTTATTTTTATAATCTTGTACATGTTATGCTAAAAGCAGAGACTTAAATCTCCCGATTAAAATGCGTTAGCAATTAGGTAAAATGTTTATCAATTTCGTAACAGTATAAATTTATAACACAATTAAAGAAGTTAAATACAAACATTATATAGTACATAAAATTATATAACATAACACCCTTATAAATCAAATTTGCATTTCACGAATTAGTGACATATACATTATCCCTAATTAGGTAATGTTCTAGTGAAAATGTACATTTTTCCTTTTACTTAAACCCTTTAATAGACACATTAATACAATAAAATGCATTCTATTGGTTTTATTATGTAACGGTAATTAAAATATTCACTTATTAATATATATGACATTTCGGCATAACTACGCTCTGGTTGACTTCGGAAAAATACAAAACTCTCTTTAATACACTACGGATATGATGAATTTTGAACAAATGTATGAATAACCGTATAACTACTATAGGCGAGTTATGTAGATAGGAATTACTTCTTTGAACAAGTTGTTAAAGTACATAAAGGATAATATTATGCATTAATACACTCTGGTAGTTCTAGTAACATTTCAGGTATATGTATTGCCGTAGACGTTTAATGTTATGATTATATCACGTGTGCATGCATAGATACACTATGGCAGTTTTAACTTTTGTAGTAACTCGATATTTATGTCTGTTGTTTTCCTCATAAATACGCTACGGCTTGTATTTGATATTTCTAAAACAGCATTTTTGTACTACAGTAGTAGAAAAAGGTTTTCCAAAATATTTCAAAAGTACAATGCTTAAAAAGATGTTTGTAAGGCAACGTTGCGAAATGTTTTTATTATTTCAATCATATTATGCATGTGTGTGCTTGAATCTGAGTAAATTAAAAAAAAAATCCACATAAACAATCTCTGGACACGCTATTTTAGCCATGCTTAATTTTAATGCAGACATCACATTATCACAGTTTTCCAGTCACGTGTCTATGTAAAATTCAGTAATAAAACAAAAAGTGAAACTTATGAATTAAGAAGTGGTGTAACAATGTTTGTGTGTCTAGTTCATTGTTGTTTGGGTCCTTGACGTGTACCCCTTAACAGGGCTTATTTTTTTTACTGTTCAACTAATGGGCTTGTCCCTGTAGTTTTCATTATATTATACATATTTTTGTTTATTTTAGTATGTACACATGCATAAAGCGATTACAAAACAATATATTTTTTATTAAATAAATCAGAAAGGAATTAAAATAACAATTCTCTATCATGATATTTTACACACATGTTCATTCATTTCCTATATAAATGTATACTTATAGGACTTAAATCCAAATACGGATTCACAATTAATTCATACATCAAGGTTAAAAAATGTATAGAGCAATTATATACATCATAGGAACTTGAGGAATACATAGGGATAAAATCAAACATGACGAAAATCAATAATGATAATATTTTTTCTCCAATCAACAAAGAACACATGTACATAATTATATAATAGAAAAACATAGACCAAAACATAAATCAAAGTATTTGATTGTAACTACGGGAAACAACACCAGTATAATCACTGCATGCGATTAACGAAACGGCAACAGAGTCTAGTGGAGTTTCTGGTGCAATGCAATATCATCGGTCTGTAAAAAGAAATCACATATTGATGAATATTTGTTATAAAGACACGTTGTTAGCGACAATTGCATTGTATATATGTAATTTCGAAAAATATGTCCACATTTTAAGCATGGCATGATCTATAAAAACATTAAAACAAACATTATTCGTCCCTTCAGGAACAAAAGGTTGACACCTGAACAACATTTTGTTATGATTATTTCATCAATACTATATTGAACATTTATTTTAATACATGATTGATCTAAAAGGCGCTTTCTTGTACTAGACTCTGAAATTCAAGATGTGCCATTAAACAGTAGAAATAATTTAATGTATGCATTTTCATGAACTTCAGAGGCCGTTCATTGTTTCGATTTAAGGGTCATTTCAAAATGCAATTATAAAACCCCCCATATATTATTGAAAATATTTTACATACATGAGTTGTTGTTTTCCGTTCCTCTGTGTTTCTGGAGCCATAGTCTTGTTGGACTTGACCTCCATTCGGCCTTTCCTAGAGGTAATGCCACGATACGAAATAAAACATCCCCTTAAATAAAATAACATTTCATTTGAGTTTTATTTTATAAACATTAGAATTATACTCGTGCAAGCTGACTCTGCACTGCACATTGCCAAAGAGGTCAAGTTAAAAAATGTCGCTTGTTTGTTTGGATTTCCTTATACGTGTGCTATTCCCGCCGATAAGTTGTTCTGCAACCTAATATCAGAAACATAAAACATTAAACAGCTGATTGATTTTAAAAGATGTTGTCCATGTTTCATTTTGGTGGTACAAGCAACGATCAATATGTTATTAAACCTGATTATGGTTACTATTTAACATTCTACAGCATGTTTGTAATATACTGTAAAAAGTATTACCATTCTCTCAAACAGCTTATAGGTAGCCGGAGGGTTGACCCTTTATACATGATGAATCACAAGCGAGATGTCCACGGCAAACCACACAAATTATTCCACAAAAATGCACTTTGTGTTGGTACATTGTAAATGTTGACTGTCTACAACACCCATGTCCATTTTTAATTAAAAAATAACTTGGTGCATGTTTTCCCACTTTCCTTTTGTATTTACTTCTTCCGTCAAAACCTTGTTCTGTCGGCTATTTATTATAGGATTGAAACATGTCATCGGGTTGCACACATGTTTTGATTATTCCCATACAGTGGACATAAGCTTCCGGTCTGAAATATTTCATGCCATGTGCTCCACTCTGCTGAGCATCCTAACTTTGCCATCTCTTTTCGTGGACTGATTTTGCGATTGACCAATATGTCCTTCCGGTGTTTAATGCGTGGCACGAATGTATAGATTTTTTTCCAAACGCCGGAGGAACTGATGTTTTAAACTTGTCGGCAAATACAACATGATCATCCTGTGAGGTTTTCTCTTCAGTTCTCTACAACTGTTTGAGTAAACCCTACTTCTATCTTTCGACTTAAGTACGCCTGGTAATTCCTGAGATACCTCATAACACACGGAGCACCAACGATTCTTGAATGGTGACCGTGACATTTGATCATTGCTTCATCGACAGATTATGTATTGATGCATGTTTTATTAAGTCATGCTCCTTTCCCATACAACTTTCATAACAGGAGTCACTGTGGTTCCAATGTAACCTTGATGCGACCTTGTGATATTTGTCCGGTTGGTTAATTGTCTATTGCAGTGGTTTTCATGGCAACTGTGACAGCTATTTTGTAATGGATGTTCTGTTGATACATTTGCAGTCACTATGGTTTCCATGATAACTTTATAGAGATCACGTAATAGATGTCCGGTTGGATTTATAAGAAAGTTATAGCATATATTTCAACAGTTTTAAAAGGAAGCGTAACTAGCGTTTAATGACCTTCAAAGGCAACGTCGCCTTTGAAATGGGTTGTGTTATGTTGATTACGTATTATGTTTATACAGGAAATATTGCTGCATAGTTTTGCATGCTTCTAGATTCAAGAACGCTACCAAAGTGCACTTTAGTGACTGATTTAGTTTAATTCAAACATGAAATGTCTACCTTATCGAAGTTAACACACAGTCCGTAAAACAAATATCACAGTAATACCACTGCGCAGTTTTGCTCATTTCTTAAATTTAACAGTGATACCACAGCGTACTTCTGATACAAGAGGAAAAGCATAAGCATGCTATTTTATAAAAGCAAATTTACAAAGCCAGAGGCGAATAATGTTGAATGACTATTTTTAAAGAAATACCGTTGCTTATTTTTGCATGGTTATTATATTTGAAAGAAATTCCGTAGTGTAGTAACTGTTTCTAAGACAAAGTACCATAGCGTATTAATGCTGTTTTTAAAATTCACAATCCTTCTTATTTTAATGAAAAACTTACCACAAATTTGTGGAAAATGTGCATTTTGCGGCTGTGGAACTGGACGTACCTACTTTTTCGGTACGTTTCAGTCGTCTACAGTATTCCTACAGTAAAACAGTAGCGGTAACCAGCACCCTTGAAAAATTGGTCTGCATTAGGCGGCTACGGTAGCGCGTCGATGAACAGTAGCGGTATTCGAAAGGATATATAATATATGTTCTTTGTTGTTTGCGGAGTTTTGTGCTGTTGTTCCAAGTTTCTGGTTTGTGATTGTTTGTTTTTGTGTTCTATGTCTTTGGTGTTTACCCTGTGTCATTACACGGGGTTTATGTTTAAACTTTCAGTCACTAAGCTTGTTTCTGTAGGTTTTCATATAAATAAAGGTCAGGTGTAAGTTTCATTGCAAGACAATGCTGCCTCCCTGATTCTATCGGAATGTGCTGGTGACTGGCCGACTAACACCGCGTATCTAGTACATGTAGTGTAGTAAGTTGTACCTACTCGTATATTTTCAGACCGCTTGCTGTCCTGCCGACCCAAGTGTTGATGTGGGGGACTAATACACCAGTATGGTATCCCCTGCATGGTTGTTCCTCACTGGGATAGCGGCGCTGCTGGCGGTCGATGGTATCAAGGCCGACAGTAAGTTCAATATCATTTAATTCCTTCTTATATCTATATATTTTGGATAACAGAGTCCTTTTTCACTACCAACACGAACAACACCACGCAATACGTTTGTACAACTTTTGTTTAAACATTTTTGAAGCTTTTCACTTCTTACATGATCAGAAATGCGTGTAAGACATCTCTGTAATAATATAATACATTAAGAAAAATGATACAATTGCAAATATGAGGATTGAGGCTCCGAAACTTAGGACTGTTGGTGCATAACCTGAATGTAGAACAATAAATATACGATATTTGTACATTTTGCTTCGAAAGAAAAAAACTAAGTCACATAAATCACTTCCTGCCAGACGTCTGCTAAATCTACTTACCGGGTAATTAACCAAGACTGACAGATCATTGAAAGTGGTATGGCAAATCCGAATATCACATTAATGTTTTTTATAACAAATAGTTTCATGAATGTTCAAGGAAGTAATAACGAAACGTTTTCCCTAGGTCAGCTAATGTAATGAGTTGTATGTTAAGATTTCATTGAACCTGCAGAAGAGTTATTCTGGTACTGGTAACTAGGTAATGCATGAAATTAGGTAGATGTACCAGAAAATATATATACACAAAATGTTGAATTACAAAACATTTCAGCATTATGCAAAAACTCGAAAATAGTACGCAAATTGGTAACCTAGAAACACAAACATTCATCTCAACGTTTGGTTTGGTACGGCATTAAAATGTGCTATATATAGCCTACAGTTTTGTTTCTCCTCGTTTTCCTAGCCTCATGACTGTAATTTCGGCGTCTTAAAGTATTACATATACAGTTCTTCGTTAAGTATATAATGATCCCACGGGAACTGCGTTCGGTAACCGTAATTCTGTTAAAGCCAACCCACGTAGCCGTTCAATGTTCTTCGAATCTTTCTGTGTGCGGTACTTTCGGTCTTTAATTTGATTAAAGCTTTTCTGGGGACTACAGATGAAATAAAGGTTTGAACTTGGAGAACCATCAATGCTTTGTGTTTTAAAACCTTTCTGTAATTCATTTTATGGCGGTAATGCACTAGAACATAAGCATAACAGTCAATTCCTTTATTTCGCCAGTACTTGAGTGTTGCTTTCAATTATATTACAAGTATGTAGTTTTTCAAGACTTGGCACAAAAATGGAGGTTCTTTGGAAGTCTGGCAGAAAAAAAAATGTCCTAATTAAAACGGTGCAAGTATCATAATCTGTGCTTCATGGAATTTAGTCATATGCTTTCTTGCGTTTACACAGCAACAACACACGACACAATGCGATCAATCTGTATATGTTTGCTTTGGCGTAGTAATGTATGTCCGGGAAAATAGACGTTCATATAACATGAACCACACGGTGTTATGAAGTCATTGTTGATTGAATTGTTCTTTGTTATTGGTCAAACGCAACTTTATTTACCAAACGAGAAAAGACGTTTGGAATATCTGCCTTCTATTGACAACAAAAAACGAAAATATTTTTTTTCCTAAAGTTCGATTTTTAAATTCAAAACACTTAACATAAGCAAGAAACATATGGAGGCTATTCGTTGCCAAAAGTCCAGACGTGTAATTCCCACAATGTGCTTCTTAATCGTACTAAATATATCTTACATTTGTCAATGTAGACGTGCTATTTGTTGTTTCTATTCGTCAGTTTTTCCGTATTGATTTGTCATTTGTCATTATAGTAGTCAAAATGTATATTTGTCAGATCTACCCTGTATAAACTCACTAAAACATAGATCGTATAACTTGCCTTTGACAATATGATGATGTAATTTAGAAAGCCGAATCATGCATATGTAAAACTGCAATCCTACAGTCGACACTCGCATTCGTAAAATGAACATTTGCAGTCCAACAAGTCCAGGTTTACAAAAGTGAATTGACAAGTTCAGAATTACAAGGATAGACGATTTCGCCTATACCTTATATTGTAAATGTCACTGAAAGAAACGAAGGTGAATAGGCGGAGCTAACGAATCTGATTTTTTTCGTTTATATCCGTCGAATCAAGCAAGGGAGATAACATCTTCACCTACTTCCTGTAAATTCCCGGTTGTAAGTCCGAGTACTCTCTCTTTATTTCACAATAAAAACAAAAATTAACTTCATCTTTTATTTTATTTTGACGATCAATGTTCCTAAATGGGTTATAAATCACCATATTATTTAGTCAATTGCAGTTGGGTGTATCTGAGCTGGGTTCACGGACCCAGATTTATACTGCCACTGTCAGTTCAGTGGGGGGGAGCTGTAGGGCCTTAGTCCCCCCCCCCAAGCTGGCCCGCAAGTAAACTTAAAGGTTAATTGTTTTGTCAATATTTCTCAGAAAAAAGTACTTAACTACGCCATAATGCACCAATTCAGACTGATAATATTTAAAATATTCTAGGGGGAGTACCCCTAAACCCCACTTCCCACATTTTAAACATATTAATGTCATGCCCACTCGAGGGATCATGTCCAAAAAGTTGTGCCCCTAAGTAACGGCCCTCTAACCCAAGTCCCTGTTCAAAACCTGCTCCAGCAAACCCACAAATTTTTTGATGCACATCATAATGATATCCACCTAGGTTTGTCTTATGTTATACATTTACTATCTTAATAAGCATGTATGGTGTAAACGTGTAATTTCAATACATCATTGAAACAATATATCCATGTGGATGGAAGAACAGCCCTCCAACCCACTTGTGTCCCCCAGTTATGAATTACGGGATCTGCCACTGTGAACCATTACAATCAAGTGGGGGATTTCAAGAACATGAACAAATAGATATCATGAGTCTTAGATTAGAAAAAAAAACGCGCGACTTTTCCCCTCCAAAAGGGCTAGGACCGGTTCACCTAAATGTGAAAAAAAGCCCTGACTGTTGAGTGTGGGTGGGGTATAAAAGGTAGCAGCAATTAATAATTGTTTATTAGCAATAAATTGACTTCATCATTAAAATACTTTATTAATTACTTATAAAATAATATTCGTTACAGTATAATGTACGAGTTATATGAAGTTGTAATCTTAGTGTATTTTATCCATACAGTATCAGCTACCAGGTAATAAACCTCTGGGGCATCTTAGTGAATAATTTCAACTTAATGAAAATTTAGATTTTTTTCTTCGTAAATTTTTAATTATCTAATATTACTTGCAGTCTAAAACATTGCAAAAAGGCAAGAAAGTGTCCTCTAATGGTAGAATTTGAAATAGTGTTTATAGTAATGTAAAGCTGCACTCTCACAGATTGACAGTTTTGACAACCTTTTTTTTGTCCCAGACTCGGCTGATTTTGGCAGCAATGCTTTCTATACAAATAATAAGATTACTCACAATAAAACAGATCTAAATTGTTTGGAAAACTGCCGACATTTTTCATTTTTCTTAAAACGTTACTGTAGTATCACTTTTAGCCATAAAACATCAATTTGCGAACGTAAAACTGAAAAACTGTATCTGATCTTTTGTCAGCAGTCTTATACCACTGGTATCCAGACATTTACGCAAAAATTGGCTAATTCCAAAACAAAAAATAAAAATAGTTGTCAACACGGTCAATCTGTGAGAGTGCAGCTTTAAAAGAAAAATATGACAATGGGACTTTTCATTCTTGAAGTATAATTAAATGCTAATGACTTACATTTTGTTGTGTTTGAGTCAAGTATCATTTTGCATACATCTCATTTCAAGTCATATGTGCGTATTAGTTACTATTATATAGACAAAAACATGTTGTAATAGCATATATTATTTTATTCGACATGAAATAATTTATAATCCATCCTGTTTCCAAATCATAGTCCATAGTGTCATAATATAGATGATTCGTAATGTCCATAATAAGGTTCGCAATGTGCATGGTCCAAAGTATCCATAATTGGTTTAAATAGAGCCGAGTGGGAGGAAATTTCAGAAAGACGTAAGGAGGAGTTAAAACATGGTTAAGGCGGAGCTATCTATAAATTAAATTAAATTCATCTCGTAAACATGTTCAACTGCGAATGAAAAGTCACCACCATACAATGTACTTTGTAGAACTACAAACTGAAATCTGTCTTTTACACACCGCAATGTAAAACTCGGCATGTGACTTTCACAGAATGAAGTGTGTTTACCATACACAACTTTATAAACACGACTGAATCGTCTGTTGAATAGATGCAACGAGAATAAACTCCAATCGGTACAATGAAAAATGAAAATGTGCAGTGTAAATTGTAAACATACAACCGATGAGTTGGCGGTTGTAAAATGTAAATTGGTAAATCATCAATGTTACAAACCTAAAATACACACATACACGTCTGGACTTTTGGCAACGAATGGCCTCCATAGAAACAAAAATGAATATAAGGATTGACCCCGCTTTTCGTGTGTTCAAATGCTATAAGCGCTCTTTTCTACTTTTCAAATTTTCCAAGAAGCTAGGCGCCTCATAGATTTGAAAGATCGCTTTTCAGCAATTGCGCTTCATAAAGACACAAATGAACCTGTTCATGTACGAAAAGTATATTAGAAAATTGTTTTTCTCTTGTAAATGTAAAGAAGAAGTATGAAAATATGATATTCTAATTCTACATAGACTTTGTACTACTAAATGTATGCTTAAAGGGACTAGAGACCAAATGATACCATTGCAAGAAAAAAAAAGGAAAATTGTCAAAAACATGTTTCGTATCTTTCGCATTTTTCGTTGTTTTTTTGCAAATTTTTGGGTTATCTACCATGTAAATACCAGTGGATTTCATAATAGCGTCGGTATATGTATCTGTACTTATCACACTACTTTTACATGCTAAATATAACCACTTTACACTTGGAAACCAATATGCGCTTTTTTAAAACAGGAAAACTTAGCTGAGACAGCGACAAAATATTCTTTTATTCGTGTAAAGTGATGTAATATTGGCCTCATATTAGCTCGTATTGACAACCCGAGGCTTGTTTTCAGGAAATAATGTATTTGCCGACTAAGGAACCATCTGGTGTCTAGTCCCTTTTAACTGTATAAGCTGAGAAGGAAAACAAATAATAGGTGAATATAATGAATGCATTTGCCTGTGTTCCTCCTTTATAAGAAAACGTTGGCATATAAATGTAGATGCTTCTAAGGTGTATCCGCTCTGATTTAAATGTTCAATAGAAATGACAGAAAAAAGTGTATGCATTTTTATTTATAGCATTTTCTTATGATCTACATTTGCGGCCATCAATATAATATATGTAAAAAAGCAATTTTCCCACACAAATATTGTGAAATAAAGACCAAATAGTCCAGCCAGCATACTTTTCCCCGCTAATATAAGCAATTTTCTAGCCCTGGGACATGGCTGGGTCGTTCAACATCGCATCTGTCAGCGGACAATCTGTCCCCGCGATAGCTAATTGCAATGAGAGGCGAAACTGGTAGGCTCTGTGCCATTAGTACATCTAGCACGGCGCCATGCATCGAAATGACAAGACACCTCTGTTTCCTTGGTCTAGCAATAGACGTCGGTGGAGAACGTATCTATTTCTAACACCAAGACGTTGTAAATTAATGAGAAAACGGGGGTCGCAGTTGTTCACTAAATAGTGCCAGAATTTTTCAATTACAATTTCCTCTCTATTCAATCCATTCAGTATCCAACGGTTTCTTGTGTAATATTTCTCTGCATGAAGTTTGTGTTATAAAACTCATTAATAGAAGGAGATTTGTTTCACAAGCTATATCATAAGTTTATTAAAATACCCCGTTGTCAAAAAATAAAAGGCCCGATGTAGAACATGTAAATACCTTTTAAGAGACTCGTTCAGGTTTTATAGGTTCAGACATCGATTGTTATGTTGTTTATTTCGTATGAAATGTGAACAAAATGCGTTTAACACTTTTAATGCACCAGTCAATTGTAACCACGCCCTCCCAAGGTCCAGGGAATAGCGGGGATTTTGACTTTTGGTCGAGCCAAGCCCGGGTAAAATCCCCGCCCTGCGGGAACAAACTGCTGATAAAATCACCGCCAAATGCCCCCCGCACCCCAGAGACCCTAGGAAAGGCCCATTCCCAGCTATTTTGGGGGCGAAGACAAAACTACCGCATTCACCTGGTACTGCGGGATCACCTGGAAGGTAAACACACGGTCCATTTCCCCGGCTATCCCCGGTATACCCCTGGACCTGGAGGGGCCGTGGTTACAATTGGCTGGTGTATAAGACGTTAATAAAAGTTGAAACTTGCTCTATTTGATATAAATTGATATGATAATTATCGAAAAAAAGTGACAGAGTTGCTCGAATTTGCATTAAAGGGACTATACACCAGCTGATACAATTGCAAGAAAAAAGAAAACTGTCAAACACTTACCTTCAATTGACACCCAAACGGGGAAACTCAGATGAGACAGCAACATTATTGTTGCGTTTATTCTTTTAATCATGTAAAATGATGTTTTATCGCTCGCATTGACAATTCAAGGCTTTTTATGAGGAAATACTGACTATGCCTGTCTTTGGACCATCTGGTGTCGAGTCCCTTTGAAGCTACATTTACGCTACTGAAAATTATATCATTTCAGACATGGATTTACTCAAATATGTTTATATGAGTATTTGCCAGATGTTGTTTGGTGTTTGTGAATAAAAAAGTGTCGCCAATATAACATTTCTAACAATCGTTGTTCAATAAATAAACTTTAAACTGAACTTAAAAATAAATATCTCCTGCAAGGGCCATATTCAATAAGCAACTTAGATTTAACCTAAATTGAAGATAAGACTCTAAGTTTTTTAATTGGCCTGTATATTTAGTTGACCAATATACTTAATGGAATCACTGAGTCAAGTCTAAGGATAATACTGGTCCTGAACGGTTTCATTTCGGTGGTAGAAATTGTTTTACATGTACATAATGTATATACTTCAAATAGAGTAAATATTTTAAGATGAGTGTTTGAAATGAAAGTACCGTTTCGATGCATTGGTGTGTTTTGTAAAAAAATATATTTAATTTAAGTTTTATTTTAATCCGACTGAATAAAGTTGCGCCTCTAATACGGTCTCTCTTTTTTATGCAAGATCGACGGTTACAACTTCCTGCAAGACAATAATCTAAGACGTCTAACATTGCGCATGATGTTTTCATGTAAAGCGACACGAACCGTTTCTTATGAAATATTGAACATGTTTTGTGCATGTCTGAATTAAAAGAACGACTAAAATGTACGACGAAAGCAATACAAAGATGTTGTTTCCCTAAAGTTGACAACCAGATCTCTGATCAATAGTTTGCGCACTATCATTTAATCAAAACTTTCTTTAGATGCAATTTTCTTGTTCAAACATATTGTTTTCTATGCCCACGTTCGATGCTCTCAGCACTTCATTTCCCCAAAACACGCTTCTTACACTTTTATCTTTGTCAGATATTATTTTCTTATTCACGAAATCGCTGCCTTATTATTGACATTTAATACACTTAAAACCGACAGGAACGAAGAAATTGGATGGCCCTGGTTAGATCTTCTGAAGAAAATTCACTGGATATTACACCAAAACAAAATGAATTGTAGAGACTGATTAATGGGCATTTGTTTCATTTCTTCTAGTAGAACTTTGTGTTTTTTGCATAAAGCTTTACAGTCAAAACTCGATATGTCGAGGTCGTTGTGACCTCGGGAAATACATCGAGATAACGAACATTCGATTTAACCGAAATACAAAAAGGTGAAAAACTTAACCGAAAAAATATCGAGCAATATCGACATAATCCAGAACATTGAGATAACAGAGTTCGGTATAACGAGGTGTATCATAATGTGAGGTATCAAGTGTACAGTAACGTGAATCCGAGATCATAAGTTGTGACACCATTGGTATCATTTGAAAGGGTTTTGTGAAAAAAAAGAATATGTAAGAATTGCTCCAAAAGGCTTGTTTTGACAATGAAAGATTGCAAAACCGGCAATTTCATGTCCGATTTCATTTGAAATGAAGATCAATACTTCAACCTGCAATTACTTATACCCCTATCACACAAGGCCACATTCCCACTACGTCCTAAAAAATCTGACAGGACGCTTTCAGAACTTGGCCAACGTAGAAACAACTCAGAAGACACCGATACGGACGTGGCATGGTCTTTATGGACGTGAAGGATGTTAAAAAAAGGTAGTGAGGACGTGGTCGAATCAGGACGTAGTAAGAACTTAATAAGAACGTACTAACGACGGAATGGACGTATTGACGGCGTAACTAAAACCTAATAGGAACTTGCTTGACGTAGTGCAAGCGTCTGGAATGTGTGGGGCGCAGTAAGGACGTAGAATGAACTTGAGTAAAGCAATTTTTTTCAAAAAGTTGACCGCGTCCTCGCTGCGTTCGTCGAAATTACCAGGACGTAGTGCGGTCTAATGGCTTTTTTATAGTGTGATGGGGTTATTATACATTGTTAATGATTTTATGTCACACTTATAATACACTTGAAATGATGCCAAAATTATATGGGTTCACAGACATCAACGTCTAACATTAGTGGCAATGTTTTACTATAATGACAAGCTTATGAGTACATCTGGTAACTTAAAAACATGTTTAAAAGATATATCATGAATTAACATGATGTCTTTCTTGTACATGTGTTTCTGACTGGGCATGAATTTCCTATTTTGGACCACTTTTGAAAACAATGAGTGCCAAAACTGGTGTGTGGGTGCATATTTCAAAGGTTTCTGTTAGTAGCTGAACGGAAATACTTTCCCGTAAATATGAACGCACCGATGGGCAATCGTAAAAAGAAAATAAAGCTTTTAAGCAATTTCCTCCTAGACAGCTTTAACGTGCTAAAACGCACAGGCACCAAACACGAAAACATTGTTTCCAGCTTTGAACACCTAATCAAAAAGAAATTGCGTTGTCAGGCGCTTTTCGAAAATAGGATTTCGCGGTTACTCTCTCTCTCTCTCTCTCTCTCTCTCTCTCTCTCTCTCTCTCTCTCTCTCTCTCTCTCTCTCTCTCTCCTCCCGCGCCCTCTATCTCTCCTCCCGCGCCCTCTATCTCTGTCCTGCTCCCTACCTCCATCCCAATTTTATCTCACCCTCTCCTCTCTCTCTGCTCCTCTCTGTCTCTCTGTCTCTCTGTCCCACCTATCTGTCTCTTCTCTCTGTCTATCTAAGCAGTAAACAAAATGAATTCGTCTCTGATTATCTATTTTGCCTCGCATTCTATTTACTTAAGATATTCTAAAATTATTGTTAAAATAAAAAAGTATGCATCACATTTTTCTTTGTTGCAAATAAGCTCCGCTGGGTAATTTATTTCTTCTATTTTTAAATTAAATGAAAGCTCATAAATCTTTAAGAAAATATAGCTTTGATCTCTAAAGGCTTTTCTCTAGCTGCTCTTACTACCTACAAAAGAAAAGAGAATGCAATGTTCACACGCACATCTCTATCCTTTCTACCGAGACATAAGAAAAGCGACTACTGCAATGTCTATATCTCGGCATGCAAAACGGGTTGAGTAATTACTTCGCTTCATAAAATATTCAAGACGTAAAAAGGTCGAAAAGCATTCCTTCCAATTACAAAAAGTAAAATATTGCCAAGCAAGCCACCGTTCATTACAGACATTAGGCGTCCAATTGTACATAAAAGATGCATGCGGTGTAATCTTCAAACACATCGGCTGCTTATTCGAATTTCGTTTACAGCAGATCGATTTCTACTGGTTTCCAGTCTGGTACCATCAAGGCAAAATATTTAATAATAGACGCCCCAGAATAGAAAGCGTGTTTTTACTAGCTATAATGCTCTGTATCAATTCCAGACTGACAATTAAAACAATTGATTGCATTTTAAATTACCCCTGACGTCAGTGGAGAAATGACTGTCAATGGCAGCCATGACGATATTGCCGTTTTGTTTAAACCGGACGTGTGAAAAAAACAATATAATGTCTGCATCCTGTCACAGAACAAATGTTGCCATAGACATATATGCGTTCTATCATAAACAAACTTATGACGTCTCGCTATAACGAACAATTTACAGCCACAAAATACACGCATTTACATATGATTTCCATCGATTCTCCGCGCAGAGTAATTTTGCGACCTTTACATATTAAATGCTTCCCACAATGAAACGAACACTGGACATTAAATTTTATTGTGTGTGTTTTGGTATCTTGTTCTATAAAACTACATTAAGAGCTAAATTTAGAGCAAATGTCTTCGTCTGCATTGTCTCCGGCGCAGAGATATTGGACCGTTGTCCCACGTGACTTAGACAGTATCACTGCACTGGCACCTCTTTAATCATTGTTCATCTTTTTATTTAAATAAAAGAAGATTGGGAAAATCAAAGACTTTCTTTCAAATTGGAAACATTTCCAATTTCTAGTGAAACCATTAATTTCAAAAGCTTCTTCTGAAAATTGCATATCCGTGTCTGCAAATGCTGTTATAGTGTGATATCATCGGAATATAAATTGCGATGTATTCCATCATCATGGACCACAACTTATTAGCACACGATGCATTGAATATGTTGTAAACATAATGTAAAGGTCATGGTCATGGACGAGAAATTTTATTTTTCCTTAATTGTCAGGTCCAAATTTCTCGAAACTTCTTAAGTCCCTTGTAACAGGATTAAGCTGATATCATTATTTTTGGTTTACAATAAATTAGGTAATATTGCCTTCTTTATGAGTTTTTATACTTTAGATAGACATTATCTTTCTGATAATCGCAATAAACCATTGTTCATCTATCAAAATTTATGCATGTATTTTGGCTAATTGAAATAAGCTACTTAAGCCTGTTAAGCTTAAGAAGTTTCGAGAACTGGGAGCCCGATCTGTAAGAGGCGTTTCAATCTGGCAGGAAAGCTAATAAAGTCGAACCCCGTTGGCTCGAACTCGCTTGGGTCGAATTCCTCGTTGGCTCGACCTAGATGTAAAGGACCAATTATTTACACCAAAAAGGTAAACAACCCCGCTTGGCTCGTATTTTCCGAGGCTCGAGGTAATATTGCGACTGTATGCTTGTCCAAAAACGGACAAAATTATCATTTGAATGTTTGCCCACGTGATCAAATGTTATCAAATGATCCTGCTTTGTAGCGACAATAACAGGATGCATGATGCAAATTTGGTATTTTCATTTATAGCTTAATTTACTCGATGAAAACATGTCTTTTCGAGTAATTCGACAAATGCTTGCCAAAAGAAGCTGTGTGAAGTTAGCTAAACATACGACATTGGACATTGGACATTCAAGATCGAATGTTGTGCTGGCACGACATTGGACATTGGACATTCAAAATCGAATGTTGTGCTGGCACGACATTGGACATTGGACATTCAAAAATGAATGTCGTGTCAGCACGACATTGGACATTGGACATTCAAAAATGAATGTCGTGCCAGCACGACATTGGACATTGGACATTGGTATTTCAAAAATGAATGTCGTGCTAGCACGACATTGGACATTGGACAA
This sequence comes from Mya arenaria, assembly GCF_026914265.1. Classification (NCBI taxonomy): domain Eukaryota; kingdom Metazoa; phylum Mollusca; class Bivalvia; order Myida; family Myidae; genus Mya; species Mya arenaria. The sequence goes on along the minus strand of NC_069123.1, from coordinate 37,487,060 downwards.
AAGTGAAAGTCATGCTAGCACGACATTGGACATTGGACATTCAAAATCGAATGTTGTGCTGGCAAGACATTGGACATTGGACATTCAAAATTGAAAGTCGTGCTGGCACGACATTGGACATTCAAAAATAAATGTCGTGACAGCACGACATTGGACATTGGGGATTCAAAAATGAATGTCGTGCTAGCACGACATTGGACATTGGACATTGGGATTTCAAAAGTGAAAGTCGTGCTAGCACGACATTGCACATTGAACATTCAAAAATGAATGTCTTGCCAGCACAACATTCGATTTTTAAATGTCCAATGTCCAATGTCGTGCTAGCACGACATTCATTTTTGAAATCCCAATGTCCAATGTCCAATGTCGTGCCGGCACGACATTCATTTTTGAATGCCCAAAGTCCAATGTCGTGCCAGCACAACATTCGATTTTGAATGTCCAATGTCCAATGTGCCAGCACGACATTCATTTTTGAAATCCCAATGTCCAATGTCGTGCTGGCACGACATTCATTTTTGAATGTCCAATGTCGTGCCAGCACGACTTTCAATTTTGAATGTCCAATGTCATGCCAGCACAACATTCGATCTTGAATGTCCAATGTCCAATGTCGTATGTTTAGCTAACTTCACACAGCTGCCAAAAGAGCAACTTGGTTGTAAAAGGGATATCATTATATCTTTGTTAAAGATCTTTTGTGTTAAAGGCGTACTCTATTGAATGTGTAAGTTCAATAATACAATGTTATTAATCAGGTGATTTCATATTGGCTGAATTATTTTTCCGATGTCAGCAGTATTGGACTTTGACCTTCGGACTCAGGACAATACTGCTGACTGAGGGAAAATAACTCGGCCAGTATGAGCTCACTGAATTAATGATTATTTTATAAATTGACTATTACGTATGCTACATTTGAGTAAAAACATTCTTATATCTACCTTACCTTGAATATTATTGATATTTATATGAAAAGCTACAGAAACACGCTCAGTAGCCAAAAGTTTAAACCTAAACCCCGTTTAATTGCACAGGGTAAACGCCAAAGACATATATTACACACAAAAAGACAAACACGAAACACGGAACAACAGCAAAAAACTCAACAAACGACAGAGTGCATATATACTATATAAATACTAGGTGTGTTTATCAAGGATTGTTAGGCACCGACTTGGAATGGTCAATTAAATTAATTTACTTGGGGTTTAAACCAGTTTGCATGCACAACCTCACTCTTACCCCAACAATTCCGAATAAAGTAAAAACGTAAAAGGTAAAACTTATCAAAGTAAGCATTAACTTGAGGAAACTTAGGAATAAAACAAATAATAATAAACTAATAGGTAAATTGAAACTTATTTCCCTTTTTCATTAATATCATGGATTCCTCTTTTCTGGACTAGACTGCTGATTTTGACATGCATCCATGATAGTGACATTGAACAGCCTTATGAGTAGAGCCAAACAAAAGTTTTTTCAATATTACGAACTTGTCTTCATTTTGGAAATTGTTTTCATGTTTTTATCTATAAGTCTGTTTTTATCTGTGAACTTTGATGTTTTCGTTCTGAATGTTATTTGTTCAATCATTGATGTCAAAGATGGCAGTTTCTGTCAGAGATGGTGAAATTATTTTGTATACATTTTCCACCACTTCGGACGGAAACTGCCACATATACTAGAAGGCCGCTTGCAACAGTTTATACACGATTGTAATTAAAAAGTATGGGATATCTTTACAGGTGTGGCAGTACCCTTATGCATGATGATTTATTTCGTAATTTCTTGAAAATAAAGCTCGGTTTCATTTATTTTAGTACATAATACGTTAACTGTCGATTTTCAAATTATTTCCATTATTGATATAGAAATTGCATTGTATCATTTGAGTATAATTTGCTTTTTTAAATTGAAGATAAGTTCCATTTACAGTAGTCCCATCTCATTCAATTGTTACAATATAGCTATACACTTGCGTTATATTTCTGAATTGATCCAGGAGATGATCTCTATTGTATCGATATGTTCTTGTTTTCTTTTTAGTATGTTCAACGAGGTTATGAGATCAGGAATAAATATCTCATTACCACATATTTCTTTATGTATCATATTTTCCAGTCCACATTGAAATATATCATTTCAACCTTTCTTTACTAGCATATTGTTAAAGAAATGTTTTCCATTTCCCTAGACAATTTTCATCGATCCATATTTAAATGCAGCTTGTTTATATAGCTAGTAGATTTATTCTAAAATTTGGAATATTCGGTCATCCTTTTTTATCAGGTTTATTATCCCATTATAGCAAAAATAGATTTTATTAGTACGTCAGTAGGAAGTTTATCTGGCGGGTTTGGTAACACAGTAAACTACTCAAAGCGCTTAAAACGATGAAAGGTTTTCGGCCTGCTACGTTTTGTGATTAAAATTATGTTCTGTTCTGTTCTGTTCTATGAAACTCTATCTGAACCTTTGGTTTCATTAAAAATACACTGCGACGGATAAAGCATTTAGGTATGTCTTTAGTAAAATATACTTTACACTTCAAACATGACTGAGTTGTATTTAATTTACTACTGGGGTATGCCCGCTAAATTAAATACATACACAACGCAATAAACAGCAATTTATTCAGTTTATGTTGACGGTTTCTTTCTTCAATGACAGAGTCCTCGCGCACTATTCGTCTGGATTGAATCACCATTTATTCCCTGTAGATAATGCTGGACTGAAATTACTGAGACAAACTGAAAAATCTTCACATGTTCGATTCGGAATTACCTGACTATATACTACCAAATATAGCAGGTCGAAAGCATTTCAACGCTTTGATTCGAATTGTGTAAGGTGTATAATATGCATTTAATAATGGTAAAATGTTTTTAGTATGTAATAACACAAGTAAATGGTTTCATGCAACACAGTCGCATAGCCATTTATTTTGTGCAAGTACATTCTAACAATCTTTATCACAAATTGTCTTGCTAAACTTGATAATCATGGAGAGTAATTGTTTAAAAATCGTATTCATAATCATTTTGCTGATGTGACTCATATAAATCAACTCCTTCAACGTGCTTTTTAACTACCTACTTTAAGTACCACTGTTTTGGAGTAAATGTAATTCTAAAGCCTCATTTGTTTTACCAAACTCTTGAATTGAATAGATTAGTTATAAACAATTAACGTTAAGAAGATGCTTCGTCGGCGAACAATGTTTGTCATCTTTTAGGTTTTTTACTGCAATTCTTTCGATTTTTTGGCAATAGCGAATGTAATTCGAAAGTTTTTCGATGAATATCAAAAAGGAAAACAGACAATGGACACCCTTGTCGTACTCATTGCTCTTTTATTAAATATCAGAAAAGTGATCAATATTAAGATTTCATTCCTTTTGTATCAATATAAAACAACTTTTTTCAACACATAAGTTAATCTTCAAAAATTGAAGACCTTAAGGCAAGTGATTATATATAGGTCATCAATGCTGTCAAATGCCTTCTCAACGTCTACGATTGTAGGCAGCCCCCCTTTATTAAAATGATCAATGGCTTCTTCTATTAATATTACATTTTACACCAATATGTCTTCTCTGGTGATATAATAGTATCTATTATTTTATTTATTGTATTTGCAATTGCCTATGTTGCAATTTGAACTCATTGGACGCCAATTTGAAAGTGATTTTTCAATTAGATGTTTACTTGATCTAGGTATAAGGGAGAATATAATTTGATTCGTAATACAGTGCATGCATGTTTTAATTAGAATTCGATTTTACGAAGCGCTATTTAATTCATACATTACAATTTCGACTGTTAATCCTTATGACCCTGGCTTTTTATATAAATCCATTTCTTTGAAAACTACTGTACATTTAAATTTTAGTAAAAATACCTTCACACTTTAATTTTCTCTCGTTTAATTTTGTACAAGAACATCAAACAAGTGTTTTAAAAATTCTTTAATGTTAGTTTATATAGTTTGGTTTGATTTAAGTTCAGTAATTTGTTTTGTTTGTAGTGAAGTTTATAAAGACTAACAAAACTAAATACTTTCATTATTTATAGAATTATCTAGCTTTGATTCAATTCAATTCTGTCTTTTTTCAGAAGGATACGATAAAACAAAGGTGATAAATGCTGCTATAGAGGTTTACTTAAAGTAACTGTCTGTTCTTTTCTTGTAGAATTTAACATACCGAAATTCTTTCAGAGGGTTACGACGAGCGTTGGCCAAGCGACTTTTCAGCAGAAGGGGTGTTGATTAAGAATCTACTTGAGGGGTACAATAAGAGGGCCGGTAAATACGCCCGACCAGTTTTTAACCACACCCACGCCGTGCCCGTACGACTCATGCTACAACTAATCCAGATTATTGACCTTGATGAAAAGAACCAAGTCTTGAAATTGAACCTTTGGACAAACTACGTGAGTTGATATGTTGTAAACATTTATGAATAATGTTGATTTGTAATAATCTATAATTAGTCTTTGTCAATGTGTAGATATCTAAATGTATCCGCATTTTCTATCCAGCAAATCCAACATGTGCTATATTGTGATCTTATTAAACTAAATAATATATTTTCTTTGCTACTTCGTAAGTTAATCATTTTGTATGTTTAAGTACTGGATTGACGAATTTCTCCGATGGAATCCAGACGACTATGCAGGTGTCAGTGAAATACGGATACCTTCTGACCTGATCTGGACGCCAGATATTAAACTCTATAACTAGTAAGTTTCTTTTCACTTTGGTTTTGTTTTATTGATTTAGGCATGATAGTTTTAGAATGCTTAAGTTTGTTTTCCTCAACACCTTTGTAGAAATTCCATGTACGTGAATTTCACTGATCACTGTAATAAATATTTCATTTTCATTAAGAACATTCGAATCATGCTACTTAACATGTAGCTTCGTATTTGGCAGAATTGATAAGTAATTGCTATACTATTTCAGCTACACAAGTTAACCAACATTTTGAAATTGAAAACCCCAAATGAAACCGCACAGTCACAATATTCAGAAGCAAAGACAATAGTCGTAACTATTTCCGTTGTATCATTATTTTTGTCGGTTCATAAAAGGTATTTCATCAAACAAAACATCATCGAATACAGGTAAAACAAGTATCCACTTGTCATCAAAACACTTTAACGCAGTCAACAAAACGTGTGTCAGTTGTAGCATGAAACCCTTAATACTATTTGAGCTAATGCCTGGCTTAGGGTGTTTTTGTAGGTAAAAAACTGGTTTCGGTTTTATATCGGTATCACGAACTGTGTATTTGTTGTTACAGTTTAAAATAAAACCAAATGCTGTTTTGTCGTTTTTTAACGAAAACCCATACCGGTTTTGGAAACTATCGAAATCCCTACCGGAGATGGTTTCGTCGGTTCGTTCCATCCGAAAACTAGTTTACTTCGAAAACAACATAGCGGAAAGTGATCAACCACGTTTGATGAAACTCAATCTTTTTTATAACAATGCCTTACAATAGACAAATGAGCTAAATGAAAAGGGTTGTATTAATAATTGTGTAGCTCAGTAGCTACAATAGCTCCGCCATGTTGTTGAAAATGTACACAAAACCATGCACTTGTTACTTCAAGCAAAACTATCAAAACCGGTTTCGAAACCATTGAAACCAAAACTGAAACTGGTTTGGTATCAACAAAAACGCCCTAAAATGTATGTGTAGGGGCAGTCGCTTGCATTATATTACCAGTACAGAAAAACAAAACTATCAATATCCGTACGAACGGCAACCTGAAAATTACTCCATAAGATGTCCATTCTGTTTAATAATATTGTATTTCTTATTCGATTGTGTTAAGACTAGTGTAGTGGGATTAATCAATTAATATACACCAATCATGTACTTGATACTAGCTTTTACAACTGTTGCTTACATAACATGTTCTAAGCCACTGTTATCTGTCTATGTCTTTGTTGTGTTATACGTACCTAGTCAACGGTTAACTTTCTGTTTCTCTTTCTCCTGTCTAAAAAGAAAAACGAGGTTCTGAAATATAGTAACTTGTAATTTTGTTGTACCTTTATTAATATTTACAAGAAACTGATTGTCTTTCTTATTCTGAAAATGTTTATGATATTGCCAAATGTCAATATACATGTAATTATCTTATGTACGACTCATTTTGCAAATATAACATCAGATATGAATGATATTGGTATAAAGACTCACTATCTCTTCTCTATTTCATTTTTAGACCTTCGGTGCCGTTGGTTGTCATTCTTTACCGTGTGTTATGTCTGTCTGTAATCGCGTGTCTATGTCACATGACTTGTTGTTCGCTACAAAATGGGTAATACATGGGGCTTTCTCTATAGAGTTTATCTTTCCTCGAACTAACATTACAAAGATTTGACAACTAACAAAAGCACTATTAAAATTTTGCAAATTTGCATGAAATACAGATTTAATTTTTTACCTTGGCACTTTGAAATTCTTACACGTCTAAAATTACATTTAAATGACAAAATACCAATATCATTGTTTGACCTATGGTAAAAGGTGGTAAAAACAATTTCCTCAAACTATTGTCTGTGCCTTTTTCAGTGCTGACACGAGGAAAGATGAACGTAGGGACGCCCTTTGTGTTTTAAGTTATGATGGAAATATAACCTGGGGCCCGCAAGGCATATATATGAGTTCTTGTGAAATCAATGTTAATACATTCCCCTTTGATAAACAAACGTGCCATCTGAAATTTGGATCTTGGACTTATGATGGCTCAAAATTAAACTTGTCATTTTATGGCGAAAAAGAGCAAATGATTACGGATGACTATTTTGTGCCAAATAAAGCATGGACAGTGCTCGAGACGCCTGGTAAAAGAACAGTGGAAATGTATACATGTTGTCCGAACCCATATATAGACATCACGTACACAGTCGTGTTTAGACGCTCGGCTACATTTTATACATACATTTTAATTGTGCCATGTGTGCTTTTGACAACATTGACGCTAGTTCTCTACTGGATACCGCCAGAATCACCTACAAAAATGGCTCTAGGTAAGCCGTTTTTGTTTCACAGTGGCATGTTAATAGTGTGATGATATTTTCATTGTCAGGTACGGAATAAACATTTTGATTGACAACATAGATACGTGTATTTTATTGATATAGTAAATGTACGAATATTACGCGAAAAGAAAAACTGAATAAAAGTTGGTATAATTCTAATGAAGTTTTGCACAACAGATACAATATTAATTCTTGGTCTATTTTGCTTGCAGGTATGAGCATATTCATGGCGTTCTTTGTGTTGTTGCTTCTGTTTGAAGGCAACATGCCACCAGCTTCAGAAGACGTACCCATCCTTGGTAATACCATATAATCATTTTTCGTATTACGATAAGTAAAAAGGGACTGACCATGTAAGCGATCGGGTCTCTTTGAGACTTAGTCCTGTACATGCATTGTGAAATATATTTTTGTCGTATTATGAAATGGTAAAAGGTGAGATTTATGATATGGTCTATAGTATGACACGATTCCATTTCTGCTAAATATCATTTCTCATTTAACGGTCATCAAAATTTTGAACGTATTCGTTTTGAAAGACATTCAGAAATACTGCATAGTATTTTCAACTGTCTTATTGTTTTGTTCTTAAAATGTCAACATCTTAACTACTTGACAAAACGAACTGGCCACAATTTATTAACGTCAGAATGGGCATTCTTAAACTAAGCAAAACGTTATCAATGTCATTAATTTTGACAACAGGTCAATAAGTAACATATAACTTTATCAGCAATTTTCATTAACAAAGTTTGCAGATATGAGTCCTGAGTTTCAGCTCAGGTTCAAGTCGTTAGTGAATAATATTCTTTTATTGCTTTGTGATGTTGAATGTTTGCATTATTTTAATGATATATACTCTTACCTGATATCCGTTTATTTAGGGGTAATATGTTAAGGTTTCCTTTTTTCTTGTAATCGTATCCAAATACTCTAGTCTTGCGCTTTCGTCAGTTTTTTTCTGCAACTTCTTCATATCCCTGTATTTTATTTATTGCCGTTTGCAGGAACGTACTATTGTCTAAACATGATACTGATTACAACATCGACATTCCTGAACGTGTTTGTTGTCAACTTGTCATTTTATGGGTCGAGGGCAGCGATTCCAAAGTTGATGAAAACGGTAATTTAAAAATAGCCATTTAAATCTAAGTCATATTCTTCTGTACGTAGACATATAAGTTAAGTAATAACGCATTAAAACTCATTTTGATTCACTTGTATAAAGTATTATATTCAATCAAAAACAAACCTGAGGATTAAGCATATGAGGATTTAGATGTGCTAAAGATATACACCTGTATTGTCTAAATATTTGTCCTAATTGTTACGCTATACGTGCTATAATCACACTTAATTCAATATGTTTATACAGGTGATGTTTGAATACGTGGCTAGGATACTGTGTATGGACAATTTAGTTCGACCCTTCCTGGAAGCGGACAAGAAACGGCTTATACCAGTAGCTATCCCAGGGCTAGGACTGGTCAATGGTGGCAATGGAAAATTTCAAAAGAATTGGAAAGGATCTACAGAGCTGCTATCTAACCGAAAAGATGAACTCCAAATTGATCCTCAGTTAGCTGAAATTGATTCGAAACTCGCAGATGTGAAAGAATTCATAGCCGCATACTTTGAACGGCTAGATGACAAGGACAGAAGAGAGAAATTAGCAAAAGAATGGAAGGCTGTCGGGTTGATATTTGACCGCCTGTTTTTCTGGATATACTTGGTTACGATACTGACCTCGTTATCCGTGGTATTGTCTGTGATCTTTTTGGGCAGTTGATAATTAGCGGGTCATTTGTTCCCATACTGATTGTCACTTCGGAAAATAAAATCCAGGACAGTTATGAAACAAAATGTCGGTAAAAATAATTTCAACTTTGTCGACAAACGCATGAACAACCGCGTTGTATGAGAAGATCAAACAAAAAGAAATTAAACTGTGTTGATAAAAGGATAGAACTAACCAACCTGGTTTCTTAACATTAATGTCTTGTAAACATCGCTCTCCTCTCTCAGCTGACGTTAATTGTTGACAGCCTCCTTACTTCTCTTAACTGACGCGAAGATTTGAAATCTCCTTGAGGTTTCCTATCTGGCATTAAGTATTGAAAACGCTCTCTTACTGTTAACTGGTGAGAATTGTTGGCGGTCTCACTTAACAGGTGTTAAGTGTTGAACGTCGAAAGCGACCTAAGGCATTCCTTACCTTGTATGTGACCCCTTTCTGGTCGTCTTGAATGTTTACCTACTTTTATCTTTATATTCTCTATGAAGCTTTGTGTATGCTATTTATTGATGTATGTACAGTACAGTGGTCTTGTTGTACACGCATTATGTTCCTCACGCACACCGTAAGTATTATGTCACTGTTGTATTTTTGCCTCAGAATTAGTACTTTAATGTGTTCGATTGACAAATTAGTGTTATTTCATCGAGCCATCGGCGATCATGTTAATTGTTGTTGACTGATGACCCTATATATATTTTGTATCATTTGAAAGAGTGTTGCAAGCTGATAAGTAATTATGTAAAATTTATGACCGAGGAAAACACTAAAGAAAAAACGATCAGATTTTGTGTTTCAATTCAAACCAAATAACGAAACAACCTTATTTCCAATCAGTCGAACCTCGTTGGCTCGAATTTATTTGGTTCGATTTCTTTGTTAGCTTGAACTGGATGTAAAGGGCCGATAATATTGAAAGAAAAGCATTCCCGCTTGGCTCGAATTTCCCAAGGCTCGAGGTGTTTTGTCGGTCCCTGGGAGATCAAGCCAACGGGATTCGACTGTTGTATTGTTTTCAGTATATTTTTACATACGCGTTTTCTTTTTCTTCATTAAGCCTTTTTAAATGATACCAAAATATACGGCGTCCAAAATTTACATAATCGTACATCGGATAAAATTTCCCAAATTTTAAAAAGACAACGGTATGGTACAAGAACAAGTATTCAGCGTGCAGTTCTTTTATCAATTTTGTTTGGTAAGGTACAACAGTAAGACATCATTTAAAATGGGAAAAATGACACTTAATTCTGTACAAATATGAATGAGTGATTTTGTCGCTTTAAGTGCATCATATTGTAGCTTGACTATGATATATAGTTTGAACATATTGTCGTTCTTCAGTTGTGTTGACATGCTTCTGCAAACTCTCTTACATTTCTTCTCAAATCTGTCAAACCTGTCACTCACTCGACCTGTGTTTGGTTAGTAAATTACTATACATCATGGGATAATTGTGTTAGACCATATATTAATAACTATTTTGTTTAAATATTTTTAAAAAAATCCACGTAAAATGTGACAAATAGTACGAAGGAGCATCTGACCCAGTTTACGTAAGCATGTTGCTCTGGTTTCATTTATGTCGATTTGAGCAACACTATATGTTTTGAAGAATTGTTTATGTCATTTAAGTTATTTTTGTAAGAAATGTAATCAATAACTTACAGGGTTTCCAAAGTCTGCGGTAGTGGTGCCTTAACAAGTCAGTTTATGGGTTGTAGTATACTATAAACAAACGAAGGCATAGTTTACTAAGCAAATGAGTTAGATACAACTGTCAAGTACCATATTATAATTAAAGAGTACAAGACACCAGATAATCCCAGCATCGGCAAATACAGTATTTCCTCAAAACAAGCCCAGATTTGTCAATACGAGCCCATATGAGGCCGATAATACATCAAATTATTTAATAAAAAATAATAGTTCGTCGTTGTCTTAGCTGAGTATATCTGTTTAAAAATAGTGATTTTTGGTTTCCCTGTTTTAGTGTGTATATTAAGCTTATGAAAGGCACGTGATAAATACAATTGCAGATACCGACGCTATTTTTAAATTTACTGGTGTTTACGTGGTAAACAAACCCAGTAAATTTCGAATTTGAATGTTACGCAAAAACTGCGAAAGATACATTTAATTCAATTCAATTCAATACTTTATTGCCTCGAGTAAGGAAGACATGTGAATATGAAAATAAATAGATAATGAGGAAAACACACTGGTCATCTGGTGTTTTGTCCCTTTAAAGAAAGCAACGCATGTACTGGTAGGGAACCACATTTTTGCCCCGTACCAATTATTCGCCCACCCTGTTAATTCCTTGTTTCGCAAATATATTGCAATTGTTTTCGCATACAAATTATGTTGTGTGTAAATGAAACTTCGAAATAGGAAAACTAATGTTTATTTCTAGTTAGCAATTTATCTGCAATATTGAAATTGCACGAGGTTGTGCTATATTATTTCCAGTGGAAATTATCAACTGCAACCATTCAGCAAAATGGAAATAAATTATTCCGCCCCAAAAATACCCGCTTAAATAGGGAAACAGGTTTAATTTAGGAAAGAAATAGAAAGCAATAACAATATTTTGTTGTCAATCAAGAAATTGTTTTGATGATAATATAAATTATTTCTAAAGAGGGCGAACTATTTGTACAGAACCTGTTATTTTTGTGGAAACGTCTGAGTCTGCTTGGCTCGTGGAATCGTTTAAAGAATTAGCGTAAACTATACATTTTATCACACTGTTTTTTAGTTCAGGGGCCTAACTTTCTTCCTGTGAAATGGATTAAAGAAAGATATAGTATTTCAAAACATATTCACGAAAACCCAACATTTCCGATCGAAAAAGGTCCCTAACCAGTACTTCAAAAATTATTTTCGATTAACGTTCATAAGTGTACAGGAATTGTAGTAAATCAGGTTTAAAGGCACTCAACTGTCGTCCTCAATGGAGTTTTCATGAGATAAAGGAGTGTTATAGAAATGTTCAAACTAGTTTAGTCATTCCATGCTACACATTTGGCATACATGAAGTATTGTATCAGTATTGTTCACATAGTTCATGCATTTGAAACATGTGTTTCTTTTGTATAAGAAGAGCTTCCTGTTGACTTAATGTGCAGGTACCTAATACTGTAGAGGGGCATTTTATTTTTATCTTATATTTATTATGTATGTCATACATGCACGTGCATTACCGGAAAGATATCCCCATGTAAAATAGGTGTTCATCTAAATAAAAATGTTGATGTATGAAATACCTAGGTATACATGTGCTTTATATGCATTTCCCAATGACAACAACAAATGTATCTTTATATATATACAGCGTAAATAAGTATGTATGTGTATCATGTTGTACATTTTTACTGGAAAATAGCATGAGTAGAAGGTAAAGGCCGAATATCAAACATTCGAAAATGATATCCCAGTTTAGGTACAAACATTTTGTGTCTTTCACAGTTTTATGCATGTGTTATCGTGAGTATGTTCCGTGTACATACTACGTGATTTTACGTCAAATGTAAAACGAATATTGATGGTTATTTCGGACATTTTTTCATCCGAAAATGAGAGTTTTTTTTTCACTCATCAGTATTTCCTAGAAAAGACTTATTACATAACACCAGGCGCATATGACCACATGGATTAGATAAGTGTACGTAAAAGTCAATCAAAAACTATTCGGTATATCAAATGAGGAAGAGCGACAAGCAATCTGGTAAATTATTTGTCACCCATTCTCGCCTAAATACGTACACCCATTATCTATGTAATCAGCTTGCGATTACTTACCATTTTTTAAGAAAATAGAAATGATGAGAAATCGATATTTTCCGGCAGAAAAAAAATCCGATTTACGCATTAAGTATCGGCTTACAAATGACGTGTATACCGTGTTAATAGAATTGACTTTTTTAGAATTTTGTTATTTTCAAGAAATCCACGCTTTCTGTGCGAAGTAAATCAAAATTCCTGTTTTTTTATTTGAAAACATTACCGCAAGAGGGCAAGAGCAGTGCTGCTTTGCAACTCAAACTTTTTCGAACTGTTTATCACAATTTTCAAATAATCGTCGTAAAATATGCTTATATTACATATATGTTTTACAGTGTTCTTTCATTTGAAAAATATAATGATTAAAGAACGAAAATTGACATAAATGGCATGTCATAATTGTGAAGGCTCACAACGGACATACACGAAATTGCTATTGTGATGTTTAGTTTTATTTTGTGTTTGTAAGCAAAAATACCTCTATGCATTGACTTTATGAACTGTCTATACAGTACACAAATATGCATCAACTCTATAGATTTATGTATCACTGTATACAGCGTCTTCGATTTTGAGATATTATTACGAACAACGAAAATAAAATTGATGCAGTCGCGAAATTGAATGACGCCTAGCCGGTCCGATTTTAATACACAGAGCAAATTTTGATGCACATAGCAGTTTCTAAAAACACAGAGTATTTAAATAATTAAACGAGAGCGAACTTGATCCGAGCTAAGCGTCATGTCAATAAAGTTAAAGCTTCCAGAATTTACGGGTTAGTTCTTCGCTAGTTATTTAATTGGGCCCAGATATTATAATCGTTAAGGGCGCGTAATATGATAATTTTATTTGTATTAAACCTACCAGTATTCAGGGGCGTAGCTTGACGTAAATAAATGTGTTGGCCACTTTCTCGGGGGTCTACCCTCCCGATTTTTATTTTCACTAGGTTGTCGTAGGTGCGTTTTGTTGTAAAAATAAATAAATGAAAACAACAATATTACTGTGTTTTACCTTGAATTAAATCTATATCAAGGCGTAATTATCGGGATTTCAGATTTAAGACCCTAACCGCCTATGCCTTCAGTTTTTATTGCAGATTTGGCATTTTTATTATTTCGTTTTCTGAGCAAAATGTGTAGGCCGTGGCCTACACGGCCTAAAGGAAGCTACGCCCCTGCTATTAAATGAGAAAGTATTATTTTATTTGATAAAACCTTTCGACTTTAAATGTCTGGTCCGTCAATATTTAAGCATATGACTATAGCATCCAAACATAATTTTTAAACCCCAAAAAGATAAATGACCTTAGTAAAAATGTCCAACATCAGAATGGATAAAAACAATTAAATGACAGTTATATCAATACAAGGGCATGTTTTAGAATTATGCCCATTTAATCTTTAATATAATACGCAAACTATAAACCATAGTATTGTAAAGTTATAGAGAATCACCGGATTTAATTCATATTCATTTATGTGTATTAAATTGCAAACGAAACAGAAAGTAAAACCATTTTGCCTTACATTACCATGTTGAACATAGATAAACAAATCTAAAAGCCCTGTCTTAGAATTTTGAATAAAAACTTTTTTTTACATTTTTTTAAATAGGTTAAATAACTTCATATTTAAATGCCAACCTCTTACGTCGAACATAAGGACTGTTTTAGTGAAATTGTGTTTGTTAAAACTCCATTCGGGTTAAAAAAAACTGCCTCTTTTGCGTGCCGTCAAGACATCTTAAAAATAGTTTTAGTCTTAAGAGTAAATTTTGAAAATTGTTATCATTCTATAAAAAGTAATTAAATTCTTTAAATGGCGTTTTCATTTAAACCTGAATACCCATATTTTAATTACAATTCTATTCAATTCAATATTCTTTAGTTCCACCAATTATTGATTATCATTCAAAATGAATGCAAATATGCAAAAAAAAAATGAGAGGAACAATCAAACACAAATATATGGATTAGCAATTACACATCTTCCAAATGTTTACCTTGTTCAGAGATATAAACAAAAAGATAAATATTGTTCTATATGTACAGTTCAGACGATGTTATTTGTGTTATATGTACACACAAGTGTCACATAACCTTTAATAGTCGAATGTTGATTTGTTTCACTTTAGATGTTTGTATATTATTGCTCATTAACAATTGATCGAAGATCATTCTCCCGTTGGGGGAGAAATGCATGAAATAGTTGAGCCGGGTTTGGAACGAATCATTCTGAACTCCTCGGCCATTTTCTATCGAAACAAACATGAATGTATGCCAGTACATCAGTATAAGTAGTTCGTAAACTTTTGATTATAGTATTAATTGTATTAAGCATGTATTTATAGAACTAAGTTTAAATTGTTTGCCAGTGAAGTGTATTATTGCAAACATAATTAAGCTTCCTAAGAGTTAAGTCATTAAGTTTAACTGCTATATTGAAATTACTACACGATCTTCTTGCAGCGTAGTTGTACCGATTTCTGACATTGTAAACTGTCCATATTCATCCGGTTGTTGCGACAGAAAATGACCGAGGAGTTCCGAAAGGGGTCGAATTTGGTTGTACTACTTTGTTTTGAATGATTCCAGCTCAAACGCAATTGTATACATATTTATACATGTTGTTATGATGAATGCGGATTTTTTTATGCTTTTGATAATTCATTTTTTAGTGAACTTACCTTACCTACAAATTTTCATCTACGTCGGAAATTGGAAAGTTTTCTTGATTTTTGTTTTCCTTCTTAAGTATGTTTTTTTTTTTTATAAATCATGTTTGCAGTGAAAAATATTGATGGGAAAATTGTAATCACGTTTCATTTTCATACAATTTCGACGATATATTAAAAGGCTTGTTTATTTTCATTTACATACAATTTCGACGATATATTGTAAAAAGTAGTACCTTTCGATCTTAATTGTATAAACAGCGTATCTTTGCCCTGTAAAATAACCTATATTAGTCATACATCATACGACACCCTTTATGTTACGGGTAGAATATATATTATGATGCTATAACGTTTTTTATTGAAACGCAGTTTACGCCAAAAAACAGGTAAAACCAGGAAACTTACGAAGTTAAAGCTTCACTCAAACAGACTGACCGTTTTTGGCAACTTTTTATTTATTTTTTCTTGGAATGATCAAAATGTTGCATAAATGTCTGAAAACTGGTGATATAAGACTGCTGATAGAAGATCAGATCACAGTTTTTTTTTAAATAATTACGCTCGAAATTTGATGTTTCATGGCAAAAAGCTTTAGGAAAAATGAAAACATCGGCAGTTTTCCAAACAATAAAGATTTGTTCTGTTATATGTTTTTTTCTAAATGACTGATTTGAAAACACTGATTCATCAATCAGCTGATTCTGAGATAAAAATTCAAAAACGTTTTGTAAAAGCGGTCAATCTGTAAGAGTACATTTTTAAGCCTTACGGTTATTTTTTGAAACCGGGCCCAGAAGAGTTTTTTTCAAAACAAATTCACCACTAACCGTGCCCAATATAAGCTAAACAGAACAGAACAGACCAGAACTTTTATTAGGCATAAACATTAACATGTTCGTAGCCATATGCATATATATACTTTCACGGCGACAATATAAAACAGTTTTGGCATTAGTGTTGTATGAGAAGAGCATAAAATCAAGAACAAATATAAATATAGCTATTCAAATAATAATAATAATAATAAGCAATAATTAAATTAAATTAAAGCACTTTTGCGCTTTTCAGTGGCAATATAAACAAATTTCGCAAGTTTCCTTAATAATGCTGCATTTTCAGAACTTAACAAAATACATTATAACGTTGTATGATTTACAAAAACAAGTATCAGAGAATTCTTAGCACTGAAAAAGATCATATTAAAACATTTTCCAGAGCTTGAGCTTTTCAAAACATTTCCAAATTTTATGGCAATCGGATACATGTTGTTATTCTTTAAATTAATGTTGTTTTCAAAGTTTGTTTTTTATTTAAAATTATTCAGGTTTTAAATTTTCGTCTGGCTCATCTCACCGTATGGTTATAATGGAAATATGTATGTCTTTTTATAACAATAATTGTTAAACTTATACAGTACAATGTACATTGTAAATGTAGAAAAGTACTCGTTAACCGTTTTGTGATCGTCATGTGTGTTGTTACTGTATTTGTTGTTACAAAAATGTTGTTAATATGTGGACTGATTTCTGTCATTTCGTGTTTTCTTTCCAAAAAAATATGCAGTTGCGGGGCGAAAATACGAAAAACGCCAATTGGCGGGGCGAAAAAAACGACGGATTATTACTTCGTATTTCCGTCCCGCCATTCTGCGTTATATAAATATCTCTTTTCTTTCGCTATTTTCGCGGCGAAAATGCGAAATGGCAGAACTCAGCTACCATAACAATGAATTTCACAGTGATGTGTTTTTGTTACACCTTGACAGCTATTTATTGGTTACCAGTAACATGCAATTGTCGTTAATATTATTCGTTTAAGTGTTCAAAAAATGCAGTATTGTATAATATTTCCGTCTGGCCGAAATATTACCATACTAAATAAATGTAACTTATTAATTGTTTTAGACATGTTTAAGCAAAAGCATCATTTTAAATATGTTGAACAGTCCTGCATTAAAATCTTAGAATGTGATATTGTTATTGATATTAAGTGTATATGGTTATTTTTTTATTGTCATAAATTTGCCGCCGCGCGCGATTTCGGGCATTTGGACGTAATTATTACAAATGAATTAACGATTCATTTTGTAAAAAGGTTCCAGATAAGTTTAATGTGCTTTACTTAATACTGCAAAACTTCCTTTTTGCAGAAGGAGTGCTATTGTTGCATATTTTTTCATTATGATTCTTAAAAAAATATTCAAATAATGTATCCGTACCAGCCAGGCTTCTTTTTTTTTGTTTTATTTTGAATAAGCTGATATAGTCATTTTCAACTTAAGTCCTAAATATAGACATTATATTCGTAATATTTATTTTATATTAATGCTTTATATATCGGTTCCATGCTAGTATAAACACTTAGATAAAAAAAAAACATTTGAAATATTTATACAATTAATTCATAAAGTGTCATTTCAACAATATTATTTCGAATTGACGTCATAAGCAATCGTCATAAGCACCACATGGCCTCACGTTACCTCAAATGTCAATGTATTGAAATAGGAAATAAAAAATAGGAGCAAATGTATGCCTTCAGACCGAAATTATGTAAAGTGGCTGTATATATAGAAAGTTTTTGTTATGTTTTTCAAATTGTACCGCCAAAATATTTGGCAAAATATTGGTTTTCAATTGTTTAACGTCGTTTTCTTGTGGTGCAGAAATTGGTGCAAGCTTTCACATTTTAGTACGAAAGGATGTGCCAATTGCTCAGAACTTCGTTAAAGTTAACAGCGTGTTAAACGACAGCGTTGTTAACTTTTAAACGTGAATTAGTTGATGACGTGCTTACATAATAAATAAGGACAGCTGAAAAAGTTGTCTCAAATTGTGTTAGAAAGACAGCAGGTCACAAGTGAATCCAATAAACTTCCAGGGCTGTAAAGATTCGAAAGTTAACAACATTGGCGTTAACAACATTGGCGTTAACAACATTGGCGTTAACAACGTTGTTTACTTTATCAAAAGTTCTGAACAATCCGCCCATTGTATTTCAATTCAAATCAAAAGCACGCTCACTAATATGTAATTATACTGTATTTGTAAATTTGGATGTTATAAAAAAATCAAGCAAATAAAACCATATCACTGAAAAAGGGGTATTTGTTATTGTTATCTAGAATTATACGCATATATATATATTTCTTTTTGATTAAAACTCGTAAAGTGTTTTTTTTATGAACTAGTCGAGTCAGCGTTATTCTATAGTCTATAAGTGTTAAGGTCTTTAGAATCTGGGGGTTGGGCGGGGGGTCGTTATTGGGGATATCATTTCCAGACTTTTAACTTATTTATTTATGTTGTAATTACACAAATATGTGTGCCAATCAAATTAAATTTCAATTAATTATCTACATGGACTTTATTGAAAAAAAAAACATTTGTCCGAAAAAGTCCGAAATGATGACGTTTGGTGACAAGGTGGCGCAGACAAACATCTGAAATGTGTTTGTATTATGTTTTAAGATAGTTTTATATTAAGTGACAGCATCAAAAATACTAACTGCAAAATCTTTAAGCATAAAATGCCTTTACTTACAGGTTGCAAGTGTTTTTTGGATGAAATGAGTCTTTAAAACAAATTATCGGGAAAACATACAGGCATGTTGGCCAGGCGAACAAGAAATTAAAGATTGTCAAGTTTTTGAGAAAATGCTTTTAATTGTTTATGTCCATTGCAGATAAAATGTCTCAATACATTCTGAAAATGTTAGTATCTCCCATTTTTATGTTTCGTATATTTTGGACAACCCTCGTATATATTTATTGTGTTACGCATCATGGCAAAATGTAACTGCTAATGAGTCGTTGACATTAGAACGTCCTTTCTAACGACCTTGGCCGCCAAAAGCCAACTAAACTGTCCAGTGGCCGGAGTACCCGGAGAAAAACCCAGGCCGCGAATCGAACCCGGGTCGCCTTGCACTCGCTTCTCACCAAGGCGACCCGGGTTCGATTCCCGGCCTGGGCGCATGTGAGTTTGATTAGTGGTCACCAAGCCGGACAAGTGGGTTTTCTCCGGGTACTCCGGTTTCCCCGTCAACACAAGACCACACTCTCGCGCAACACCGTGTCAACGAGAGTGACTTAGTATAAATTATCACAACTTCGTCCACAATCGTTGTTAAATGTATAATGTTTAAACTAAACTGTCCAGTGAGCACAGAAGCCCTGGCCCATCAGCAAAGTGCGGTAAAACTAGGCTGGGATTGGTAAGAAAAATGCCAATTTTTCCATAGACCAACCAACAAAACGCATGAAACAGTGGCAACGCCTGCTAGTTACGACGTCGGTTATCATTTTATAAAGCAATACGGCGATCATTCTTTTATTGTAAGGTTTATGCGGTCACCATTTTCCAAACATTATGGAATTATTGTTAACAAGCGATTTGACTAAGATTTGTTGACTTAGCCGA
This sequence comes from Mya arenaria, assembly GCF_026914265.1. Taxonomy (NCBI): domain Eukaryota; kingdom Metazoa; phylum Mollusca; class Bivalvia; order Myida; family Myidae; genus Mya; species Mya arenaria. The sequence continues at coordinate 37,467,310 of NC_069123.1, read as the reverse complement.
TCAATTTTCCGATTGTTCATAACTTTAAAGTTAACAACGCGATTTACGACATCGTTGTTAACTTTTAAACGTGAAAAAAACTGACGATGTACTCACAAACTTGAATACAGACGAGCTCCGTTGGCTCGAACTCGCTTGACTCGAAATCCTCGTTGGCTCGAACTGGATGTAAAAAACCGGTTTCTTTATACTGAATGTAAGCATTTCCTCTTGGCTCGACTTTTCCGAGGTTCTAGATATTTTCACCGGTCCCTGGGAGTTCGAGCGAACGGGTTCGACTGTATAAACAAAATCAGTTGAACAGATGTCTCGAATAGTGTTTGAAATAGAAGGGTATCAGTGTTTGAAATAGAAGGGTATCAGTTAAACTTCCAGCGCAGTAACAATTGGAAAGATAAAATCGACGGTGTTATTTACGTTTTTAATTTTAAAATGACATTCTTATTCAAAATCAATATATATATATATATACATGTATAACAAACATAAATGTTGATTGATAAACTTTAACTACTTTCTTAATGATGCGTTTATGGAAAATATATTTACACCTCAACTTCCATTCCTTAAATGAACTGCCTTTCGGCAATTGCGTTCATCAATCGATGAACGCAACATCTTCGGATATGTTCGGATCGTAATTGTTTGCATAACAATATACTTGAAAGCTATTGATCTTGTTATTGGTTGTATTGTGTCTGCAGGTCCCGTTAAATATAGATCAAAATTTTTAAAAGTGTTAGTTTATTATAAATATAATGGTACCAGAAGTGTTTCAATTTTACGTTTTAAAGTGATTTCAAGTGGTTGATCTTTTCCCGCGTTATTGTGACGTCATTTGAAAAAAATGTTTCCGGTTATAGTCGGGTCGTTCTATTTACAGAATGGGTAAGAGCGGATTACTTAAAGGTTTTCTTAAATGAAATGAAGATTTTTTTTAACAATTCTTGGACGAAATAATGAACTATTGGTGTAAATATAAGGAATGAATTGCGGGGTTGATGTCATTATCGGGGATATGAACGCAATTGGGTTGGTCAAAGTACGCGTGGAGTCCTTCGGACTCCACACACATTTACCAACCCAATTGCGTTCACACCCCGATAATGACATCAACCCCGCAATTCATTCCTTAAATTAATTACTGATAACAAGATTTTAACCGTGTACTTAATAGCAGACTGCGAAACAAAAAATGATTGGTGAATGCTAAAAGATTTACTGTGGTCCACTATAATTTTATCATGTAGAAATACCGTGTTTTATGCTCATTTCCTTCAAATTAAACTCGATATCCTTCACAAGAATCATTGTTTTCAACATGCATTCATCCTTTTTGGAATTTTAAAAAAAAAATATATTATTTTTTGTGGTAAATCTTATTTGGGAGTAAGAGTGCATCTTTAACAAAAGTCTGAAAAAAGCGGCGCAATGTCTTAGATTATACGATTGATGAGGTTACACAATTGCTATTACGTTTTATTACGTGGAATGAAAATTATATAAGTGGTAATTTAAAACGAAAAAATAAAGAAGTAATCTTTTTTAACTATGATTAAGTACTTGCAGCCCTTTTTTCAGGTTTTGGGGAAAGGTGGCGGGTCCTTCTCAGAGGGGAAAATTAACAAAATTGGGGAAAATTGACATTGACATTTGTTTATAAAAAAAGAAAGGCGAACACAATAAACTTGTTTCACAACTTTAATATCATGTTTTCTCATGCTTTACAAACATATGTCCCTCTTTGACCGATTGAAGATGTTAATGATGTTGTTAATATCTGATTGAGAAAGTTCAGTAGTTTCAGAAATCACAATTCTGATCAAAGATTCTAGCCTGACTTGACCAAGAGAGCTCCTGGATGGAGTGCACAAGGAATTCATCAAACTGAAAAGTCTCTCAACACAAGCTGTTTTTTAGATGAAAGAGTCGACGGTTCAGACAAAGTAGTACTAGCTGATGACGATTCCAATGTGTGATCATTACTGAACTGTGATTGTGATGGGCCATCGAGGTCGACATCCACAGACTGCACTTTCCTCCGTTTTTCCGCATTATTATTATAATCAAGGCTCAGAGACTGTTGGCGAAAGAATGTGTCGACCCGCTTACATCCTTTCGCCGCAATTTTGTCCAATTTCTTGACGTAACAACGATTATTATGCGACATTTCCAACTTCAAACTGAAATATCGTGAACGAAATCGTGGGCGGAAATCGCATATGGTTTCCGGAGTAGATGCTTTATTATTCACATACAATTCAGTTAAACTGGGAACCAGTACATTCGGAACACTCGGTAGTCTAGGAAGTACACTAAGATGACGTCATACCAAAGTTTAGAAGACGGATAATAACTGCGTCGCTTTATATCGTTCCGTTTTCGGATTTTTTTTGATTTTTTTTTTGGCGGTGGGGAATTTTAAGCGACAATTGGGGAAAAATATATACTTTTTTGCTTGGGGAATGGGGCCGAATGTCGGCCCCAAAAACAGAATAAAAAAAGGCCTGACTTGTAACCCATAGTTTATTTTCCAGTGCTGATACCCGGCTTCAGGAGCGACGTGACGCCTTGATCACGTTAGCCTATGACGGCAACGTCACCTGGATACCACAGGGAATCTACATGAGCACGTGCGATGTTGACGTCAGAACATTCCCTTTTGACAAACAGAATTGCTCTCTCAAATTCGGCTCCTGGACTTATGATGGTAGCAAACTAAACCTTGATTTTTTGTACGATAAGCGAGAAATGCTCACAACGGACTATTTTGTCGCAAACAAGGCGTGGACGGTGCTTGAAACCCCAGGGAAGCGAAATATCATATCGTACGCATGCTGCCCAAACGTGAAATACCATGATTTGACGTACACAGTAATTTTTCGGCGTTCAGCGTTATCTTATGCATATATTTTGATACTCCCCTGTGTTCTACTGACGTCCCTGACCTTGGTTCTATACTGGATTCCACCCGAGTCTCCCACGAAGATGAGTCTCGGTGAGTATAGTAAACGTTGTTTTTTCTTTTTCAAATTTATTCATATACGAAAACAAAAATGAGAGCCTCACCAAACATGCATCAAGAAAACACATTAACAGAAATAACTGAAATATATATATATACAGGTACATCAAGTAAATATGTTTTAGAAAAGATGAAAGTAACATAATTTTTATTTTAAACTAAGCGATACAAAATGTGCAATTTATATATTAAAATCGAGATTATTTCGATGTTTAATTTATATTGATTAACCATAATATTTGTCTGCATGCATGACATCACAATGACGCTATTATTAAGATCTGATATATTAAAGGGAGGTAATAAAACGAACTTTCAGTGTGAGTTTATTGCAATTATATTAATTTGTTTCTTAAATGACATAAGATTTTAAAAAAAAACTGTTTCGAACAGTTAGAATATTATTTAATATTTTTCACTGTTTTCTAAAATTAAGCCCATTCTCCTTTTTAAATAAAAAATCAGCGCGCACAAGACTTGGACACAATATCGATGACGTCATTTCCTGAATGACACTACACACGTGTTTTTTTTTCTAATAAAATGCAGTGAAATGTCTTTTAACACTACTTTTAGGAATATAATATTAAGAAAAATTGTCTGTTTGCAGTGTAAGATCACAATATATTTCACCTCTTGAACACAAAAACTTATATTTCACGAGTGGCGTAGTGGTGAAAAGAATTACGACCATACACTGAAACAACCAATTTAAATGAACTCGCTCACATTTAACAGGATTAAATATCGCAAATGATAATTGTAATTTAAATATGAACATATTGTTTGTAACATGACAAACAGATGAATGCCAGTAACTGTAATGTAATTTTTCAGAAAACTACGTTTTAAAACTCAATTTTAATAAAATAAAGAAAGAAGAAAAAAATCCATCATAAAATTAATGAACGAGTCCCTTTAACTGGAGAAGATAACATGATCAAACGAATAATTAATTTAAATATCACCGATTTATTTTCAATAATTAATCATATCACTGTAATATTCTGGATGCACTCGTTTGATATGCGTGTTTTGGTTTAATTTATATTTGATATTGAACCATGGTAGTCTTATCTACAGCTGTTACGAAGTCTAGCAGTACATTAAACTTTACTTGGCCATACTACAGATTGGAAGAAATGATCTCGCACTTTTTAATTAAAGCTCAATGACATTTCGAGATTCCAATTGCAACTTCATGCCAAACTAAAATAAATATTATGAGCAATTTCTACTACTGAGGCGCTGATTTTTTAAAGTGATTATTCAGAAGAAAACAACAACATATATTTATAACGGTTAACAAATGAATTGTTGTTGTTTTTTTTCAAACTATAAATCTATGTAAATAAGACGAGGGCATCCGTATTGCCTTGCTCGTTTTTGCTTTTCTTATAGAACTGTTGATTTTTAAATAGTATATATTATTGCTGATCATCTCATTCAAAACCATGCCTAGGATGCTTATGATGATGATGATGATGATGATGATGATGATGGTGGTGGTGGTGGTGGTGGTGGTTGTGGTGGTTGTGGTGGTTTTGGTGGTGATGATGGTGGTATGATGATGATGATAATGATGATGATGATGATGATGATGATGACGACGACGATGATGATGATGATGATGATGATGATGATGATGATGATGATGATGATGATGATGATGATGATGATGATGATGATGATGATGTTTATTGGTGGTGATGTAGCTGTTTAAAAATAATTCTACCATTTCAGGTATGAGCATCTACATGGCCTTTTTTGTGTTGTTGTTGTTGTTCGAGGCAAACATGCCGCCGGCGTCGGAGGGTGTACCAATCCTCGGTAGGTATAAATAAGTGCAATCCGTATCAATCACAAGCTGACTGTTCAGAACTTTGAACTGAAGTCAACAACGTAATTAACTACATCTCTGTTAACTTTTAAACGTGAACTGTTTATTGATGTGCTTATATAATGTAATATAAACAGGTAAAACTTAACAGTGGTCTCAAATCTTGTTACAAAAACAGAAGGTCATAAGTGAATCCAGTAAACTCCAGGCAGTAGAGATACATAGATTTCAAGTTAGCAACGCTGACGCTAACACCCTTGTTAACATTAACAAAGGTCTAAACAATGGGCCTTTTGTTTCAAAAATAACACAAATAACGGTAACCCTGTTAAAAGGCCCATAGACACTAAACGAGACACACAAATAACGATTACCCTGTTAAAAGGCCCATGTACAATAAACGAAGCACACAAATAACGATAACCCTGGCACATGTACATTAAACGAGACACACGAATAGCGATAACCCTGGCACATGTACATTAAACGAGACACACGAATAACGATAACCCTGGCACATGTACATTAAACGAGACACACGAATAACGATAACCCTGGCACATGTACATTAAACGAGACACACGAATAACGATAACCCTGGCACATGTACATTAAACGAGACACACGAATAACGATAACCCTGGCACATGTAATATCGATAACCCTGGCACATGTACATTAAACGAGACACACGAATAACGATAACCCTGGCACATGTACATTAAACGAGACACACGAATAACGATAACCCTGGCACATGTACATTAAACGAGACACACGAATAACGATAACCCTGGCACATGTACATTAAACGAGACACACGAATAACGATAACCCTGGCACATGTACATTAAACGAGACACACGAATAACGATAACCCTGGCACATGTACATTAAACGAGACACACAAATAACGATAACCCTGGCACATGTACATTAAACGAAACACACGAATAACGATAACCCTTTTAAAATGCGCAAGTACAAATTACAAAATCATTCATCATCCTATTGCACACAATTCGGCAAAGTGTTGACAGTGACTTAATTTAAATTTTCTGGTAAATGTCAGCCCAAAGCCATGAGGCTCACTATTGAACGTACTTGAAATAAAGATGGTTTTAAATCGATTCTTACACAACCTTCACTGGTGAGTGTATTTTTAATGCCGTATTTTTTTCCAGAGTTTTAGACAAGTTTTGCACCCAATTTAATCTGACTCTAACAGAAAGAGTTGAATTGGCATTATAAGATCAATTCTAATGTCATAGATTTGGAGATAAAGTTAAATACGAGTAATTTTTCTGGCCTCTTAATCTTAGTTATGTTGCTTCATGCCGGAAAAAAAAACATTCTTAGAATCCTTCATAAATGGAATTACTGTGTTTCCTATACCCAACTGAATTTTGATTAAGATAAATATGAGTTTGCGTCTGAAAATGGAATCTTGGTTTTGCCTATAATACAGATGACTTGTGTGAAAATGAGTCAATAAGTCTCAAACGTTTAATTGACGTTTTTTTCCGCAATTTCGCCAAACAAAGTAGCTTTCGTTCCCAAGATGAAGATTTGTGCTGCTGTTGGTTCTCATTAGAACCAATTTAAGCGTATAGAAATTGTTTATTATATTTATTTTCATACGAATTTCATTCAAAGTGTTTATTCTATGTTAAAAATAGAACGCCCCATACCTTCGGAATTTAGGCAACCAAATAAAACAACAAGTTTAAAATGCCTAGTTGAAAGAATGTTTTGCATGATAATTCCCTACTGTGCATCCCTTGTTAAAGGCCTAGTTTAATCCTTCTATTAGTGACCCCCCCCCCAAAAAAAAAAAAAAGAAAAAAAAAAAAGAAAAAGAAAACCCCAACAACAACAAACAAACACACAATTGTATTGTACATAAACTCTGTGTATTGATCTTAATCTAATTGCCTAATTAGCTTATCAGATTTCCGATCTGAATATCCTGATGTGCAGTTTTGGGGGTTTTATTATAGAAATGCACCCTAAATGGCTCTGAGCCAATAAACAAATAAACAGGAAATTAGACCCTTCTGTGACATCAGTGCAAGTAGCAGGAGATGAACAGCAGGGGATTGTCATGCCAAACATTCCTTAAACTAGGCCTTTAGATGCATCAGTGTCACAGCATAAGTAGAACTTGCTGTCTATTGGCTTAGGGCCATTTGGAGTTGACACTTAAAGTGTAGATAATCTCAATATCTCACTAAGACATAACCTTTTCTATAAACACTATGCATAGTTGATGTTAATTTGACCGATGAGAAGTGGATAATAAGAAACTAAGAGTAAAAATTGTTTAAATAGTTTATTTGATATATTTCTATCCATTTCAAAATACATAGTCACTATTGTTATATAAAAAGTTTTGAAGCAATATGGTTAACATTACTCTTATTCTTATGATTCTTTGTTATGATAATCTAATATTATAAAAAGGGAAACACAATAAAACTTTTAGAATAAAATGTTTGGTTCATTCCTTTAATAAAACCTTCAGACCTGCGCAGCAGGACAATCAGATCTGAGATCTATTAGACCGAAGAGGCCAACTTATATTAAGATAAATACAAAGAGGTTGTGTACTATACACTGATTTGGGAGGTGGGTGTTCACTTATAGAAGGCTTAAACTAGCAAATTATACCATAACAACTACATTGACCATCCCAGTAGTCGTCAACTCATTTACAGTCACAAGACTCATAACGACTCTAAACGATACCCACAAACGTAAATCACCATGAAGCCATTTTATGATTTAATTATTTGATATATTTTATTTTTCAGGAACGTATTATTGTCTTAACATGGTGTTGATCACTGCTTCGACATTCCTGAACGTTCTTGTTGTAAACCTGTCATTTTACGGAGCTAGATCAGCTGTGCCAAAACATTTGAGAAATGTAAGATATATTTTCCGTATTTCCAAAAAAGCGAAATCAGTATACTTATGCACTAGTCAATTCTAACCACGGCCCCTCCAGGTCCGGGGAATAGCGGGGACTTTGACGTTCGGTCTAGCCAAGCCCGGGTAAAACCCCGCCCTGCGGGGCGAACTGATGGTAAAATCCCAGCCAAATGCCCCCGCACCCCAGGGACCCTATATTTGACGCGAATACAAAACCACCGCATTCACCCGGCATTGCAGGGCCACCGGGATGGTAAAAACACGGCCCATTTCCCCGGCTATCCCCGGCTATCCCCGGACCTTGGGGGCCGTGGTTTCAATTGACTGGTGCATTATGTTAAAGTCATCTTTAAGCTTTTTTTAGTTGCCCGATCCAAACTCTTGTCAGAAATGATTGTCCAAGGCTATTTCTATTACATAAACCCCAAAACAAGAGAACGAGATCAAATAAAGAAACACTATTCACACTGGGCCAATATTACGAACACTCTCAAGTCTGAGTTTAGACTCGAGTGACAAAACCCCAAACCTGTTTTTTCATTGTAACGTTCTTTCTAGTTGAGTTTTGGTAATAAAAATGGATTACTTTAATAACTATCAAAATATGAAGTACAATGTATTCATATTTATTTTTGTCAAACGAATGTTATTATTTATTATAATAAGATGATTCTTTGTAATTCATTAAAAGTGTTTTTATGGGTCTAACTTTAGAGACTTGCACTTGAGACTGTTTGTATTCATGGTCCAAGGGTCGGTATTTACTTAAGTATTGAGTATGAATTTCAGATTCAGACTCCGACTAAAAAACTTACTTATTAACAAATTATCTATGAAATAACTAAAATGGACACAAACTGTGTACTTGATTGTAGAGGTGATTGTATGCAACCGATACGCCAAATATTGCCATCCTTGCTCCTATGATAACACTTTAACAACATAATATTGTTTAACTGAGTCCGATTCTCGAACTTAGGTTAAAGACGTTAGTGAAATTTGGGGCAGTGATTACGAACATTCTCAAGTCCAAGTCTGGTCTTTGGTTAAATTATTGATTTGGACTTGAAACTGTTTATAATCATGGGCCCAAAGGTCTTACACTTTGAGACAGCCGGGACACTAAAACATTTTGTAAAATGTTTGTCTTTAAGTGCATGCATTTCATTTCACACGAGTTCTGTCATTTCAAAATGCAAATTGTAAAAGCAATTTCAAATCAGAGTGCACTATTCATGATAGGCTCACAAGCACTTAAAGTTGGATGAAGCTAATTTCCTGGGATTTTTTGTGTTCAATTAAAAGCCTGTTCTTCTCAGTGTGCAAATATAAAAACAAGTGCAGATATTTATTTTCAATACCAATGTTCGTAAAGGCTTATTGATAGATTTGATATAAAAATTGCTTTGTTAATTATACAATGAGTTCCATTAAAATCATTTAAGTGCACTGGTTTAAACTTTAAGTGTAATCAAATTTTAACAATATGTGTTTGATTTGCCCCCTCACAGGTGATGTTCCGTTACTTTGCACGTGCAATGTGCATGAACAGTCTTGTACAACCATTCCTGGACGCGGACAAAAAACGACTAATCCCCGTTGCTATACCCGGAATGGGGCTCGCAAACGGGGACAGTAAGTTCCCTCGATATTGGAAAGGATCATGTGAAAAACTCTCTAGACAAAAGGACCAAATAGAACTAGACCCACAACTGACAGAAATCGATTCCAAATTAAGCGAAATTCGGGAGTTTTTGAACGTTTACCAGGAAAGACTGGACTATCGAGACAAGACGGAGAAGATTTCAAAAGAATGGAAAGCGCTGGGGCTGATTTTTGATCGCCTTTTCTTTTGGATTTACTTGGTGACAATTTTGACCTCCCTCTCGGTGGTTTTATCGATTATTTTCAGTGAAGCTTGAAATTACAGCCCGATTCTCTTCACACCTTTCTTTAAAGCTGCACTCTCACAGATTTACCGTTTTGACAACTTTTTTTATTTTTTGTCATGGAACGAGCCAATTTTTGCAAAAATGCATGGAAACAAGTGATATTAGACTGCTGACAAAAAAACAGATCACAGATTTTCATATTTAAGTTCAAAAATTGATGTTTTATGCATTTTTTTTTCAAACCGTTAGAAACACTTCTAGCCATGAAAAAATAATTTTCGAAGGGAAAGATGAAAATCTGCGATCTGATCTTTTGTCAGCAGTCTTATATCACTGGTTTGCAGATATTTACGCAAACATTCGCTCATTCCAAGACAAAAAAAAAAGTTGTCAAAACGGTAAATCTCTGAGAGTGCAGCTTTTAACTCATTGGCCATCATGTAACCATTTCATAGCGTTTTCCTGGTGATCTTTGTATTTTATATGTCTACTGTATGTTGAAACAATCTATATTGCTGTGTCATGTATAAGTATATATAAAATAGCACTTGTATATTGTATCACTCATTAGTTAGGCCTTCTCTCGTGCTCTGCTCTAAGCAAACTATTTAAGTACGGCTGCCTTTTGAATACAAATTGTCGAGGTTTTGTGTTAACGTTGGTGTCGTCGTCAGCATCGTTGTTCAAACAGCAAAATCGTTCAAGATTGGGATAAAACTTGGTATACATGTTACAAGTGTAAACAAATATTAATGCCCATGACAATTGGAACTCCTCGGTCATTTTCTACAACTCTCATCATTAAAACAACCTCGGATGTAAACGGACCGTTTACGATGTCAAAATTCTCAGGTGACTCTGAGGAATAATAATTATTTGTGCAATAAACTTCACTGGGAATTAATTTAAACAAAGTAATGCAAGTTACGCGTTAAAGCTTTACGATTAATTAATATCATTATTAATTTAACGAATTCTTACCTCTACTGCTGTACCGGCATACATCCGAGGTCGTTGTTGATGGATAATGGCCAATGAGTTCCGGTTGATGCCATAATCGACTCTGAAACACGAGTGTAAAAAAGTGTTCATAGGACGAGCGGTGGCACTTCACAATTCGAATTATTATACCTATCACTGCATGTTTTACCACCTGAAGCCAATTGTGTAAAACTGGATAGATTATCCTGAGGGCATCTTTTGAATCGTTTGCACAAAACAGCGATGTGATTGGTCAACAGCATTTTTTGGAAACATATTGACCAATCAATAGACATTTTGGCCAACTTTAACAAATCCAAGGAATAAACCAGTGTAATACCATTGGCTCCAGAAATTAAGATATTTGAAGATAGAATGTACACATAGAGAAATACACTTGCACTGAATAACTTTAAATAATTGATATATCCGAATAATGATAAGATTGTTTGCTTCACCATTGTACTAGGAGCACCGTTCTTTAATCGAACTCAAGCTGATAACAAAACTTTTGAAGGTCTTACCTTTTGTGAGGCGTCTGTCGATGTTGTTTACGGCAAAGAAAGGCAATAACCCTTACCTGATCTCCATGATAGATCTGACCTTTTGATTTCTTGGATCAGGTCTATCGATTACTCACGCAAAAAACACTTTGTGCACAGTAGGCATTAGCTGTCGTCTTCCAGGGCCTCAATATGACAAAAATACTTTAATCCATTCTCAATCTCTTAATACAGTAACACAGCATAGAATGATTGAAAATCTTATATGGTTAATAACAAAAGGTGTTAGGTTAGGTCTATACATACTGGTTTAAGCCCTAAGTAGACCCGTGTTCCAGTGAACGACAGTTCCATAGCCGTAGTCCCATCATTTATCAGTGAAGTAATTCTGATGCGTGTGTGGTCTGTCTGTGGCGTATGTATTTATGTATGTGGTGCTTATACGTGTGTGTCTCTAGTTCATCGAAAAATAGTTCCTAGGGTATCTGAATAAAACAACTTAAAGTGACACACGTATCTAAAATCAATACATACACATGTATAACAAACATGGATTTGAGTGATAAAACTTTAACTGTTTTCTAAATAATGTATTTATTGAAAAAACTCATTACTGATAACACGATTTGTAACCGTGTATTTAATATCTGAAAACGCAAAAATATTAAATGATTGGTGAGTGCTTAAAGATTTACTGTGATCTACTATCGTCTCATATGGTAGCAATACCGTGTTTTCTGTACCTTTTTTCAAATAAAACTCAGTATCCTTCATAAGACCCATTGTTTTTGACATGTATTCAACCTGTTTGGTATATTTAATTGTGGTAAATCTTATTTGGGAGTAAGAGTGCATCTTTAAGTCAATATTCCAAAGAAATATGATATAAAAGCTACACTTGTACTTGAGTACAAAATATCATTATTGAGCAATAACTTTAAGTATATTTTTTGCTCTAGAATAACGTTAAATAATCGTAAAAATAATGATGCGTATCAACATAATACATAATAAGGCGTCGTTTTAAAGGCTTACAATATAGATTGATGCAAATTGATGTTGTTATTTTGCATTTCAATTACATATTCATGTTTAACTTAATTAACTTCAATGATGAAAGAAATAAGGATCTGAATAGGTATAGATAAACAGTATTTACCTTTATAATTTTTTTTTTTATTAATCAACATTTACGAAGCTATAACTTTCCCAGTCGAAAAGGCGCCAAAATATTGCTAATATTATTTTATCTATACCTATATCATAGACGTTTTTGTTTTCGATCATTAACGTCAAATGAGTGTTACATGACAATGCATTAACATAAAAAAGATATATCAACTGATAGTGTGCGTCTTTAAAAACATGTAAGATTTTGAATCAGGCTTAGTATTAAATGAGTTGAGATTGTGATTAAGTGTTTTCGTGTTACTGGGACCAGTTCTTTTTCCAACGACTTATAGTATTTGTATAATTCTCACACGACGTCTTTCGAAAGAAATTTTAATTTTTACCCCTCTTAAAACTATATACATCTATTCTTACTATATTTTGTCTACAAACGAACAATGGTATCATCGTATTAATCATCCATGTAGATTGTGTTGTTCATATGTACATCGCTCATCGAAGCGATATCGTAAAGGGGATGTCTGCTTTATTCATTTAATTTCAAACTTATCTAGTTTACCACAGGTTTGAGATTTTTATTTACTTTTATTTGTATGATGTTGCGCGAGAGTGCGGTGGAAACCGGAGCATTCGGAACACCTCGGCCAGTTTCCATCGGATGCATGTAGGATGTAGGTACATCAATAAATAGTTCGTGTAATCTTAAATAAAAGTATTAATTAATTGTTATGTGTTAACGTGTTTTGTATATACAAAGTCTTTGAGGTGAATTATTGCATAATTAATATGACTCAAAAGAGAATATTCATTCAGTTTAAGCGCTTAATTGTAATTTCTACGCGATCTACTTGAAGCGTACTTAAAAGTAATGATTTCTGACACTGTAAACCGTCCATATGCACTCATTGTTGTTTTCGATGGACAATGGCTGAGGTGTTCCGAATGAAACCGGAGTATCCGGAGAGAACCCACTTCTTCGCTTCGGTGACTATAATTCTCGATCAATTTCAATTTTACCTTTCAAAGAATATTGTCCACATACGTAAAGCATGCTGTGGTAATACAGTAAATTTTTGTGCCATAATGTGAGTGGAAATTAAGTTCCATACCAAGATAAAACCCACAATTCTTAACCCATGAATCTTTCATTTCACAAAACCATCAAGCAAACTCATCCATCTCAAAATGTGATAGTGTATTGTGCTATGTTGCTTTGTTGTACATGAATCTTTGTGTGAACAAATACTTGTCTGAATACAATGTATTTACAAGAACATGTGCATAGCTGTCTATATGTTAATATAAATGTATCGATATAATGTGAATTGTATTTTCATAATGTTAACATTTCATCCTTATGTAATTCATTGAAAGCATATTTTTGACTCGTAATATGAAAACTGAACATTAGAGAACTTGCAAAATACTACTTGTATGTGTACTTGTATGTATAATTGTATGTGTGCTTGTATGTATACATGTATGTGTACTTGTATGTATACTTGTATGTGTACTTGTATGTGTACTTGTATGCATACTTGCATGTGTACTTGTATGTGTACGTGTATGTATACTTGTATGTGTACTTGTATGTGTACTTGTCTTTGTACTTGTATGTGTATTTGTATGTATACCTGTATGTGTACTTGTATGTGTACTTGTATGTATAATTGAATGTGTACCTTATGTATGTTTGTATGTGTACTTGTATGTGTACTTGTATGTGTGCTTGAATGTGTGCTTGTATGTGTACTTGTATGTGTACTTGTATGTGTACTTGTATGTGTGCTTGTATGTGTGCTTGTATGTGTACTTGTATGTGTACCTTATGTGTGTTTGTATGTGTACTTGTATGTGTACTTGTATGTGTGCTTGCATGTGTGCTTGTATGTGTACTTGTATGTGTACTTGTATGTGTACTTGTATGTGTGCTTGTAGGTGTACTTGTATGTATACATGTATGTGTACTTGTATGTGTGCTTGTATGTATACTTGTATGTGTACTTGTATGTATACTTGTATGTGTACTTGTATGTGTACTTGTATGTGTGCTTGTATGTATACTTGTATGTGTACTTGTATGTGTGCTTGTATGTGTGCTTGTATGTATACTTGTATGTGTACTTGTATGTGTGCTTGTATGTGTGCTTGTATGTATACTTGTATGTGTACTTGTATGTGTGTTTGTATGTGTACATGTATGTGTGCTTGTATGTGTACTTGTTTGTGTGTTTGTATGGGTACATGTATCTGTGCTTGCATGTGTACTTGTATGCGTACTTGTATGTGTGCGTGTATGTGTACATGTATTTGTACTTGCATGTGTACTTGTATGTGTATTTGTATGTGTGATTGTATATGTACATGCATCTGTACTTGCATGTGTACTTGTATCTGTGCGTGTATGTGTACAAGTATCTATACTTGCATGTGTACTTGTATGTGTACGCCGTATGTCGTTTGCGAAATTTCACTTTACACTTTGGGTAGTATTCAATGAAAGTGTTATCCTTGTCCTTAGCTATGCCTCAGTGATTAAATTCTATTGGCCATTTATTTTTGCAGTCCAATTAAAACACAGAGTCTAATCTTACGCTTAAATGTGATCTAATTTGGTTATTGGCTGGCTGAAACTCGTATAAATCACGTTCCTTATGGTATTGTATAGTGTATGTACACATACTTTGATGACGTAGTACACAAAAAGTAGCACAAAAACGTATCTAGTGATGACCCAATGATGTTTCATATCAGTGACAGGAACAAATAGTATGCTATGATATATTCTAGTACGTGATCTCTTGATCTTTGTACGAATTCATTATATGATATTGCATTCTTACAGAAACCAAATCCATTCATTTACAAAAATGTATTTAATAGGATTGACATATCTTTTTTGAAAGATGAGTGTGAAGTATGATCATGTTTCATAAGTTTGCTATAACTCTTAAATATCAAAGAGTTGTCAAAGAAGTTGCGAAGACTTACGTGTGCATGATCTCATACGTTGCTTACACGTACAGGTAAACGATGCTGTTAAGCTTAAAATCAGTGTTACAAAACAACATTTTAAACGTGTACTTGTAAGCTCACTTATTTCGCCTAAATTAGTTATCGTAGATGCAATTTAAAATTGTACACTGTACACATACCTGTATGACGTAGTGCACAAAAAGTAGTCCAAACGTACGCGTACCCGTAAATGTAGTGTTTCGCAACCTCTCTATGGTGATAAAAATACCCATTAACACATGTATCGCATCTTCCGCAGGCCGAAATCGGTTGTGTATATTAGAATGCATTTTATTTAAAATGTTAATTTGTCCTGTAGTTCATGTAAACCGTATTTACCTATCAAAGTTTGGTCGGCCGTCAGGGACTCGCCTGGGGAGTATTTACTGACCGGGTGCCTGACCCGATAAAAACCATCATACAATTAACTCGGTCTTACACCCCGATATTTTGATACCCAAGACATACTGAAAATCTCATTGTTCCAGGTTTTTATAGTGTTTAATGCACATCCCCCAACACACAAACACACACATACACACACTCTCCCTCCCCGGTTGGCAAAGCTTTGATATGTATCATTGTGATAAGATATGCCCCTTGGCCCCTCGTTCTGTTTCTTTCGTCCTGTCCAAAGCTGTCTGTGTTCTTCCTAAGTGTATCTTACTGTCGGTTTTGAGTAAGTTTGGCGATTGCGCGTGCGTGTGTGGGTACAGTTCTGTGAGACTTGTTCATGGTTTTACCATATGTAAATTGTATTACACGTGATTTAATGTTCCACTTGATGTTTGAGTAAAGTGGCTTAGTCGTACATGAGTCGTAAAACTAATTTAAAGGCGTTGACTTTTAAAATATCACTTGTTTTAAAGTCGTTCATGAATTATGTATACCAAAAGAGAAAACTCTTTCATTATTAACAGGCAAATCAAATTCAGGATATTGCTGTTTCATTCAAGTTGACATAATTGACGCTCGATCGTAACAACATGCGTTGAAACTACATTACAACAGCAATTTATGGATTGACAAAACATTCAAATCCTGTCGTTTGAAAGCCTTTCTCCCCCATTTCGTACTCAGTAAGATTTTAAACAATGATCTAATCCTGACTGAAACTTTAGCTTGTAGGCGGCGTGCCATATTTAATATCGAACTTAGTGTATTAGTTTGCATGTATTTTGTTCATCTTATCCAAAGATTATATCATAATAAAACTTGAAGATAAATATGTCTCTATCATTTTAGCATGCATTCATTCAGAACCTTTGCCCACCTGTAACTACTTTTTTGCGATGAATTTCAAAGTTTATTAGCAGACCCGGATATAATAATCATGGAAGCATTAATTGGATGATTTTCCGGTGTTGGTAAAACGGGTTGTGTGCACTCGGAACAACTCGGCCATTTTCCAACAAAAACTATTTCGGATGGATATATTGACGGTTTACAATGTCAGATTTCTTTACATTTAACTACGCAGCAAGTAGATCGCGTAGTTATTTCAATTAAGCAGATAAGCCTAAGGACTTTATTCTTAGGAATATTAATGATCTGTGTAATACAACACTTCACTGCATGTGAATACATTTGAACTTAGTTATACATGTTTATATGCAAGTTGAAACAATACAATTAATTATTAGTATTGTTATTAATATTATTATAAATTTTACGAACTACTTTCACTTACGCATCGGCATACATCCGAGGTTGTTTTTTTTTATGAAAAATGGCCGCTGTGTTCCGATTTGGGTGGTGTGTTGTGAATTCAGAATTGGTATAAACAGAAAGATGACTACCGCTATGAGTTGGCATATGGAACTTAGTATGTATCAAGCTGATATCAATACGTATCATGTGGTTGCATTTGACATTGGTGGGGTAATGATAGGGTTACGTTCGCTTTTACTAAAAAAATGTGTTTTAGTTTAGAATAACGTATACAGCTGAATCCATGTATAAGATAATATAAGATAATCTTTATTTAACGTCGGTTACATTCAAACAGGGTAACATTAGCTACCAGCTATTGTCCGACAATGTATAAAGAAGGTCTTAGTAGCGACGTACCATGGGGTTGCATTAAGGATTGGATGATTCAAGGTCATGACCTCTACAATAGAAAAACGGTTTCAGTTCAAAAACCTACGTTAGGAATGGCATATAGTGGCGAAGGAGCGCAAACTGCCGCATGTACAGACGTTCTTGGGGTGACATTTTGGTTTGGTTGGATTAAGGTCAAGGTCAATGTATCTACATGAGATACTTGTATTTTAGACATGATATATATGATGAAATGTTGTTAGTAAACAACCATGTGAAGATGTGCTTTGGACTTGCATTATGTGATAGTTGATTCGAAGTTAAAGGTAGATTTTACTCCAAGAAGTAAGATCACATATGTTTATAGTTTCTACCCAATAACTTAAATTGCGTATGTGGTTATACTCCGTGGCACTTGACTGTTCCTATCTTTATACCAAGTTGTTTGCCAAAATATCTAGATTGTAAACATTGGATATAAGTTTATTTACACATTTAGAAGTTTCTTGTTTCTCTTTTTAAGAGAACCAACATTCATTTTATGCTTCCTTATCTTCAAATAGACGCGCTGCTGATAAGTTCCACTTTTACTGAAATAAAAATAGTTACACTAGTTGGCCTATACGGTAAGGCTGATGAAAAACCTTGAATAAAGTTAAAACTCATATCGCGATTTATCGATCTTAGACATTAATGTAAATGGCGTCGCATTGGGATGATTAAACTATTTTTAAACACTTATTTAACGTGGATGGATTTTAATAAAACATTTATATGTGTTCTGGTCATAAAGAACATGAATAATTCAATTTCCCTGGTTAAGACACCCACCAACAACGCAAGGGAACTAACTCAAACAGCGGACGGTTTTATAGTAAACGTGAAATAAATCGGCTTCTCTTAGGAATTTCCAAACGGAACTTCATGGCCATTTTCCATCGAAAACAACCTAAGATGTTTACGGACGGTTTATAATGTCAGAATTCCTTGCACTTAACTACGTAACGCTGCAAGTAAATCGCGTAGTAATTTCAATTTAGCAGTTAAACGCAAGGACTATACTCTTAGAAATATCAATTATTAATGCAATAATACACTTCACTCGGAAGCAATTTCCACTTAGTTATATATAGTAATACTTAACATAAACACCACAATTAATTGATACTGTTATCATAAATTCTACGAACTACTTCTACTGATGTTCCAGCATACAATCGTTGTTGCCTTCAATGGAAATTGGCCGATGAGTTCCGATTGAATGTGCCTGAGTGTCTCGATGTGGAAATTTAGTTTATTATTGTTTGATGTTGACATATATGTGTTACGCATGACGCAATCGTAACTCCTCGGCCATCTCTCAAAGGAAAATGGCGAGACGCTCCGATTGACGTATTTATTTCTTTCGATTTAACTTAACCGCAAAACAACATTTTTTTTTATTTTATGAAACACATTTTCATTAATAACGTTAACAATAGCAATATTGTTATGCAAACTCAAATATATAACAAATCAACAAAAAATTAAAATATTCGAATCTCAAAAGAATAATGGCAAACTTAGCAAATGGTCATATTTCATCCTTCATACATTTGTTATGATATTTCTTTGATGTCGCTCACTTCATTGTAAAATTGTAATGCTAATATATCAGTAAATGATGAATATGTAACACAACAAAAACTCAGTAAATGATGAATATGTAACACAACAAAAACTCAGTAAATGATGAATATGTAACACAACAAAAACTCAGTAAATGATGAATATGTAACACAACAAAAACTTTAAATGTTACGTGTAATTTAATCTGCTCTGTGCTGGTGTTTTGACTGCAATTGTCATTCGTTTTCTCATATTTTTTCTCCTGACCCTTCACATTTTTAGTGTGGACTTCTTTTTGTTATTTCCCGAAAAAGTGTGCATTTATTTGAGTGAACATGATAAAATTTCACCATTTTACAGTAAGACGACATGAATTAAAATCTTTTATTAATAATGGGCGGAGTAAGCGTAGCGAACGAGCTCTTTTTAATCATTTTTTTTTAATTCAGATCATCTTACTAACTTTCAATACAACCTTATTGGCTGACACATTGTCACGCAAAATCTTACGCAGTGATAGTGTATCGGATGAGTGGCGGTGGGCGGTTAATGATTGCCTATCTGCAATTTCATTGGCTGTAAATGTAGGTTGTATTCTAATTTATATTTTTTAGTTTTTTTTTACAATAGTGCTATACCCCCATATAGCTCGATTTGAGACATAACCCCAGATCTCAAAAAAGAACATGGTATAAAACAGTTACTTCACCAACTACCCTCGGGAGTAAAATTATATGCTCACGCTAAAGCGCTCGTGTACAACTACCCCGGTCGTGGTATTCCCGTACACCAGAGTACCATAGATTTATCATTATCAAATTCTGATGAATGGGTCTTGGGTGTAGTAACAATTATGTATTAATGTTGATACTTCTTGAGTTAAAGTTTTAAACGTATTTTTTTCAGATTAAAAAGACAACATCGTTTCGTAAAACATACACCAAAGTCAATATTTTTGTATTTGTATAATTGTTTTGTAATGTGTACGCTATTGTGTGCTTTATGTCCTATAAATGACCTTTACGTATCAGACCCACATATAAGCTCATCTCTCATAGCTCCATTATCTTTGATGCTTGCTTACCCTTTATTATTTTAGTATGAATCGTTAGAGTATTGCTTGCTGATTATTAATACCGAGTGCTCGCCGCAAGACAGTCTTAAATCTATCTATTTAAAAGACGTTTTAATACAGTATTGCGCTTAGCACTCGATATGAAATTAACTAATGGAAAATACAAGTTATCGGAAGTTGTTGCAGTGTATATTTTCTCTATTTTTACAAAATTCGGACCTGAAATGACCTATTATGCATTCTTTCAAAGCTTGATTGTAATATGTTAACGTATTCTCTTTCTGCACATTAAGAATGATACCCAAACTGAGTGGGGTTAACATGATTTCAAAATTTACATAATTGTGAACCTGATACCTTGAACATGCTGTTGATAAAAATGTATAACAAATAAGTCAATCAGAACATCTCGGCCATCCCCGTTACACGACGGATGTATACCTGTGCATAGGTTCGTAAATAGTTCGTAAAGTATATAATACTACTATAAGTCCTAAGGCTTAACTGCTAAATTGAAATTTCTACGCGATCTACTTGACGCGAAGTTAATTGTAAAGAAGTCTGACTGACATTGTAAACTGTTGCTATACATCCGAGGTTATTTTCGAAGTATACTGGCCGAGGTGTTCCAATTGACAAACAAGTAATTTGTTTCATGTAAAACATGAGGATTAGGTTACCTGTACATGTATTTAATTGTCAGTAGTGTGCACATCAATGCATCATTGTGTTTCCAAATGAATACATGTATAATCGAATATGACAATAAAATGCATAAAATAACCATGTACCTTCTTGTATCCTATATGTATGTGAAAAACTACAGAAACAAGCTCAGAAGCCAAAAGTTTAAACATATACACCGTTTTATGGCACAGGGTAAACGTCAAAGACATAGAACACAAAATAATCACAAACAAGGAACATGGAACAACAGCATAACATTCCACAAACTCCTATGACCTCGGTTTCTGTTGTTGTTTGTTGCATCCCCGTCTTTTTTTCCAAAAAATATGTCCGGCAGGAAGATGGAAAGAAAATAAAATATTGGTTCGATAAATAAGCATGGACCGAAATAATGTATAAAGTTTTTGCGATAATCATCGTTCTGATGCAATAAGGTACCAACACCTTCTACAATGGAATGTCGTTTAGACCCATCTGATATTAAACGCGCGAATTATGTTAAGTGGTCAACGTCATATCTTGTCTAACGAGACGGCAGTATACTTCAGATTTGACAATACGTTGATATGAGTAAAACAGCAGACAATCGTTATTGATTTTAATCGGGTGACGCGGCAGATATAATTTAAACAGTATAAGTGGAAAGCTTACACAATAATATGTAGAACACTAAAAAGGTTAAAGATTGATAATATGTACTTACACAAAGTAAATGGTAATGCGACTGCGTCACATCAAACTAATATTTGTTTTCAATATAAACACTCACAACCTTTAACCATTAACTTGTTATTGTAAGGAGTTAAAAAAAAATCTTATATGGTCGAGAGTTCACAACCCGAGATTAGGGTGTTTTACGGAACCGAGGTTTGCTGTGCGAGGGTTGGTATTAACCTTTCTCCCACCTCAGATAAGTAGATCCATTAATAGATAAGTAGATCCATTAATTTAACCATGCTAGAAATTCTTTTCTCCCACCTCAGATAAGTAGATCCAATAATATAACCATGCTAGATATTCTTATCTTGCCCACGGGCGAAGATAAAATGCCATTATGGAACTCCTTTTTAATGTTCACCACATGATTGTAACTACCTCCCTTATTGAAGACTGTCGTCAGTAGCAAATCCTTGTCTTATGGTAATATTTAGAACGCTAATTAATTATTCCTCGCTTTAAATGTCACCATAAAACAGTTTTCACGCACCATTCAAGAAATAATGCTTCATTCTCCTTAGAACTATTTAAAAAGACCGATTTGACTATTAACATTAACTGGACCACTACGCGCTATCCATGACAACCACGTGCTATCGCATATCCATACGCAATTATTTTCACTAAGCACAAAAGAGTTCCAGCAAAAAATATATTTTTACTTAATTTTGTTTAACTGGGGTGAGAGAAAAAGCATCTACCATAGCCGCTCGTGTAAGATAGGTTTATCCCGACCCTCGTGCAGGGCGTTTTGCGGAAACTCGGTAAACCTCGTTTCCGCAAAACACCCTACGCTCGGGTCGGAATGAACCTATCTTACACTCTCGGCCATGGAAGATACTTATAATCTTGCCCACGGGCGAAGATAAAATGCCCGTATGGAACTTCTTTTAATGGTCACCAAATTGTAATTACCTCCCTTGTTGAAGACTGTCGTCTGTAGCATCATGTAAACCTTGTCTGGTGGCAATATTTAGAGCACGAGTTAATTATTTCTCGCTTTAAATGTCACCAGAAAACAGTTTTCACGCACCTTTCAAGAAATAATGCTTCACTCTTCTTAGAACTATTTAAAGACCGATCAGACCATTTACATACTCTGAATCACTGCGCGAATATCTATGACAACCACGAATTATTGCATATCCGTACACAATTATTTTCACTAAGCACAAAAGAATTCCGGCAAAAAAATACATTTTTACTTAATTTTGTTAGATGAGGTGAGAGAAAAAGCATCTACCATAGCCGCTCGTGTAAGATAGGTCCATCCCGACCCTCGCGCAGGGTGTTTTGCGGAAACTCGGTAAACCTCGTTTCCGCAAAACACCCTACGCTCGGGTCGGAATGAACCTATCTTTCACTCTCGGCCATAGAAGATACTTATAATCTTACATGAGCAGCCATGGTGGATCCACAAATTATTCATTCATTGTGCAATATAAAAATGTGTATCTGATACTTACACCTATAATTCAAATCTTGTTTACAACATTCGAGTCGTTATGGTATTGAACCCACAAACATCCATAGCCAGTTCAGACAGAAAAAAAGTATCAATATAACTCAATTCTGTCTTCTTTTGGGTATCATAAAGTCCAATAAATGTCTTTCTTTCCACTTTTTATCGTTCATTGACATTTATTTCTCCTATGAATATGAAAAATACAATAAAGGAATACCAGTACAAGATTTCTGAGAAATTATTATCAACTTATTCACATTATGTAAAACATATTCATGAGTGAGAATTTTTTTTTTCGATATTACCATCTGTTCTAGCATTCGGTCATTCAATCAGATATTATTATGCTAGGTCACATGTATGTACACAGGCGCGGGGGGGGGGCCTAGATACGCGAGTACGCTGCTGAATCCACATGATTCAAAACAAAAACAAACAAAAAATCAGCCAAATGCACCAGACTGCACCACCTGGTTTTCAAAATTTTCCAAGGGGCATGCCCCTGGACTCCCCTAGCATAATTATGAATCCAGATGAATAGAGGGCTAGCTACGCCCCTGCTGATGTACACACATGTATAAACTAGTATTAAATATTTATATTTGCCTAGTTATTTCTGTAGATAAAACTTTATAAAAAATAATCGTATAATACGGACGGTATAATGACGTCATTGTTTATTTCAATATTGCGCTCCAATTGGATAAGCGCGACGTCAATTAACCAATGATATACGACGTTACAAGATCAGCTATTCTTTTATAAAAAAAAGTATCTTGTCTTACAGTTACACTTCTTTAAAAATAAAATACTCAATTGCAGAAGATACTGTTGATGTTAAATTAGAATGAATATTTCTCCAAAAATGTAAATATATAGAGGATATTTGTTTATTTCAGTGTAAGATCATATTTTATTTCACGAGTGTCATAGAAAAACATATTTTCACGAGTGGCGAAGCCACGAGTGAAAATGTAGTTTTTTTTATGATCACGAGTGAAATTAAATACGATCTTACACTGAAATAAACAAATTTTCTGTTTCTTTTATGCTTATTTTCGGAGTTTTATTTATTTTTTATTTATTTCTGAATTACCCCTTTTTTTGAAAAGGGTGGGCTTTACGCCGCTACCCGTGGGGCGCCCCTCATGCATAATTATAGCTGTCAACTTTTCTACTTTCGGTTTGCTGAGAAATAGTTCTCTGCTATTCATTCTTATAGCTTGATATTCGCTCGTTTTTTATTGCAAAGCTTTATGAACAGTAAACAATGAAGTATTATTAGTGCACATATGTTCCAAAAATAATGGAAACACTTTTTTATTTTAAGATGGACATGAATCATAACCAAATTACTACGCCGCTATTTAAAGAATGAAAATTTGGAAGGTCAAATGTGTTAGCAAAACAAATGTGGATACTCATTGGATTTTAACCATTTTTCTTAGTTTAAGGCTGCATGTACGCGTGTTTTTATAGTAAGTTAATATTCAGTCATCTTACTGTCAGAGACCAGTCTGTTTCGCTTTAAAATGTTTGTTTTCCAGATATTAAAAGAGTAAATGCCACGCTAGTTTGTTGACACATTTTGAGGTGTGGGTGGGGTAAAAAATATCGGATCTATCTGTAAATTGTTGTGTGAATTCTCCAGGAAGCTCATTTTACGTACTACAATGGTTAAAAGTTCAAAATACATTTGAACGATGATATAAAATTTTATTTATGTTCGAACAGTTGTTTTTGTCTGTAATTTGTTTGGTATGAAAGCAAATGTTCGAACATTCAGCTTCAAAGATCAGTAAAATGTTTGATAAACGGGATAACCGGTAATAAACGGTAAGTTGTTAATTTCCAATTATATATTTATTTGTTTAAATTTATAAAACATTTCTTTTATATTTTTTTAAACATTTTTGACATAATTTATTGAGGTCCAGTGTTCTGTTTTGATCAAGGCAAGTACATGTAACAACAAAGGAATTTAAAGTAGTTCTGAAAGTTGATATTTTCACTCCTTATTTTGCAGTGAAAA
Source organism: Mya arenaria (assembly GCF_026914265.1). Lineage (NCBI taxonomy): Eukaryota > Metazoa > Mollusca > Bivalvia > Myida > Myidae > Mya > Mya arenaria. The sequence goes on along the minus strand of NC_069123.1, from coordinate 37,442,362 downwards.
TATCAAATTGATATTTTCACTGTTGTTATTTCACTGGTAAAACCCCATATTTCATCGAAAAGCATGAAAGAAAAGTATATATCGCATTTTTTCTTGCGTTTATGCTACTGAACGCAGTAGGGCAAGCGACAAAGAAGCGCTAGCGCCGTACTGCGTTCATACAGCTTTAACGCAATATAGAATGCGAAAATTTCTTAATTATATCATGAAAAAAAATATGTATAGTAACAGTAGTGTGTGTGTGTTTTTAACATTACATGTGTTCAACCCATAGCTGGCAGTATCAGTTCAGGATGGTGAAAACAAATTTGAAATAATCATATACAGAATGATGTTTTTTTTGCGCGAATGCAGTTCCTTAATCCCATACAATTCTTATTACGTTTATGATCACATTCATATGTGTGCTATGTGTCAAGATGTAGTCGGTGTACTTAATATCAAATTTATCTTGTTATGTTACATATGAATGCTGTATCATGCAAACTTTCTTTTAAGTATTTAAATGCTCATTGTTTTTTTAGCAACATTTACTTGAATAATTTATGGTCATATCTTCAAAACCCGTTTTTAAATAATCGGAAACAGGTGACTCTTTTATAAGATCAACATTTCATACTGACTACATTGAATTTTAAAAATACAAAGCCTGTCCATGTACCTTTTGAACAGCCCTCGTATATAA